>NW_022631021.1:13372648-14111235 GCF_010015895.1 Lontra canadensis | reverse complement strand
GGTTCTTGGTGCTATAGTAAGTGGAATCGATTCTCTAATTTCCCTTTCTGTATTTTCATTGTTAGTAGATAAATATTTTTGATGAAATATTAACATCTGAATTGAGATAAACTCCAGTATAAAATACATTTAGATTTAGAAGACTTAGAAAAAGTAATGAAATATCTCATTAATTTTTTATTACTTATATGTTGAAAAATACTACATTTATATAACATTTAAGTTTATTGGGTTAAATACATTAATAATATGAATTTCACTTTTTTATTTCTCTTAATCTAGTAACTAAAATATATGTGGCCCACATTATATCTTGTTGGGTAGCAGTGTTATAAACCAATCTCACTTATGGAAAAAGATGTGCAATACAATGTTATGGATTCAGCGCTGTGTAATAAAGACAACATATTATTATTAATCATAGGAACTCAAGAATGTTTTGATTATGCACAATTTGTCCATGCAGTCTACTATACCCATAGATTAAGGTTTGGCCCAAGTACAGTCTTTATTTTTATTTTTCTGTCTGACTTTCCTTTTCCCCATATCACTTTTCTTCTTTCTTAGGTATCACATGTTAACAACCAGCTCTGTGGTGTTCAGTAATTTTCTCTATACCAATATGTACACTTGATTGACATTGTTATATTTTTGTTGTTGCTTTACAAAATTGAGATTATATTATATTCCTTTCTCTGATTCTCACTTTTTTCATTTGTCATATCCTCATGGAAATCCTTCCAGGCAGCTATGGCAACTATTATTCTAATCATTACATAATATTCCATGGTGGAAGTATATAAAATTTACATGAAAATTTATTCAACCTTTATTCTATTGGAAATTTAACTTCTTTCTAATTTTTGCCACTAGAATGGTGTTTAACATGCTTGAACATAGAAAGTCTATATGAGGTTGGGGAGATTTACAAATCAAAATGGCATTATGCATCAAAATTTATAATTCTAATAGATGTTGCCAATTGGTTTCCAAAAGGACAGACAAATTTGTATTCTCACTATGAATAACCATGTACTATTCTATGCACCATCAATAATAGCAATAAGTAATAGAATTATATGTAGAATTCACTGGGGTGAATAATGAAGGAGTAGCTGATTCTGCACAGTGAAAGGGAAATAGCAGAATTTTGTAAAAGAGGAAAGCATAAGGCAACTTTGGAAAGAGAATTTTATATATTTATAAATCTCAACATATAAAGTGAAGGAACTCATTTAGGACATAAAAAATGGCTTCTTCTATACAGAAGTTTTATACTTCTATACATTCCAGAAGATAAGTAATAATGATTTTTTTCCAGAAAAGTCACCATCCTTATAACTAGTTTTCTAGAGCTCGTTCTTTCCTAACTATTAATTTATAGGGCAAAATTTCAAATATAAGACATAGCTTTTTTTCTAAGAATTATCTTTTCTGAGATTTTTATTATAAGTGAATTCATGTTTACTTTAAAAACATACCGTTGTAAAAACATACCACACAAAATTCATAGAATTGTGTAAAGTAGAAACTGGAATGTATTACTCTTACTTTGTGAAACTATTTGTTGAACTAGAAATGTGACTTTTTTCCCTTTCCTCATAATTGCAATTTTTAACAAATTCCCTGATACCTCTAGAAAAAGAATTGTAGAGTTAATTCACTAAAGTTCACAAAAAAACTCTAATGGAATTTTAAATGGAATTACATTTAATTTATAGATTAAATTCTGGAGAATTGAGAGCGCCATAATAATACTAAGTCTTTCCAGGAACATGGTATATCTTTCACTTATTAAATCATTCTTGGGCTTTTAAAACTTGTTTGAGTTTCTTTGGGAAGACGAGATGGGGATTAGTAGAAGGTTTGGCTTAAGTGGAGTCAGATTCTCTTTTAAGCTGTGGAACTTCCTTTATAGTTCATGTCACATAGAGATAAGCTTATAAAATGATACAGTTTGTGTGTATGATAAGATCAGAGGGAACACTTACCATTTGAGAACATCCCTAAGTCAAGAAACACATTTGTTAAATTTAGTTACTGGTATTTTTAGGTTGACATTTCCTCTTCCTTGGATAAGTTTGAGAAAATGTTGAAAAAATGCATAAATTACTTGATTGCTGGTACTTTTAGTAAAAAATACACTGAGTATTGGTTAGGCTCCTTAATAATTTTAAGATGTCAATTCAATATTTATTTTGTTTATTATTATTTTGTTTATCCAAGACTATCCTGGATGCTTTTTTATTAAAATTTTATTAAACAAATAATGTCAGAAATTAAATGCTTGTTAATGTTCTTCCTCATGAAATTCCTTAAAGAGATTTTCCTTTATTTCAGACTGTTTATTTAACAATGATTGACTTTATGCCTAATTTAAGAGTTTTGCTTTTATTTTTGTTTTGCTTTATTTAGAAATTTATAGAATTTTATATTGCCTAGGTGTCCAGAGAGTTATGTGGTTCAAATTTAGGCCTGAAGGTTATTTGGTTCTTACTGCTTCCCCAAAATTCTTGCTTTATTTTTCCCATTTTAAAAGTTCTCTCTGAATTGAGGTTAGATTACATCTTTCAGAGCTACTAAATGTTGAATTATTTTTTCACTCAGGCAATATATTAATTTTTAAATGAATTTTCTTTCTCTGCCCACACGTTTGTGTTCTTTAAAAATCAGTTGGTTGAAAGGCCCAACTAAAGTTGTAAACTTTATTCTCACATGAGCCAATTTACTTTTCCCTACTCAGTGCCCTGAAACTATATTTCATATTGGAAATATCACAAAGTGTGTGACCTGCATAAATTTGAATAACTGTAAGATAAAATTAGTTTTGGTTTAAGGGAAGATTTTTTACTCCTTTTTTCTTAATTTTATTTTTTTCAAGATCAATTTCCTTTAGCTCCTTTTATTTTAGTCATATGCTTGATTCTTTAAACAAATTTTAATCATTTTTGCTACTTTTCATCTTTTATGCTTTTTTTACTTTGGCAAAAACTGCTTAGGGTAACTTATGCATGTAATTCTTCTTGAATATTGGGGAAGATTTGTTTGCAAGTTTGTATTTTAGTATCCTTTTTCTACCCAATATCTAACATCCCATTAGGAAACAATAATGTCTATACAGCGAAGGATTAACTTTACCTAAACAGGCTACTGGGAGGTGATCTCCAGGTCTTTGTAACAACGTATCTGATAAGTATCTTTGTTTCCTTGGTGGCTTTTGCTGTGGACATTGTAACAGTGTGATTTATAATGGGGTCTTTGGAACATTCCATACAGTTCTGACTTCCTAAGGGACTGGCAACTAAAGATATTATTAGCCTGAGTGTCCAGGTGGGGTTAGTGATAAACAGTCAGCCATTTTGGCAGTATGTGATCAATCCCCAATAAAAACTCTTGACTCCAAAGGCCGAGGTGAGCTTCCTGGTTGGCACTACTCTGCACTTTATACACTAGTACCAGAGGATTTGACATTATCCAGGACTCCATAGGAGATGCTGACCAGATGCTTTATGTATGGATCCCTCCCAGATTCTGCCCTGCATCTCTTTACTTTCACTGATTCTAATTTGTATTCTTTCAGGATAATAAAACTGTAATTGTAAGTTTAGTGCTTTCTTGAATTCTGTAAATTTGTAGCTTGCTAGTCTGAAATGAGCGTGGCATTGGGGCTCCCCAAACTTGTAACTAGTGTCTGAAGTGAGGGTACTCTTGTGGAAACTGTTACCTCAAGTGTATAGTTTTTCTAACTCTTAATAATGTCCTAAAATTAATTAATGCTATATGTAACTACAGGATAACATTTTATATGTTATTACTTAGATACATCCATATTAAAAAGGTCTACTTTAAGAAACCCCATGAAGTGGCTAGTATGTGTCAAACACTGGAGAAGGGAAGTATTTCAGCAATTCCTTTTTCTGCAAGCAGTATTACTTTTTAATTTATGTGTTGTTTCATCTTAAAACATACACTTACTATAGGGATAATTAGAATATTATAGTATTTTAGGAAAAAGAAAGTCTGAAAGGAAACTGTTATATTTGTGAGCAATTTGAATGACTTGACCTTGGGATACCAATTAAATATAAAACTTGTTTAGATTAGCTATCATCTAAAATCTCTTCTGTTGTCATCAGATACTTTTTAGTTTGATAGTAATGGAATACTCATTTTATAATGATATCTTAAGGAAAGATGGGAAAGATCAATGAAACCACAAAATTTGGCAATTTAAATCTATTTTATTTGGGGGGAGTTAAATTCTGTAAATTTAATTTTGATTAAAAATGTTCTCATTGCTTTTTGTGACATTTAATGTGTCATTTGTTTATTTTTTATTGTTATGTAGTCATCATACAGTACTTCATTAGTTTTTGATGTAGTGTTCCATGATTCATTATTTGCACGTAACACCCAGTGCTCATTGCAATCCATGCCCTTCTTAATACCCGTCACTGGACTAACCCCACCCTCTACCCCTTTCCCCTCTGAAACCCTCAGTTTGTTTCCTGGAGTCCATATTCTTCGTGGTTCATCTCCCTTCTGATCCCCCTCCTTCATTTTTCCCTTCCTTCTCCTGATGTTCTCTATGCTATTCTTCATGTTCCACATATAAGTGAAACCAAATGATAATTGTCTTTCTCTGCCTGACTTATTTCACTTAGCATAATCCCCTCCAGTTCCATCCATGTTGATGCAAATGGTTGGTATTCATCCTTTCTGATGGTTGAGTAGTATTTCATTGTATATATGAACCACATCTTCTTTATCCATTCATCAATTGAAGGGCATCTTGGCTCCTTCCATAGTTTGGCTATTGCGGGCATTGCTGCTATGAACGTTGGGGAGCGTGTGCCCCTTTTTTTTCACAACATCTGTACCTTTGGGGTAAATATCCAGTAGTGCAATTGCTGGTAGCTCTATTTTCAACTTTTTGAGGAACCTCCATACTGTTTTCCAAAGTGGCTACACCAGCTTGCTTTCTCACCTGCAACAGTGAAGAGGTTCCCCCTTTTCCACATCATCTCCAACATTTGTTGTTTCTTGCCTTGTTAATTTTTGCCATTCTAATTGCAAAGTGGTATCTCAATGTGGTTTTGATTTGAATTTCCCTGGTGGCTAATGATGTTGAATATTTTTTCATGTATTAGCCATGAAACTTCTCTATTTGAAGTTTTTCTTTTTTTTTTTTAAGGATTTTCTTTTCTTTTTTTTAAAAAAGATTTTATTTATTTATTTGACAGAGAGAGCTCACAAGTAGGCAGAGAGGCAGGTGGCGGGGTGGGGGGCACTGGGAGGGTGAGGAAGCAGGCTCCCCACTGAGCAGAGAGCCAGATGTGGGGCTCTATTCCAGGACCCTGAGATCATGACTTGAGCCGAAGGCAGAGGCTTTAACCCACTGAGCCACCCAGGCGCCCCTCTATTTGAAGTTTTTCTAAGTTTCACTGTGCTCAGATGTTATTAGGGATTAAGAACTCCTATAAAAAAGGGTTGAAAGACCACAGAGACTGCTAATAAGTAACCCTCTATCAAGTATGGAGGAAGTGGTTATTGTGAGTCAGATGACTGGCTTCCTAGAATGCCTTTATTAATGATCTGGGAGAGACTGAAAAAGCATTATAATGAAATTTCAGAGATGCTAAATGAAGGTCTTTCAAATACCACAAAATTGGTCAAATTATGGAGCTGGGAATTAGGAACCTGGGATGTAATTATTTCCGAGGATTGGAGAGTAACATTCAGGAAGAGGTAACAACAAGCACGAGAACATTTTCTGATTTCCCCTAAGAATGTTTGTCTGCTCTTATCTTACTAATTTATTATGTAGCTTATGTGTTGAGTGTTTGACTCTATTCTGATAATTTCCACAACTGCCAATGAGTCATCTCTGTCACATAGAATCAGATGTTATGGTTAATACTTCATTTGTATTTAAAAGTGACAGAATAGAAATTGACAGTTTTGGTTTGGAGCAAAATGTCGTTTGAAGGAATTAATTATCCAACTAGAACTATGTAACTATTCCACCCATAAAAATCTTTCATGTAGTTATTTTTACAATAGGATACATACATGTTTTGTTACACAGCTCACATAAAATCAGTATCTGCTCTTACAGTTAACAAAAACCCCAAGTGTTATAAATTTTTCATATTCTTTCTCCTTGATTTTACAACCTTTGAAGGTTTATCATCCTTTAAGGCTTACCATCATTTTCCAAGAATAGTGTTGAGAATAATTCTAATCCATTTAGTAAATTGCTGCTTATATACCTTCTGTTCAGTGGCTGCAGTTGAAGGTATAGCTGAAAGAGTTAATATAGCTTTGACTGGTATCTATTTACAACCACAGAATGGCAAGCCCAGGGAGAATACGGCTAAGTGCATGTTTGTGGAGTCAGCTAGTAGCAGCAGGGGTTCAGAAAATGACTTAATGCCTTGGTCATGCGCTTTAAGTTCCAGGGGTTGGGGCTATTAGAGTGAAGACAATATTCACAGTGTCTTACACCTTCTGAGTGTTTGACATTATGTTATCCTTCCAACTGTGAAATGAATTCTGGGCTGTCCTTAAATCCCAGTAAGTAACTAAAACTGCTCTAATGTAAAGTAGGTAGCAGAGCAGTAATTACTACATGCACTTAGAAATGCACCACGCTCATTTATCCTGTGTTTGTAAAGTGATACATAGGGTGGCTAAACTGACATTAATTAGACTCATGGGTGATGCCATAGGACATTATGGACAAGGACATGATTATTTCCATCACTGCTTGCTCCAAGTAGGAGTCCATAGTAGCTTAAAGACTGAGGGTAATGGGTGTGGCACTCTAGCCCCAATGTTTAGACAGGGATTCCAGGGATTTGTGTCTAGACAATCTAGAGTGCTTTGGAGCAGCCCGGTGGGTATACCATGCTGAGGAGATGTTGGCTGAGAGGTGAACCAGGGATTCTCAGATAGCATCTTCCCTTGAATGGGCTCAGGCATGTATTCTGCATATGCTTAGGAAATCTCCAGACTTTCTTTAGACAAGCACACTTAAGACAGAAAAATAATTTTGTGCTGGGATTTGAAGAGGAAAGATATCTTGTGTTAATGACTTCAAGATACCCCAGAAAAGTCATCAGATTAAATAATATATTTTCTAGGGTCATAGCTGTTAGAGATAGAGGGGTCTTTGTAGACATCTGATGCAGAAGTCCTGTTTCCTTGCAAGGATAGCTTTAAAAATGCCCTTGAAGCTGAAATAATAGGCAATATATTTTTGTGGGTACTTGTTTCTGGTTTGTATATTTATTGTTTTCATCAGATTCTCAAAGGGTTCTGTGACTTACAAATATTAAGAATCTAATCTAAATATCTTCACATAACCCTTCTTTCCTTCCTTCTCCTCAGCACCACAATTTTCTCCTTCTTAAGGTCAACCATTTTCATCTTCATCTCCTTCTTCTAATTCTACCCCTAGTTCATCACCACTCCCACCTCTCCTTTGCCCACAGCCAAGAGAGCTGATAGTAAAGGCAGTGCAGTCATCTTTGCCATGAACTCACCATTCTCTTAGTTTATAAAACAAACAAACAAACAAACAAACAAACAAAAAAACCCCAAACTTCAAGTACAGTAATGGCTTGAAGGAGATTGGTTGTGTCAAGCCTCTTTCCTCCCAATTATTCTTCACTCTGCTAATTCTCTTTGGCATGTCATGGCTGCTCTGTCTTCCAGAGCCTGAAACTCGGAACCCTTTTCAGAGGTTACACAGCCAAACTTGGTTATAAAGTCTCATGAATTTAATTTATAAGCAGCTTATCCTTTTTGCCATCTATACAACCCTTTCAGGAGTATTCTTCTTCCTTCCCTTTCAAGACAGATACAAAAAACCAAAAAGGTACTGGGTAAGGAAAACCTAAACTAGAGAACATGTATTCCTAGTTTCCCAGATTCTTACTTAAAACTCTAACTGAATGTGCATGTGCTTATCAAGTTTCTAGAGGTCAGAAACCTCCATTTTCTATTGATTAATTAATTAATTTCTTCCTTTTAAAATTTCATTTAACAACCTTACGTTATGCTAGGTCCTAATGACACAGTAGTAGATAAGGCAGACCATGCTTTTTTTCTCATACAGCTTTAGTTCAAAACCAAACTTCTGTTTAGCTTCTTTGAACCCCCATTTCAAAATCAGGTGATTAATGTATTCTGTGTTTCTAAAATGAGCAAAATAGTTTAGCTCTCCTCTGAACAGGGCCTTCATATCTGTGCACTATCTTGCTAAGTAGCTTCCAGCAAATTATTTCATATTTCAGGTTTTTATTAACTGATAAGCATGTGTAATAGAGAGAATAGTAATGCTATGTGATTTTAATGAGCAGAAAGTGTCCTAAAAATACATAGTACTAAGCCAGTTCCAGGTAGTAGGGGGACCGCTTGAAATCTCATTTCCATCTGGCTGTTTATGCAAACGTTTAACTTGTGTTTTGTCCTCTTTATGTATATTTCCTTTGTTGGTTGCAGGCCTCCCTGATGCCATTATCTGCTGTTTTGCTTGAAAATTGAACTTGTCTCTTTGAAATATGTTACATACTGTAAAAAGTGTAAGCAAACTCTGACATTAAAATCAACTTAAGTAGAGAGAAACAAATGAATATAGATGGGGTACTTTGCTGTTTTTTCCCCTGGCTCCCTCCCCCAGCTGCCCTTTGGCTGGGATGTGCATCTCTGACAAAGTCATAATTCAGTATGTGTTCAAAGGCTACAGATTCAGCAGTAAGCACTTAAATGGTACTGTAACTGATATCTTAACAACTTCTGTTAGGCTTAAAAATGAATCCTTGTAGAGACTAATATATTGTACAATTTTTTAAAAAGATGAATGGAGAAAATAGCCCGACTTTAATAGAGTGCTCTTCCCATAATAGCTGAAATTTGTAATTCACCAGCATACCCACATAATGGTTTTTGCAGTAGTAGTACTACAATTTAAGGAAATCTCTTTTGTCTAGGCCTCAATTAATTAAAATATATGTTTAACTAACATAAAAATAGGATTCCAGTAGGAAAAATAATTCTTTAGTATTTCTTGAAGAGTTTTAAAATCTGTGGCAGATATGTTTCTGGGCATTGGTGATCTTATGATTTTTTTTTTCCACTATGCCGAATATAGCCCTAAATACTGATTGCCACAGACATAATGCCTGGGACAAATGCTTGCGTCAAATACTCATGAAGGTTGGCAAAGGAGGGCAAGCGTCCCAGGACAAATGACTGGCTTTCCTTATCAAGTTAGGAAACCACCTGACAGACTACAATGGTTCTTGTCTACTCCAATAACCTTAATTGCATTTGGGAAACTTGAAATGAGGCCATGAAGAATACACAAGAACTTGGTGACTGTGGGCTCCTGAGAATAAGGTGTACCATTTCTCAGTGTTCTCAAGGATAATCTATAAAACCTGATCATACAGGCCTTTGTTCTCTAATGGAGGGTTGGAATCAGCTTTAGCTAAGTACATATGCATGGGGAACAGCTAATAAAAGACCTCTTTTGATTGCCTTCATCTATCTCTTCAAGTTTTTCTTTTTCTTTTTCTTTCTTTTTTTTTTTTTTCTCTCCAAGAAACTAAAGCAATAGCTGTATTCTGTAGCCATGTTCGTGTCCACTTGCAGACTTGAGATCCAAACAGGTCTACGGAATTTTGTTCAAAGCATATCAGACCTATAAGCTTGGATAAAGGAAAAAGTCAGTTCTGAGACTTGTGTGCATTCCTGAGACAAAAGAGAAAATGTAGAAGTAGTGACACAGAGTAGATATGTGCAGAGGAGGCCACACCTGATGAACAGTACCTAATCTCCCCACTTCAGGTGTGGAAAGGGACACAAAGTAAGTGACTAGAGCAAGGGGTGAATGAATAGATGAAGTAAGAATTTTCTGAGCTCTCTGCTCCCTGAATGATATGAAAACTAGAAAGACTAAAACTAGGATTAGAAAATCTAGAGCACACAAAGAAAAGAAGGTCTCATAAATATTACAAAAATAATTGGTTGCTGTAAGCACTTTAATTCAGTGACTTCAAATTGGTATCTTACTAATTGGTGCTAATTAGAGTTTAAATTCTGGGATTTTCTACAATAGGAAAATATATTTTACCTTCATATTTTTAGACTTATGTTGGACTCACAGGGAATAATTTTTTTGTTCAGCTGACAAGTCAATAGCATTTATTGAGCATTCATTGTACACAGAACAACATATCATTCATATAATTTTGTCTGGGAAACTGAATGTGAAGTTTTCTGAGAGGAGACACAGATTCAAGTTTAATAACATCAGGGACCTCATTAAGAAGCAACTTCACTGATTCTGTGGTTCAGCTACAAGGTTCCAAAGCTTGTGTCAGAATGAGGCTTCCTTATATTGCTTTGTTACTTGGGCTTCCTCTTCTTGAAGCTAAGTGGTAAATCCTATTCTACTGAAGCAGCTTCATTTTAGCATTGGTTTTTTCTTTTCAACAGAAGTTCAATTTCCACAGGAAATTTTCTTTAATATGGAGAAACTGTATCAAATTCGGATCATGCTTATAATCAGATTTTGGGATTCAGAGCAGAACTGTTTCTGCAAATAATCTTTCTTTGTCAGGATACGCGTGTGACCTTTTCTCAAAAGATTTAGTTGGCCAATTCAAATTTTCCCTCTTTCCTTGTCCTATCAGTGCTCCTTCTACCTCTCTGTTCCCATATTTATGTCCCAACTACTCCTTTGCTATGGGATAGAATACATAATCTCTGTGGATAGAGTGTTTATCACTTCTGATGGGTATCTGGCATCACCAGGAGAGTGGAGGAAAACAGTCACAAGAATGATAATGTACAGTTTTCTAGCATGAAGGGGGAGAAAGGATCCATGCAATTTACTTGAGTCTTATACAACTCTGGCCATTTGATGTTCAAAAGCCCACAGCAGACCTGGCTTTAATCTCTACACATGGAGGTTTAGCTGCAGTTCTTAGCATAGCATGAGTTCAAAGGGGAGAAATACAATACCCAAAAACAATAACAACAAAATCCAATACATGCTTAGCAGGTCTTAGCAGCCCAGAAGTGCTAAACAGATTGTTTTACATGGAGATACAGGCTGGGAGCTCCCCATTAAAGAAAGATCCAAGATAAGAACCATAGTATAGGCAGAAGCATGCTGCTTCTGTATAGCAGGTTTATGGCTTGAAACATCATGGAATGAAACATTACCAAACATTACAGTCACCTTCACTGATTAACATGGCAAACCCACTGTGGTTTGGCAAGAATAGACCCCATGTGTATCTTCAGGTCTCAGCAGTTCTGAATTCCAGATGTAAACATTGTTGGTCATCATGAAGTGTGCGTGGTTTGTGTTTGCTTATATAATGGTGTAAGGTGCTTTCCCCCCTAATATCCTGGATTTTTAAATTGAGCTTTATCTCTTTAATACTTTCCACATGTATTCCCAGCTTCCTATATCTCTCCTCTATTACAAATTGCCAGATCAGCAAGTTAGAAGTATTGGTTAATTGCAACAGCTGGTACATTAATGGCCTTTGGGTTCATTTGTTTGGAAACAATTTATGGGGGAATGAGTTATTGTTCTCCATAATACATTTTCAAATATTCAAATAGCATTGTCAGAATAGCTGCATTAGTTAACTCCAGGAATTAAGAAATGATTTCTTTTTTGGTACCAGATTTCAGAGTGGGTTTGTTCTAGAGTAGCTTTAGACCATGAGGTTTACCACTCAATAAAAATTATGCCTTTGAAGACGGACTTATTCTCGGTATATGTTTAACTATAATGCTGTTTTAGAAGTAACATTAATGCAAAATTAGAATCTGAGGTGAGTTTTTTATTTTAATTTTTAAAATTTTTTCAGATAATTTATAAACAGTTGGAGACCAGTTTTCAATAATTTTTTCCATTATTAAGTAACCACCATATAGGTTGGAGAATAAGTAGTTGTGTGTAGCTGCTGACTTGCCCTGGGCACAGCAAGTTATACCTAGGCACAGCCCATGTGTCCAAGGAGCCTCTGTATCTCTTTTCTTTCAGAGTTAGCCAAGAAAAGCACAGGGCATCCATTTCCTAGACCCATGGAAGGATGGAAGAAAAAAGCTGCCATTCAAACAATTATAAATCGGAGTATCTTACCTGGACAACTTAAGTGAATAAACAACAACAACAACAACAACAAAAAAAAAACCTCCTTCTTCCACCTCCCCCCCGCCCAGTTATTTAGCTTTTCAGCCTAATGAGTTTATCTTGGTGGTGATTTTCAGAAATTTTCCAAGTAATATATCAAGATAGCTCTAGTTTATGCAGAAATCCAGACTTCATATTTGGGAATTGGACTTGGGGACCAATTGCATCACTTGCCAGCCCTGGGACCTTCAGCAAATCACTTCATCTTCTTTCTAAGCCTTAGTTTACTTACAGGCCAGAGGGAAACAGGAAACAAGACTTTGTTTCCCACAGCGTCACTGTGAAAATTAAAAGCATGGTATAAATGAAAGGTATTTTTGTTGTATCCTCCAGAGTTTGCTATTTCACATATAATGATCTAAAATAAAAGCTGATACAGTTACATAAATAATATTTTCTACTGATTGATCTCTTTCCAGTTTATATTTTAACCCATGGGTTAGGATTTTAGATTAGAGCTTTTATAACTTATTGCTGTTGAACAAATCTAAGAGAAAAGACACAATCAGGAGATCAAAAAAACATTCACTCACATATCAACTCATCCATTCACTGATATGTATTATGTTCCTACAATGTGGGAGGTACTTCAGTGTAGAGAAGAATATGATGAATGTCTTGCCTTTACGTAAAGACTGGCATCAATGTGAATAGCTGTGATGTGAAAGGGGTTATAGTCCACGTATGTTTAAAGCAAAGTAGGGTCTTAAAGGAGAAAGACAGCTCTGTCTGGATAGAGGAATGAGGCAGTGAGGACGGGGTTGTAACAGGCTTGAATAAGGTTTCTTATTTTCTAGTAGCCCACGGTCTGAAGGAGAAGCGAGTATACACTTAATTTTAACAAGAAAGGTGATCAGTAAAGATCTGTGCAGAAAGATAAAGATATGAACATATGTACCAATATTCACTTGGAGAACATAGGACAGTGAATGACTGGGGAAGGTGGAAAAGGCTTCGCTGTGGGTAAAATAGCTCCAAGAATGCTTTAGTGAGGTTCCAGTCTTTCCCAGCTTTGTACCAAATACTTTACATACACGAACTTATTCCGTTATTATAGGCAGTGTTGCCTGCTGGTTGAGAGTACACTTTTTGAAAACACTACAAATCCTGGCTTTTATCCAAGCTTTTCAGAACTTAACAGTTGCATTGCTTAAGATGCTTAGCCTCTAAACCTTTTCATTTGTACAATTAGGATCAACATACCACCTCTTTGAAAAATTGGCATTTGGATTAGTCAGAGTGTAGACATGTAGATAAAGCAATTAGTCCAGTGCCCAGCACATAGTAAATCCTTGATATATAGTGCATTATACAGTTGTTCTTGTTGGAGCAATAGTGTCAGTAATAGAACTAGTAGCAGTAGAAGGAGTGGTAGTAGTGCAAATATAAAAGGTCAGTATCATTAGTCCCTTTCGAAATACAGGGAAATCAAGTCTTGGCTCAGTTATGGAGCTTGCTCAATGCTAGTAGTGACCAAGCCATGATTAGAATCTTGGTTATCCCACTCCAAAGTTTAAGCTCTTAAATATTGGAGGAAGTTAATATCTGACTAGCTCCTGAGAGAATAGGAATATGTCAAAAGAAATGAAGATGAGCACTGTTTGTAGGCTTGGAGTGCCATACTGTGTCAATTGGAGAAGAAAAATCCACATTTTAAGGATTTTTGTTCATAATATTGCAAACCAGATCCAAAATAGGAACTTAAAAATTAGCAGTTTTATGTACACAAGGAACCTTTGTGTTAACTGAGCGAGTTTGTTAATTTCTTCCTTATTGTTGGGCATGAACCATATATGAGTCAGCTCTTGCTGCTCTAACAAAATACCAGAGACTGGGTAGCTTAAGCAACAGAAATCTATTTCTCATCATTCTGGAGGCTGGCAAGTTTAAGATAAAGGAGCTGGCAAGATAATTTCATTTTGGGGTCTCTTCTCTTGGCTTATAGGTGGCTGTCATCTTGCTTTGTGCTCTTATAACCTCTTCTTTGTTCACACATAGGAAGAGTGAACTCTCTGGTGTCTCTCCTTTAATTGCATTGATCCTTCAAATCAAGGCCCCCACCCTTACGACTTTAAGTTTGATATTTTCCTTAGGGTCCCTGTTTTCAAATACAGCCACATAGGGAGTTAGGGCTTCAAAATAGGAATTTGGTGGGGACATAATCATTGAATCTATACAAAGAATTTTGTCACACATTACTAGTCATAAACCCAGAAGGAGTCCTAAGCAGATGTAAAAAGTGGCTTCTTTGTATGTATATAAGCTTATCATTTTAGGCATGGTATGTGTCAGTCTGTTCCAGTGTAAATATTTGATATTAATGTCGGTGTCAGTCCCTACCTCCAGTTCAGCAAAACTCTGTTAAGAATAGTCGTCCTCCTCTTGTAGGCTTCCTTGCTCCACTACCTTGGGGCCTGGTCTTGCAGAGTAATGAAGTTCTCAGAGGATGGAAATACTGTGGGATGAGCTCAAGCTTGGTATCGATAGACCTTTGTTTAAATCCTGGATGACTAAGTGTCTTTTTCATGACCTCAGTTTTTTCATCTACAAAAAGAGAGATTATTTCCCTATTGGATTGATATAGTAACCAAAAATAAGTGGTAATTATTACCATCACCAATTGCGATAGTCAAAAATAGTATTCTCTTCTTTCATGGAGGAAGGGGTGAGGGATCTGGAGTCTACAAAAACTTGTTATTTGGGGAGTTTAAAAAAAAATGCTAGCTTGCTGAAATTTTGACCTCCTAGCCCCTTCCCAAAAAAGACAGCTATCTGTCAAGTATGCCCTCACCCGGTGGCCAGTTTTAACCTGCCTTTACTTAGGAGGATTCTACAGCTTTTTGCCAGGGTTCAGCTTCTGCTTTTCACATCTTTTTCCCTGCTTGTAACTGATATATCCAATTAACGACGTATGGTACCTGGCACTGAATATCTTCTCTGACCGCATTCCCTTAGCTATGCCCCTGCTCTTTTTCTCTGACTCATCATTACTGACAGATGCTCATAGTCAGCCAGGAGTTGGGCTATCATCCCTGAAACTTTGTGCTGTATTTTTCCTTCTTGCCCATGTTTGCTCCATATTTTGCTTGCTTCCTTCCACTGTATAGTCTCCATTTTATTCCCTTCATGCCACAAGGCCAGTTCCATGCTGTGAGGTATACTAAACCTCTCCTGGGAGCCAACGTGAGCTGCTTCCGTCATTGTTGTGAATGCATATGTTGGGAGAAAAAAACATCTATTTCACAATGAAATACTTGAAAATCCATAGGAAAATGATAATGCATGTGTAAAAAAGTGGAAAATGGACTTCAGGACAGCAATTTTACTTTAAAATATATCTGCAGGAAGGTAAACTAAAAATAAATGTATTGTAATGGTTGATTTTATCTCAACAGCTCAAGCTGTTATGCAGCAAATATTGATACTGTTAGGAATACCTCAACGTCACCTTGGGCTGAGTTGGTTGATACAGCATACTCCAAGGTGCCAAAAAGGACCTTGATCGCTTTGGGTGAGGAGGGACTTTTCCCTATCTAACTGTATAGAGTTTGCATGTGTGATTGGCATATATGACCACCCAACCAGTCACTCAGGGACAGATGTGTTCATTGAGTCCTATACAAGAAAATATCAAACTGGCTGGGAAATGCAAAGATAAATAAGACATAGTAAATCCCTCTCAAGGATATTACATAGAATTTAATCTGAGAGATATTTTATTCTACACAGTATAGAAAGTGATGCTACAAGATTTTGCAGAAGAGTGGTTTGGATCATTTCCTTTTGAGAGTATTATTTCTAAGCCTTGGGCAGTTAACAACAACAAAGTTTTAATCTGCGATTGGGGTAGGCCTCAAGAGGAGTGGCTTGTTTTCTGCTTCATGTAGTGCTGGCCCAGATTGCTTGACTGGGACTGGAGGATCCAAGACATCTTCATGTACACGGCTGGTACCTTAGCTGGGGTAGTCTGGATTGGCTTGCTTTTCTCCCTTATCCTTCGTAGTTTCTCCTCCTCCACAGCCTCTCCTCTCTTCATGGCCTCTTTCTTTACATGAAAATGTCTTTACAGGCATACTTGTATTTAATTTTAAATACTTAAGTATTTAATTTTGCTGGAAACACTGGCTTCCCATAATTACAGATAAAGTTTTTTGTTGTTGTTTTTTTTTAAGATTTATTTATTTATTTTAGATAAAGAGTGTGTGTGCATTTGCGGTAGCACATGAGCAGGGGGATAGGCAAAGGGATAGAGAGAATCCTCAAGCAGACTCCCTGCTGAGCACAGAGCCCATTTTGGGGCTCCATCCCAGAGTCCTGCGATCACGACCTGAGCTAAAATCAGAGTCGGCTGCTTAACTGACTAAGCCACCCAGGTGCCCCCAGATAAAGTTTGCATTTAAGCTCAAATTTTTTTCATAGTCCTTGGTTATGTAATATGACGATACTGGCCAAATGTTTACAGAATTTTCCAAACTTGAGACATTACCAAATTCTGAATCCTGAGAGGATTTTTTTGTTTTAATTTATTTATTTTACAGACCGGTTTTGCCCACTGGAAACTTAAAACTAGTAAGAGAAATGTGTTCATGAATAACAGCTGTGGGGATCATAATTAAGGGCTTATCGAAAGGAATCACTGTCTTTCAGAAGCATATAAGGAGAAGCCTTCATGGAAGAGACTGTATTGGAAAGGGGTCTTAAGAAAGTGGTAGGATTTCCACAGGTGAAGGTAATTAGAGAGAAAAACACTACTTTTACTACACAGATGTAAAGACATAAGCAGAAGTGTGAAAACAGGAATCAGATAAAGCAATAATAATATTAATGCTAATATTTATTATTTGTTGAATATTTGTGATGTGGTGCTAAATTAAGCCAAGGTGTTCTAACACTCTTTAATACTTATTACACCCTACAGGAGGAGAGGTATTATTATCCCTGTTTTACAGAAATACAAACACTGATGGAGTGCCTGGGTGGCTTGTTGTTAAACAGAAATACAAATACTAGCTCAGAGAGCTTTAATAGTTTGGCTGAAGTCTAACAGGTACAGGGTGGAAATCCAGAAATTGTGTTCATATTTGCCTGACTCTAAAGCTTGTGATATTTATAGGATGTTTATGCTGCACAAGTCAAGCAAAGAAAGTTCCAAGAACAGGCAGTGGTCAGCCATGTTCACTGCTACTGAGAAGTTACATAAGAAAACTGAGAACTGACCTTTGCAGATGATAGCAGGGAGGTCACTGTTTGCTTTCAGAGGGTCAGTTTCAAAGTTTTGTTGAGGCTGAATTCTTGATATAATAGATTCCAGAGAAAATGGTCAGTGAGAAAGTGGAAACATGGATTACAGATAATTCCTTAGAAGAATTTAACTGCAGAGGGAAGCCGGGAAACAAGACAGTACCCCTGGGCAGTGATTTGGGATGAAGGGAAGGCTATTTGGCTTTATGTTTTGTTTGTTGATGAGAATAAGCCAATAGAGAGGGAAGAAATGATGATATGGAAAAGGAGATCGTTGGAGGATCAAAGGCCTTGAGTTGATGGTGCTGGCTGGGATCCAGTACACCTGTGGAAGGGTCATCTGTAGACAGGAGCAGTGATAGCTTATAACAGAAGAGAGGCAGAGGACCTGGGTACAGATGCAGGCTGATGTTTCGGTGCTGGGAAGATAAGGCCTTTTCCAACTTTTTATTTTTGGCGAAATAAGAAACAAGGTTATCATTTGAGAGGAGGGGCAAGGGGTCTAATTAGGAGTGTAGGATGGAATTGCACAGAATAGGTTGTATTCCCTGTCTTATTCTGAAGATCACAGTATGAAGTCCGGGCTGCTTGCCTTACGGAGGAAGCACAGCTGCAGTAACAGGAAAAAAAAAGGCTCAAATCAGCAATGCTGAAAGAAAATCCTACCAAAGCCTGGAGATCATCTCTACAGACACAGGTCTGAGTAGCCCAAAGTGAAATGAAAAACAGATCTCAAAGTATATAAATCATCATAGATCCTGACAGTTAAACATCCATAAGGCAGCAGGCAGGAGGAACCGAACCTGCTGGCTATGAGAGAGTAATAGCCGTGTGATTCTCAAGCTTGTGTTTCCATATTGGAACCGTAGCTAATATAGTATTGGTTGAGTTAGGTGACAAGTTCTGTAGTAGCCTTGGAGAAGGGGTTGGAGAGGTGAAGCAGAGCAGCTAGGGGACTTCTAGCGATAAGAGAGATAATGTACATTTATCCTAAATGAAGAAATAAAACAAGGAAATTCAGAGCAAGTGTACCTATGAAATAGAGGTGAGATTTGATCAACTAGAAGATTAAACAAATTTTTAACACAAGTATGTGTAAAGTTTTTCCAGTGAGATAAACACGACACCAGGCAAAGTGGGCGCAAGGCAAGATTTATTAAAGGCATCTCCGGTGAAGTTTCAGGGCTCAGGAGAAGGGGAGCCAGGAAAGTTGCACCGGGAGGAGGTGGGCACTCTCGGGCGAGGTTCTGCGACTCTGGAAAGCAGAGTGGTGGAAGTCGCGCCTAAGGCAGGGAAGAGGGGGCTTTTAAGGGGCCTCGAGGGGAGCTCAGGGATCTTTTGGCAAGTTTCCCTTATTCGGATATTTCACCTGCTCGTCGGGGCCCCATTGGTCCATAGGAGCCCTGGGCGGGAGTCTCAGATTCCTGCTTGGGCCTTTGTTCTCCTGTCCAAGCTCAGGTCTTGTGGCGGGAACTTTCGCCATCTTAAGTAGCCCTTTCTGCCAGCCCAACAGTATGCATTTACAATCTGTTTTAGATAGTATTCTGAAAGTCTATACTCATCAGAAATTTCTTTATTTTGACATTTAAAAATCATATTTAAAAATCATATAAATGGGTTACATAAAATTAGCTTACATGTGACAGTTGCTTACATAGTGCTTACAATGTGTCTGGTGCAAAGAGATTTACATACTATTGTACTCATTTACCAGGAACAACTCTGAATTACATATATTGTTACTATACCCATTTTACGCTTGAGGAAACTGGAACATAGAAACCTGCCAGAATCACACAGTATGCAATGAGTAGAGAGTTAGGCTATAAACCCAGACTAGTTCTGCCATACTGCATGATCTACTAGTTAAGGATATTATGTGATAGGCATATTAAAATTAAAATCCTGGATGAAAAGATAATAGAAAGTGGGGAAATAATTGTACCAAGAAACTAGTGCAAGGGCCACTAATCAGATCTTTGAGTTGCTTAATACTCAGGATGCAAACAGGACCAGGATTTGCAAATCTGCAGATTGAGCATGACTGTTGCCTATGGGATCCATTGTAATAGGAACCAGTTTGTAATGTCACATGATGCATATTATGCTGTCTCGTGTCCTCTCAAAATTCGTATGTTGAGGTTTTAATCCCTAGTACCTCAGAATTTGACAGTTTGGGGACCTAGGGCCTTTAAAGAGGTGATTAGGTTAAAATGAGGCCCTTAGGGTAGGCCTAATCCAATCAGACTGGTGTCCTTGTAAGAAGAAGAAATTCGAGATACAGAGAGACACCATATATGTGCACACACAGAGGAGAGACCATGTGAGGAGACCGCAAGAAAAATGGCCTTCTACAAGCCAAGGACTGAGGCCTCAGGAGAAACCAAACCTGCTGACATCTTGATCTTGGACTTTCTGCCTCCAGAAGTATGAGAAACAAATTTATGTTTTTTAAGCCACCAGCCAGTGGTGTTTTGTTATGGCCTCTTGAGCAAACTGATACAATGGAGTTGTAATTTTGGAACAAAACTGTTTAGATGGACCGCAGGGCAAAAATAGGGATTTTGACTAAGTTTGTTCATCAGTGGGCTGTGTAGGAAGAAAGCTTTAGGCCACATTATCACCTCTGTAGAACCAGACAACCCCAGCAGCTATCCAAGTATGACAGCTGAAATCCAATGCTGATTTCATGTTAACTAAAATTTATGTACTGGCAATTTTCCCCTGCACATTTCAAGGGAATGTGGGGGAAAAAAGCAGAAGATACTTTCACATTAACCGGGTGACCCTGCATTATATGATTTTCTTTGCAAAAAAAAAAAAAAAAAATTCAATGACTTTTAAAAATCTCTGCTTTTATTGTAGCTACACACTTTTGTAAAAGCAACTTGCAGAAAGATGTTCTAAAAACTGACATTTTCAGGTAGCTCCAGGCACTGCGTGGGGCACTGAAGCAACCCTCTAGGCACGTTGACCTCAGCCTTTCCCTGCACCAAGGTCCGATCGCAGCAGGAGATTTGAATTCATTATGAAAGGGAATTCAGTTTTCAGAACTGGGTACCATATGTCTTCCTTGGTGATAAGGTTGACATTTGCATCCATTGAAAATACATAAGTCAAGTCATTCTTGTGCTAATTCTCCCGGGGAAGAACCTGCAGCTGACTTAAATCCAAGCACTGACAGGTTGCAGCCCTGGGATCCTACAGGTTTTCACATCAGCACATCTTCCAGAAGGTGTAAGGCAGTGATCCCTTGGAATTTTGAAACAGACAATAGACAAAGAGGTAAAGGGAAGTTAAGGTTTTTGCTTTTTCTTCTTTGGCTCTCTTGGCTCACACTGCTCACTTTCCTTTCTATATAATTTTCATTTGTTTCTGTTTATTATTAAATTTCTCTATCACAAATTTAAAAAAATCTGCTTGTGCTTTGTGTTATTTGAAAATGTGTATATTGCCTTATATCAGCACAGAATTGACAAAAATGCATTTGCTGAGGTTTCTCATTGTTCACTACATTCTATCAGTGATCTATTACGACTTTGGAGTAATAATTTATGGAGGGACCTGAATAAAAAGTAAGTAAGTGACAGAAATAATTATTATTTTCTGACTAATATGACCTTGATAAATTTAAAGCATTCATATTCAATTACCAGGTATGAATAAGGAGTATTAACATATACTTATTTTTAATTGATAATTGTATCTTAAATGTACTCAAGTTCTTGCTTTGTTATTTATTTGACTTTGATCAAACCACCATACATCACCTCACAGTTATTTAATACATACATAGTCCTGCAAACAGTAGAAATAATATTTTTAATTATTTAGTGATCAGTTATACATCTTGGATCTTTGGACAAGAATGTAATCACTTAACATTCTCACTAGAGGACAGGTAGGGAGGTAGGCTTACAACTTCAGTTCATTAATGTTTATTGGATATTTGAATGTCTAAGACTTCTTTTTTTAAAAAAGAAGATTATTTTATTTATTTGACAGAGAGATATCACAAGTAGGCAGAGAAGCAGGCAGAGAGATGGGGGCGGGGGGGCAGGCTCCCTGCTGAGCAGAGAGGCCAATGTGGGACTCGATCTCAGGATCTTGAGATCATGACCTGAGCTGAAGGCAGAGGCCTAACCCACTGAGCCACCCAGTTACCCCTGTCTAAGACTTCTTTAAACACTGAAGTTATAAGGAAAAAATTAGCCTTTATTTTGTCATTTTATTACAGTCTTTTCATGCAACTGTGCAGAAGATTTTGCATGTACAAAAATATATAAAAGTGTAGGGTAGTGGGAAAAACAAATGGGAAAAACAATGGGAAAAACTCAAGAGACCCTGACTTTTCATCTTGTTTCTGCCGTTGATTTTCTGTGTGATCTTAAACAATAAACAAGACTTGTCTCATTTTCCTCATTTATAAACAGCAGCAATAAGACCTTTGCTATCTACCGTTTCTTGTTATTTAAATTAGATAATACACAAGAAAGCATTTAGAAATGTTATGTAAGTATTTTTACTATTAGTGGAGGTTTGTGCATTGTTCAACCTGAATGGTGAGTTAGCCAAAGCATGAAAAGATTTTTTCATAAGTATTTTTACCTCAGTACAGAAACTGGACTCTGCCTGATTACTTTCTCTGTATTTTAATAACACTCTTAGGAATTAAAAAACTATATTCAATGAGTCTCGCTTAATTTTGTGTACATCTTTTACTGAGCAGAATGTTTTGGTATGGTAGCTACTTGATAGAAGACTGGATGCATTTTAAATGAACCAATCATCCAATAAATGCAGATATTTCCAAGGTATTTGATTCTTTAAAAAGGGAAAGAAAATTAGATAATATTAAAATAGGTTTATGCCATATCATTTAAAATGAGCATTGAGGGGCGCCTGGGTGGCTCAGTGGGTTAAAGTCTCTGCCTTCGGCTCAGGTCATGATCCCAGGGTCCTGGGATTGAGCCCCGCATCGGGCTCTCTGCTCCGGGGGGAGCCTGCTCCCCCCTCTCTCTGCCTGCCTCTCTGCCTACTTGTGGTCTCTGTCAAATAAATAAATAAAATCTTTTAAAAAAATATAAATAAAACGAGCATTGAGGGGTGCATGGGTGGCTGTCAATTGGGCCCATGACTTGATTTTGGCTCATGTCATAATGTTAGGGTTGTGAAATTAAGCTCCTCTTTAGGCTCTGTGCTCAGCGTGGAGTCTGCTTATGATTCTCTCCCTCTCTCTCTGCTCCTGCTCACACTCTCATGCATGCTAAATAAATAAGTAATCTTTAAAAAATAATTAAATAAGCATTGATTCCCAGTAATAATATAAACTGTGAAGGAAAAAAACAACCTCTCCCCCCAAATTATTTTTTTTTTACTATTTTAATTATTTATTATTTTAATTTACATGTCATTTGACAAATTACCCATCATTGCTATTTCTCTTTGTCATGCTCTTAAAAGAAAACATGTTTAGCCTCCATCGTGAGACTCCTTGGATGTGCAGTTGGAGGACAATGGGCTGGAGGCAATAGTTAAGTGTGAAAGACTTTCTAAAAGTTGTAGCGGCATTCAGGCAGACAGGAAGGACATGGGATTGAATATGTAAGACAAAAAACATCAACCTAAAACTGAATGGACCTGTCCTGATCAGGTTTAAAATTTGAAAATAGAGCTTTCCTTGATGTAATGGAAGATTCAGGAGATACTCCTTCCGTCTGTCTTCCTTTTCTCCCTCCTCCTTTTCCTTTCCTTTCTTCTTTCCACACCTCTTTCCCTCCCTTCCTTATTCCTTACCTCTTTTTTCCTTTCTTTCCCTTCTTCCTCCTTTTTCCTCTCCCTCCTTTCCTTTCTCCCTCCACCCTTCACCCCCCTCCATTCTCTTCTTGTCCTTTTTCCTTCAGCTCTTCGACTTCTTTTTACCCCCTTTCTGGGTTTATAAATGATTATCCTTTTCTGATATTTCATAGCTATTACCTTTTCCTTTCAGAGAAGTAATCTGCTTTAGTAGAAGAAACAGTGGGGAATGGCCTTATCCATAATTTCCTTTGACCATCTTCTTGCCATTGATATTAAGGTTTATCAACATTTCATAAGATATTACTTTTCACTCTTTTTTCCCCCTTATACTTAGGTCATTGACTAAGTATAACAGGTATCATCACCCAGAAAATATTGAATCGTGCCAGTAAAACATGAATTTAAATAGCTATTTATGTCACAAAAATTACTTATCTTTTTTTTCCCATGATAAGTTAGCCTGGAAGGTATATGTACCTAAGAGTACATTCTGCCTATGGCATATATTTTATTTCAATGGAAATGATAACTGGAATTTTGAAAAATTAAATACTTATTAGCTAAAAAGTATTACAGATAATACTGTGAAGCCCTAACACTTTGTGAGGAAACATATCAGAACTGATGTGGGAAACAAAGGCAAGAGAAAAATCAAATTTCCTTAGTACCTACAGCTCATTGGCAAGTCCTTGAAATAGGCTGAGCAACGTTCCTCTGGGAACTCAGCTGCCTTGATGTTAATACTTTGCTAAGGGCACGAGACAATCTTAGCCTGACCCCACAGGATCCTGTAAGTCTACTTTAACATACAAAAATTCCTTTGGAAACATCCTTTATCTCTCCCCCACTGGATACATGTTGGCAATCATCCTCCAAGCATATGGCCCACTGACAGACATCTGAAGAATCTCATGACTGAGTTTTAACTAAACAGTAATAAATGACCTTTTTCCAATAATAGTTAGCCTCCTCAGGATCCTGGGAACCTTGTTTCCAAAATACCTTGGAGGCTTGAGCTGTGCCTAACCCCATCTCAACTTGAAAGTATGTAACAGTCAATTATCACAACCCCAATGCAGCTCTTTTTGCCCATGGGTCCTGTCCCATGCTTTTTTTTTTTTTTTTAAGATTTTATTTATTTATTTGACAGAGAGAGAGACATCACAAGTAGGCAGAGAGGTAGGCAGAAAGAAAGGGGGAAGCAGGCTCCCTGCTGAGAAGATAGCCCAATGTGGGCTTGACCCCAGGACCCTGAGACCATGACCTGAGCGGAAGGCAGAGGTTTAACCTACTGAGCCACCCATGTGCCCTGTCCCGTGCTTTAATAAAACCACTTTTTTGTACCAGAGATGTCTCAAGAATTGTTTCTTGGCCATTGGCTCCAAATCCCAACATTTTCCTACATCAAGAACCACATATGGGGTGTCTGAGTGGCTTAGTCATTAAGTGTCTGCCTTCAGCTCAGGTCATAATCCCAGGATTCTGGGATCAAGCCCCACATCGGGCTTCCTGCTCAGCGGGAAGCCTGCTGCTCCCTCTCCCATTGCCCCTGCTTGTGTTTCCTCTCTCTCTTTCTCTCTGCCAAATAAATAAATAAATAATCTTAAAAAAATACATATGTTGGATGTTTCAGCCCTATTTTTTCACGATTCTATTCTATTTTCATAGTTTGGATGATACCTGTTCACACTGGGGAGAGCTATTTGCTTTACTCAGTCCGCCATTTCAAATGCTAATCTTTTCTAGAAACACCCTCACAACACATGGGTTACAATAATATGTAACAAGACATCTGGGCATCCTTTGGCCCAATATAATTGACACATAAAATTAACCATCATGGTTATGTAATCTGCATTTGAACTATCAGTGGTACAATGTTACCTTTACAAAAAATTTAATTGTAAAACTTTATATAATATCTCTATAATGATATTTCATAATAATTGCATTTAAATTGAGTTTCTAACATTAATTTTCTGTAGCTGAAAAATGTAATAAATATCTCATCCAAGACTGGCATTAGAATATTTTATACACATCAGATTTTATTATTCCAATGGTTTTTATTCTGGTTGCTCTATACTACACTTGCTTATCTGAGTTTATTATCCATTTCTCTCTCAGTATATGTATGAAACCGTTTCCTTATCCATCAATATAACCTCAATGTAATGAAATTTTTAATTAGTCTCTCCTATCTGAAACCATGGTTTAATTTTCTACTGTAAGATGATTTCTTTCCCGCAAATATAGATGTTTCTGGGACTCAACTGTTTGAAATATGTGTGTCTTTTAAACCTAAAATACAGATTGTTTCGCAGCTATTGTGCACTTGTGCCATTGCATACAAATCAAGGACATAAATTTCTCAAATCATATGTAAACAGCTCATTAATGTAAAGTATATAACTATATGCAAATTGACTTATTATAAGGGCTAATAGTTTGTACAGGTATTAAAATTAAAAAGTTTGAGCTAAATGTGTTTTTGGACCATCAAATACTGTGCACTACAAATTATCTTTTCTGTGAGACAGATTTACCTGACTTATTTTTACTTTCTCATCATGACTTTTTATTAATCAATAGTGAAATTTAGTTAATAGAAATAATAATTCACTGCATATTCCCGCAGTCCAGTTTTTGACCATAGCATACACTGAATTTTTCCTCCTTGTATTTTAATTTCGGTTTGTTTTCTTTACTGAATTATAAATCCAGTCTAAAAGGACCAGGTCTTTTCCTTTGGTGCCCCTCATAACATTTCAATTAAATGCTTAATGGCAAATTGTTAAGTATGAAATTTTGAGGGGTCTTGTAAGCTAACAAGTTAAAACACAGCAGAAACATGAGACCTCTGGATCAAAGAACAGAACTTCTGCTCATAAAACATCTTGTCCTGTTCTGACTTCCTGGTCTATGCAGGCCATGTGGTAAGAGCCAGATTTGCACCACAGGAGAAGAATTCTGAAATATGAAACTTGGAGTTTATTTGGGGTGGCTGGCATGTCTGCCAATCCTCCCTTTTGGAAGGAGAAAGAAGACCTTTGCTCTAGAATGTAAACAAATCCTCTCTGAGAAGAGGGAAGAGAGGGTACCACTCTACTACCCTGCAATGTAAGCAAATGGATCTGGGAAGATACATCTTTTTTCTGTCTTTAGGGTTGCTGTTCAATCATCTTTTAATCCAGGCACTGGTGCCTTTTGCTCAAAAAGCAATAATCAAGCAGAAACATGGCAATATTCATGGAATATTTTCTCTCAGAACTTATAAGGTGACATACAATGTATTGTCCAAGTTGGGACACTTTTGAGAGTGAAAAGAGTATCATTAATTTTTTTTTTTTTTTTGCCAGAAAAATATCATGAAAGACAAAGAAAGGCTGAGAAACAACTTCAGATACAAGAAGACAAGAGACATGTCACCTAAATTTAGTGTGTGATCTGGATTAGATTCTTAATCTGAAAAATAAATTAAAAAATATTTCATTATGGGGTCATTATGGGGACAATAGGAAAAATTTTATTATGTGCTAGATGAGATTATGTCATTGTTAAATTTTTTTCAATTTGATAACCTTACTGAAGTCATATAAGAAAATGTTCTTGCTCTTAAGATATACATTCTGAAGAATTTGAAGTTGGATTTTCATGATGTCTCTAACTTACCTTCAAATGGTTCATGAAAAGAAGGATGTATTTGTGAGTGTATGTGTGTGTAGAATGTATATATGTATATATGTATATATATAGATAATAAGAGAAAGATGAGAGAAAATGAATGTGACTTAAGTTGTAGAACAGTGGTGAAGGGTATATGGGTATTGAATGTAGTACTTGTGCAACTTTTCTGATGACTTAAACTTCTTCGTGTAAGGTTTTGCAGGTGAGATACACTCGACACCAGGAGAGATAGGCGCAAGGTAAGGTTTATTAAAGGCACCCTAGGGCGAGGTTCTGAGGCTCAGGAGAGGAGAGTCGGGGAAGTCGTGCCCAGGAAGGGGTTGAGTGAGCTTTTATTGGGCCAAGGCAGGGCAGGGGCTCATAACCGTATTTGGTAAGGTTAGAGCTTGCGAGGTTGGAAAGTCCCAAAGTGGCTGGTTTCTGTTTCTCGCATAGGTTTCGGTTCCTTCAAGGTTATGTGACAGATAACCTTCTGGTGGGAAAGTCCTGGGTAGGGGGAAGATAGCGGCCTGGCGGCCATTTTATTGTTCCTCCTGCATTCCCAGGGCCGCTTACCTAACACTTCGAAGTAAAAAAAAATGTCAGATGTTTGCATTGGGAAAATAAAAGTAAGCTGGGGCTATGCCAGGTGAGCCAGGAAATAAGATTATCTTGTTTATAAAGCATAATAATATGGGCCAACTACTATTCTAGGCTGTAGAGACACAAAGCTAAGGCATTTTTTTTTTTTTCCTTTCCAGGATCTCATACACAGAGAGAAAAAAATAAGTCAATTAATGTGAAATTTCTTGTGGAGAAAATTTTGTGTAGAGAAAATATTTTGTGTGTCCCTATGCAGTTGGAGGAATTCTAAACAAATTTTGCTTAAATTTAAGACCTGTGCTAAAAGATCAAGCTAAGGAAAGAAATTTACAACTGTAAAGATAGTGAGACTTCCAGAGAGATTAACCTAATTCCAGAGGTTTGCATTTGTATATCATTCAGGGAGGGGTGAGGACTGAAACCTTGGAGACATCTTTGTGTTGTAAAGCTGGAGACTCTGGGTTTATCTGAGTTGTGGAGAGATTGATTTACATACCAAACCTTAGAGTTAGAATCCAGCATTCCTCTTCTTACTCCATTCTCCAGATTGTCTAAAGGAGAAAGGGCAGCATATCCATACAAACTAGAGGAAATTTATTTTTAACCATTTTTTATCTATAATACAGACTCCATTTGTATATAAAAGAGATTCGTTCTGGTTTTCATGGCATTACCTCAGGGATAAGATTTGCACCAGTGATATTTGCTGTGAGTGAAAAGAAATCTGTCTCTGATCCAGAAGATGTATTCAGGACAAATTAATGAAAATAAAATTTAAAAATCCAACAGAAATATATTAGAAGTTCTATAAAATAAAAGGTATGAGTATTCTGTAAACACAGAAGAGAGCTACTACCATTCTTCAGAATTTGGTTGAATCTGGAAGACATACTCGTTTGACAGAGAAGGAGGATCCATAACGGTTCTCAGTTTTGTGTATGTTTCAGTTGGCACACATGGCAAGTTTCACTCTGTAAATTTATGAAGTGGTACCTGTTTATTTCTCCCCTCATTCTGAAGGATTATTTGAGAAGAACAACATAATAACGATGAACATTTTTTCATGTGTCTGTTAGCCATTTGTATGTCTTCTTTGGAGAAGTGTCTGTTCATGTCTTCTGGCCATTTTTTGATGTGATTATCTGTTTTGTGTGTGTTGAGTTTGAGGAGTTCTTTATAGATCTTGGATATCAGCCCTTTGTCTGGAGTGTTATTTGTGAATATCTTCTCCCATTCTGTGGGTTGACTCTTTGTTTTGTTGACTATTTCCTTTGCTGTGCAGAAGCTTTTGATCTTGATGAAGTCCCAAAAGTTCATTTTCGCTTTTGTTTCCTTTGCCTTTGGAGACACGTCTTGAAAGAAGTTGCCCTGGCCAGTGGCCAGAGGTCACTACCTATGTTCTCTAGGATTTTGATAGATTCCTGCCTCATGTTGAGGTCTTTTATCCATTTCAAGTTTATCTTTGTGTATGGTGTGAGAAAATGGTTGAGTTTCATTCTTCTATACTTAGCAGTCCAATTTTCCCAGCACCATTTATTGAAGAGACTGTCTTTTTTCCATTGGGCATTTTTTCCTGCTTTGTCGAAGATTCTTTGACCATAGAGTTGAGGCTCTCTACTCTGTTCCACTGGTCTATGTGATGAGGGAGCAGGAGGCTGGCTGAGGACAAGTTGGCACCCTGCACCCCCTCTCCATCCGCTCTCCTGGGTAATACCATAAATAAGAAACAAATAGTTATTCTGCAAGACAGGAATCTCCCAACTATCTTGATGTTAATGGCTTGCTAAAAGACAACATTGGTCTCCTGGCATCTTGTAGGCCCTCTTTAGCATATGAAAACTCCGTTGAAACCTCCCTTTCCCTCACCTTCCCCCAACCGCAGGGTACATAACCTGCCATCCCTCACAACCCAGGGCAACAGCTCTTCCTGCCCACGGGTCCTGTCCCTGTGCTTTAATAAACCACCATTTTTGCACCAAAGATGTCTCAAGAATTCTTTCTTGGTCATTGGCTCCGGACCTCAGCCCACCAAACCTCACCTAGGTTCTAGAACTTCATCATATGTGTCTGCCTTTGTGCTAGTACCTTGCCGTCTTGGTGATCACAGCGTTGTATTAAAGCTTGAAATTAGGCAACATGATGCTGCCAGCTTTGTTTTTTCTTTTTCAACATTTCCTTAGCAAATCCATACAAATTTTAGGATTGTTTGTTCCAGCTCTTTGAAAAATGCCAGTGGACTTATGACTGGGATGGCCCTGAAAGTACAGATTGCTCTGGGCAGTATAGACATTTTAACAATGGTTATTCTTCTGATCCATGAGCATGGAATGCTCTTCCATCTTTTTGTGCAGAGCCAATCAGACCAGAGTCTGAATCTCACCTGTGGGAGATGGGACTTGTTAATTAAAATCTGTCAGTTTCAGTGTCTTAAAAAGGGAATGTTCATGTTTAACTCAAAGAGTTGTTGGGAGAGGTAAGTGAAATAATCCATGTTAAGTGCTTAATGTAGTGTTTAGAAATACCTGGCCTTAGATGGGTGTGTCTTCTCTTTCTTCTTTTTAGTGCTTTTTTCTATCACTTTGTAAAAGACCATCACAATTATATAATCGAATAATTGGAGTACATATGTCTGTTATTTACCTGTCTTTGCAAATATTGCATTCTTGGATTGGGGCTTTGTACATGTTGATCTTATGTTGGGAATTGATAGCATATAGTGAGCATGTACAGAATAAACTTGCTTAAGCAGGTGGCAGGAGATGAGGAATCTTAAGAGAACCACTGGACTTGGAAGCCTACTTTATCAGTTACCTATATTCAGGCTTATAAATAATCTGAGTGTATTAGCCACAGTCTAACCTCTTTAGCTCAAAACAAATCAATAGGAGAGACCATGCCATTTTACTTCATTCACAAATGTGTACGCTTTATTGAAATTATTTAAATATTGTAGTGAAAACCTTTTCCTTTGAAATTTCTATACACAATCTAAAAACATAAGATATACAGATTTCTCCAATTATTTGCTTTGTAAAGTATCTGTTTTCACTTCCAGAATGATCACTTTTTAGTGGTATAGTATTGTTTGAAACTGAGGCTAGCTACCGCAGAGCTGTGAAACCCAGACTTCAGGCACTCTTTATTTCTGAAGCTAAGAACTACTATACTAGGCTTTCAGGGTGAATTTGAGTCATGTTTGGTGTATAATAATAGGAGCTGAAAGTCTTTCATTCATGATCTTCTGATTACATCGGCTCATCTTTGTTTCTTCTCCCACCATTGTTTATAGTGTAATACCCATGGACATAAGTATTCCCATGAATATAGAAGATAATCCTGTACATATATTGATGGAGAATAGAAGGAAGACCACTAAGGGCAGTGTTCTCACTCTTCTAACTTTATGTAAGAGCAGGCAAAACAAAAATACCTACTATTGCAAGTGGGCAAGAGTAGGCTGTTATATCAACTTTATGCTTTTAATTCAGAGTTTTCTGTTGTAGTAAAGCAGTCTAGTTTTCCATAAATATATTGCATTAACTGAACAGCACTAATTCTATTTGAGATCATGGGCCAACCAAATGGAGTTTTATATGTGACATTTGTATTGCCTTGAATGTGGAAAATGTTTGAAGGAAGTCTCAGTCCATCTGCTGGAGCAGGAAAACAACAGGTTAATTTAACATTATGAACATAAGTAGTCAGTCATCATCAATCTAATCACCTCAGTTATTTTGCTTCTCCTCTCTGTTTCCTTGCTGTTTCTTTGAGAGAGACCTCTCACTCAGTGTCAGGTTGGAGAAATTACATGAAGGGAGGAAAGCTAAGGCATTTTGATGATTAGTCTTTTCAGCAACTCTGGATCGCTTTACTATGACAGAGCCCAGAGATTTGTCTCTCCTTCTGTTATATCACTAAAATTAACGGGTGGTAAAATTATTCCATCATGTAAATTATTAAGCAGAAAGATTTTTAAATATCTGAAGACAGTAGTTTTCTAAAGTTAGGACTGACATATATTCCATCTGCCTGATCCCTCCCCTAAAATATATTTGCCTGAATTCTCTTCCTTGAATTAACTCCTAAATTTATCTTCCTTGAAAATTACTTTGAAAGTTTTCCTATTGAAAGATTTTTTTTTTTTTTTCTGTTTCAGTATATCAGGAAATTTTTATCTTTGTGGTGGTGGCCAGCACAGGTCTAGTTAATTTTTTTGTTTTCATGGTATTTACTTGTTCTTCCAATAAATATTCATTGGAGACCTACTGTGTGGTTAGCACTGTCTTTGCCCTCAAGAAACTTAACAGACTAGTGAAAGAGACAAAGAGGGGCACCTGGTGGCTCAGTAGGTTAAAGCCTCTGCCTTCAGCTCAGGTCATGATCCCAGGGTCCTGGGATCAAGCCCTGCATTGGGCTCTCCCCTCAGGAGGGAGCCTACTTCCTCCTCTCTCTCTCTCTGCCTGCCTCTCTGCCTACTTGTGATCTCTGTCTGTCAAATTAATAAATAAAATCTTAAAAAAAGAAAGAGACAAAGAAAGAAAGACATGCTGTGCACTAAGAGGTATGATAGAGGTTAAGAGAGCATGTGGAATGGACATCTAATTCAATCTTTATGGGATCAGGGAAGACCTTCCAGAGGAGGTAATGTTTCAGTTGATATCTGAAGGATGAGGAAAGTTTATCTAGGAAGAATAGGGAAGAGTATTTCAAGCAAAGGGAACAGAATATGATAGAGAACAAATGAAAACATGAGAAGGAAGGCACAGTAATCAGGGTGAGAAGAGTTTGGATGATAGAGGAAGAAAAAGTTAAAAAAAAAAAAGGAAAAAGGAATCTGGAGAAATCTGCTGGGTAGATGTGCCATGGATTTTTTTACTTCATTTAATTTAGAAACTCTCTTTCTGGTACTGAGCTGTTACACATATCTTGATGAACTCCTTGAATGTCATAAAAAGTAGTTAAAACATCATAATATGGGCTAACTTGAGATAGTTAACTAAATGTTCTATTTCTGGTTCTTAATTCTAGTTAATAAGAACTAAGATGAGCTAGTTACAGTTTTCATAAGGATTATCTTAGTAAGTTGTCTCATATTTGTATTACTAATTTATTACTCATCTTTGAGGATATAAATTTCAACTAGTCATTTTACATTGTTAGACCTTTTTCATAATTTAAGTTTCAAAATGGTACAAAGAATGAACCACCTTGGCTGTAATAGAATTCATTTTTTAAAAAAAAAATTGTTCTGGTATAAATTAACATAGTAGGCACTATATACCAGAACATACACAAAGTACATATGATAAGTAGGTTTTATCGTATGGATTTTCTTCCTAGAAAAACTACTTAGCTTTATTTTATAAACTGAAACCATTTGCTAAGGCTTTTGAATAGCTGGACAAGATTTTTCTTCACTTAGTCTTGCATGTGTGCACACTTAATCAGATAGTTCTCTAGTAGTTTACATGAATTTGCATAGGTAATCAGTGTATCATTGCTTGTACACCTTATATGTCTATAATTATAATGACTGTTCTGCCTATTACAACCATATTAAGAGTCCATATAATGAATTAAGTAAGGTCTCCTATTATGCAATTCATTAGCAGTACTCCTGCTCCAGCCAAGTACAAGAAAAAACAGTTTAGAGAAAGGAACTGACTGATACATATGGATGTGGTCATTAGTTTTATAACAGGCCTAATCTTTAAAATGTTTTGTCAAAACAAATGTTTCGAGTCGGTAAATCCTGCTATTTCAAGGGCATTTTCTCGTATAGAAATGGCACATTTTGCCTCCACCAGTGGTACCACATTGAGAGGCCTGTCCTGTCTGCTCTTAAACCTGTTTATATGAACAAACAACTAAATGTATTAGAATAGTAGACAAAGTAGAACATTCAAAGGTAAGCAACACTATAATCCCTGAGTTTTTTTTCCAAGGTCCTATTTGTCTGTCATAATTTTGCCTGGTGGATCAATATAATCTGAGTCATTTCTATGCAGTACTTGGTAGAAATTTTGTTTTTGTTACTTCAACCCCTTGATGTTCCCATCCAGCAGACCCTTGACTCTTAGACAATTCCCCTGAAGATTTTTCCTTGCACATATCTCTTCTGTGGTGGTCACAAACTCTGGGGTATTTTCCTCTCAAGTTTGTACAGTGAAATTGGCATGTCCAAATTAAAGTTAAAGGACTAATTTCTATGATGATCTCAGAATTTGTATATATTAGTAAGAACACAGATATCGTGGTAGAAAATCAGCAAAATAAAAAATGAGCAACTCAGAAAAATTTTAATTTTATTAAAAGAGGCTCAATGTTATTTATAATTAAACAAATGCAAATTAGAACAACAGTGTACTTTTTTTTTTTTTAACCTATCAGATTGGCAAACACTCAAAAAAAGTATGATAATACCTGATACTGGTGAGTATGTAAAAACAATGATTCTCATAAACTGTTGGTGAACATATAAACTAATGTAACATTGTCTTTTATTTCTTGGGTTTTTCATCTTGTAAAACCCAAACTCCATAATAACAACTCTTTATGCCCCCTTCCCCTAGTCCCTGGCAACCACCATTCTTCCTGTTTTTATGAATTTGACCAGTCCAGATTCTTCATATGAGTGGAATCATACCATAATTGCCCTTTTGTGACTGACTTATTTCACTTAGAATAATGTCTTTAAGGTCCATCCATGTTGTAGCATGTGTCATTCCTTTTAAAAAGGCTAAGTAAGGGGCACCGGTGTGGCTCAGTGGGCTAAAGCCTCTGCCTTCAGCTCAGGTCATGATCCCAGAGTCCTGGGATCGAGCCCCACTTCGGGCTCTCTGCTCAGCGGGGAGCCTGCTTCCTCCTCTCTCTCTGCCTGCCTCTCTGCCAACTTGTGATCTCTGTCAAATAAACAAATAAAATCTTAAAAAAAAAATTAAAAAGGCTAAATAATATTCCATTGCATATATGTACACTATATTTTGTTTGTCCATTCATCTGTTAATGGACATTGAGTTGGTTCTTCTGTTTGGTTATTGTGAATAGTGCCTCTATGAACTTGGATGTACAAATACCTCTGTGAGACTCTGCTTTCAATTCTTTTGGATATATACCTGGAAATGGAATTATCAGATCATATGGTAATTTTATTTTTAATTTTATGAGTAACTGCCATATTGTTTTTCTTTCTTTTTTTTTTTTTTTTTGTAAAAATTTTATTTATTTATTTGACAGAGAGAGAGAGAGACCATGCACAAGTAGGCAGAGCAGCAGGCAAAGAGAGAGGGAGAAGCAGGATCCCCGCTGAGCAAGGAGCCTGAAACGGGGCTCAATCCCAGGACCCTGGGATCATTACCTGAGCTGAAGGTGGATGCTTAACTGATAGAGCCACCCAGGTGCCCCACCATATGTTTTTCACAGTGGCTACACCATCTCATGCACCCATCAATAGTACACAATGGTTCCAATTTCTCTGCATCTTCACCAACACTTATTATTTTTGTGGGTTTTTTTTTTTATCTTAATGGGAGTATGGGGAATATTTCCCCATTTTTAAAACTTTAAAACAATTGAAATATATTTCACATACAGTGTTACATTAGTTCATGTGTGCAGCATATTCATTTGACAATTCTACACATTGCTTAGAGCTCACCATGATAAATGTAGTCACTGTCTCTCACCAGACAACATTATTACAGTATTATTGACTATATTCCCTATGCTGTACTTTTCATACTTGTGACTTATTTTGTAATCGAAAATTTGTTCCTCTTAATCCCTTTTATCAATTTTGCCCATGCCCCTTCCCCCCCTTTCCTCTGGCAACAACCAGATCTCTGTACTTAAGAATGTTTTTTGTTTGTTCATTTGCTTTCTTTTTTAGCTTGCACATGTAAGTGAAACCATGTGGTATTTGTCTTTCTCTGACTTATTTCATTTAGCATAATGCCATCTAGGGTTATTCATATTATTGCAAATGACAAGATACCATTCTTTCTTTTTTGTTGTTTGGGAGTTGTGGGGATGGGGCAGAGGGAGAGGGAGAGAAAAAATCTTAAGCAGGCTCTACACCCAGCATGGAGCCCAATGTGGGGCTTAGTCTGAACACTGAGGTCACAATCTGACCCAAAATCAAGAGTTGGACATGTAACTTACTAAGCCACCTAGGTGTCCCCAACCCCCTTTTTTTAATGGCTGAGTAATATTCTGACAATATTACTGGTGTTGGAGAATTTCTTGGTGGTGTGAAAACTCTCATGCCCTACACACACATACTAGAATTGGGTACGGAATCGGGACGCCTGGGTGGCTCAGTTGGTTAAGCAGCTGCCTTCGGCTCAGGTCAGGATCCCAGTGTCCTGGGATCGAGTCCCACATCGGGCTCCTTGCTCAGCAGGGAGCCTGCTTCTCCCTCTGCCTCTGCCTGTGCTCATTCTCTCTGACAAATAAATAAATAAATAAAATCTTAAAAAAAAAAAAAGAATTGGGTATGGAATCTTACTTAGAGACGTGGGTTGGACCTTCCCTAAGAGTAGATATAGACTAATTCAGGCTCAGGAGATATCAAAGGAGAAGTATGGAGGAATCTGGAAGAGTTTCCACTCCTTGATAAAGGATGAGATGAGGCTGAGAAGAAGGCCTCTCTTCGCTCCATAATATATCCTGTTTCCTGCTTTAACTATCAGAGCAAGGATTTGATAGTTGGAGTTAGAGCTCCCTTCTTGTGACCACTAAGCCACTGAGCTGAGTACAAAAAAACCAAGATGTGGAGGATGGCAAAACAGAAAGAATGTGGTCTCTGGAACCATGTTGAGCTGCTAAATTGGTCCTGGAGCACCTGTCTCCATCCTGGTTCAGTAAACAATAAATATCCTTATGACTTATGCCACTATTAGTCATGTTTTTGGTTACTTACAATCAAAATCATTTTTCCTTGATAAAATGTGGATAGTGTGATCACATTTGTGTAAATGTGTGTATTTATAGTAGTACTTGTTAATTTGTTAATTTACTGAGCGTTTTTTGAGTTCATCTATCTAAGAGGCTATGTGATAGATACTATTGAAAAGCAGACATTGCTATCCTCATGTAGATTGTAGTAGGAAAGAACGACAATCACCAGACAAAATATTATAGAGATGCTGTAACGGAGTAGAGAATGTATTATTCTTTAGGTTGTACTTGGTCATGTACCTTGTTTTGACCAATGGAATATTAACATATGTCATGAGCAGCAGTCTTAAGTTTACCTATATAGTTCGACTTGCATTTTGCACCTTTTCTTAAAAGATCTTTTATTTATTTATTTATTTATTTATTTGAGAGAGAGAGAGAGAGAATGAAAAGCCCAATGTGGGACTCAATTCTGGGACTCCAGGATCATGACCTGAGCTGAAGGCAGTTTCTTAACTAACTGAGCCACTCAGGTGTCCTGAATTTTGTGCTCTATTTTAAGAAGAGCATGGTTTGGGTGGCTACTGGTGTTAAGCAAATAAATAGCATGTGGAATAGACCAGAGTCTAATCTGAGACCTGGAGCCCAGAACGCAAAGTCCAGTCTTGTCCAATTCAAGCCAGCCCATAGATCTGTGAGGGAGAAATAAATACTTCTTGTTTTAAGCTACTGAGTTTTGCGGTTCTTTGTTAAAGGGAATCATTGTGATGAGAGCGGACTGATAAATGAATAGTATTTTTGTGTGTTCCTTAATGGACTTGTGTTGCTTTTGGTATTTCTAACAGACAACTTCTAATTCTACGTATCAAACCTTAACTCTGTTACCTTTGAGCAATTAACAATATTTGACAATGAAAGTGGTAATTAGAGTGGGATTTTACATATTACCACTATTTACCCTCAGAGAAAATGGAGACCTCACTGTGGAGCCAAGCTGAGGAAGGGTGAAAGAAAATCTTTTTATCCCAAGAAGTAGGGTGAGCAGTCCATGGGTGGTAGCAGCAAGAGTCAGTGAAATGAACTGTGCCCTTAAAAGGTGAGACTGTGAGGGATTTAGAGGGCACTGCCACAGACCAATTCCCATAGAATGAAGAACTCAAGGGAAGTATGATTGGATGTATATCTTAGTACATGAGCGGTACCTGTTAGAGAAAGGGTAAATTTAGTAATTCTAGCTTTCAGGGAAGGAAGCAGACCAAGATATGATTATGCTGAAAAGATCTAGTTCCTTCTTCAGTCAGTACCTTGAAATTGTTGAATATTATCTGGTCAGTGGGTATGTGTGTGTGTGTAATTGAAACTTCTGCTAATTTTGGGACCATTTAATTTTTACTTCTGTAGTGAAACGTAATGTCCTCATTTCAAAAATAAGATGAAGATATCTGGGAGGAGTGAAAGTTCTGAACATACAGTCTATCCAAAAATACTTCTCTTTGTATACCTCCCGCAAACATCTACCTCTTTGGGAGATGTATTCAGTCATGGGGATTAAATATTTCAGGTCTTAAAGGGATCAAAAAATCAGAGTACAAAAATGATAAAATAACAAAAAATAATGTAATAAAATATAATTAAAAGCTATGCTTTTGTCAGTGATTATGTAAGTAAATAAAATTATTATAAAAATAAAGGCAGTAGTAGAAGACCATATATTCTACTGCTACACACAACACTGTTTTCCAAACATGCCTGATTATATAATCATGTGGGGCTCTTATTAAGCACACAGAGATTTGGTTCCAGCCCAACTGAGTCCGATCCTCTAAAAAAGGGCAATTAATATGTTTAGAAGAGGTCTAGGTGAGTTATATGATTAGGTCAGTTTGGAAAATGCTGATTGATTAGGTTTTATTCCATAACAATTATTTTCAATGTGAGTTTCCCAGACCAGGAGCATTAGCATTAGAAATGTAAACCCTCTGCCCTATAAAAGAGTTTCTGCAAGAGAAACTCTGGGAGTGGGGCCCAGCGATTAGTCTTGGTATAAGTTCACTAGGTGATTCTAATTAAGGCTGAAGTTTGAGAACCACCGTTCTAATGATTTCAGAATGGTGAGGAATAACACTTGGGTGTGCCTACAGCAAATGTAAAAGTAAAAAGAGTCGATACTTGGGAGAAGTTAAACTCTGTGATATACAAGCAGCTTTTAAACATGGATCTTAACATTGCCTCTATAAATAATATATAACACACAAATTTTGGATTTTCTCCTTTGGGGAAGAGAATGTTGTTCTGCCAATCAATTGAATAGCTACCATGTGCCTAGTACTGATTAAACATTTTCCTACGTTGCAGTAATCATTGAGCTCCGTTTTCAGGCGAGCACTTCATGAAGGACTTGGCATTTAAGTGGGACCTTGAAAGGTAGTGTTTCAACAGGTAGAAGTTGGGGAAAAAATGAATTCAGGGCAGAGAAAAGAACATTAGTAAAAGCAAGGACAAAGAAAGAAAAGTGAATTTGGATAATAATGAATGGAGTAGAGCAGTGGGTCTTAAACCAGCTACATCTGAATCACCTGGAGAGTTTGTTTAAAGGCTGAGCTCCACTTCCAGAGTTTCTGATTTAGTACTTCTGGGGTGGGCCTGAGACTTTGAACTGCCAGTGCATTCCTCAGTTTTGCTGGTGTTGTTGATCTGAAGACTACATTTTGAGAATCACTGTTACAGTGTGTGTGACAGAGGATAACAGTGACCAAAACCACCATACCTAAAGATGGTGGTTTTTGAGGCCAGAGTACAGAGGACCTGAATTCATACCAAGAAGTAGTGGCTTATTTTATGTAGATATGTATTTTTTCATTTATCTTGGTTTTGTTTAAAGCAGAAACAGTGATATGGTCGGGGTCCCTCTGGACTACTCTGATGTAGTATGTTGGGTTGAGTCAAGGAAAGAGAAACAGGTGTGTTCCTAAATTACTTGGCTCTAGTCTCCCTACTTCACTGCTACTACTCCCACCCTTTAGCTCCATGTCTCCATTAGAGGATGTATGGAATTCTTTCTGTTTTGAACAAAAGTGAACAGTTGAGATGACAGTGTGAATGACTAATACTTATTTAACACTTTTTTTTTTAAATTTAACACTTCTAAATTATTTGCATTTGAAAGGTGGTACATAATAATCTCAGTGAACCTCTGTTTTGGAACTTCAGCTACTATAAAGTGTTAAGAGAAAAATGTCAAGCAATGTGCATGAAAGGGAAAGGGAATACACCTTTTTGGGTGGTCAGGCTTTGTTGTAGGTTGCTCCCAAGTTTAGTTCTCCCTGGCTGTGTCTGCTTTTAGATTACTTGCTTCTGTTTCTCAATCCATAGATCTCAAATAACCCCGAGTTTCTTTGTGGTAGATTAGTTTCTGACTGCAGTTAAATTCTGATCCATTGCTAACCAGTCAGTTGTGCTAGCCATGTGTGGTAATCTGACTTTAGTAGGAATATGGGCTTTCAGAATCTATTTGGAGTTTTTAGGTTTCTCTAGATGGTGAAGATTAAGAATATGGCATACCGATTTTTATTACTTTGTACATGAAAATATTCCCATATCTGTATGGGTTTGGGTTTGTCTTTCATCCTTATTTTAAATATCCTGTACACATTCCACTTTTATTGTAAGGTTCAAGAAATCATTTTGGAAGTTGGTGGGGGATATAAATAAATAAAATAGGGGAATATCATCATATTATTGTTGTCTTTTATGTGCTCCAGTTCCAGTTATCACTTCAAATCCATATTGGAGACATGTGAAAAACAGAGAGTTCACTATATAAGATAATGTTACTTTCTCAGGTGATGATAAAATAAATAAAAGCCTCTCACAAATTAACCTGTGGAGGTATCATTTGGTTCTCTAATGAATAGCTTCTCCTCTGCAGCCACATTCCTCTGCCTGTTGCCCACTTCAAGGAAGCCAAAAACAGAGGGACATTGGAACTTTATCCATGAAAAAAATATTGTCACAGACTTTAATAATGATCAGTGAGAAGGGGTCAACAATTTGACAAAGAAATACATAAAATTACCAAATGATAATAAGTACATGAAGATCAATATCTAATTGTTTGAAAGACAGAGATGACTAGATCAAGGCAGAAATGTGAGGGAAAGTGGCCCAGAAATTAAAATAATATGTAGCCATTTGGAAAATAGATTTAAGAATGCCATAAGTGGGCAATTTGTTTAAGTTACACACAATGGTGTTAAGACCAAAAAATCTTAGACTACCTTTCTTGGCTTGTGGCAATAAATACCCCCAAGCTTATTATTTTCTCTTCTCAACAAAGTCAGCTGAAAACTACTCAGAAATACTAGTATATACATGTAGTATTTTACATTATAGAGAAACATTGAAATGAATAGGATCTGTTCTTGAATGTCATGTACTTTTAGAATCAGAAAATGTCCTGATGATGAGTAGCTTCATTTCACTATATCGGAAAATGATAACATGGGTTTTCCAACAACACCATCAGGCTGATCATGGCAGTGATAAGTGGATGTGATTAAGATTTGAGTGTTTTAAATGATACTTTACCAGTACCATGCTTCCTGAAATAAAATACAGTTGGTGATACTTCTCTTCTGTCCTTTCATCTCTCAGTATGGAACAAATAATAGTTGAGGCAAGGTCATTGTTTAAATCATGGTGTAAATCTCAGAGGATTTCATATCCAATATCAGTTTTTTTGCTGTTGACATCAGGGGAAAAGGTTAAGATATCTACTCTCAGCTTATAGGGACCGTGTTGTCTTTTATTTATGCTGAAAACTCAGAAGAGTGGCTCTTTCCCAGCAGATTAATGAAAAAATATTTTAATAGGTCATCAAAATTGCTACTGAATATTCAAATATATTAGTGTGTGTTTCTGTCTCCCTTTTTTTAAAATTGAGGTGTAACTGACATATCACATAATATTAGTTTCAGGTATACAACATAATGATTCAATTTTGTATACATTGTGAAATGATCATCACAGTAAGTCTAGTTAACATCTGTCACCAGACACAGTTATAATTTTTTCCTTATGATGAGAACTTTTAAGATATTTCTCTTAGCAGGTTTCAAATATGCAACACAATGTTATTAACTGTAGTCACCATGCTGCACCTTAGGTCCCTTTGATTTATTATAGACCTGAACTTTTCTATTTTTTGAGTTTGTTCACCCCTTTTCTTCATCCCACACTCTCTGCCTTTGGCAACCACCAGTCTGTTCTTATGTATCTATGAGCTTGGTTTTTTGTGTTTCTGTTTTTAGATTCTACATGTGAGATCAAACGGTATTTGTCTTTCTCTGTCTGCCTTATGTCATTTAGCATAATGCTCTCAAGGTCCATCTTTGTTGTCACAAATGACAAGATTTCATTCTTTTCTATGTGACTAATATTCCATTATATATATGTCACATCTTTTTACATGTCATATTACATATATATAATGTGATATATATATATCACATCTTATTTATATAATATGTGATACATCACATCTTCTTTATCATATATCTATATATTTATATCTCACATCTTCTTTATCCATTCATTCATTAATGGACACAGGTTCCATATTTTGGGTATTATAAATAACACTGCAGTGAATACAGGAGTACATATATCTTTTTGAACTGGTGTTTTCATTTTCTTCGGATAAATACCCAAAAACTATGGTATTTTATGTAGAAGTTTTGAGGATCTCTATACTGTTTTCCACAGTGGCTTTACCAATTTACATTCCCAAAAAACTGTGCACAAGTGTTCTCTTTCTCCACATCCACGCCAACACTTAATGATTTCTTGGTTTTGTTTTGTTTTGTTTTTAATAATGGCCATTCTGACAGGTGAAGTGATACTTCATTGTGGTTTTGATTTGCATTTCCTTGATGATTAGTGATGTTGAACGTCATGTACTTTTTGCCCTTCTGTATGTCTTCTTTGGAAAAATGGCTATTCAGATCTTCTGCCCATTTAAAAAATAAAATTGCTTTTTATTTATTAAATTTTAGGAGTTCTCTATATATCTTTGGATATTAACCCCTTATCAGATATATGATTTGCAAATATTTTCTCTCATTCAATAGATTGCCTTTCCATTTTATTAATGGTTTCCTTTGCTGTGCAGTAGCATTTTAGTGTGGTGTAGTGTCAGTTGTTTATTTTTGCTTTTGTTGCTTTTGCTTTCAATGTCAGATTCTCTGTCTTCTATTTTAAATGGTGAGCATATTGAGAATATAAACAGTATTGGGTTTTTTTCCTGCCATTTTACCTGTAGTGGTGGTCGCCATTCAGTAAACGTTAGATAATACTGAAACATAATACGAAGGAGAGAAAATGATGCCTACAAATATGAATAGATTCGGACATTATTAGAACTGAAAAAGTCAGCGATCATCTGCAGTGGTGTCACATCAATGCATGAGATTTGTATCATAGCAGACTAATTGTACCATTATGCTTCTGTCATTTATTGGCTGTGTAACTTTGGACTGAATCTCCGTTTCCTTAGATAAAATAAAATGAAATTATTCAAATATACTGGCTTTAGGATGGGTTCCTTCAAAAGCAGAGCCTGAGTCAAGAATTTACATCCAGGTAGCATATGTGAGACATGATTCCAGGAGATAGGAATAAAAATGTAGGGAAATGAGACTGAGAAGGAAGTTGAACCAACAGTATTCATTATAGAGTTCGTTATTCCAGGTAAAAGGGTGTCGATTCCCATGGGCTTCTGAAAAGAGTTCAGACTATCTTCTAGAAATGCTGCTCCAAAGGACAGGATATGGGCATTTGTCTCCAGTGATTGCACATAAAACTACAGAAATCAGAGATAAGTTAAAGGGATGTGGGGCATCATAAGTATATGAAAGTGTTGAAATACCTAATATGATTATGTCATTAAGGTACTTGATGTTTTATAAGCACTTAGGAGATGTTTCTTTTTCCTTCATTTTATTAATGAGAGAACTTTGGAGGAAGTATTTTTCAGGTTTTTTAAAAATTTGAATTCAATTAGCCAACACATAGTACATCATTAGTTTCAGATGTATTGTTGTGTATAACAACAGTTGTGTATAACACCCATTGCTCATCACAACATGTGCCCTTCATAATGCCCATCACCCAGTTGCCCCATTCCCCCACCCATATTATTCAGGTTTTTTTTTTTTTTTAAGATTTTATTTATTTACTTAACAGAGAAATACAGCGAGAGAGGGAATACAAGCAGGGAAAGTGGGAGAGGAAGAAGCAGGCTTCCTGCTGAGCAGGGAGCCCAGTTCGGGGCTCCATCCCAGAACCCTGGGATCATGACCTGAGCCGAAGGCAGACGCTTTAACAACTGATCCACCCAGGCACGACCATATTATTCAGTTTTATACAACTATTTAACATCAGAATGGGCTGGGTCCCATGTCACCTGACTCCCATTTACTTCATTCCCCTTTTTGGCATACCATAAACTTGGTTTTAAGGTACAACATTGTATACTTACTATCTTACCTTTGATTACGCTTAGAATAAATGCTAGACATTTTAATTATGATTTATAATGGAATGTAATTTCTACTTAACATCTTTCCAAAGGAAGTACATGAGGGTAGCATTACCATATGTTATACCTTATTAAAATATGATTAGCTTATCACATGGATGATATCCTGAAAATCTATTTTGAAGATAATTTTTGAAAACTCCTTTGTTATATTTTAGACATAAGGTAGCAGTTCTTGCCCCTTTCCCCACCCTCCCCCCTCCCTTCTTCACTCCAAGAATAGGTGGCTTATCAAGACTGATTTCGTGGAGGAAAACTATGCTCTGTATGGAATCAGAAAAGACCCTAAATAGCTAAAAGAAAATTGAAAAAGAAAACTAAACCTGGTGGTATCATAATTCCAGACTTTAAACTCTGTTACAAAGCTGTAATCATCAAGAAAGTATGGTACTGGCACAAAAACAGACACATAAGTCAATGGAACAAAATAGAGAACCCAGAAACAGACCCTCAACTCTATGATCCACTAATCTCTGACAGAGCAGGAAAGAATGCCCAATAAAATAAAGACAGTCTCTTCAACAAATGGCGTTGGGAAAATTGTACAGCCAGATGCAGAAAAATGAAACTGGACCATTTCCTTACACATACACAAAAATATTCAGAATGAATGAAAGACCTAAATGTGAGCCAGGAACCCATCAAAATCCTAGAGGACAACACAGGCAGCAACCTCTTCGACCTCAGCCATAGCAACTTCTTGCAAGACATGTCTCCAGAGACATGGGAAACAAAAGCAAAAATGAACTATTGAGACTTCATCAAGATAAAAAGCTTCTATACAGCAAAGGAGATGGTTGACAAAACCAAAAGACAACCAATAGAATGGGAGAAGATATTTGCAAATGTTTTGTCAGATAAAGGATTAATATCCAAAATCTATATAGAACTTATCAAACTCAGCACCCAAAGAACAAATAATCCAGAAAAGAAATGGGCAGAAGACACAAACAGACATTTCTCCAGAGAAGACATACAAATGGCCAACAGACATATGAAAAAATGCTTAACATCACTTGGTATCAGGGAAATACAAATTAAAAACCACAATGAAATATCACCTCACACCACTCAGAATGCCTAAAATTAACTAGTTAGGAAACAACAAATGTTGGGGAGGATGTGGAGAAAGGGAAGCCTCTTAACAGTGCTGGTAGGGGAATGCAAGCTTGTAAAGCCACCCCAGAAAACAGCATGGAGGTTCCTCAAAAAGTTAAAAAAAAAAAAAAAGAGCTACCCCTGACCCAGCAATTGTACTACTAGATATTTACCCCAAAGATAGAAATGTAGTGATCTGAAGGGGCACCTGCCCACCAATGTTTATAGAAGCAATGTCTATAATAGCTAAACTATGGAAAGAGCCAAGATGTCCATTTACAGATGAATGGGTAAAGGAGATGTAGTGTGTATATTGTGTGTGTGTATATACAGACACACACCATGGAATATTTATCAGACATTTAACAAGATGAATTCTTGCCATTTACAACAATGTGGCTGGAACTAGAGAGTATTACGCTAAGCTAAATAAGTCAATCAGAAAAAGATAATTGTAATATGATTTCTGTTAAATTCGGAATTTAAGAAGCAAAACAGAGGAGCATTGAGAAAGGGAGGGAAAAATAAAACAAGATGAAATCAGAGAGGGAGACAAACCAAAAGAGACCTTAACCATAGGACATAAATTGAGGGTTGCTGGAGGGGAGGTGGGTGGGGGATGGGGTAACTGGGTGATGGACATTCTGGAGGGCACATGATGTAATGAACAGTGGATGTTATATCTAACTGATGAATCACGGAACTTTACCTCTGAAACTAATAATACACTATGTGTTAATTAATTGAATGTAAATTAAATTTTAAAAAACTATACCCCTTGGCAAGGAGAGACAGTTTTTTGTTGGTGGTTTTTATGTTTTAGAATGGCTTGTAGCTTTGTTTTTCAGTTCTTTATTTGCTTTTTTGAAGTTCGCTGCTTTTACATTCACTTGCTCACTGATCCTTTAAACTATTCACATATTTTTCAAAAATGTATTGCAGTAGCTCTTTTCCATCCCACAGTGTGATCCACAGGCTGCCTATCTACTCCTTCTTCCTACCTCGCCACCAACTTGATTACCACCACTTGACAAATAACAACTTCCAACCTTTCTTTATTAGGATTCCATTTTTACTACCTGAGTTAAGTTATATGGCAGGCAGTTACCCCTTGGTTTTCAATTTATTCATACTAGCTTGCTCCCATTCTCTGAATTGACCTGAATGCAAATTCAGTGGTTGTATATAAAATGAGATATTGAAGGTGATCAGGGGAATAGCTTTAATATTGTGGTGCTAGCCTATCATTAAAGTGGTTTTTCTTCTCCCTGGGCATGTGAGAAAACTATATTTCAGTTTCCCTTTCAGTTAGTTGTGTTGCCAGGGAAATGCCAATGCCTGAGGGAACTCAGGAAGCCTCTTTTTGATGTCAGAAACAGCAGCAACTGGGGTCACTGAATCACTGCAGCAGACTGTCTCCCCTCACCAACTGAACCCAGTCCAGTATGTTACATAAATGAGAAATCAGCTTGTACGGTTTTAAGTCAATGAAAGCTTAGGGTTTATTTGTTATAGCAGTTGTCCAACTAATATAGAAATCTTACCTTATAGTTGAAAATACTTCACGAGATGTATTTACATACTCATGTGATAGAGTTTGTATGACATACTTTTATGCCTATTTCCCAATAAAGGAATTGAAGTATGTAGTGTTACCAAGGGTGTAAGGTCAAGTTTGGGATAGATTTACAGGACTTGAAAGAATAGAAGTACAAGCTATTGTGACCAGCTGAGAGGTTGAGTGAAAACAGTAAAGTATGACATAGTACAGTATGTAAACTACAGTATATAAATATTCATTCAAGCAGGATACATAAAATACAAGGCTGATCCTGGGACAAGGTTGGAGTATTTTCTCCTCTTCTCCTGTGTATTAGAACTGTGAGGGTTTTCAACAATTTGAGAATGTATAGCTGAAGGGAATGAAGCATCCCCAGAGATGCAGCTCATTCCAGCTTAAATTAGGTTAGAAGGCTAGGCCTTCTGGGAGATGTTTACAGTAACCAGAAACTATGCTCACACACTGCATTCCCAGCTACTAGACCTCACTCTGCTCTCCATAATTATTTCCTTTCTAAGTGCTTTTGAGGAATCCCTGTAAAGTCTGCCCTAATGTGATAATTCAGGTTCAAAAATTTTAGCAGTATAAAATAAGGGATCATGTTATTGTAAGGATAATGACATCTCTGGGGGAGCCTGTTCAGCTTGCTGGTAGGGAGTTGGAGGTCTTGCTGTATGATCCAGAAGTGTCCTTTCCCAGGTACAGTTTGACATCTATGGTTGCTGTTACCCCTCCACTTCATTTCTTTGGAAGCAATATTGGGTCCTGTTGTTGGCTGGAGCCCCCACAACAGTGGGCAGTTCTGTTCATCTAAGTGTCAGTGCAAGAATATCTTCATTAATATGGTTTTAATGTTTTTTAATAATGTTCAAGTTAGACATCTGGTAAAATATGACTACCTACATATAAAATATGTTCTACCACAGAAATGTCTTATTCTTCTTGGCATTTTGCATTTCTACATAAATTTTAGAATAGGGGTGCTCAGTGTGGAGTCTGCTTGCGATTCTTTCTCCCTCTCCCTCTGCCCCCCCCAAATAAATTAAATCTTAAAAAAATTAAGAATAAACTTGTAATTGATTGGGATTGCATTGAATCAAGAGACATGTTTGAAAACAGTTTATTCACATTTAAAATTAAGTTTTCCAATCCATGAATGTATAATAGTGCGCAATCTAGGTACATCTTTTCTAATTTCTCTCAATAGTGCATCATAGTTTTCTGTGTAGATCTTAGGGTTTTTTTAATAAACAATTTTACTAAGATAAATTTATATGCCATAAATTTCAATCCTTTAAAACAGAACTCAGGGGTTTTTAGTATATTGAGTATATTCATCTATTGCCATGTTTATTTTGTAATGTTTTCATCCCTCCAAAATCAAAACAAAACAACTCCATAGGAATAGTATTCACATTTCACAATCCCCTAGACACTGGCAACCACTACTCTACTTTCTGTCACTATGGGTTTACATATTCTGGACATTTCATATAAATGAAATATAATAGGGAGTCTTTTGTGATCAGTTTCTTTCACTTAACCGTGTTTTCAAGATTCGTCCCATGTTATAGAAGGTACCAGTATTTAATTTCTTTTTACAGCTGAATGATATTCCATCATATAGATAGATACTCTGCTTTTTGTTTATCCATTCATCTACTGATGGACATTTGAATTGTTTCTACTTTTTGGCTATTATGAATAATTCTTCTATGAACATTTGAGTACAAGTGTTTTTGTGAATATTTTCCAATTTTCTTGGATATATATGTAAGAGTTCACTTGCTGCGTTATATAGTATATCTTTCTTTTTTTTTTCTTTTTTTTTTTTTTAACTTTTTGAGGAACTGCCAGACTGTTTTCCAAAGAGGCCACACTATTTTGTATGTCCATAAGCAATATATGATGTTTCTGATTTCTTGTATTTCATGTATCTTCTTTGGAGAAATATTTATTCAGATTTTTTGCCCATTGTTTAAATTGAGGTGTAATTGACATATAACATCCTATTTTCAGATGTACAACGTGGTTCAGTAATTATATATATTGCAAAATGATCACCACACTGCTCATTTTTAAGTTGGGTTATTTGCCTGTTTTTTATTTGTCAAACTACTCTATTTTATTTGTAAATATTTTCTCCAATTCTGTGTGCTGTCTTTGTACTTTCTTGGTAGTGTCCTTTGAAGCATAGAAGTTTTTAATTTTTATGAAGTCTAATTTATCTTTTTTTTTTTTTTTTGCACTTTTACTTTTGGTATCATATTTTAAGAAGTATTACCTAATTCAAAGTCACAAAGATTTACTCTTTTATTTTCTTTTAGGATTTTTTTTATAGTTTTTATTCCTTATATTTAGGTCTCTGGTCCATTTTGAGTTCATTTTTGTATGTGATTTGGGGTAGGAATCCAATTTCATTCTTTTGCATGGAGATAGCCAGTTGTTACAGCACAGTTTGTTGAAAGACTCTTCTTTCTCTATTGGATTGGTTTGATAGCTTTGTCAGAAGTCAGTTTGCCATAAATGTGTAAGTTTATCTCAAACTTCATATTCTGTTCCTTTGATCTACTTATCTATCTTTATGTCGTTACCATACTGTCTTGATTACTGTAGCTTTAATGTTCATGACTAATGTATACAATTGCAGTGTTTTTTTTTTTGCATAACGATCCCACAACCTTACTGAACTTGTTTATTAGTGCTAATAATATTTTTGTATATTCTGTTAAAGTTTCTCTATTCAAGATGCGGTCATATAAAATAAATAAAATTTATTTCTTCCCTTCCAATCTTGGATATCTTCTATTATTTTTTCTTGTCCAATTGCCCTAAATAGCATCTTTAGTACAATGTCGCATAGAGGTGGTACAAGTGAGACATCTTTGTCTTGTTCCTGATCTCAGGAAAAAAATATCCAGTCTTTCTCCAATAAGCATATTGATAGCTGTGGGTTTTTCACAAAAATGCCTTCTACCAGGTTGTGAAAGTGCTCTCTATTCCTATTTTGTAGAGTATTTTTTATCATAAAAGGTATGGATTTTATCCATTGCTTTCCTGCATCTGCTGATGGGTGATCATGTGGGTTTTTTTCCCCTTTATTTTGTTACATGCTGTATTACATTGATTGATTTTAATATGTTTACCTGATCTTGAATTGCTGATAAATTCCACTTGATCATCAAATACAATCCTTTTTCTTTGTTGCTGGATTTACATTGCTAGCATTTTGTTGATAAATAAGTCTTGTGGCTATATTCAAACAGAACATTGCTCTACAGTTTTCCTTTCTTGTGATGTCTTTCTGTGGTTTTGATATTAGAGTAATACTACCAGCATCATAGAATGAGTTGGGAAATCTTCCCTTCCTATTTTTGAAAAGAGTTTGTGAAAGATAGATTTTAATTATTTTTAAATGTTTGGTAGAATTAATTAGTTAACTATCTAGGCCTGGCCTTTCCTTTATGGGAAGTGTTTTGATTACTAACTAAATCTGTTTACTTCATATAAATTTCCTCAGATTTTTCTCTCTCTTTTTTTTTGAGTCAGTTTTGGTAGTTTGTTTGTTTCCAGGAATATTCACATTTTATCTGGTTTGTCTAATTCACTGGCATACAGTAGTGCATAGGATTACCTTTTAGTTCTTTTTATTTCTTTAAGTCCAGTAGTAATGTCTACTCTCTTATTGCTGATTTTAGTGATTTGAATCTTTTCTCCCTTTTTATTTGGTGAGTATAGTTAAAAACCTTTCATATTGTAGATCTTTTTAAGAACTAGCTTTTAGTTTCATTGATTTTCTCTATTGAACTTTTATCCCCTATTCCCTTAATTTCTCCTCCAATCTTACGTCCTTTCTCTTTCCTTTAGGCTTATTTACAATGCCCCCCTCCTTTTTTTGGGGGGGGTTTCATAAGGTGTGAGTTTAGGCTGTTGATTAGATCTGACTTCTTCACCCCCCCACCCCCACTAGCTTTACTGAGATATAATTGACACATATAATATTGTATATATTTAAGGCATACAGTGTACTCATTTGATAAACTATATACTGTGAAAAGATTGTCACAATAAGGTTAGTTATTAATACACCCATGGCCTCACACAGTTTCTAAATACATACATATGTATATGTGTATATATATGTGTATATGAATATATATATTATTTAAATATATATATATATATATTTTTTTTTTGGCAAAGAGAACTTGTAAGATCTACTTTCTTAGCAAATTCCAAAAACACAATACAGCATTATTAAGTATAGTCATTATGCTGTACATTATATCATTACATCTTCAGAAGTTACACATCTCATAACTAGAAGTTTATATCCTTTGATCATTTTCACCCTGTTGCGTTGGCGGTCCCGGGAATGCAGGAGGAAAAATAGAAATGACCACTGGGGCCACCATCTTCCAGTCCCCTCCACCCCTTCCTAAACCCTAGACTCTCCCGCCAAAAGGGTGTAAGCCCAGGTCACCTCTCCATAGGTAACCCAATACCTATGCAGGAAACAGGAGTATCAGGAGCCCTCACCCCATACCTTCCGATCACCAAATATGGATGTGAGCCCATGCCCTAAGTTGGCCCCATAAAAGACCCCCGCCAACTCCCTCCCAGTGCGACTTCCTCGACTCCCCCATTCCGGAGTCGAGGAACCTCCCCCAAGAGTGCCCACCTCCTCCCCACGTGACTTTCCTGGCTCCCCTTCCCCCCAGCCCTGAAACTTCACCGGAGAGTGCCTTGAATAAATCTTGCCTGGCACCTACCTCGCCTGGTGTCATGTTTATCTCGCTTATAAAACCTTGTACACCCATTTTCCCATCTACTCTTGCTCCCACTCCTGGCAACTACGAATCTGCACTCCACTCTGTTTTTAGGAGTTTTTTGTTTGTTTGTTTCTTTTTCTTTTTTTTTTAAGGTTCTACATACTTGTGAGGTCAAAGATTATTTGTGCTTTTTTGGTAGGACTTATTTCACTTAATGTAATGCCCTTTAGGTTCAACTGTGTTGTCATAAGGCCAAGATTTACTATTTTATGGCTAAAAATGGATATTTATATACACAATGCATATATGTATTTATATTATATTATATTATATTATATTATATTATATTACATATCATCAGTTAAAGGATACTTAGGCTGTTTCCAGGTTTTATTTTTATTTTTAATTTTTTGAGAAACCTCCATACTGTTTTCCATAGTAGCTGCACCAATTTACATTCCTACAGAAGTGTACTGGGGTTCTCTTTTCTCCACATCCTCACCAGCACCTGTTATCTCTTGTCTTTTTGATAATAGCTATTCTGACAGGTCTGAGGTGATACCTCACTGTGTTTTGATTTGCATTTCCCTGCTAACTAGTGCTGTTGAGCATCTTTTTATGGACTTGTTGGCTATTTGTGTATCCTTTTTGCAAAAGTGTCTTTTCATGTCCTTTGCCTACTTTTAAATTGAAGGCCTTTTTGGTTTTTTGTTTGTTTGTTTGTTATTGAGTTGTATGGGTCCTTATATATTTTGGATAGTAACAACTTACCATATATGTGGTTTGTAAATATTTTCTGTAATTCTGTAGGTTCCCTTTACAATTATTGGTTGTTTCTTTTTGAGGTGCTGAAGTTTTTTTAGTATGATGTGACCCAGTTGTTTATTTTGGCTTTTGTTCCTTGTGCTTTTGGTGTCTTATCCATTAAATTATTGCCAAGACCAATATCAAGGACCTTTTACCCTATGTTTTCTTCTAAAAGTTTTTATGATTTTGGGTGTTGTTATTTAATTCTTTAATCCATTTTGTGTTAACTTTTTGTGGGTGCTATGAGTAGGGGTCCCATTTCATTTTTTGGCATGTGTCCAGTTTATTCAACACCACTTATTGAAGAAATTATCTTTTCCCCATTGAGAATTCTTGCCTCCCTTGTTAAATATTAGCTGACCATATATGCATGGGTTTATTTCTGGGCTCTCAAGTTTATTCCATTGTTTTATGTATCTGTTTTAATGTCAGTACCTTAATGTTTTGATTAGTGTAGCTTTGTAATAGAATATGTAGTCAGGAAGTGTGGCTAGTGTTAATGAGGAATTGAATTTTTAATTTAATTTTAATCCATATAAATTCAAATTTAAATTGGGACATGTGAGTATTAGCTACTATGTTGTATAGTACAACTCTAGTGGGCTCAGTCTTTTTTCTTTCTGTACTCAGTTTATATGATATATTTGATTGCACATTTCTTTGGTGGCAACATCTACTTTATCCTTGTTTAATTTTGATACGAGATTTCTTTTATGGTTCCAAAAATGATGCTTAGTGCCAGACATACACATGGTTTGGAGGCTGTGCCACTTCTGGAATGCTGCATGAAGAATGAAATGCTAATGGTTTCAAGGAACCCAGCCTTCTTCAGGGAGGTTAACTTCCAATCAGTTAACATTAATACCCTTACTCTTCTCTCATCCACAATACTTTCTGAATCCTCTATTTATAAAACAAACTCCTCTACTATAGGGCAGAGGACACTCTTATCTCTAAGACCCAAAACCCTGACTCCTTATTTTCAAGGAAGGAAGATGGGCAAACCTCTCACATTATTTTTTTTTTCATGCTGAGATCACAATAGTGAAAACAAAGACACAGTTAATTTCTCCGTCAAGCTGTCTTGCTACATGTAGATCAGTGTGATAAAAAAATAAGGAAAAATCAACAAATGAGGAAAGTCATGTGTATTCTATATTATATGCTCCTATTTGTAAATGCTAGTAATGTTACTGCATTGCAAAGCACATGGTAAATGAGAAAAAAAAATGCTTAGAAATATTCTTTGCAGGCATGAGTTTTGTATTTCTGGGAACTAATGCAAGGTAATAACTGTAATAATTTGTGAATTATTTTAGAAGGCTAGCAACTTTCCTATTTGAGTAAATTTGAAACATAGATTGTAACATAAATGGTCATAAAGATTCAATGATGATGGTCTTAAAATATCCTCGTTTCCATGGCAATTCTGAAGTAATTATCTTATGTTCTAGTAAACCTATAAATTTGGGTTTAGTTACAGGATATCCTGATTATATGCGTGTGTCTTGTTATTAAAAAAAACAACCTTTTTTTTTTTAATGTTAGTGAAAACACTGTCATGTGACTATTACAGTTTACTTTGGACTCTTTACTAACCACCTTTTGCAAATTAGCCAAATAGAATTTATTTTAAATGTTATATATGACTTATGAATTATAATTGGAAATAAAAAATAAATATAAGCCACAGTAGTTTTTGCTAAAATTATGTGGCACTCATAATGTAAAAAATTTCTGTGGGGTAAGTAATATTATCATGTTGGTCACAATTAACTGGTAAAAATAGGAAAATCACAAAATCAATTTGGCTGCAAACATAAAAAATAATATGGCTTCCTCTTTAGTAAACATCCAGAATGTAGATTAAGATGATGTGATTTCTTGGCTGTTATAGAGATGTTGCCTCACTTAATATATATTAAAAACATTACTACTTATTTTGGATTGAATATGATATAGTGCAAATAAATAACATATGAAATACTGGAAATAAGGTGTTTTAAAGGACTTGGAAATCATTATGTGTTAAAATGCAAGATTTTTTTTCCTATTCCATATTGGTCTTTATTATATGTAGATGTTTATTCTGATATATATTAAAATAGTAGAAATAGGGAAGAGAAGCCAGAAACCCTAATTTCTAGTTCTGATGGTATAACTTGCCAGCCATGAGACAAGGAGAAAATCATTTTGATATTTCTCATTCATAGTTTATTTATTTATTAACTTTCAGTAATTTCCATTCTGCTCACCTTAATACCTGGTGGTAATGATCAGCTGATACTAATAGAAAATAGAGAATCTGTGATGCATTTTGATTCAATAGAGAGCTACTGAATAGTCAAAGCACAACTGATTTCAAGGCAAAAGCAGGTATTCTTGTTCAAAGAGGCCTTGGGATAGTGATTACATACAATCAAGGTAAATTTATTACCTATCTATTGGGTTTAGAAAGGGTGTAGACTGCATAAATATGTATAAAAGTTTTAGTGTCTGCTTATTGGTATGTATATTCAAAAGCCATATTTCAGAACACAATTCCTTCTTAGAAATATTATGGATAATTCAACATGGTAAATATGAATATGGAGTAAACAATATATTGGAGGATGTTATGGGATTGATAGGATTGAGGATGGGATATAAGAAGACTTAGGTATCAATTGAGATTCATTTGGCCTGCATATACGAGAAAGCCTAAAATAGTGGCTATACAAAATAGAGGTTTATTTCTCTCTCATTAACAAGCAATACAGAAGCAGACAGTACTCAACTGCTTTGGCAGTTCCACTGTTTTTCAAGACCCAGGATTCTTCAATCTCTTACTTTACTATCCTTCATTAATGACTTCTCTCCCCAAGTTTGACACATTTTCCAAAATAGCCACAAGTCTTTGTTCCAAGGAAGTTGGGTGAAGGGTATTCAGAATATTTCGTACTAATTTTTTGCAATGTTTTAAAAACCTGAATTCATTTCAAAATGAAAAGTTAACAAAAATACGAAAGGATGGAGAGGGTTCTTGAGGAGTGAGGAACATTATGATTTGACATATAGTATATAATAGCCAAAAGAATGTACTGTCTTTAAAAAATGAAGATTATTTAGAACAGTGGTTTTTAATCTTAATATGAGGGGAAGAATTAAATGTTTATCTGTGCATTTCATAATTTTGAGGGGAAAGAGTTCATTACTTTCTTTAAAATTTCAGTAGGGAGTAATTTAGAACAAATGGCTAAGTTTTGATTTTCATACTTAAACAATCTCTTCTTATTCTGTTCTCAAATATGGGTCAAAATAAAACCCATGAGTTCATATGACACAAAAAAGAGAAAAGCAGAAGCAATATAAATAAAACCACAAAATAAAACCCACTTCTCACTGGTCATAGGAACTGACTGGAACACACTCCTTATTTTGAAAATTGGCAATTTAAAGGAAAACAATTAATTCTGTTTTTCTTGTATAACTTCTACTGTAGGATAACCAAGTAGTTCATATTGATAAGAGAACGTTATTCTTTATAGAAGATCCCATAATAAATAGAAAAAATGATAGATTTATAAAATTGTGATTTTGCATTTCTTAATAATAAATCCTTCATCATATAATACCCATCAAGTTGGTGGGTAAGTTTATAGTAGAGGGATTTGTTTCCTAACAGGTAGATAACAATTGAGTTTCAAGCAACACTTGTGAAGTATGTATATTAAAAATGTTTCCTTAATCCAACTAAGCCTTCATAAGTAACTTAGAGTTTATTAGGAATATGAAGAATAAAAACAAGTTAAAGAACACCACAAAATCATAATGTAGGATACTCTACAGGAACCTTGGTCCAGTTCTTTAATAAGTCAGTGACATTAAAAAGAGAGAGAGAGAGAGGACTTAAAAGATACAAGTGTGGCAGAGATCTACCTCTTAGGTCCCTCTTAGGTCCCTCTTAAAGAAAGTGCTATTGTCTAGCTTTGAGCAGTGTGGCTAGCTGACAGCTTCCAGATGTGAGTTCCTGTAGGATAGCCTCAGCTTTTCTCTGTGCTCTGGCTACTGAGTTGAATAAGAATGTGGTACAAGGGCTGGCCTTTTTTTGACAAGACAGGGTGCCTCTAAAGAGTAATCTTTGCTCCCGAGCTTCCTGTTGGACTGACAGAAATTTTGTTACAGTTGCACCATGGCTGTACGCCTCTTCCTGTCTAATTCCACTTTCTCTCTTTTTCTAATTCTTAATAAATAATGGACTCTTAGCGTCTACTGGTTTATATTCTTTCATGAGATGTTCAGTCAGGTGTGACCACAAGAGGGGACACCGGAGAGGAGCAGGAAAAGTTTATCGTACACATAGTACTAAAGAGAGAGAGAGTCATCGCACACCACTAAGAGGGGGTTGCACAGGGAGCAGGGGGAGCATGGAGGGACCAGGCTCACCCAAGCAGGTGGGGAGAAAAGGGAGAGGGAATGGGAAGAAGGTGAACTTGTGATCAGATGCCTTTATTAGGAGTTGGGGTAGAATACATAGCAAAAAAATAGGAGAGGATTTGGGGGCACCTGGGTGGCTCAGTCAGTTAAACATCTGCCTTCAGGGGCGCCTGGGTGGCTCAGTAGGTTAAAGCCTCTGCCTTCGGCTCGGGTCATGATCCCAGAGTCCTGGGATCGAGCCCCGCATGGGGCTCTCTGCTCAGCAGGGAGCCTGCTTCCTCCTCTCTCTCTCTGCCTGCCTCCCTGCCTACTTGTGGTCTCTGTCTGTCAAATAAATAAATAAAATCTTAAAAAACAAAAAACAAAAAAAGTCTGCCTTCGGCTCAGGTCATGATCCCAGGCCCATAGGATCGAGTACCGCATCAGGCTCCTTGCTCTTTGGGGAGTCTGCTTTTCCCTCTCCCTCTGCCTGCCACTCCCCCTGCTTATGCTCTCTCTCTCTCTCTCTTTCTGTCAAATAAATAAATAAAATCTTAAAAAAAAAAAAAAAAACAGGAGGGGATTTCATTGGTGCATTTGAAGTCATTAGGTCACAGTCAGTAGAGGGAAAGAAGGGGAGTTCATGGCAGGGGCCAGTCTTACTACACTGGCGTTCTTGGTCACCTGAGCAGGGTGCTCATAGCCTATTTGTGGGGATTTGAGGTAGTAGGAAAAATAGGAAGTTTTAAAACTGACAATACACCAAATTAATCCTATTTTAATAACATCTTAGTTCTTCCTAGTGGTATAAACTGATATTTCTACTGGCAATGTGAGGACCTTATGTGAATTGGGAATCAAAATTAATGTGATAACCAAAATGTTGTATACTTTGAAAACTATAAGATATTGATGAAAGAACTAAAAAAAGACACAGATAAATGGAAAGATATTTCATGCTCATGGATTATAACAATTAATATTGTTAAAATGTCCATATTACCCAAAATAGTCTATAGATTTAGTGCAATCTTTATCAAAATGCCAGTAGTATTTTTCATAGAGCTAGAACAAATAATTCTAAAATTTGTATGTAACCACAAAAGACCCCAAAAAGTCAAAACACCCTTGAGAAAGAACAAAGCTTGAGGCATCATACTCCCAGATTTCAAAATATAATACAAAACTATATTAATCAAAGCAACATGGTACTGGCTCCATAAAAGCCACATAGATCAGTGGACAGAATAGAGGCACTGGAAATAAACTCACACTTATATGGTTAAGTAATCTACAACAAAGGAGGCAATAATCTACAACAAAGGAGGCAAGAAAACACAATTGGGAAAATATATATAATAAATGGTGTTGAGAAAACTGAACAGCCAAATGCAAAAGAATGAAACTACCATTTTCTCACTCCATACACAAACATAAATTCAAAATGGATTAGATACCTAAATGATTAAAGACCTGAAACAACAAAGCTTGTTAAAAAAATGTAGACAGTAATCTCTTAGACATCAGCTGGTAGGGCCATCTCTCCTCATGCAAAGGAAACAAAAGCAGAAATAAACTATTGGGACTACATCAAAATAAAAAGCATTTGCACACAAAGGAAACCGTCAACAAAATGAAAAAGCAGCCTACTGAATGTTGGAAAAAATTTACAAATCGTATATCTGATAAGGGGTTAATATCCAAAATAAACAAAGAACGCATACAACTCTATGCCAGAAAACCAAAACAATCCAATTAAAAAATGGGCAGATGGGCAGAGAAACTGAATAGACATTTTTCTTTTTCCTTTTTCCCCTGGTTTTTAAATTTTTTTTTTCTTAACCTTTTAAAAAAGGTTTTTAATCTTAATTCTAGTGTAGTTGATTAACAGTGTTCTATTAGTTTCAGTTGTAACAATACGGTGATTCAGCAATTCTATACATTACTCAGTGCTCATCATGGTAAGTGTCCTCTTTAATCCCCATCACCTATTTCACCTTCTCCCATCTTCCTTCTGGTAACTACCAGTTTGCTCTCTGTAGTTAAGGGTCCATTTCTTGGCTTCTCTCTCTCTTTCTTTTTTCCCATGCTCATTTTTGTTTGTTTGTTTCTTAAATTCACATATGAATGAAATCATATGGTATTTGTCTTTCTCTAACTGATATATTTTGCTTAGAATTATACCCTTTAGCTCTATCCATATTGCTGTGAATGACAAGATTTCATTCATTTTATGGCTGAGTAATATTCTGTTGTATATATATATACCTCTTCTTTCTTATTAGTAGTAGACACTTGGACTGCTTCCATAATTTGGCTGTTGTAAATAATACTTCAGTAAACATAAGGATACATATATCCTTTCAAATTAGTGTTTTCGTCTTCTTTCGGTAAATACCCAGTAATGGAATTACTGGATCATATGCTGTTTCTATTTTTAAATTTTTGAGGAATCTCCATACTCTTTGTCACCATGACTATGCCAGTTTTCATTCTCATGGAGAGTGCATCAGGGTTTCTTTTTCTCCACATCCTTGCCAACACCTGTTGTTTCTTGTGTTTTTTATTTTAACCATTCTGACAAGTATGAGGTGATATCTCGTAGTTTTGGTTTGCATTTCCCTGATAATGAGTGATGTCGAATATCTTTTCATGCATGTGTTAGCCATCTATATGTCTTTTTTGGAGAATGTCTGTACATGTCGTCTACCCATTTTTAAATGGGTTTTTAGAGTGATGAGTTGTATAAATTCTTTATATGTTGGATACTAACCCTTTATCAGATATGTAATTTGTAAATATCTTCTCTCAGTCAGTGGGTTGCCTTTTAGTTTTGTTGATTGTTCTTTTGCTGTGCAGAAGCTTTTTACTTTGATGTAGTCTCAATAGTTTATTTGGCTTTTGTTTCCCTTGCCTCAGGAGACCTGACTTTGAGTTTTGTATGTTTTTCTTTTTCTGGCTCCATTAGGTATAAGGTTAGGTGGTTTATGTTAGCTTTTTCTTGTTCTTTTTTGAATTAGGCCTATATTGCTATAAATTTTCCTCTTAGAATGGCTTTTTCTGCATCCCCAAATTTTAGACCATTGTGTTTTCTTTTTCTTTACTTATTTATGTATTTATTTTGGATCTCCTTGTATTTATTTCCTCTCTGATTTCTTGGTTGACCTATACATTGTCCAATAACATGTTATTTGACCTCCATGTATTTGTGCTCTTTCTTGTGATTGATAGTGTTTCATAGTGTTGTGTTCAGAGAAGATGCATGGAATGAGTTAGAACTTTTACAATTTGTTGAGATTTGTTTTATGGTCTAACCTGTGGTCTGTTCTGGAGAATGTTCCATGTGTACTTGAAAAGAATGTCTATCTGATGTTTGAGAGTGGAATGTTCTAAATACATCTGTTTTAGTCTGTCTGGTCCAGTGTATCATTCAAAGCCATTGTTTCTTTATGATTTTCTGTTTGGATAATCTGTCCATTGATGTAATTGGGGGTACTAAAGTCCCCTACTCTTATTGTGTTACTATTGATATCTTCCTTTATGTTTGCTATTAACTGCTTTAAGTATTTGTGTACTCCCATGTTCCATGCATAGGTATTTATAGTTGCTGTATCTTCTTGTTGGATTGTCCCCTGAATGATTATAAAGTTTCCTTCTTTGTTTCTTGTCACAGTCTTTGTTTTAAAGTCTATTTTGTGCAATATAAGTATTGCTACCCTTGTTTTCTTTTCACATCCATTTCTATGAAAAATGCTTCTCCATCCCTTCTTTCTCAATATGCAGTGTCTTTAGGTCTGAAATGAGTCTCTTTTTTTTGCAGCATATACATTGTTTTTTATACATTCTGTCACCATATGTCTTGATTGGAGTGGTTAGACCATTAAATTCAAAGTAATTATTGATAGGTATGTATTTATTGCCATTTTGTTACTTGTTTTATGACTGGTTTTGTAGTATTTCTCTGTTCCTTTCTTCCTTTGCTCTCTTCTCTCACAATAAGTTGGCTTACTTTAGTGATATACTTGGATTCCTTTCTCTTTAATTTTTACCTATTACTGGTTTTTGATTTGTGGTTATCATTGAGCTTGTATATAACATCTTCTATATATATCAGTCTATATTAAATGGCTTCATTTTGAACCCATTATTACTTCTCTCCTCCCCACTTTTTAAGCATATGGTATTATACTTACATCCCTTTGTTTTGTGAGTCCCTTGACTGATTTTTTCAGATATACTTATTTTTACTTCTTTTGTGCTTTCTATTTTCCTTTTTCTTGCTTATGGTCTTTCTTTTCACTCAGAATGCCCTTTAACATTTCTTTTTGGGCTGGATTAGTGGTCATGAATTCCTTTAACTTCTGTTTGTTTGGGAACTCTTTTTCTATTCTGAATGATAACCTTGTTTGTTAGGGTACTTTTTGTGCAGATGTTTCTCCCCCACCAGTTTGAGTATATCATGTCACTCTTCTGGCCTGATGAAAAATTTTCTGATGAAAAATTAGCTGATAGCCTTATTTGGTTTCATTTACATGTAACTGTCTTCTTTTCTCTCACTGTTTTTAAAATTCTCTCTTTATCATGACTTTTTGTCATCTTAATTACTATGAGTCTTGGTTTTGACCACGGTGGGCTGATTTTGTTGTGAGCTCTCTGTGACTTCTGGATCTGAATTTCTGTTTCCTTTCCCAGATTCAGGAATATTTCAGCTTAATTTCTTCAAATACATTTTCTGCACACTTTTCTTTCTCTCCTCTTTTTGGGATCCCTACAAGGTGAATGTTATTATACTTGATGGTGTCACTGAGTTCCCTAAATCTATTCTCATTTTGCATAATTATTTTTTTCTCATCTTTTCAGCTTGATTACTTTTCATTGTTCCTTTGTCCAGGTTGCTGATTCATTCTTCTGTTTTGTCTCATCTAGTATTTATTCCATCCATTGTATTTTAAATTTCATTTATTGTGTTATTCATCTTCGGTTATTTTTTTATCGCTCTGTTAAAAGTCTCACTGAGGTCCTCCACTCTTCACAATTCCAGTGAATATCTTTATGATCATTACTTTGGATTCTCTATCAAGCATATTGCTTATGTCCATTTTGCTTTAGTCTCTTGCTGTGATTTTGTCCTGGTCTTTCCTCTGGGAACTATTCCTCTGTTTCCTCATTTTATCTAACTCTGTGTGTCTATTTATATGTGTCTTTTGCACTTGAAAGTAATGGCCTTATGAAGAAGAGGTCCTATAATGTCTCTCTGTGTAGTGTCCCATGTTCACCAGAACCTGGCTGTATAGGGTGTCACCTATGTGCTGTTTGTGCCCAGCTGTTGTGTGCCTTTTACTTTTTCTTTCAGTCCAGCCATCATGGCTGTTTTTGTTGTGGGCAATGCTAGGTCCCTGTTATATAGCAAACTAGTTGTGGAATGCCTTGGACTTGAGTTGAGTTAGAACAGGGGTTTGTCGAGATGCTGTACCATTAAACTGCAGGATCTTTCCCTGTGCTGTTCTCTGAGAAGCTTTGACTGGTAGGTGTAGCCTGCAGTCAGACCAGTTTCTGCCTCCAGCCTATTCCTGGGTCTCTATCAGACCTGTGTGTCTTGTTCATTCCTTCTTTCCAGGGCAAGAGTCACTTTGGAGTCTTGCTGGCCACTGTAGGGGCTGGCTGCTCGGTGCTAGGCCTGCAGCATCACCCTGTATGGGCTCTGGACAAAAATGTATTGGAGAGGGCAAATCTTTGAAGCACAATTAGGGGGCAGGGTCAGAGGTGCTAGCTGCCCTTCATGTTGCCCTTCCTCTGTGCAAGAGGCCCTGCAGTGCCAGGACTGAGGCAGGGTGTGGAGGATGGATTGGCAGAAGTATAGCACAGCTGAAAGGGGGCAAGGTGGCAGTGCTAACAAATTAGGTATCAAAACCTGCAAGTAGCTATGTGTTTGTGCTAGAGGGTGGGGCAGGGAAGGAAAATGGTACCTGCCAGTTCCATTCTTCCCAAGGGAGTACCCCCAGTGATTTCTGTCCTTTAGGACATACTCTAAGACTAGTAATTAACTTCCCCTTTTGTATGTCCCAGACACCTTTCAAACTTGCTTCTATGCTGTATCTCTGCAGGCTCTTTGTTGTGATGTGTCTTTAAGGGTGAGAGACTGTTTTCTCTTGCCTTCCTGGATTTCCCCCAAAGCAGAGCCTGCTGATTTTTTTTAAAATCCAGATTTTAAAATCCCACTAGTTGTAAGAACTCATGAAATTCAACCTGTCTGGTTTTCAAAGGTAAATGTTATGGGGATGTGTCTTCCACATTTGTGTTGTCAGGCCTGAGGATCTGTTTCTCTCCCTTCTCTATGCCCATGGTATCTTTTCCTCCTGCCAGAGTCCTGAGAATCTGTTTAGTTCCCAGTCACATTTCTGCCCTTCCACCCTCATTGTGTGGGCTCTTCACTGCATTTGGTTGTGGAGTTTATTCTGGCAGTCTTCAGCCCATTTTCTGTTTGTTTGTTTTTTTACACAGATGTGAGTGTTATCTAGTTGAATCTGTGGGGCCAGGTGAGCCTAGGGTCCTCCTACTCTGGCATCTTCCCCATGACACCCTGAACAGCCATTTTTTAAAAGAGGAATACAAATGGTTAACAGACACATGAAATGATGTTCAACATCGCTAATCAGGGAAATGCAAATCAAAACCACAATGAAATACCATCTCACAGAAGTCAGAATGGCTTGTATCAAAAAGAGAAGAAATAAGTTTTGGCAAGGATGTAGAAAAAAGGAAATCTTATGCACTGTTGATGGGAACATAAGTTAGTGCAGCCATTATGGAAATCGTATGGAGATTCCTGAAAAAATTAGAAATTGAATTACCATGTGATCCCATTATTCTACTTCTGGATATTTATCTGAAGAATGTGAAAATATTAATTTGAAAAGATATGTGCACTCCTATGTTGATTGCAGCATTATTGACAATAACTGAGATCTGGAAGTCACCAAAATGTCCATTGATGGATGAATACAAATTATGTGATATATATTATGGGGGAATAATACTCAGCTATAAAAAAGAATGAAAAATTCAAAAACATGGAAAGATCTTACCCTAAGTAAAATAAGGCAGATAAAGGCAAATACCATATGATTTCACTTGTACATGGAGTCTAAAAAGCAAAAGAAATAAAAACAGAAACAGACCCATAAATACAGAGAACAAACTGGTGGTTGGGTGGCTGCCAGAGGGGAGGGTGATATGCGGATGGGTGAAATAGGTGAAGTGTTAAGGGATACAAAGTTCCACTTAGGAAATAAATGAGTTACGGGAATAAAAATTACAGCATAGGGAATCTAGTCAATAATGTAATAACTTTGTATGGTGACAGATGGTAAATACACTTATGGTAGTGAGCTTTTCATAATGTATAGAATTGTCAAATCATTATGTTTTACACCTGAAACTAATATAATATCATATGTCAATTATACTCCATTAAAAAAATATATCAGATGTGAAGCACATTTTTTAGTCAAAGAAATTTGAATATGAGCTGAGTATTTTACTTTCCAAGGTATTATGTTAATTTGGTTATATATGATAATGGCATTACAGTTATATTAAAGAAGATTTATATTTTTTGGAAATGTATACTAAAATGAGTAGTGAAATAATATGATATTTGGGATTTGGTTTAAAATATTTTTGCTAAGAATGAGGGGCAGACAAAAAAATGAGAAATAATATTAATAATCTTGGTGATGAGATCATTGTATTATTTGTGGTATGTTGATTTTAAAACACTAGGACTACTTTTGGGGCATTGAATATGTGACCTTGGGTGAACTGATGATGAAGAGATCAAGCAGGGATCAAGAGTACATGAAATGGAAAAAACAAATGAGATGGGTAGTTTATAAAGACAGAAGAATTAGAGGAAGCTGTTGGAAATAAGAGCATAAGTATTCTTTTTCATTACACTTACAATTTGAAAATGAATTGTTATGAGGGAGAATACATATCCCTTCAAATGAAAGGACCTAGACTTTATTATTAGCTACAACACTGATAGATCATCTCTTAGAAGTCTAAAATTTGAATAATCCCATCACATAGTCTTAATTTATTATAATCTCAATGAGACAAAAATATGCACAGAATGTAAAAAATGAAAAAAAGGAAATAAAACTACTTATAGTGATTGTCTTTAGAAGTTTTGGGTGGTTTTGTTTTCTTCATATCTTATTCCTTCATATTTATTTCATATTTTATTATTTATTGCATTTTCTAGGTAGTTGGAATGAACATTATTTTGTTAATTAAGAGAGAAACTTTGGAGAAAAAAAGATCATGTTCCCTTAAATATAAAGGTACTACACATGATACTACAAAAAGTTCTTTTAAAAATATAAAGTATTATTCAATAATAATAGTTAACATTTTACACTTACTGTGTATAAGTGTTTTATATACATTATTTAATCTCTGCAAGAACACTGTGATTTTAAAATGATGCATGTAAGGGGTGCTTGGGTGGCTCAGTGGGTTAAAGCCTCTGCCTTCAGCTCAGGTCATGATCTCAGGGTCCTGGGATCAAGCCCCGCATCAGGCTCTCTGCTCAGCAGGGAGCCTGCTTCCCTTCCTCTCTCTCTGCCTGCCTCTCTGCCTACTTGTCATCTCTCTCTGTCAAATAAATAAATAAAATCTTAAAAAAAAATAAATAAAATGATGCATGTAAGACTGAGGCACAGAGAGGTGAAGCAGCCTCTTCAAATTTATCTGGCCAACAGCACAGTTAGAATTTGAACCTTAGCATTCTGGAGCCCAAACCTGTCCTTCTAACAATATAAATGTAGATGAGAATGACACCCTGTTATTAGGACAAAGGAATGTGATAGTAGAATGATATGTTTGTAATTGTAAAAAATCATTTTAGAAAATATATTGATAGTCTTTACCTTTTCTTGAAGCACAATCAGCAATGAAACTTTTTTTGAGCAGAAAAGAATAAATCTGAGCAAATGGAATTCCCCTGCTTTTCAAGACTACCAGAAACATCTCACTTCAGTGGCATGTGTCCAGGCCTTATACCTATTCATTTAGCCAAAAAACATACTTGAGGTAGCCCTATTCCCTGTAAACATGCTGGTAAACTATACTTTTCTACTTCTATGTAATCACAGTTATGTCCCATTCCATCCTCCTTACTTTCTTCTCACTGTGAAAAATGAACAGAGCTATTAAGAAGTCCCAGTTGGTTGATATATTTTTTTAAAGATTTTATTTATTTATTTGACAGAGAGAGATCACAAGTAGGCAGAGAGGCAGGCGGCAGCGGGCAGGGAGGGGGGAGGGGGGAAGTGGGCTCCCCGCCTAGCAGAGAGCCTGATGTGGGTCTCAGTCCCAGGACCCTGAGATCATGACTTGAGCTGAAGGCAGAGACTTAACTCACTGAGCCACCCTGGTGCCCCCACAATTGGTTGATATTAATTCCATCTTTTTCTTTTGATGCTTACTCTCAGGAGTGAGAGCAAACAAGCACTGAAATGCAGAGGGAGAGGCAGCAAGAAGGTGACCAGAGATGCAAACTCCATAATCAGGTCCTCAGAACTTGAGAATTGAAGGAAATTTTTGAAAGCCTGATTACTTGAGTTATAGATGGCCAGTCATCTTCTATAATATATTTAATATCATTTATCACATTTTCCACCATCCTAACATGTATAAAGATAGAAACAATATCTAGATTGTCTGAAGTCATAAAATGAAATTGGAATATAATTCAGATATTTCTAACAATCATAATTGTATATGGAACATGAAAGTCATTACCATGATCCTTTTTTATGCTGTATTATGTACATAAACTTTACTATCTTTTTTGAAAATGTTTATGAAGCATCTTAGTATATCCCCTTATAGTATGGGTCAAGTCATATTCCTCCAATAATATGTATACCCAAGAATATATATGAATATATAATCTAAGACTATGCTTTTATTCATATGCATAAAATTTAGAACATAAAAAATCATCAGACATGGTTATTCAAAAGCGTATTTTAGAACTTCACCATCAGAGATTCTGCTCTACTATATGTGAGGTATGGCCCAAGAATTGTTAGTCAGTTTAATTTCCATTATTTCCAAAAAGAAACCTCATTTCTATTAAACTGTCACTCTCCATTCTCCTCCTTCCTTTAGGCCCGGACAGTCACTAATCTACTATTGTCTATAAGAATTTGCCAATTTTGGACATTTCATATAAATGTCCACATTTATATGGACAATCCAGTGCTTCATTCCGTTTTTGTGGCTGAATAATATTCCATACTGTGGATATAAATAGAACTTTTTAAAAATCTGTTCATCAGTTGATAGACATTTGGGTTGTCTCTGCATTTTAGCTATTATGAACAATGGTGCTATGAGTATCAACGTACGAGTTTTTGTACGTGCATGTTCTCAGTTCTCTTGAGTAAATAACTAGAAGTGGAATTGCTGAGTCATATGGTAATTCTATATTTAACTTTTGAAGAACTGGCAACTGTTTTTCATAGAGGTTGCCCCATATTACATTCTTACCTGCAATGTATAAGGGTTCTAGTTTCTCTTCATCCTACCAACACTAGTTATTTTCCATCAAAAATAATTATACCCATTCCAGGAGATGTGAGGTGATTTCTCATTGTGGTTTTGGTTTTCCTAATAACCAATGTCATTGAGCATCTGTGAATGTATTTTTTAGATATTTGCATATCTTCTCTGGAGAATTGTCTGCTCAAGTCTTTTGCCTCTTTTTATTAAAACTGGGTCATTTGTTCTTTTGTTAGTTCTGAATGTTTTTATATGCTGTGTATACTATACCCTTATCAGATATATGATTTGTAAATATTTTCCCCTGTTTTGTGGGTCATCTTTTTTTGTTGATACTGCCCTTTGACGCAAAATGTTTTAATGTTAATGAAGTCCAATTTATTTTTTGTTATTGTTGGTTGTGCTTTTATGTCATATTAAGAAATTATTGCTTGACCCAAGGTCACAAAGATTTAAACCTATGATTTCTTTAGAGAGTTTTATGTTGTTAACTCACACATTTAGATCTTTCATCGATTTTTTAGTTCATTTTTATATACATTTGAGGTGGAGGCCAGCTTTATTCTTTTGCATATAGACATCCTGTTGTCCCACCAACAGTTGTTGAAAAGACTATTAACTTTCCCCATTGAATAGTCTGTGCACCTTTGTTGAAATCAATTTTCTATAAACAGATGAGTCTTTTTTCTTGACTCTCAACTTTTATTGTTCTATCTTTATGCCAGTACCACACTGTTTTAATTACTGTCGATTTGTAGTAAGTTTTGAAATTGGGAAGGGTGAGTCTCCAACTTGGTATTTATTTTTAAGCCAGTTTTGGCTTTTCATGGTCCTTGAAATTCCATATGAATTTTAGGACCAACTTGTCCACTTCTGAAAAAGAAGCAAGTAGGATTTTTATTGACTAATTTGAATTTGTAGATCAACTTAGGGAATATTGGAATCAGGGTAATACTGGTTTCAGAGAAAGAGTTAGAAAGTGTTTCATACTATTTTATTTTTTGGAAGAGTTTATGAAATATTGGTATTAATCATTCTTTATATTTTTGGTAGAATTCATCATCTATGATATTTTGGACTTGGCTTTACTTTTTTCTCAATCTCTTTACTTGGTATAGGTCTATTCAGATAGTCTCTTCTTGAGTTGGTTTTGGTAGTTTTTATGTTTCTAGGGATTTGTCAATTTTCTAAATTATTGAATTAGTTAGCGTCCAATTGTTCATAATATTTCCTTATATTCTGTTTATTTCTACAACACTAGTAGCAATGGTCTACTTTCATTCCTGATTTTAAGAGGCTGAATCTCCTCTCATTTTTCCTGGGTGGTTTATGAATTGGTAAGAGAAACTAATTCTAAAGAAACATTGCCAATACAGACTTTGTAGTAACACATAGATTAGTGTTGTTGATTAACACGAACAGTTTAGCCAAACTGACACACATGACTAACCATCACAGTCTAATCAAAAGTCTGTTGGTTTTGTTAATGCTTTCAAAGAATCTACTTTTGGTTTCAAGATTCTCTTTGTCATTGTCTTTTAAAAAACATTAATATTATTGTAATTTATTTAAATATAGAAATCTCAGTGAATTCTGTTTCCTTTCATGTGTTTTAAAATACTATTTATTTGAGGGGTGCCTGAATAAATAAATACTATTTATTCAGCGGGTTAAGCCTCTGCCTTTGGCTCAGGTCATGATCTCAGGGTCCTGGGATCGAGCCCCACATTGGGCTCTCTGCTAGGCAGGGAGCCTGCTTCCCTCCTCTCTCTGCCTACTGCTCTGCCTACTTGTGATTTCTCTCTCTGTCAAATAAATAAATAAATTTAAAAAAAAATACTATTTGAGTAATAGCTACCGTTATAGAAAAATAAATAAAGTTTTTTGTTTTGTTTTGTTTTGCATGGTACTTTGAAAGGAGAGTAATCCAATTCAATTTTGAGTAATTACTGGCTAGCTCAGCTGGGGGAGTATGTGACTCTTGATCTCAGGGTAGTGAGTTCAATCCCCATGTTGGGTGTAGAGATTACTAAAAAATAAATAATTAAGTAAATGAAATAAATTGGATAATTACTGATAGAAAAGACTTCTGCTACTTTTCCATTTGTTTTCTACATGCCTGACAGCTTTTTGGCCCCTCACTTCCTGTATACTGTCTTCCTTTGTGTATGGTTGATTTTTTACAATGAAATGCTTAAATTCCTTTCTCATTTCTTTTTTTGTATATCCTATAGGTATTTTCTTTTGGTTACCACAGGATTACATTTAACATTCTAAAGTTATAGGACTGTAATTTCAATTTATACCAACTTAACTTCAATAACATACAAAACCTCTACTTCTTTAACAGCTCTGAGACCATCCTTTTTTATTGTTGATGACACAAAATTGTATCTTTATAGATGTGTGTCCAAAAACATAAACTAATAATTTCTTGATGCATTTGTCTTTAAAATTATGTAGGAAACAAAAAGTGGAGTTCAAAACCATAGTTATAGTAATGGTAGCTTTTAAACTATTTTATTTAAATATATTTGTCTGCTAAATTATATAGAAAACAAAAAGTATAGTTACACACTATTGTTACAATAGTATTTGTTTATATAATTGCCCATGCTTTAACCTTTACTAAGACCTTTATTTCTTCATATGGCTTTCAGTTATTGCCTAGTGTCCTTTCATTTCTTTCTGGGAAGGTCTAGTGGCAATGAATTCTTCATCCTTAATTTCTCCCTCACTTTTGAAAGACAAATATAGGATTCTTGGTTCATAGGTCTTTTCTTTTAGCATTTTGAATATAACAGTACACTACCTACTGGCCTACAATTTCTGATGAGAAATCTGTGGGTAATCTTATTGAGGATCCTTTTTATGTGACTAGTTGTATTTCTCTTGTTGCTTACAAAATTCTGCCTTTGGACATTTTGACTGTAATGTGTCTTAGTGTAGGTTTCTTTGAATTCATCCTAATTGAGTTCATTAGTCTTCTTGGAAATTTATAGTCATGTCTTTCATCAAATTTAAGATGCACAAATAATAGAGACTGTAAGTGGGGAGCCCAACGCTGGGCTCAATCCCACAACCCCGAGGTCATGACCTGAGCCAAAATCAAGAGTTGGTGGCTTAACTGACTAAGCCACCCAGGCACCCCTCTTTTCCACCATTTAAGTTTTAACCTATTTGTATCTTTATACTTAAGTGTGTCTCATGTATACAGCATATAGTTGGTTCTTATTCTTTTGTTCTAGCAGACAAACTGCCTTTTAGTTGAGTTATTTAGATTATTTATATTTAATGTGATCAGTATATGGCTATATGTAAATCTACTATCTTGTTGTTGTTTATTTGTTCTGTCTATTTCTGTTGAATATATTTGTACCCCACTAAATGTTCTTGAGATTTTTCTAGAATGAAATTATTTGGAACCCATTTTATCATTTTGTCTTTTGTTTTTATGATTTCTTAGATGGGTGTGGTGTAGTTCTCTGTCTGGGCCTAGTTATTCCCCTCTTCTGAGTTTAGTTCCTTCTCTGTATTTTGCACAGCAATCCATGAGCTATGTAGTTTATTTCATCTAGCTATTGGAAACAAACACTATTCCTGACCTTGCGTGAGCATCAGGCATTGTCACCTCTAATCATCTAGGATGTTTCTTTCCCTCACCTAATTTAGTTTTTTTAAATTTTGGTGATAATTAGCACTCAACTATTGCCCAAAAATGTTCAGAGCATGGCGTATACAAATAATTTTCTGTAGGTTAATTTTTCTTTTGCATCAGCCCACATCCCACAAATCTAGAAAAACCATCCTGCTAGACAATCTAGTGCTCTGCTTTCAAAGCAAAATATTAACTCATAAAGTATGTTTTAATAACAACAATAACCGCATTTGCTGTGGCTTCAAAAGTAGCAGCGTGGTACCCTCTCTCCATAGGTTTCTGGGACTCTTCAAAGTCATTTACATTTATAGCTGGTGCTAAGGTTTATCAGTTCCATTAAAGCAGCTTTTCTTTACTTGGTTTTCTGCTACTTTTTATTTGGCCAGTGATAATGGCATGTTAATAATCACAACAAACACTATTACTGGTTCTTTTTAATGTGTCATCTATTGTCTTAAGGATTTTATATACATGGTTTTATTTACTCCTCAGAAGTCCCATTTTAAAGTTGAGGAAACAGAGAGGATAAATGACTTTCCTCGGGTCACACATAGTTGGTAAGAACTCAAACTTAGTTTATTTAATTCTAGAGTGCTTACATAGAGCAGTGGTAGAGTACTACCCTTACTGTGTCAAGAAATAATGATGACAGTTAACACTTGTGTGATTTTACTACATGTTAGAGTTGTTCTTAAATAAATCACAAATACTAAATTATTTAAAGGTGGTCTTACAACTACCTGATGGATATGGGATAGGTTCTATTATTATCCTTGTTTTATATATGATGAATGGAGGAACAGATAGGTCATATACATAGGACGTGGCAGAGCTGGGATCTGAACCCTCACACTTTGTTTTAGAAGTTTATGGTCTTAGTCTTTAATCTGTGTTGATTAGATTATATGCTACCACATGATCTGCTGGTTTCCATTTTAGCTTTTTTTGTCTCTGGTTTTTGTGTGATTATCCTACAGTCAGTAACTGGCCAAGGCAACAAATTTTTCATATTTTTTTATCCTTTTCATCGTATTTCCTGTTTTATTGACTTGTTTGAGAAACAGCAGACAGCTGTAAGGTCATCTCAGTTAAGGTCACATTTGACCCACTTTAGCTTTGTGTTATTGGAGAAATCAGGCTGCCCTGTCCCTTGTATGCTGTGAGTTGTTTGTCTTCTGTTTCTGCTAAGAGATAGTGGGGTATGTTTTCCAAATGAAGTACACACACACCATATACACAGATACAAGTTCCACAACAAACCACAATGGAGTGTATTAATAAAGAGTATAAATTCGTGTGTGTGTGTGTGTGTGTGTGTGTGTGTGTGAAAAATATCACCTAAGAATGACAACACATGAGAAGGTGTTTTTGGAGAAACTAATTCTTTCAAAAGATTTATTATATTCCTCTTTAATCCAGTTTATCTTTCTTTCTGAAACATATTTATTCCGTAGCAGCTTTATGGAATCTTTCTGGACCTACTTCCTCCTGTCAGATGAGTATAATAAGTCTTCCTGTGATCCTTGCATTTATTTAGTCTTTCCTTGTTCCTCTTACTAGACTCTAAGCCTCTGAATGTGAGGAGCTTTTAAACTAGTGCAATAATAGAAGTTAAAAGCAATCTTCAATTCACTTAGTAAAGGCTGGGGAACTTTAGTGTTTGTGAGACTATGACTTTGATCTATTTGCAAATAAATTTCTGACAACTCTTTCCCTCCCATACATCATCACCCTCCCCATCCTGCCACAATTCTTTCCCTTAAGTTTCCTCTCGGCCCACTGTTTATTTTCTCTTATTGATGTGTTTGGAGCTTGCAGGTTCTCTACTATTTGTAAGTTAGACATTCTACTTGTGTCATAAGACTTTTGAAATCCAGAGATTATTTCAAAAATCAAGTTTAAAAAATAAATTCAATTTAGTGTGATTCAAAACCTTTGCTATGGGGTCTCAATTAGTTCTTGGCCTTAAGACATGTATTTAGGATCATTCATCAATTTCTTTGTACCACAGAGATTGCACTTCTATTCTGTTAGCAAGAGAGAATTCAGGGAGAATAGGAGTTTTGAACTCTAGTGTTGCAAAAGAGTTGGAGACCTCTCAACTTTTACTTCTGGGGGGAAATAGTCGTAATCCTTATTGGACAGCTGGGTATATGTCCTATTTTTCAAGAGAAGGAAACTCAACTCTTGTAACTCATACTAACATGTGTTAAAAATTGTCCAGGCTTGAAAGTGGAGAAAGATGACAGGTATTACCACCGTCATGTAATTTAGGTCAACATTAACAGTCATGTTGGTTACATATACCCTGGATGTGTGGAGAATGGCATTTTACTTGTGTGACCTTCCTACTCCAAACCCATCACCCTACTCTAACCACGAGAAAAGCATCAGACAAACCCAAATCAAGGGACCTTCTACAGAATATATAAATAATTCTCCTTCAAACTGCCAAGGTCATCAAACACAAGGAAAGCCTGAGAAATAATCACAGCTAGGAGAGGCCTAAGGAGACATAATGACTAAGTGAGTGACAACTGAGTCATGACAACTCAATGTCCTGAGTGGGATCCTGGAACAAAAAATGGTCATTAGGGAGAAAGTAATGACATCTAAATAAAGTGTAGATTTCAGCTAATAATAATGTATCAATGTTTGCTCATTAGCTGTGACAAATGTACCATATAATAGAAGATGTTAATAGTAGGGAAAACCAAAGACAGAGTATATGAGAACTCTATATTATCCTTGCAACTTTCCTATAAAAACTGTTCTAAAATTAAAAATTTATTTAATTTTTTAAAAAAGCATCCAACTATATGAAGGTACTTTTTCATTCAGGTTCAAGAATATTTTGAAGCAAGCAGAAGTACATGTTTGTCCTGTTTTACTATAATGAATAAAGCTGTTACAGAATTTTGGATTATGATAAATATTAGTATTTGAGTCTGTTACTTTTCCAGAACTTTGAAAATCTAGAAGGTATTAATTAGCATCTTAGCCTTTTTAAACTAAATCAATTTTTCCTTAACTTTGAGCAATTTCTATGAAAGTAGGAGTCCAGTTACAGTAAAAAATTTCTTGTTCATGCTCAATTTGTTGTAGAGAGAGTTAACATCAATGGAATGGATAATTTCTTCTAAAAATTTTGGGAAACAATATTGATATGTTCATTTAACATAGGTCAAGAGTCCTGACACTTCTTGAGGTGATGTCCTAAAAATAGCACACTACTTAATTTTTGTATAATCAGAGCAATGGTTATATTTTGTCTTACCATTCTAAACTCTTTTTTTTAGGACGTGTGACCTTGTACTTTTAGAGTTGTATATAAACACTTCTGTTTTGATCATATTTTATTCCTAGAATGTCTGTAGTTTATGCTGGTTTTTTGAAGAGTGTACTTACAAAGCCATCCTGACACATCATACTTACTCTGCACAAATAATATAAAGGATAGCAATTGTATATGTTATATATTAGGGCTCTGTGACTATTTTATTTAATTTTTAGGATTGCCCTTTAAATTTTATTTAAATTAAATGACAAATGGAGTGGTAGCACTTTCAATATTTTGTATACAATTTTCTGCTACTTAGAAATACATAAATCCATTCATCTGACCTTCATAATGAGGCAGAGTTGATACTATAAGGTTAATGAGGCAATTATTCTTATAGAGAACATCAGTCATGAAAGCATAGTTTCTTCCTCCTTTTAATGTGCACGTTAATTAAAATAATTTTTTCTTTGCTGTTTGCATTGATAAGTGATCATCAATGCCGAGAGGGATAATTAAGATTCTAAGTATCTCCATTGTGATTTTGGGCCCTAAGTTTCATGGTATAAAACTTTTTCTGATAAAATATGGACTTTCATATTTACCCGCAGTAACTTGATACATACTTTTTTCCATTCACTACAGAGACAGAAGCAATGGATGTTGCTATGGCAGTCCATCGGTTATGTGGGGAAGAACATACACTGAAAGTATTTTCAGAATCTGCCCTTGACTGCTACCTCAGATACAACTCACTTGGTTGGGCATGACATTTAATTATACGCTAATAGTTCAAAATTATTGGGTTTTCTTACAGATAGGAACCTATTTTAGGGCATAATAAATGTTGTTTTCTATTAACATCAAAATATGCTTACGGATATACTGATCAGAACACAGATCCTTAATAATTTTTGTACTAACACAAGAAATTCTATCAGCAATGAACGAGCCAAACCTGTGGGTATGTAAATTTATAAAAAAGTTTAATTAAATATTATTTGGTTTGTGTATAATAACTTGTTATAGTAAACCTAAACCAAATTTAATTATTACAGTTTAAATATACATATTTGTGTCAATAAATGTATTTAGAAATATATTTATACTCACGTTTTGAAGAGAGAATATAGATAATGTATTTGCATCTGTAATTTAGAGGAATAGAATAATTTTCCTCAAGTTGACATTTTTTTGCTTGGCAAAATGCTTAAATGAGGCATTTGCTTGAGAAAAATGGGGCTTAGACATACCTGGGAGGGCTGAGAAGAAAGGCAAGCAAACAGTAAATTGCTCTTCATAATAAAATGAGACTTTTCAAATTTCCAACAGAAGGTGAAGAACGGGAAGCAGGGGATGGAGAGGGTCACTGAAAGGAAGGTGGAGAACATAGACCAACCACCCAAAGAAAGCCAGAACGCTCCGCAGTTGGATGGTAAATGAGCATAGCTGAAGGATGATTTATACACATGAATGTCTGGTTTCTCATAAGCTCTTGGTCACGTAAACTCTTGGTTGGCTCTTCCTTGCCCCTCTCTTTGTAACTTCTGAAACTTGAATGACAGTCTGAGCGGGGGCACACCACTTGGGGGATGGATACATAAGGGTGCTTATCAGGATTGGGAAGACTCAGAGAAAAGCAGCAGTCTTGGATAGAGAGAGGATCCAGCAGGGTAGAGTAGAACTGAGAGCTAGCAGCGTTCAAAAACCAGTGAATACATTCTCTCCTGTGGCTTGCACACATTTCATTTGAATGTTAAAGTACATTAAATACCTCCAGTGTATGCAGTACCTTAGCTGTGTCCAGGCTATATTTAGAATGTATTTAATACTCGTGTAGGTGACCTGTTAGACTTAGCTGACTAACAGCGTCACCACATTCCTAAAGAATATTATCTAAGAATTCCTTAGTGAATATCCTGACCTCTATAAAGAAGTGAGTTCTGATTTTGAGAAAGAAAATACCCCACACAGTAAAACCCCAATCCATTATCTTCACATACGGTAACTGTGAGATTGAAGGGCCACATTTCTCTAAAGTCACTAGCAGAAATCTGGGAAGGAAGGTGTGTTAGTGTTCATAGCCTCACAAACCGGATGGAGGGAAGTTGAGCTCAACTTTGATTTTTCCATTTAGGGACAGTATCATAAGTAGTCTTAAGTTTTACTATTTCTTCTCTTAAGATACAGGATATAAGAAATTATTTAGGATCATCATTGAAAATTGATCTGTGTTAGAATCATGATTGTCCTTGCCGCACATGGCTGGCAGTCAACCAAAGTCCTTGCCACTCAGGTTGGTTGCCAGTTGTTATCATTTGAAACTGATATATTTTCTTGTTTATATATTTTGAGAAGCACAGTATATAAAATACACTGTTGGTTGGGTAATTTTTCCCCCATCAGATTAGAAAAGAAGACTGCATTTGAAGTAAAATTTCAGTCTCGCCCATCAGATTAAAATTTCACAATTTAGAAACTCATTTAGTTAGTAACTGACTTCTTTTAAAATGGAAATTGTGTGGGGGGGGGCATTAGTCTTTCATACTTTAGTCTGGGTTGTTTATTAGATGACCTGTCTTCTAACACACAGGTAAAATTAGCCAGAATGAATAGTTGAGGGTGTTAATAGAGCCCTGAAGAGAGAGAGGTTAATTTTTGAGTAAAGTCCATGACAATAGCATCCCTGATTGTGACCCTGTGGGAGAACCTATGGGGCAATGAAAAAGATGAAAGTGAAATAAGAACATACTAAGGTAAACTGTATTCTTTATAACTTGCTTATAGTAATCCACATACTAATAATACTCGGGTATTAAAATAGACATAGATTTAAGATAACCAGAGTGAATATAGGGGAAAGGCATTCTTCTTTTCTAAAAAAAGGTAATGGAATAAGAATTTTAAAATCTATTTCTGTCCAACACTCCTACATTTAAAAAAAAAATTGCACTATTTCTGTGTATCTCCCTTCTAGACACCTGCATCTTCCAACAGTAAATCATTAGCAACCTTATGAAGTGCCACAGAGAATGGGCTTTGTGGTAAAAAGATGAACATAAAAGGAGAAGCTGAGAGCAATCAAACATCCACTTAGGAAGCAGTTATACCTATGGGAATCTTCATTGGGTGCCTTTATTTCATTTTGATTACTGCCTTTACTGTTTCCTGGAGAACAAAGCCCTGATTTCTAGAAGTATGCTTTCTCTCCTGAGCACATAATTTCTGAGCCCACGGGTATCTTATAGACATTAACTACAATGATTCAATGGACTCAGACAATTTTTGTATTTCTGAGTTTTTTTCTAGGTGGGTTCTAAAGACTTACAGTAGCTTTTTTCTTCACAAATATATAAAATAGTGTAAAAATAAATTTGCATCACTATGACTATCTTGTAGGATACCTTTCTTTCCAGAAGCTCAACAGAATTTTTGGTGTGAGTCACACTGAAGCCTTGATTACAGAGTAGATACAGTATATATACTGAATTTTATTCTGGTGCCCCTAAATGGTAACTAATATCCACAGGATTGTGGAAAGACTCATTGGGGGAAAAAAAGAATCATTTAAAAATGTTTATGAGACTTATAAAAATGCCGCAAACTATAAAGTACATATAACTATCCATGCAATCTCTTTTCATCACTTGATAAAACACATTTTTCCTCACACTATAATACAGAATATACTAAGGTATGGGAAACACATCGGCATAAAAAGATGATAATGTACACATTGTGGTATATAAGGTGCTAACTATTTCTAACAGTAAATTAGATAACCCAACTAACCTACTAACTGTTAGGAATTAGATTTGAAGTCCTGGACTTGGGTGTAGGCTGTCATTTAAGTTTTCCGAATTTCAGTGTCCTTTTCTGCTGTACAAGGGCAGGAGTTTCTGCAGGAGCAATTAGAATAGATAACCTCTAGGATCCCTTCCAGTTCTGTTGTCTTATCATCTGAGGACTAACCTGTATTCTGTAAGAAGTAGTGAGCTGCCCAACTATAGTTAAGTTTGGGGAAGTTTCCTTTGTTATTCTAAATATTTTGGCATTTCTATTAGGTAGTATAGTAAACTATTTTTAGTTTGAGAAATGTCTATTTATAGAAACTAAGTGAGTAATTTGCTCATGGTTGTGCAGGATTGAATCACAGAAGAAATTCTTGTTTTTGAACCTTATCTTAACATCTTTACATTTCTATTGGGTCAGGATTCACTAGAGGGAACAGAAACCACCTTAGGAATTTTAAGTAGAGAGATAATTATGTGCTTAGGAAATCACTGAAAGGGCTGGAAGAAGCCGGAATTAGGCTGGGCCTTCAAAAGTGACTCCCAAACACGTGGAACCCACCGGTCAGGGAGCTACCATTGCCGCCAGGTCAGAAGTTGAGGTGCCAGTGAGAATCGCAGTGCTGATGCTGTGTTCTAGGGAATAGGAAGCTGAAATGGGGCCACTTTGGGGGCTGTTGCTGCTGCCACTGCCACTCCAAAGGTCTCTCAGTACCCAGCTGCCACCTCTGCAGGAAGCTAGACACAGGAATGTTACTGTAGAAAAACCCTCGTTCTCTTTACACCTGCTTGCTAGCAGAAAACAGCCAGAATGAACATGAAATGAGCTTCTGCCATTTGTTCATTCTCCAAATCCCAGGAGATGGCATCTAATTGATGGAACCTGAATCACATCCAGATCCTTAGCTGCTAGGGAATCTGGAAAACACAGTTTTTGCTTCCCAGTGTCTGCCGCACAATGAGACAGTGGTTGTCAAAGGGAGGTCCTCAGAACGGTAGCATTAGCGTTCCCCTTGGAATTTAGGAAAAGTGAAACAGTTTTGGCCCACCCCTTACTGGCTGAATCACAAACTCCGGGGGATGTGGTCCAGCAGGCTGTGTTTTAACAAGCCCTCCAGATGATTTTCATGCACACTGAAGTTTGAGAACCACCATCATAAGGCAAACTAGGAACAACTGGAAAAGGATGCTGCTTGCCATTCAACCATATTCAAGAAATATGTCAAGAAACACATGCAATAACACACACATAGTCCAAAGAAGGGAAAAGGAACATTAATTAGGGTTGCTGAAAATTTAAATCATAGTTCTGTTTATATTAGCTGTTTGTATTCGAGGTATAGGGCCTTAAATTCTTACTTGTAAAGTGGGGTATCTATTTTTATAGAAGTCTGCTGTGTTCAAAAAAAGTGATTTTTGTGTTCTGTTTTTGCTTTCCATTACATTAATACTTTCATTAATACACCACTACCTAGCATATGCTAACTTGAAGAAGTTAGCTTCCAAATCCCCAGCAGAAGAATCAACAAAGCTTATTAGCATTTTATTTTATTATTTTATTTTAATGTAATTTATTTTATTTTATTTATTTTATTTTATTTATCTGAGAGAGGGGAGGAGTAGGGGAGAGAGAGAGAGGTTGAGCACATGAGCAGGAGAAGAAGCAGAGGGAGAAGGAGAGAGAGAGATTCTGAAGTAGACTCCCTGCTGAGTGTAGAGCCCCAAACCACCCAGCTGCCCCAGCTTATTATCTTTTACATACTTTCTCTGGAAAAGAAAAATTTATTACAAGGATATTTGGATTTAATATTTCTTTTCAAGCCAAATCAATAAGCTTTCTTGAAAAGTGGACAGTTCTGTTCATACTAAGAAGGCATAATTTTGTTTGATGTAATACATTATTTTTTCCCAAAGAAAACTAATTTTCATTGCTAGACACACACACACACACACACACACACACACACATTTAATTTCCAGGATTTCCAGAATGTGAAAATGAGCAAAAAAGTGAAAATCTCCTCATAATCTTACCTCTTAGAGACAAAATGAAGTTAATCCCTCTCCTTCATCCTTTTCTTCTAATCCTCTCAGAAGGAACTACTGATAACAAGACCAGAATTTTTGATGCTTACATATGTAGACACATTAAGATAATAATTGAGAGACACCCGGATGGCTCAGATGGTTAAGCATCTGCCTTCAGCTCAGGTCACGATCACAGGGTTGTGGGATCAAATCCTGGATCCAGCTCCCAGCTAGGCAGGGAGCCTGCTTTTCCCTCTGCTTGCTGTGGCCCCTGCTTGTGCTTTCTCTTACAAATAAATACAATCTGAAAAATAATAATAATAATTGAACAGTTAGTGTATTCACTCATTTGAAGAAAAGTTCTTATTTCTAAAAATTAATGTATTTTTTTTTCAATTACCAATTCATTGGTGGACTTCTTTATGAACCAGTAATAATTTTGATGGCTGTATGATATTTTGATATAATTTTCATTTCCTTAATTAGATGTAAGGGTGAACAACTATTTAAAAGTCTACTGGTTATTATTTTGAATTTGTGAGTTATTTGTTCTTATCCATGACTCATTTTTTTTCTATTGCCCTATTTTTCTTTTCTTCTTTGTAAATGGGAGGGTTTTTTTTTTTTTTTTTTTTGTATGTTTGGGACATTAACTACTTGTTACATGTATTGCAAATATTTTCTGTCAGTGCAATGCTTTAAATTTTTTTTACTTTTTATTATATGTTAGCTTTAAATTTTGGAAAGTTAAATTTGTTAGAATATTTAATGGCTTCTGGGCATCATTCCTTGCTTAGGAACCTGTTCCCATCTCAGGAATAGTTTTTAAAACTATTTAATATTTAATTAATTATAATTTTTTTATACTTTGATAGCTTTGTTTCATACAATATATCTTTAAACTGTCTATATTTTTTAGTGTACATTTGCTTGCATAAACTGTTAGACAAGATGATTTATTAAGTAAATAATTTGAAATGACATCTTAGGATATACTCAGTTCTCATATACTGTTGGTACTATACCTTACTTTTCTAGTCTATCTACTTACCTTGTGCTTATTCCTGTCAAATTTACTCTTTTAATGACTGTAGTACTTTTCAAATGTTAAATTTTCTCCTCTTATGGTGATTCTTGAACTGTCAGACTAGTAAAACTAATCCCATTCCCCTTATCTTTCAACAATCTTTAAGAATTACATGTGTATGGCAATTTCTAATGCATCTGAATTGTCATTTTAAAAAAGTTATTTGATCACTGTTTTTGCAGGCTTCGCCATAAATATTAATTGACTTCAATCAGATATAGCAAAAAACCCTTGTATAAATACTGGTTTGTAAATCCCTGGGAGTGCCTCTAGTATAATGTTTTCAATTTAACAGTGCTTATATATAAAGAATATTTTCAGCAATGTATCTTCTCAAGGAAAACCAAAAAAATCAATAACATTTCAACTACCTGACTAAGAAAATGGAGTTGTCCTTGTTAAATTCTAAGCTGTTATTTAGTAGTGTTCAGTCTTATTAAGAGCAAGTCAATAATACTAACTTCTAACAAATGTATATTGAGCACCCAAAGGATATGTGTACACTCCAAGAATTCTCTGGAGGACAAAGTAATTCTCTAAAGAATTCTCTGGCTTCCTAACTTTTCAATAAGATCATCACTTATTTCTGAAAAGCTCAGAGTAAAACTGTATTTGCCATAGATTTTTCAGGAGAGGAAATTCAGGGGGTGAAAGTGGGCAGTTCGAGGACGGGAAGTTCTTTCTTGAGATAGAGTTTTCTGCCTCACTGAAGTATGGGTTCTTCTTGGATCTGATCCAAACTGAAATTTACTTTAAAAAGTAGCATAACTCCTTCAATGAAATAACTAACATTTCATAACTTCCAATTCTGCAGCCATGCTCAGTATCTCAGTGCTTATGGGTTAGCAATTAATCTATTAGGTTGGAATCACCTTTTCAATTGATTTATATTAGAGGCTTCTAGTTTTTTTTTCTAGCATTTACATGTTTAATGTTGCTGACTTTTGCATGATTATGTGTGGTTTATTATTTCTTCATAGTATTTTATGTATATAATTATTTAAATTGATAGTTCCATAATTAGAATGATGATACCATGGAAATACTAATATTGCCTTTTTGAAAAAGCCAGAAAATGAAATAAATTATTTCATTTAAAAATAAATGGGTAAACATAACTATCTCATTTTTAAGGAGGGTAGAGTAGTTTTTGTGTAATAGTATGCCTTAAAATGAAATCTTTAACTTTATATCTGGAAAAAGATCTAAATAAATTTAAATCATCAGATAAAAACAATTTTTGTTATTTGTTAATCAAATGCTTGATTTTATAAACACTAATAGATGAACAAGTTAATTCCAGCCATGATTTATTCAGTATACATGCAGATTTGCATGTCTGAATATGCTGGTACGAATCACAATATTTTTTAACTTCTATTTTTATTCAACGTGTTTTCAGTTACATAATCACACTGTCTTGCCTATTGTTTGTATATGTCTTCCTCTATACTTTTCACAAAGATACAACCTCATTAAAATGCTGTTTTACAAAATCAGATATAAATGCAGTTCAGATAATGTCTCCTAAAATGTAAGTACATGCAGTGAAATCTTGATATAAGACAGCTTAAACAAATGGGTGTTTTTACTGTTCTTTGACAGCATCATAAAGAGTTTCTGTGAATATCCATGTATAATCCAAGAGTGGGGAGATAGGATAGATGAATATTTTGTAAACAACAGAAGTTTCCTAAGAATCATTCCTTTCTTTGGTAAGTAGCTTCAGTAAACTTGGGTGAGATCAGGACTTGGAGCAGGTGGGAATATAAGGTTTGTTGCATTGAATTGTATTTATTGAGCATTTACTGTCTGTCCATCTCAGTATGCTGTTACGTTGGGGAAATTTCAACAGAGATTAAGAGAGAATACCTTCTCTCTTCCTACCCAAATCAATGATTTTTGTATACCTTGCTAGGTCATGATTCAGATATTAAAGAAAGAAATTATAACAGTGCTTCTCAAGCTTAAATGTGCCTAGTAATCACTTGGATATCTTGCTACAATGAACATTTTGATGCAATAAGCATGGAGCAGGCCTGAGATTGGAAGCATAGATGAATGCATAGATGAAAAACATTCATCTATGCTCTTTTCTACTCAAAATAATGAGCAATAATCCTATACTATATTGCCTTCAGTGCTGTCTCAGCCCTCTACTGGTAAAGTTACTATTTTGTTTAAAAAGTAAGTCTGGCGGACACTACCTCTCTTCACCCTGCTGTTTTAGTACGTGACGTTAGAGATCAAAGTTTTAGAAATGACCCGGTCACTGCTTCTAAAGGGCAAGATGAACTGATTCTGTCTTTATGACAAAGGTGGTAAAAGTGTAACAGGGAAATCCAACATTCTTCTTCTCCTTTGGGAAACTAGTGGGTTGGCTTCCTGTATTTCCTAATGGACATATTACGAATTAGAGGTCATGCATAATTTTTCAGGACACAGAAAAAGATACAAGAATTTTTTAGAACATGCCATACCTTCACTTCTTGTGTTGAAACTTAAAGTGAATGTTTTTGGAATTAAGCACTGAAGGCCTTGTGCTATCACACTGTAGCAATTTTAGTGGGAGTTTACCTCCCAGATGGAAGAGTGACCATGTGGCAAATGGCCACTGAATTGTCTTTGTTTACAAGCGCAGAATTTTCAAAGGTCTTCAGGATATATGGGAAATACAAAAACAAACAAAACAGAAGTAATCACTTCTATATGATATATTTACAATCTAACTACTTTTTTAAAATCTTAGCTGTAGGATATATAAACTATTAGGGTCGGAGTTAAAGGACAGAGCATACCATACATCTGAATTCACAGAGAATTTGTCTAATGATTTCCAAAAGGAGACTTTAAATTACCTTATTTTTGTTCTTGCTTTGTGATTTGCCTGAAAATTGTCATTTTGTCAAATCTAGCAAAGGCTGAGATTTCCCAGTCATTTGGTGAAAAAAGAAGTGACATTTCCTAAATAGTATATTTATTACCTGTGGTCCTTTTTCTCATTGATCCTGACCCTTCTCTATTAATCACAGAAATAAAGTTCCCGATGTCTCCTTTTCTGTGTCCTCATATTTAGCAATGGATTACCTTTGAATTTATCTTCATCATAAAAACTATCCTCCTTTATATAGTAACCATCAGTCTTGTTTCCTTCCTTCTTACAATTATCCTGATCTGATCCCTCTCCTTTGTATCTCTCCTTTATTTCCAATTGTATTATTTTACCAGTCAAATGACTCCCAGGGCCTTAGTTTTTTCTCAGATATTCAGATTTTTTCCCAGAAGTAGCACAGCATTTTGCTTCATATGTATTTCTACGTGTAATTTTTTAAATATCTTTTTACTTCTTAAATTATTTGTGGAGATTTCCTTTCATTCCTCTCATATCTCATTCTAGTGTAAAATGATTGTTGTGAATACTATCTTCTGATTTTTTAGTAATTGATTCATTGAGAAATCGGATACTGAGAGCTTTATCAAATTCATCACAGATGCCATAAAAGAATATTCATTTTTTTAACTAGAGATTTTCTTCTCTACAGGTAACATTAAAGTAAAAAAATGGGGTCACTTAAAAAAAAAACAAACAAACACCACCACAAATGAATGAACTTACAGCAACTTCTCCCATCCAGATGAACAGAATTCTCCTCTTTGGTAAAGTCTCAATATGCCATTCTTATTGCTGATAGGTTACAAAATTGACCTCCTTTATATAGGAAAGATTCTAGATTTTTCGGCCTTTCATATGTGAAATTGTCTTGAGAATCAGCATTTACATGTAGTGTATAATTCATACCTCATTTTCTTCCTAATATAGTTTTGAGTCCATTTTTAATAAAAGGTACATCTAAATAAGATAATTAAAATCTGTAGTTAAAATTCAATGAAGAAACAAGTATAGAAAATATGGAGGGAAAAAAATCAAACTAATATTCCATTTATTTATTCATCAAACATTTTCTGATAATACCCATTGTCTGCTAGGTATTCATTAGGCACTGGATCAGAAAATAAAACGAAAGTAAAGGATATGTTACAGTTCCCAATTTTCAGAAGACCAAAATCTAGAAAAAAGAGAGACAAAATTAATTAAATGCCAATATGTTGACTGCTCTGTCAGATACATACGAATATTATAGTGCATGAGGTCAGAGAATATGATTTATCATAGCATGTTTCATTTAAAAAATAAGTCAACCTACTTCGATTATAATGCGGGACAATGGCTGTTTTGGCTATATGTGAAGATGAGGCCCACTAAGATACTTCAATGATAAAAGGAAAAATACTTTCACTGCAGTTTATGAAAAAATACCCTTACTCATTTGTTTTGATCCTTTTATACCAGTATATGAATACATATGTACTATATATTTCAATTAAATGAAGGAAAAGCCAGGTTCAGGCTTCTAATGCTCTTAAAGACTGATGAAAATTGCTTTGAGTCATAGTCAGAAATAGTTTGTCACCACTGTACATCCTGAAGAAATTAGTTGTTTTTGGACTTCTATCGGGTTTGAAGGAAGCTTGTGGTTACCTTTATTCTGCTACAGGATTATCCTGTGAGTAGACTGTTGCCCTGTAAAGTCAGGTCTGGATTAAATTTAAGAACACACCACAATAATGTTGACACAGAATTGCCAAACTGTTTCTATCTGAGAAAAGTAAGAGTTGAAGGATGTGGTTATGGACTATCAGGAGACACTAAATCGGGTGGATTGTATTCTTATCTGTGGATGCCGCCTTTCTTGAATTCTAGGCGTGGTCCATTGTACTGTTAGAGTTTTCTCTCTATCCAAGAACAAAACTTGTATGCATAGAATTGGTTAATTCGACTTCTCATTATTGCTCCTGGCATTTTTTTTTTCCGAAAACTACCTAATGTGTTTTGATCCTTGCCTTTATTTTTTCCATTCTAATTCATACTTCCAAATGATGCCATTATGGTCTCTAAGGCCTCTCTAGACATTAGCTCCCTATTTGCTTTCTGAAAGCCCAAACCCTCTAGCCAGTCCTTGATGACTCTTTATGTTCTGAAATTACCTTACCTTTCCAAATTTGACTCCAAGTACCCCTTATCACCCACTGGATATTCTGTCCCAAATGTACCTACTTAACATTTGCTATTGACACCTAGCATGTCCACATTTTCACATTTATGTTTTTGTTCCCATGATTCCCTCTGTACTTCTCTCTATATATACAAATTGTACACCTCTTTCAAACTTTGGCCCAAACTTCAGCCTCTGTGTAGACTTCTGGTATTTAAAGTTAGAAACAAACTTTTTATTCTTTAATCATTAATAGGCAAGAATAGAACTGCCTCTGTATCTCTTTACATATACCAACTGCTTTCTGGGTAACATGAAAATTGAGTATCTAAATCTTGTCTCCTTTAAGATTCTTTAGGAAAACGATCTGTGTCTTACTCATTACTGAAATGGTAATAATAATAGTTGACATTATTGAGGGCTCACTGTGTTATTTTAATATGTTTAATACAACTGGGCAGTAAAGATTACTGACTAGAGAGTCTACTTAAAAAATACAACTAAAAGATGACTAGAGTAACTGCTCTATTCAATGTGAGACATACATTATCAAATTTAGTGCTTACAATGGCCCTGTAAGACGAATATTACTATCCCATTTTATCCCCAGCATCACATGTATCTGACTTCAGAACCAAACTCTTGACCATTATTCTATACTGCTGCTTTGCATTCTCACCTACATTTTTGTTCCCTTTTGCCTCTTGGGTTACATATGCACTCCCCTCCTCCCCCCAAGAAGTGCTCATTAAGATCCCTTGGGTAAACAGATGAGTGACTCAATTAAGAAAGATACATATTTAAGGATTATATGTTTATTTATATTCAGGCTGTAAGATAGAAAATTTCATTCTTTGTACATAGAAGATAATTGATACAAAAATTTCTCCCTGACACATAAACTGTTAAGATTTATGCCAGAGTTCTGATTTGTGCTTTTTATTACATAAAATAGGAGAACTATAGTCTTTCAAAATAAATTTACTTCTTGGAAATTTTTAAGAGCCTCAGGAAAAAAGGATGTGGAGACTTCATTCCTCAGAAGAAAGATACTAGACAAACCTAAATTTTTGTAAAAGATCTTTCATTTAGTGTTTGATCTAATCCTTGGCTTATTTGCCCTCAGATCACTTTCTTCTTTTTTCCTCTGTTCTAAGTCATGGTGCTGGTCTCTATAGACTATGTTTCCGGGGCTCTCCTGTCACTGGGTTCTAGCTGTGTTTGGGCAATGGGGGATACTTGAAGAAAGGACAAAAGAAGCTTGAGTGTTTCTTCCCTCTCGATCTCTCTGAAGTGGCATCTTCTATATTAGTTGCCTATACTCTTTGGCTCTAGTTTCTTCAGACAGGCCCATTAAGGTTTTAGCTTCTACCAGGTTGCCCTGGCCCCTGGACTCTGGTAACACCATCCATCCTTTGCACCTCCAATTTAGAGATGATACCATCTTCTGGTAATTGCTAATCTCTGGGTTGCTTTACTATCCCTGGTTGGCTTCTTAGCAATTCTGTCACCTATTTATCAATCCTGGTATGAAACCCCTTCTGCTTTAAATACTAATAGTGAGTCGTCTTTTTCTGTATTGGATCCTGATTGATAAAATATCCTATGAAATAATTGATAAATAATATTACTAAAGTTGACAAAATTTAAGATTTAATACTGGGAAAATTTTAAAAATAATTTAAGTATGTTCTCTTACATATATGAAGATAAACTGTATAAATATAGGACATATTGTTTTCTTTCTTTCTTTAAAAGAGAAATATTAAGTTGGATTTATTCTCACACTGCTACTTTGTCACCAATGGTATATGATGATCCTGGGAAAACTGGCCACTGTTGGTGATATAGTCTAGGATGAATGGAATAGCTTTATCTCGACTATATGGTAATCAAAGGTATTGCTTGAAGCCCACTGACAATGAATTTGAATCAACTTAACTAGTCAACTAATAATACACACTAGTAGCACACATTTGACAATGAATGGTTTAGATCAACTTAAACAGTGGTTTAGGACAATGAATGGTTTAAGTCAACAATAATTACATATTTTGAATTACAGTTTAACATCTAATTCAGCTAGCAAAACTGCCCATTTTTGTACTGATTATGACATGTACCATATTAGCTAACCTTTATTTTGCTACCTGTTGTCGTAATTGAACAAGACCTTCATCAAACAGATATACCAGAAGGAACTCAACTATCATTTTATTTCCTCTACAATGTATGCCTCAGATGTTGGGAAATCTTTATATGCATATGTTCTTAAACTTGCCACTGAATAACAAAAACAGTGAAAGGTCATAACTTTGGTTGAAAGAGAGAATATCTGAAATCGTTTCTTTCATATTTACACTTTAATTTTAAATGAGGGTACAGAACACTGTAAGGTGCCAGAGGTCCATATTTGCGTACTATGTAAAATGGTTTTAATACAGCTGGGTGGGGAGTATTAGCTAATGGATAGAAAAGACATCCACTAAGAAATACTGATTTTATGACTATTATATTAGGAGTAGGCACCCAAATTCAAATTTTCAGAAAAAGTGGTGGAAAAAGTATTAGATTACAGTATTGGAAGACTTTGATTTGAGTCTTCATTCTGCTGCCTTATTAGCTGCGTGACTTTGGGCAAGTCCTTTCATATATCGGAGTTCAGGTTTCTCATCAGTAAAACTGGGATAATACCAGTGCTACCAGGCCAATAGTAGTTTATTTTAATAACCACATTCAGTGTCTCTAAGCAGATCTAAAGATTTGCTGAGTTTTCATGAAGTGGAATGTGGGTTATTTTATCTTATTTTCTTTGTAATATGTCTAAAAGTAGATGTGTTTGAGCTTTATAGCATTCTCTCTCATTTTCTTTTTTATTTTGAGGATTACTCTTCTGAGAATGAATGGAATCCATGAACATTTCTGTTTTCATTACCTTGTCTATTTAGACTTTTTTTTTTTTTTTAATAGTCATGAAGGTGACTTTGCAAGAAAAGCATACTGCATTTCACATTTGGGAGATAATCTACTGTCGTGAAGATATTATCCAAATCAGAAAAAGTGTTCACTTTCTTTCTGAATCTAAGAAATGTTAAGTGAGATTTCTCTTTTAATTATCTTCTGCTTGTTTTTATTCTTTAGCAAACATTTTGATGTTATATACCAAAATAGCCCATTTTTGTAATTTCTTAAGTACATTATTTTAGAAGCATCAGAGCTGAATTCAAACTTCTTTAATGACGTATATATTTAACTTCACAACTAATTCTAAAATGTTTCTTCTTCTAAACAAGAATATTATAAATCTGAAAATATGACTTACAGTTTTTTCAGATATACTTTTATTGAAATGTTAGATTTACAGCCTGATTATGGAGTATAGTTGAATATATTCATAAATTTTCATAAGCACTCTTTAAAAAGGATTTTTTTTGTAACATTGATGATTTCATTAGTATTGCTTGCATATTGGTTTGTATTTTTCTTAAAACAGGCACAGTTGGAATTAAGTATTTATTTCAAAATACTAGTTATTTTTATAACAGCATTGCATGAACATTTTTAGAAAAGTCAAATAACACTAAAAAGTTTATAACCCAAACCATTTGAATCTGATTCACTTATCCTTGGGGGATGGGAATAGGTCCTTCCCAAGGTGTATGTGGGAGGGGGGCTTTTAATATTCATATTTCTAAATAATATAGTAATGATCAATAATTCTAATAGCTCTGTTTTACACATTATTTGCTATCCTTCAGTGTGGTATGTGAGGATATTGGTCCTTTGTACTGTAAACCTTTGCCTCCTTCCATAATACTTGAAATTTTTTTTTAAGATTTTATTTATTTATTTGACAGAGAGAGTGATCACAAGTAGGCAGAGGCAGAGAGAGAGAGAGGGAGAAGCAGGCTCCCCACTGAGCAGTGAGCCCAATGTGGGGCTCGATCCCAGGACTCTGGGATCATGACCTGAGCAGAAGGCAGAGGCTTAACCCACTGAGCCACCCAGGTGCTCCAACACTTGAATTTTTAATTGAACTTTTTGCAGTTTACCAGACCTACATAAATATTGTTAGTTGCTAAGCTAAACAGTGTATTTTTATTAAATTTTCTTTCTTTTATAAATTTTTTTCTGGGCATTTACCCTTTTTTTTTTTTTTTACATTCACTAATTTTTTATCCACTCCGTTTTTATTTTTTGTATACAATTCAGAAACTTCTTAAGTGTAATTTTTTGTAGAGTTGAGTCCATCATATAATCTACCAGGTAGAGTAGTTTATCAGATTCATTTTCTGGGAGGTCTTGCTCCTGGATTCTTCCTGCTTCATGGGCTAGTTTACACCAGTTATTCTCCATACAACTTTGCTTTTCTTTACATGTCCTGGGAATTCCTTTTACCTTTCTCTCCTATTGAGTCCCTATTTTCCTAGATCTCATTGTTTTTTTTTCTTGGTTTTATACTCTAGATTTGAGGGTAGGTACTCTCCAGTAGCTTCCACAGAAAGGATGCATGAGAGGTAAATGTTTGGAGACATTTTATCTCTAAAAACATTTTTATTTTGCCCTCACACTTGATTCAATTCTTCTGCATAAATTTGGACTAATCTCAGTTCCTGTCAAAGGTTTTGTTTCTGAAATTCCATAATATGCCCATAATATGCCCTGTTGTCATTGGACCCTCAATGAGCCTTTTCAGTTTGGAAAAATTTTAGCACAGAGTAATTTCTCAGATGCCAATGGCTTGTCTCTTACTGGTGCAATTCATTCTTCAGGCACTTTCTTTTCAACTCTTTTGCTGTGCTATTGCAGTTGTGTCTTAGTTTTCCATCTTTTAAAAATTTTTTCTTGATGTTTCCTATTCTCTCATCCTTGAGGATTTACATGCCATGGAACTCAGGGAGAGAAAGAGGGATAAGTTTGCCGCATTTAATGGAAAGTCTATTTTTACACTCATTATACTCCAGTCTTACATTTTAGAGTGCAAAAAAAGGGAGATAAAGAATCTCCTCCAATGTATCAGTGTATTTTAAAATTGCATTTTTAGTTGTTCTAGTTCAGAAATATTTTAAACAAGGCATGTATGAACATTTTCATTTCAAAATATAACCTGCTAGTTTATCTTCAGGTATTGAAAAAAAGAACATAAGTCCAAACATAATAATGAATGTCTGTAACCAATGTCTATAGCTGTAGTTTGTAATTAAAAAAAATATGGATCGATAAGACATTGTTTACAAAAATATAAGACAAACTGTTTCTCAGCAAAGATTGTGGATTTCTTCTTTAAAGGATAAAATATTTCGTGAACTTTAGTCTCCTGATGTCAAAATCAGTGCTAAATTGTGCCAAGTTAGTTCAGTAACAGGATTTAGTCTTGGATGATTTTATCTAACTCTCATGGAGAATTGGCCTCATGAGCCTCTTGATTTTGTTTCTTTCAGTCTTATCACTTAGTTTAGAAAGTACAAAGACTTCATTCCAGTCTTGGAGTGTGAAAGAATGAGATAAAGATCAAATTACCTGTACAAGAAAGAGAAATGGAAGACTTATCATGTTTTCACATTCCTAAGGTTTCTAGGTGAAATTTCCTACCATAAATGTCAGTTAAATACATGTCTGAAACAACATGACTTCCCTCTTCCTTCCTTCCTTCCTCCCTCCCTTTTCCTTCCTCTTCTTTCTTTCTTTCTTTCTTTCTTTCTTTCTTTCTTTCTTTCTTTCTTTCACTAAGAATGGCATTAGAATTGCTATGAATTATTTTGCTTGTGGGACTAAATTACAGACACAGTCCCAGAATTTGTTCTGCTATCACCTTTATACTTTTAGCAATAAGATTTATTTAATTAATTTGATTGTAAAAAGCTCATTTAAGTAGTGAGGAAGTTACAATTAGTCTCTTACAAAAATTTTATTTGCAGAACCAATCATTTAATTCTGTTTCATGACTTTTCCCCCTTCCATGAAGAAATAGCTTGTATAATTTTCTATGAGAAGTTTTAAGGCAGTGTAAAACACACACACACACACACACACACACACACACACACACACACAAAGGAAGTAACAGCTATTCACGTATGATTGCCTCTCTGGCTACTTATTTTACAGCATATGAAGGCAGGTATACAATACCAGAAAAGAAATACACATATTAAAGGAAAAAACAAAGCCACACATTTAAAATAATTTTAGGGGCGCCTGGGTGGCTCAGTCGTTAAGCGTCTGCCTTTGGCTCAGGTCATGATCCCAGGGTCCTAGGATCGAGCCCCACATCAGGCTTCCTGCCCTGTGGGAAGCCTGCTTCTCCCTCTTCCGCTCCCCCTGCTTGTATTCCCTCTCTCACTGTCTCTGTCTCTGTTTCTGTCGAATAAATAAATAAAATCTTTAAAAAAATAAAATAATTTAAAAACCAAATCCTACATTTGTACTTCTAAAGGTGAGCTCTTAGGATATATATTTTGTACCTATAAAAATGTGTATCTCTGTCCACAAATTATTTTTGATTTCTATCTGAGTAGTGAATACTGCCAGTTGAATATAAGGAAAACATGTTTCGTGATTGAGACTTTGAACGTCTACCCTCATTCTTCAAATGCATTTGCATATGTGCTCCTTACACCAGGAATGGGAGAGAACACATCAAGGTGTACCCCAGACCTTGTCCCCACAGCATCCGAACTTTTTTGTCATGGAGTGATCTTGAGAGCAACACGGATGAATATGACACAGATGTTATATGTCTTCTGGAAGAACTGTTACTGGATCTATCATTAATAACTCACAGTTCTTCCAGACTTATATGATGTACTGTCCTTGATCTTAAACTACTTTTGGTAGTCTCAGGGTTTGTAAATCAGAGAATCTTCTAGTCAACCCTCTCTGATTGATACATTCAAATCTTGGCACAGTGGGCTCTGCTTTAGCAGGGTTTATTTGCATATTCAAACCAGTCGTGAATAGCCAAAGCACTGACTTAACATGCCTAAGGCCTATAATAAATGAGAAGAGGCCACAAAAGGGTGAGACAGCAAAACTAATGAGGACCAGGCAGGGAGTCTGCAAAGAAGGGAAATAATACTCTACTTCTCCTTCATATTCTTGTGATTAGTTTTTTTTATCAGGCTCTGGGGAGCAAATTCTGGAGTATATATGCAACAAGAAGATGCTTACTCTCTATAGACCGGCATTATGGGAGCAGTAGCTGGGGATTCTTACTTAATATGAATGGGAATAATACAAAATTTGTAAGTTTTATACAACTCTGTGAATCTGTAGAGTTTTTGAAAACTCTGTATGGTCTTATTACAGCAGGCATGCATCATTATGGTCTAGTAATTTTAGTTAGATTAAATAACCTCTAAAGCAAAGGTCAACATTTGAAATTTGTGGGTTTTTTTTTTTTCTCAACATTCAAGAGGTAATCTAGTTGGTATTGTTTGAACCATTTTCTGTAAGTGTAATTTCCTTATTTAATTGGTTAATATAAACAAAGATGCAAAGATTTAGCTTTCCTAAAATTCCCAACAATTTCAATTTCACATCAAATTATACTAGTTTGGAATGAAAATAATGTATCTGCAGATGGTGCTGAATTGCATAAAATTAATTACTACATGTGCAAGTTTTCAGTAATTAATTCCAGTGAGGCCTGTAAAAATCTATTGTGAGCAGAACTGCATGCTTTTTAGCCTCTTCTTTTCCAGCCTGATGGCTGCTCTTTCACTCTTGAGAACAAGTTAAAGTGATATGGAAGCGTAAAGATCAGTCAGGGAAAATTTGCACTGGGTTTCTTAGGGTATAAAAGAACCAAACACTTGTGTAATGGCTAGTTCCCGTAGTTCCCATATGCCTGTAGGTTTTCATTTAAAGAGTGATTATCTTTTGGTGATGGGATGGGGAAGTCAGTATTGGTAAACATATGCTCTTGCTTTCCAAATGTTTTCCACCATGTCTGGACACAGACCGACAGTGGGATTTGTCCAGTGTTTTACTCCTTGGCCTTAGTACTGCTATGTAGTGTTATTTTCCCATCATTTTCTGTGGTCTTCATGAGTGACTCTGCAATACAAAAACTTAATTCATGTAATTGAATATTTTGAGTGTAATATTAAGTGTACTTTGTCTTTCAGTGATCTGGGATCACTGAAAAGGCTGCTAATATGGGATAATGAAGAAACAGGAGAATTTCAGACTAACGATTATTTAAAAGTGAGAGTTTTACTAGGCATTTAGATTTTGTTTTGAATCATGTGCCTTCAAAGTCTTCATGAAGTTCTAACTACCTATTTCAGATATCAATAGAAATTTTTGAAATATTTGCTAGATGCTATGAATAATAAAATATCATTGATTTAGGGTCTAATTAGCCACTGTATTAGTCTTCTTTGGCCACCATAACAAAATATAATAGACTGGTTGGCTTAAACAATAGAAATGTATTTTCTCACAGTTCCAGAGACTGGAAGTTCAAGAGCATGGTGCCGGCAGAGTTGGTGTCTGGTGAGAGCTCTTGCTTTGGGTAGTAGATGGTTATTTTCTCACTGTGTGCTCACATAATTTCTTGTTTGTGAATTCACAGATCTCTACCTCTTCCTGTTTTTATAAGACAACCAGTTCTATAGGATTAGGACCCTACCTTTATTACCTCATTTAATTTTAATTACCTCCTAAAGGCTCTTTCTCCAAATCAGTCCCACTGGGGAATTAAGGCTTCCATATATTAATTTTGAGGGACACAGTTCAGTCCACAGCAGCCATAAAACTCAAACATAGTATTTTTAACATAGTTCTATCTAATTATACTTTATGTATATAAGAATGATTTTAAGCATTATAGGATACTGAAGTACCTTCTGAAGTATAAGCAATGAATTAAATTATGTCCAATATATTTCTTGTGTTAAATTGCCTTTTAAACTGGTAATTCACACATAGAGCATATTGTAGTATTTAATAACTATTAGATAATAAGTTGGCCACCCCATTTCACTTCTTATTACTTATGAGAAAATCAAAATCACCATGTTTTCACTTTGGGAATAGATCTAACTTATGAGCTATTTGAATGTGTTATAATGCAACCATTCATTTAAGCTAAAACTTTTCTAGTAAGTAGAATAGCTAGTAAATAGGAAGCTACTTTATTTAGTCATGCTCAGAATCATAAATCAATAAATTAAATATACCTAATTAGCATAATATTTTCAAACCATTATAATTATATGGTTTCGTTTCTTGTCTTTTATAAATCACATTCCCCAGCACTCTACTGCCATTGCAGGCACAGTAATGGGGGAAAGCAAATGTTTTTTTTGGAGGTGTTAGTCTATAGCTTGGGGCTGCCACATACAGTTATACAGGTTGTATACTGCATACGTATGTCACATTAAGCAAGGCTCCATTCACATAATAGATAACATAGTTTGCATATTTATTTTAACAAAAATCTCCCAGCAGATGGCAGTCAAAAGTCTTATTCTGAGGAAATCAACATAAAGCAACAATTTTCTGACAGATGGAAATAAAGTTTTTTGAGGAAAGACCACTTTTTTTCTGATTCACAAAAATGCATTCAATAGGCTAGCTAGTCGGGGATATACATCATGAGGGAATTATAAAGATTAATTCAGCCATAATAGTTCCTGGGTCATAGAAGTCTCTAATAAATGTTAGCTGCTACACTACACAATTACTTCTGTGTATACTGCTATCATCATTTTCATTTTCTGAATGAAAGGACAAGCAAAGAGTTTTCACACATATAGGCAATATCATTTGGGAGAAGAGAGGTTGTATGGAAATCTGTCTTAACTAAAAAGACTGAATGTTCCATAAGATGGTATTTAAACAAGCCCAAATGAAGATTTAAACTTTGAATAGAATGAATATTCAGAAAAAAAGAGACTTAAAAGTTTAAGTCACTCCCCTCCCAGTATGGTGGACAGTGAAGGTCAAAGACTTGTAAGGAAGATGATATCAGTTCTGGAAAAGTTACTATTTTCTGCTTCCAAGTGAGGTGCTGTGTCAGTTCAAGTCTTCTGAGAAGAAAACTCCAAGACAATATTCCAGTATAGGAGATTTAGAGAGTAGAACACCTATAGGGGTAAAGAGAGAGGGAGCAGGAAGGGAAATGTTTCATTGGTGGTGTAGGACTGATACCCGTGAAAGGAGAAACAGAAGGGAGGGGAATTGGAGAGCAATAATTTCAGGCTATAATGTATTTCTGAGAAAGCCTCAGCTAAATCAATGGAGAGTCTCCGAGCAAAGGCTGCCCACTGAAGGAGTCCCACACTGGACAGGAGTAGCTTGGCTCTAGATCTCTCCATTCTCCATGTTCAGTTATTGGCTGGGAACAGCACATAGGAATTGTGTTCTCTGACTAAATACAATGGTGGATCCAAATGTACAGCAGCTGGGGCTGTCAGTCAGCTATGTTCTTTATTGGCAGGTTCTCTTGAGGGGACATCTGAATGAGACACCCACATGGCAGCCACAGAACCTGCTTCATGTGTTTAAAAGCATAAATACAGCCCCCTCTTTGAAAAAATACATAATAGTATGAGCAACCATTTACAGAATTGAAATGAGAAGTAGGCAGCTATGCAATAATAGTAGGAAACATGGAAACCCCATTTGCAATAGCAAGTACAACCAGACAGAAGATCAGTAAGTAAATGGAGAAATTGAACAAGCCTATAGAACAATGGGACCTAGCAGACATATCCAGAACACTCCATCCAACAACAGTAGAATATACATTTTTTTTCAAATGTACATAGAACGTGTTCTAGGACAGATTGTATGTTAGATCACAAAATAAGTCCTAATAAATTTTGAAAGATTAAAAATCATACAAAGTGTATTTTCTGATCACAAAAGAATGAAGCTAGAAATCAACTGCAGAAGGAAAATTGGAAAATCCATACAGATGGGGACATTAAATTGCATACTCTTAAACAACCAGTGGGTGAAAGAAAAATAGAAAAGGAAGTTAGAAAATACCTTGAGACAAATGAAAATGAAAAACAGCATAGCAAAATGTATGGGATGTAGCAAAAAATGGTGTTAGTAAGGAAGTTTGTATTTATAGATGTCTACATTAAAAAAAGAGATCTCAGATTGACAACTTAATTTTACACCACAAGGGGCCAGAAAAAGAAGGACAAACTAAACATAAAACTAGCAGGAGGAAGAAAATAATGAAGATTAGACTAGAGATAAGATGAAGAATAGGATGACTGTAGAAAATCAATGAAACCAAGAGTTGATTCTTTGAGAATTCAACAAAATGGACAGACTTTTAGCTGGATTGACAAAGAAAAAAGAAAACTCAAATAATTACAATCAGAAATGAAAGAGTCTACATTAATACTAATATTATAGAAATTAAAAGGAATATGAGAGTAGTGAGAACAGTTGTACACCAACAAATCAGATAACCTAGATGAAAAGGATGAATTCTTAATACACACAACCTACCAAAACTGAATCATGCAGAATTAGAAAATCTGAACAGACCTATAACTAGCAAGAAGATTGAATCAGTAATCAAAAATCTGCCGACAAAGCAAAGCCCACAGCCAGACGCCTTTCCTAGTCTAAAGAACAAATAACACAGGGGCGCTTGGGTGGCTCAGTTAAGCGTCTGCCTTCAGCTCAGGTCATGATCCCAGGGTCCTGGGATGGAGCTCCGCATTGAGCCCTGCATTGGGCTGCCTACTCAGTGGGAAACCTGCTTCTCCCTCTTCTGCTCTCCCTGCTTGTGTTCCCCCTCACTGTGTCTCTCTTGCTGTCAAATAAACAAATCTTAAAGAAGAGGGAGAAGGAGAAGAAGAAGAAAGAAGAAATAACACCAATTATCCTGAAACTATTTCGTAAAAGTGAAGAGAAGGCAATAGTTCCAAACTCATTTCATGAATCCAGTGTGCATCTGATACTAGAATCAAAAACAACTTCAGGACGAGTACAGACCAATATCCCTGATGAACATTGATGCAAAGATCCCAAACAAGATATTAGCAAATAGAATTCAACAGCATGTTGAAAGGATTATACACTATGACCATGTGGAATTTATTCCTCGAATGCAAGAATGGTTCAACTTTGAAAATCAATTATTGTAATGCACTGCATTAATATAATGAAGGGGAAAAAATGATATGATCATCTCAGTTGATTCAGAAAAAGCATCTGACAAAATTCAACATCCTTTCATTATAAAAATTCTCAACAAACTAGGAATTAAGAGAAACTACCTCAACATAAGAAACACATTTATGAAAAACCCATAGCTAACATCATATAAAATAATGAAAGGCTGAAAGTTTTTTCTGTAAAATAAGGAGCAAGACAAGAATGCCCACTTTTGCTATTTCTATCAACATAGTCCTGGAATTAGGCAAGAAAAAGACAAGTTATCCAAATTAAAAGGAAGAAGTAAAATGATCTGTTTTCAGACAACATGATCTTATATCTAGAAGGCCCTATAGATCCCCCCAAAAACTTAGAACTAATAAACAAATTTAGTAAAGTACTAGGATACAAAGTCCACATGCAAAAATTAGTTGCATTTCCGTACATTAACAATGAACAATCTGAAAAGGAAATTAATAACTCTATTTACAATAGCATCAGAAAGTATAAAATCCTTAGGCATAAACTTAGCCAAGAAGGCAAAAGACTTGTACACTGAAACTCACAGTGTTTTTGAAAGAAATTAAAGTAGACAAAAATAACTGGAATGATATCCCATGTTTTTATGTTGGAAGATTTAAAATGTTAAAGCAATCTACAGATTCAGTGCATTCTCTATCAAAATCCCAACACTGTTTTACAGAAATAAAAAAATCCATCCTAAAATTCATACTAAATCCTAAGAGACTGTTTCAATTTTGAAAAACAACAAATTGGGAGGTCTTACACTTCCTGGCTTCAAAACTTATTTAAGAGCTACATTAATCGAAACAGTGTAGTGCTGGTATAAAGGAATAAATATAGATGAATGGAAAAGAATATACAATGCAGAAGTAAATCATCACATATGTGGTCAAATGATTTTTGACAAGGGCACTAAGACCTTGGGGGTGGGGCAATCTTTCAATAAATGCTGTGGGGAAAGCTGGGTATCTATACATGCAAAACAGTGAAGCTGGTCCTTACCTTACAGCATATACAAAAATTAACTCAAAAATTGATCAAAGACCTAAACATGAGAGCTAACACTATTAAACTCTTGGGAAAAAACATAGAGGAAAAGCTTTATGACACTGGATTTTGCAATGATTTCTTGGTTATATCAAAAGCATAGGCAACAAAAGGAAAAATAGGCAAATTGGACCACATCAAAATTAAAAACTGGGTGCCTTAATGGCTCAGTCAGTTAAGTGTCTGCCTTCAGACCAGGTCATGGTCTCCGGGTCCTGGGATCAAGTCCTGCTTTGGGCTCCTTGCTGAGCAAGGAGCCTGCTTTTCCCTTAACCTCTGTCTGCTGCTCCCCCTGCTTGTGCTCTCTCTGTTTCTCTCTCTCTGTGCAAATAAATAAATAAAATTTAAAAAAAATTAAAAACTGTTATGTATCAAGAAACAGTGTCAACAGAGTGATAACACAACCCATGGAATAGGAGAAAATATTTGCAAATTATGTATCTGACAAGGGGTAAATATCAAGATTGTATAAAGAACTCCTATTACCACAACCACCAAAAGCAAATTTCTTGATTAAAAAGTGAGCAAAGAACTCAAATAGATATTTCTCCAAAGATATACAACTGGCTGATAAACTGATGAAAAGATTCTCCATATCAATAATTAAGGAAGTATAAATAAGTTTCATAATGAGATACTACATCACATATCGCATTAGGATACTATTATCAAAAAAGGAGAAAATAACAAATTTTAGCAAGGATGTAGAAAAATCAGAACCTTTGTGCACTTGATGAGAATATAAAATGATGCAGTCATTATGGAAAATAGCATGGTGGTTTTTCAAAAATTAAAAATAGAATTACCATATGATCCAGTGATTCTATTTCTGGGTATATATTGAAAAGATTTGAAAGCAGGGACTCTAACAGATATTTATACATTTTCATATCAGCATTATTCATAATAGCCAAAAGGTGAAAGCAACCTTTTTGTATCTCTGAATCTTTCTGTCTTCCTCTTTTTAATTTTCCTTCTTTCTCTTTCTTTCCTTTTTTTTCTTGCTCCCTCTTCCTTTCTTCTCCCTTCCTCCCTCCCTCCTTCCTTTCCTTCCTTCCTGTCTTTCTTTCCTCCTACTTTTCTATTCCTCCTCCTCCTCCTCCTCCTCCTCCCTGTTCTTCCTTCCTTTCCCTCCCCCCATTCATGCTGACATTTCAATGATGTTCCCATCTCTGTCCTGCTCATTGGTGGATGAATGAATAAACAAAATGTGGTATATACACATAATGGAAAAATTATTCAGCCTTAAAAAAGAGAAGGAAGGTCTGACATGTGCTCTAACATGGATCAGCCTTGAAAACGTTACACTAAGTGAAATAAGCCAGCCACTAAAGGACAAATACTATATGACTCCACTTATGTGAGGCTCCTAGAGATTAGATAGAGATGATAAAAAGAAGAAAAGTGGTTACCAGGGGCTGGAAGGAGGGAAAAGTGTGGCGTTATTATTTAATGGTTATGGATTTTTGGTTCAAAAGCTGAAAAAATTCTTGGGAGAAATGGTGGCCATATTGCACAACATAAATGTACTTAATGCCATTGAGGTGTACACTTAAAAATGACGAAAGTGGTAAATTTTATATCTATTTTACCACACACATCTTAAAAAATGTTAAACCAAAAATATATCAAAATTCATAGAATAAACCAACTCACTTCAGAAAAATGCAAAATAGTTTAACAGTATGAATCATAAGTAATTTAAGCAATGATAATTTGGTCAGTAAAGGTGGATTGGATTTTTAAAATATCACCAGACATTAAGTTGTCAGGTGAAAGAGAAGCCTAAACATTCCATTTCTTTAAGTCGTCTTGGATATATTTGTATTACAAAATGAGGGGGGAAAAAAAAAAAAGCCAAAAAACCCTCCAAACTCAATATAAGGAAATGTCACTTGGATGACTTAATCCCATATTCTCCAAGGAATTTTGGTGAAAGAATTGAAGTTGTAATGTTTGGCTATTTTCTGGACTAAAACTTTGTAACTATTTCAGAATACTTCCTTTCTATTACATAATAGTATCAAACTTTTGTGGCTAGGATTTATTCAGACACTTTAGCAAGCTGGGAAAAAATAGTACCAACATTAGGTGATTATTTATTCTACTCCTTGATGAGAAATTTCCCTATATACCAGAATATTTGAAATCAATATGTGGCTAAAGGAAACATAAGATTATTGAAAAACCACTGACCCGCAAATTGTCATTATTTAGCAACCCAAAGAGTATCTGATATCATTTCTCATTGTTTAATTGTTTGTATTTTAAGGCAGTCTATTAAACATGATTATTTTTTACTAATCTGTAGTATTTTCAGAGCATTGGATAAATGATGAATATAGATACTTCTCTTACTTCCCCAAACTTTAACACTTATAAAGAAGAAATAATTTTCAAATTTCTTTTTTTTAAGTAAAATTTTTTTTCTGATGAGAAGTCAGTAGAAAAATATATGTATAGACATACATGCACTACATACAAAAAAAATGTTAATACCTCTTTTAAAGGAAAATTATATAAACAATAATGATATTTTAAATAGTTTATATAATGGCAGTCAGAGACTGCTGAGTCCATCTGAATATTTTAGAGTTAAAATGAAATTTAGCTCTTGGGTCTCTAAACTGTGTATCCTCTACATCTTCTCGCCCAAAATTAAGACACATGTGTTGGGGAGGGGGATTAGCTAATGTGTGCTTAGGGCACATAGAATAGTTTCTGTCCCATGGAAAAGTCATTGTCGTCGTCATCATCATCATCATCATCATCATATCATCATCATCATCATCGTTTTTACCAGGGTTTCTCAACCTCGGGTATTTTTTGCCTCCTAGGGGGCATTTGGTGATACCTGGAGATCATTTTTTTTGTTATGACTTAGGGGCAGCTACTGGCTTCTACTGGATTAGAGTGCAGGATTCTGCTAAAATTCCTACAATGCACAGGACAACCCCCACACAAAAAATTAGCAGACCCAAAATATCAATTGTGCTGAGGTTGAAAAACAATGATTTAAGTTATTCTGTTTTTGGAGATGAAGTTTAAAGGCCAGCAAACATTTACAAAATGTTGCAAATAATGCTGATTAATCCCAACATTAATTCTGTATTTTCTAAGCTTCTGTTAAGCAAATTGTGAGATATCAAGGATCAGAAATCTCTATGGATATGTAACTATGGGGTGGGAAAAGTTTCTAAGGGAGTAATAAGGTAACAAGGGTGCTCCTACAACACAGAGTAAGAAGTAAAACAGAAGACGCTGAAGAAAAACTAATGGGAGCAGGGGCTGAGCAGGAAGAGGGAATCTCAAGAACCTGATTTTAGGGCTTCTGTTTTACCACCCTCATCTTTTACCACCCTCATTTTACCTCAGCATCTGATGTAGGTTCATAACTTTTTAGTTAATTTCAGACTTTGAATGAATGAATGAAAAGAAACCTGATTACAACTCCCATCCCTTCACTCTCCTCTTAAGTTCTCACTGCCCTGACTATTCCCCAAAGCTCTATAGTGCTCTGTGTTTTCTCCTAATCATCAGCAAAATGAGGAGAGACCCAGTGTGGTCCCTAACTACTTTCCATTGAGGAGGAAAATTGGATTGAGAGGGGATTGGCAGGAATATATGACAGAAATGGTGAGATCAAGTGGGACCAATTCCTACCAATATGTAAAGCTCCCTTCAGCCAGCACACAATTGTATTTATTCTATCTATTGAATTTACAGACTCCTTGACCTGATTTTGGTAGCTGTTATTGATCTATTTTTATGGAAATACTTCTTTTGCGATGTTTTAAACCAAATCACCATGATTCAAATCACAGATGGTGTGCAACTCCTGTGATTTGAAATCCCCGTCATCCTGAGATTTTGATGTGATTTTGTGTGGGGGAAGTTCTTTTCTTAAAATAGTGCTATTTTAAGTGGCTTTACTAAACCATATAGTAAGGAAAAAAATAAAAAATATATATAGTAAGAACTAAAGGCATTTTCTGTGTTAAGGGTGCTCTCATTGTGACTCAGTGGCCATTACTGTGTTTGTTCAACCAAGGTGTATGCTTTCTGGCTGCTTTTGTTAGCTTCGCACATCACATTTCACCACATAAATCCCCAGTAAGTCATTTTCTGGTTCCTAATCAAAAGACACATACCGAGCCAAAAAGCAAAGCCAGTTTACGCTTTTGTTATCCTATTGTTGTGCTTTTATTTCAACCAACTAGATACTGATTTGATTTTGAAGTTTCTTATGTTAATGAGATGGAAAATTGTGTTTTCCAGAAGTCTGCACCCTGTAAGAAAAGTGGTAAGAGCAGAAAACTATGCAGTGGGGTAGGTGATGGGCTTTGGGAAGGCAATAGATGGTAGAGACAGAAAGGAGGAGGAAGAGGAGAAGTGGGGAGGGAGAGAAAATAAGGGAGAGTGATAAAAATAGGGATGGAAGAGAGCAGAGAGACGTAGAGAGGAAAACAGAGAAATATATTTAGTGAGACAGAGACAGAAAACAGACACATCAGAAACAGAGAAATTTGTTTAGCAGCTCTGAAGGATTAAAAAACCTCAGGAAAAGAGTGATTGCAATCAACGACAAGTAGAAAATGTGAAATGTTAGTTGCTCTGTAACTTCTCTTTCTCTGAGACTTTTCCGAATGTTTGGTTTCTCTAAAATTTCTACAAATAATTGCTTTTGGAGTTGGAATTTTTTAAAATGTGGCAATGTTTGTAACTGGTCCCAGAAGTGGCAGAAAGAGCCAAGTTACATTTGAGTTATACTTACATAGCGTTAACTTAATGGTGTATAGAAAACTGGGAACAATTTTTAAAGACTTATAAAATAATATGCCCTCTAATGTTATTTTTACTTACTAGGCTCCATCCAATATTTTAAGATCACTTAAAATCAGTCTTACTATTTTGAAGGCCCATTACCATGTTCCATACAGTGCAATTTATACTCAAATGTCACCATTAACCCAACTTTATCCTAATAATTTTATGCTCTTTCTGCAAAGAGAAGTCACATTTAAAGAAAGAATTTCAGGCTTCTTCCCTTAAATTATCAATAAACAAATTTTTACAGATTTCCATAAGTACAGAACCAACAAGCAGCAAAAGCACAGTTGTTTTTATGGTGCAAATAAGGACCATCTACATAAGACAAAAGAAATTTAAATTAGAGTGTGAGAGCGAAATGTCTAGGAGCACAGATACTGGGGTCCCAGGCACAGCTCTGCCTCAAATTAGTCAAGGGACCTTAGCCACCCCATTTATACTTCCTTGGTTTTGGTTTTCTTATCTCTTATATGAGAAATGTTATCAAGATGACTCTAAATTTTTAACCTTATATGTATTCTGAGGGTTGGTCACTTGGAAAATCAGGAGTCAAAGAGTATAAGCCCAGCATGTGCAGTGAGAAGTGGTGTTTATGGTTTGCTGTAATTTTGATATTTAGCTATAAAGTAGCTAATATTCTATAGTATAGCCTGTTCCATAAATTACTTTTAAAAGTACTATGAATTATCACTTTCTACATGCACTATGAAATATACTTTCTGTAATGTTTTCTAAAATTTTTTGTGTTCATGTAAGCTTAAGGGTTAATGGAAAGAGAGGAGACCCTTCCATATTTTTTTCCAATTACACTTTTTACTTAGAGATCATTGTAGATTCATATGCAGTTGTAAGAACTAGTACAGAGAGATCATATGTACCTTTTAACCAGTTTCTCCTGATGGTAATGTCTTCCAGCACTGTGGTACAACATCACAGCCAGGATTTTGCCAGTAATAAACTCAAGATAAAGGACATTTTCATCACCACCTGTTGCACATTAATAAACACCCACATTCCCTTCCATCTTCACCTCTACCTCCACCTCAACCGTTAGCCACCCTGAATCTGGTCATTACTTTTCTATTTTTCATTTCAAGAATGTCATATAAATCAATATACAATATTTAACCTTTTGGGGTTGTAGTTTATCACTCAGCCTGATTTTCTGGTTTCATGCTGGTTCTTGCCTATATCAGTAGTGCATTACTTTTTATTGTTGAGTAGTATTCTATGCTACGGGTATGCCGCAGTGCTTACCAGTACACCCACTGAAGGACATTGGGTTGTTGTCAGTTTTGACCTATTATGAATAAAGCCTATATAAATCTTTGTGTACAGGTTTTTGTGAGAACACAGATTTTCATTTCTCTGGGACAAATGCCTAAGAGTTCCACGGCTGCGTTGTATGATGGTAACTTTTTTTTCATTTTTTAAGAAACTATTAACTGTTTTTTTAGAGTGGCTATACCATATTACATTTACATCAGTAATGTATGAATGATCCAGTTTCTTTACAGCCTCTCCAGCATTTAGTATTGTCACTATTTTTTATTAGTACACTTTTTTTAAAAAACAGTTATAGATATATATAAAAATTGAGCAAGTAATGCAGAATGTTTCCATATGCTCCTCACACACATTTTTCCCTATTATTAACATTTTACATTTGTGTGCTACATTTGTTATAACTAGTAAACAAGTGTTGGTGCATTATTATTAACTAAAGTCAATAGTTTATTCAGATTTCATTAGTTTTTACCTACCAACCTTTTTCTTTTCATATTATATCTAGCTGTCACATCTCCTTTGGCTCCTCTTGGCTGTGATAGTTTTTCACACTTTTCTTGTTTTTGATGGCCTTTATCTTGATGACCTGATGTTGTCATTTTACAATTCAAGTTAAGTGTAGAAATTTCTACTTGCATCTTATTACCCTTTTATGTTTATAATATAATCATCCTAAATATTTCCTCTACATACATTTGGAATCGTAAGATAATTCTCAAGAGGAGAAGGAAAGTCTGTTTCATCTCTCTCTCTATATATATATATATATTAATTTATTTATTTGACAGACAGAGATCACAAGTAGGCAGAGAGGCGGGCAGAGAGAGAGAGGAGAAAGCAGGCTCCCTGCTGAGCAGAGAGACCCATGTGGGGCTTGATCCCAGGGCCCTGGGATCATGACCTGAGGCTTTAACCCACTGAGCCACCCAGGTGCCCCAGCTGTCTATATTTTTGCTTACTATGTTCTTTTTTCTTTCCTGATCCTCCAACACACCTTATTTTATTGTTTTCCTTTCTGTTTAAGATTTCTTTAGTGACTTTTTACAGGAAAGTATGCAGATACCAGATCCTTTCAGTTTTCCTTTATCTGAGCATGTCTTGGTTTTCCCTTCATTCTTGAAGGGTATGGTGACTAGATATAGGATTTAAGGTTCACAATTATTTTCCTTTTCAGCCTTAAAAAATATTACTCCACAATTTCCTGACCTCCATGGTTTCTGATGAGAAATTCCCTGTCATTCAGATTGTTTTCTACTATAGGTATAAGGTGTTCTCTCGTTTTTAGATGTCTGTCTTTAGCTTTCGGAAGTTTGACTAAGATTTTTCTTGGCATCAATTTCTTTGAGTTTTTCATGTTTGGGGTTTGTTCTGCTTCCCTAGGTTTATGGGTTTTTGCCAAATTTGAAAGATTTCCACTATTACGCTTTCAATAATTTTTCTGCACTGTCATCTTTTTCCTCTCTTGCAGGGACTTTGATAACACGGGTCCCTGATGATGTACTCTCCACCCCCCCCCCACTTTTTCCTTCAGTGTGTTTTCTCTTCATTCTCCAGATTGGCTGATTTCTCTGTCTTCAAGTTTACTGATTCTTCCCTCTGTCCCGCCACCCCCCATTCTGCTTCTGAGCCTGTCTCTGACAAATAAGTAAATAAATAAACAAAATCTTTAAAACAAACAAACAAACCTGAAAACTTTATCTAGGTATAGATGTGTGGAGGAAGGGGTGGGCTGAAGAGATGATTGGGCCAGCAAGTAGTACTTTTCAGCCAAGTGTATTTATTTTTTTCTTACCTGCAGTTATTGCCATATTTTAGGGTTTTAAAAAATTCCATGGACATCCCTAGATACATAGCTTGTACACCTAGCGCAAAAATAAAAATATAGAACCCTTATTTGAAAAACAGGAAAGGGGCCATTAAAGGTACTAAAATACAAAGCTTTAATTTTTTTCTGCTGTCTCTTTTGGATTGTCATGGTGATTTTTTTAAAGTATGCTAATAGTTATTCTAAGTAGAAAAAAAACTTACAAATCTTACCATTCATTTTTATATTCCTACCAGTTTTAATGCAGCTATTTGAGCCTTTAATTCATATATAGAATCTCTAAAAGTGCAAAATTTATATATGAGATGGATTTTGTTCTTACCAGAACAGTGGGAATGCTACACAAAACTAACTAAACTGTTTTTATTTTACTTCTTGGACACATGCATTCTATTGACAGCCTATCTTCAGATTATTAGTGGGTGAGTAACAACTGAAAAGAAAGGGGACTATGGGTTGTTGTATCTTTCTCTATTCTTCTATGCTATCTTTTAGCATAATTAGTTGGGTAATACAAGGAAGTAACATGCATAAGAAAGGATATGATTATGATTCTTAGTCACTTGTGTTCTTAGAACTCCACTGCTTGCTTTATGCATTTGAAGCAAGTTCTAGTTAAAATGGAATACCTGGTTGCTTAGAGCTGTCTGTGCCTCTGTTTATTCAGTTGAATATGTAACACACTTAATCTGTACTTGCTTTGAGTTTCACTGAGCTCTCATGCCTGGTGGGTCCACAAGTATTGTGTATGCCTGGTGGATAGGCCTAGTGCATGTTAGTATATTCTCTATTCCCATGCATGCTCCATTGCCCCACTGGAATTCACTTACTAAAGAAGAGTTCAAAAATAAAATTATTGAGGGGACATCTGGGTGGCTCAGTCAGTTGAGTATCCAACTTTTGATTTCAGCTCAGGTCATAATCTCAGGGTCCTGAGACTGAGCCCTGCGTTGGGCTCTGTGCTGAGCAGGGAGTCTGCTTAAGATTCTCTCTCCCTCTCAGCTCCTCTCCCACCACTCACATGCATGTTCTCTCTCTGTCCCTCAAACAAACAAACAAACAAACAAACAGATTTTCAAGATATTGTTAGCGAAACATTTAATCAAGCATAGCTCTGAGCACAGAGCTGTATTTTTAGTGTCCTATACCTAAATTTTCTAATACTCTTTTCTTTGCCCACCTAGTTTTCCTTTAAGCTATGAAATCTGGCCCTTCAAATTCCTATTACCTAAAGGGTTTATTAGTTGAGCACTTTGCTTAACCAATTTTTGTTTGAGTATTTACTTATTTCCTACCTCTATCACATACATTGGCCCTTGTTATCTCTGTGAGTGCAGTTGTCTTTTTTTCTCCTGTTTTAAACTTTGTACTTCAATTCTGCTACATGAGGATTTCAGGCTTTCTGTTTTCAGGATCATCGTCTAGATTAACACTCATACTTCCTAGTTGTGCCCTAATTAACCTGTTTCTTTTTCTTTGATTTTTATTGCAATCTAGTAATGCCTAGGTTTGGTGCTGATGTTGTCTAGAGCAGTGTTTTTATCAAACTGTGGCAACTCATATTCATGTAGATACTGCTTTTTAACACACACACACACACATACACACACACACAAAATTGTATGTTGGTTCATAGGATTAAATGCATTTATTAATGTGGGCTATGGGTCATCGTCAAAATGTCTGAAATCTGGTCTACTATAAACACAGATTATTTTCACATTGGAAAAAAAGTGCAAACCATTGCATAAATTGCAACATATTATAAATTAAATGCATAACATCTGCTGTACTAAAGGGATACTGCAGTGATGATTGTGTCATAAAGGAATGATCATCATGCCATAAGTTTCATCCATGATACTTCTTATTACTATAATCTTCAATGTGGACTACCAGCAGTATTGAAGAGAAGGAGATGGGGCTAATAGGGGGAGGAAAAACACATGTGAAGGATTGAGATGGGATGTAGAGACTAGTTTGACTAAAGGATCCAGGGTTTTATGGAAGCAGAGAACAATGACATTTAGGTTCAGGAAATACAAGGACATTCTTTGTTAGACTATGATGTGTGCTTGGATTCTGAATTTGATACAGTCATTTCATTAGAAAGCTACTGGAGATTACTAAGTATAGGAATGATGCTATAAAAGTGGGGGTTTGGATGATTATCTTGATAGCAGTTTATATATCTTGGGTTAGAGAAGAGAAAGGCTAAACTTTAAGAGACCATCTTGAGCTGTGCTCTCCAATATGGTGGCCACTGGCCAAACATAGTTCCTGAACAGTTGAAATATGTGCATGTAACTGAAGCCTCAATCTCTTGCTCATCTGTAAAAAGAGAATGATAATTGTACCCATGATACAGAGTTCTGTGAGGCTTAAATGACTCATCCATGTAGGGCCTTTAGAAAAGTACCAGATTAAAAAACCAAAAACCAAAAAACACAAAAAGAAGAAGAGCACCAGGTACGGAGTAAGTGTTTAATTAATATTGAATCTTATGTATATTATTCACATAAATACTATATATTTAAATGAGTGTCCCAATATGTTGTAGTCCCAGACGTATTTAGCATGAGCACTGCAGGTGAAGAAATTCTAACTATCCTTTAAAAAATATTTGTGTATTGCCATCAAACTATATCTTTTTTGAGTTAGAATAATTACATAATTGAGTCAAATCTTAGGAGTCAGATTACATGAACTTGAAGTTTGATGAGAACTGACTGAAGGCAAATTACTTAATCTTAGCAAGTCTCTGTTAACTCATCTCTGCAATGAATGTAAACATACTTCCTCAGTCTGTGTGCCCATTGTTAGGAAATGATTAATGGAAAGAGTCAAGCATAGTGCCCGGCACAGGTTATTTTACTGTTACTCTTATTTCTTTTGGAAGAACCCTTTGCAATCCTGTAAATCTAGAACTTTTTATTTTAATCTCATTATAAGAATATATTTTTGAACCATGGCCACAAAATCTGAAAGACAAACATTTCAATTTTTCTTTTCATTTTCTCCTTTATCACTTAAGGCTGCATTTATTATGAAAAACATATTTCTATTGAGTCTTTTAACCTATCCACTGGCTTATAAAAATGTTAATTGGTTATGGAAAACAGACAGCTAAATCTATTTTTCAGCTTTAGCACCCCCATTTGAATCTTTGTTCTGCTGTGACGTTTTTAGATTTATGTATCTTTAGCTTTTCTTCTCTAGATATATAGTTTGCTTAATTAACTCTTATTTCTGTTGACTTGGCTGTAATGACCTTGCATTTGGAAGTTTGAGGCAAAATACCTGAATGAGAATCATTATTAATAAAAAACGATTTTAGGATTTGTTATTCCTTTGTGTAACAATATATATTTGCTTTTTAAAAACATTTTTTATTAATTTATTTGAGAGAGAGAGAACACGAGCAGGGGAGAGGCAGAGAGAGAAGCAGACCCCCTGCTGAGCATGGAGCTGGACATGGGACTTGATCCCAGGACCTGAGATCATGACCTGAGCTGAAGGCAGATGTTTAACCAACCAAACCATCCAGCCACCCCTAACAATACATATTTGTTTTCTAATACAAGGTTAACACTCCAGGTAAAGGAAGTTTTTAAAGATTGCTTCTCAAATGAACAATTATTTTCTATGTGTAAACAAGAGGAGATACTTTGTAAGAAACACTTACTGTGTCATTGATTAAATAGCTATTCCTTTCTGCCCAGTTATAGCACAGAGCTCTAAAGGACATAGCACTCTAAAGGACATAAACACTATTCTCTCATTGATCAAATAGCTATTCTTCTCTTCCCAGTTATAGCATGGATCTCTAAAGAAATCTGGTTTGCAAGTTCTCTTTACTAGCATCCTCAGTTGCTGTCCAACACAAAGTTAAGGAGCTTGAAACATTACAGTGTTACTCTTGGTATAAGCATTATAGGGCCTTTCTCAAAATGGGTTGAATTATTTGATTTATCTAATGCCAGATTTTACCCTTATCTATTAAGTGATCTGCCCTAAATATGATCTAAATGGGATCACAAAATAATTCTAAGATATATTCATCTCTTCAGGGCTCTCCATGGGGTTTGCTTGATAGACCTGTTATTTGTTTACATGGATTCTGGCCTGAGAGTGAGGGTTGGCTTATGGAACAGAGACCATATGCTGAATTTAATATGTTGTGAAATATGCCTTAACCAGAAATGGCTTTAAATATTTTTTATTTTAGTATAGTTTACATACAATATTAAATTAGTTGCAGATATATGGCATAGTGATTCAATTTCTCTATTGTGTTATGGTATGCTCCCTACAAGAGTAGCTGCCATCGGTTACTATTCATGGTATTACAGTATCATTGACTATGTTCCCTTGTTCAGCCTTTTATTTATGTGACTTAATTTATTTCAGAACTGGAAGCCTGGATCTCCCACTTTCCTTCTCTCATCTTGCCCATTCCCCTACCCCTCTCCCTTCTGACAACCATCCATTTGGTCTCTGTATTTATAGGTCTGATTTTGCTTTTTGTTTGTTTATTCATTTGTTTTGTTTTTTAGACTCCATATATGAGTGAAATCATATGGTATTTATCTTTCTCTGTCTGACTTATTTCACTTAGCAGAATACCCTCTAGGTATATCCATGTTGTTGCAAATAGCATGTTCTCATCTTTTTATGGTACATAATAATTTATTAGACATATAGCTCCCATTCATTTATTGATGGACACTTAATTTCCTTCCATATTTTGGCTATTGAATAATACTTCAATACATGTGGGGAGCCATGTATTTTTGGCAAATCTTTTAAATTTATGTGTCCCCTCATTTTAGAGGAAAAATATTATCATCCTTCCAATTGGAGTTAGCTTGAGAATTCTCTGTTGTGAGATTAAGTTAATGCTTGATCCTCAAGCATTATATTTTTATTATCCTAATAGAGCTTGGGAGGTAATAGAGCTGCCAGGAGAGAAGAGGTAAAGTAAGAACCAGAAAATTTTATAAGGTTAGAAATAAAGTCATGTTCTAATTATAAGAGCAAGGCCAAAGATAAACATATAAAAGTGTGTATGAAAGGAAGAGGAAATGTTAAACTAGAAGGTCAGTTGGATGAAAAGCAAGAAGTTTCTTCGTGTTTAAAATGGAGCTAGGAGCTAGTCATATCTTGCTGTTAGTTTTTTTAGTATATTTTTGTTAGTGCTCCTAATAGTGCCTGGCACATATTAAATGCCCAATCAATAACAGGCATTATTATTATCTTCATTATTTTTATTTGAATTGAGGAATCTGACCCTGATAATATTTTCCAAATATGAAAATTTAGAAATGGGTTCTTATATCCCTTTCCAAACTTAAATTCATATCTGGTGTGTGGAATTCAATCCCAATGCCATTGGAGTTCATGTCACGTGTGTTCCTTCTTTATTTTCATCACAGAGAGATGCAGCTCTCCTATCCTCATGATGAGTTTAGTGATTTAGAAATAAAGCCAGTAACTATATTACCTATTCAGTTGGTGAACTGTGACACAATGTTTCATTAGTCATACCAGGTTATTTTGGAAATATGTCCTATCAACCTATAAATTATGGAGCTGCTGTTATAAATTCATAACACAACTATATGGGAAGTTTTGGATTAAGTTCATATTCTCTTTAGCTGAATTAAAATATGAATGAGCTTTTTTGCATCCCAGACTTTGGTTCACTCTAAGTCTGAGGTGGGAGGATGATATTAAGAAAAAAAAGTGAGAACACAGTATTATTTGAAGTCCATATCCAACCTGTCATTTTGACAGATGCATGTTCTTGGCTTATTTTAATACTTCGATTGAAAAAACAATTAAGAACTCTAGCTTGGGCTTCTGTGGCTTTTCAAATACATAAAGATTTTCACTCCCATGGGGAAAAGGAGATTATGAGATTCTAAATAATAGGAGGAAATTTTATGTTTGATGATGATTTAAATTAATCCAGGATGTGTTTATGGCTCTACTAGCTTATTGTGTTATTTTGCCCAGTTCCTAATTCAACCAAGTAACAAGAATATATTGAGTGCTAGGTTATATATTTACCATGCTTGAGACCCCCCCCCCGCAAGAGGATGCAATATAACAGCACAGAACACAGATATATAAATAGACAACAATGGCAGAGGGTCTGTTGTGTTGTTAAACAAATGATACTGATAACAAGTGCTGTCAAACTTCAGGACTGTCTTTTGCTCTAAAAATGTTTCAGAGATTTCATTCTTAGGCTAGAAGTAGCACTTCCTTATGACTCCAGCCCTGCCTCCAGCTGTGACTTCTTTACCACACTTATATTACTCAACTGTCACCACTTGTGGGGATAAATCAAAGTAGGATTTAATGAGGCTAGGAGAAGAATTATGTAGTAAAGTCACATATAGATTCTTTACATTATCTTAGGTAGCCCTCCACTTATGGCCCCCCCAAAATTTGTTGTCAGATATCAGTTTCCCTGATTGTAGTGATAGTGCTTAACATTAGTGCTTGACACAAAGAAGAAACTTAACAGGTGTTTGTGTAACCAGTGGTTTCTACAGTTGTTTTAACCTGTATTTAGATGTTATTGGTTGTAAATTTAAAAAAATATAATTTTTTTGAATTGTATTTTCAGAGAATCTCAGTGATCACAACTCATATTTGTAGAAGTTCACTAGTTATAAACAACTTTGTACACTATTCACAAACCTCACAGACTATTATGTCTCTGAGAAAGGACCTTTGCAAAAAAAATAATGAATTTTTAAAAAAGGGGGCCTTTGCATGCACTTTCTACACTTATCTATTCAGGTTTTCCTTCATATTACATTTATTGAGTAGGTACAATTCTAAGATTCTAGACACCAGGGAAACAGTAGTGAACAAGACATATGAAGCCTCTCTTCTTGCATTCTGTTGGAGAAATGGACAATATGCTAATACAGACATAAAATACCAGTAATCATAAGGGCTAAGAAGAAAAACAAACGAAAGTAAAAGGATGAAGAGGGATTGGTGGTAAGAAAAGAGCTGGTTAAAAGTAATTCTTTACAAAAAGATAATATTTGAATTGAGACCTGAAGGAAGTGAAGGAGTAAGGTAAGAGTGTTCAAGCAAAGAGAACAGCAAGTGTGTAGGTACTGAGGCTGGAGTATATCTGGCATGCCTGAGGAACACCAAGGGGCCCACAGGCCTGGATGAGATTATAGTGATATGACAGGAAGTTGCAAAGGCAGTAAGGGCTTTATTGGAAAAGGACTTTTGTACTATCATAAGGACTTTGGGATTTCTCTGCATGAAACAGGAAAGAGGAATGACAAGCTCTGCCTTGTGCTGTGAAAGAAAATATCTGATGTGCTGAGATTAGAACTTCAGAAGCCAGGTCAGAAGCAGGAAGAACATTTAGAAAATTCTAGAAATAGACCTGGTGGGATACAGTGATAGGTTGAGCCAGAGTGGTAGCTGTCATGTGGGAAAAGTGATGAGGTTTCTCAATTTCAAAAGCAGGCCTGACAGGAATCATCAATGGATTGGATGTGGGTTGTGATCAAAAAGAACTCAAGATTCTCTTGAGTATCTCTAAGATTTTTGTAAGCATGGAACTTATACTTACCGAACTAAGAAACACTCGGAGGAGGGCAGGTTTGGGGGGGGTGGTGGAAAATAAGTTTGGTTTTGGATGTGTTAATTTCTAGAGCTATCAGACATAAAAGTTGAGAGGTTGAGTTGGCAATTGAATATAAGGGCTTAGAGATGGGAGTAGTGAGGGCTGAAAATATATCAGGAGTCTTCTGCATGTAAATGGCAATTAAAGCATGGAGCTAGATGAGCTCACCTATAGATAAATGCTGATGGAGAAGGGAGTAGATGAGAGGACTAAGTCCTGAGGGCACTCCAAAATGTCAAGGTAGGGGAGCTGAGGAGAAATTAATTATGGTGCCAGAAGAAGCCGGTGAGGAAGGGAGAATCCCTTCCTCAGGACATCATGAAAGGGATTATGTTTCAGGAGGAGGGAAGTTATGAAATGTATTAAATGCTGCTGAGAGAGTGAGTAAAATGAGAACTGAGAATTAACCAAAAGACTTTAGAATAAGGAGAACATTGGTAACCCCTTTCCCTTTTCTTATCTTTACATATAGTTGGATAAATAGGTATCCAAAACAAAGCAAACAAAAACAGATTGAGAGAGGAGAGAGGTTGCGGAGAAGAGGGAGAAAATAAGAATAAGAAACTGATTGTTATATAAACATATGCAAATGTTAAAACAATGAAATGGGATGGGGAAGTTCTAGACTGAGGTCTAAGCTATATTATAGTATTGACGGATACTATTGTGTTGTGGGGGTGAGTCCTAGACTACACATGTCTACTAACAAGCCATGTGAGAGAAGATATCACTGATATTTTGAGCTTGCGGATGATAGAACTTTAACACACAGAAGAATGTAAAAACAGAGCTTTGCTCTCTTTGCCTCATCACATAATCTGATGATAAATGAGAGTCAATCAATTTTCAAAAATCTTGTCTTCTCTGTATCAAGGAAACAGGCTATTGATTTCATTTTGTAAGATGTTATTTTATTTTGTTTACACAAATATGCTAGAAAAGAAAAACTTTCTGAAAGTGCAGTATAAAACCCTTTTGAATTAGGAAGTTTAATATTTGAGATACGGTGTTGCTTTTTTAAAGTAATTTTTAATAAGAAACCTAGTATGAATGAATGGAAAAGGAAGTAATTGGGGCCTTTCCAATAAAGGAGTAATAATGCAGAAGCTCACTAGAGAGCTCTGTTTAATAAGTAATATTAAGTAATATATAGTATTAAGTAATATAGTATTAGTATTATTATTAAGTATTAAGTATATAGTATTAAGTAATATTAAGTAATATATAATATATAGGAATGGCTCTGTAGTCTATCAAGATACTTAGAGAAATTAAATAATAGAATAAACTAAGCCATTTGACAATTGTTTTCTTAAGTCTTGTATGAGGAGAAAATAGAATTAAGATTAAAAAAAAAATTCTTTGAGTTAAACGTAGAACCAAAGGAAGAGAGATGCATAAATAACATTTGGAACACAAATCCATAGTACAAGAAAAAACAGGACTAAAAGAACATGGGTAATCATTAAAAAAACAGCAATCCATTTTTAATTGTATTACTTTTTCACGGGATGTTATACTCTTATTGAGTGAGAAATGGGATTGTGTTGTTTCAGGAAGATATTTATTTTCTCTTATTAAAGCAACATAATGATTTCAGAGATTATATTATTGATGCAAGAGTTGATGCTACAAATTTATGAGTCTAGTTTAGTGCTTCTCAAACTTAAATGTGCACATAGATCACCAGGGGATCCTGCTACAGTCAGATTCTGGCTCAGTAAGTCTGGAATGGGATCTGAGACTTTGCATTTCTAACCAACTTTCAGGTAAAGTCAGTGTTGCTGATTAGAGCATGGCACTTTGAAAGGAAGGTACAGAGGAATTGTACTTCTTCAGTACCTAGGCTGACTTACAGACTGTACTTAATTCTTTGTCAGAGTGCATCTGTTTGGACCTGATTACACCTCTGATTAGTATCCTCTCAGTTTGCGTTGTTCTTCATAGATGAACATCACATTCTTGACTAATAACTGAGCATGCTTTCAATAGAAGTGATCGATTTGCAGTTATTTATTCTTGTTCATTACTTAGACTTCTTTATGACCAAGAGGGAACATTTTGAATGTTGGGAACATTCTGTGGATAGGGGGTAGAATGAAGCCAATAGTTCTTTGTAAAGATTGTGCCCATGGCCTTATTAGCCCTGTGTTCTAAATCCAGGTTTTATTCTAAATTCCAGTTTTGTTAATCAGTCAAATTTTTTGGCTAATGAGGCCAAGAGTGGGGCAATACTCTTGATCCTGTTCCATGAATATGGACTACACCCCTAAACCAAACTATTCAGAAATATGGACCATTTTTGTTTGAAGAAGAGGTATATTTAAAGAAAAGTAGCACAAATACAAATACTGATAAAAGCAACCCAAAATGAGTTATCTGCATAGAGTAAAACCCTCCCTCTTCCTGCTGTCTAGTCAATATAGTAACTCTCAACAACCCTGGGTTCCCATTAGTATCATTTGGGCAAGTATAAAAAGTATTTCAACCTGGACCCACCACCCCTAAAAGTTCTGATTTAGTTGGTAGAGAGGGGTCTTGGGTATCAGCATTAGTTTTAAAGATCCCTCTTGTTCTAATATGTAGCTAAGATTAAGAGCCAGTGTTTAAAGAGTTAGAAAGGAGAGTGTTTGCAGATTTCTCTTTTTTGGAGGAAAAATATAAGCCGCACAACAAATGGCTTACAAATAGTAGATGTTGGGGCACCTGGGTGGCTCTGTGGGTTAAAGCCTCTGCCTTTGGCTTGGGTCATGATCCCAGGATCCTGGGATAGAGCCCTGAATCTCTGCTCAGCAGGGAGCCTGCTTTCCCCTCTCTCTCTCTCTCTGCGTGAATCTCTGCCTACTTGTGATCTCTGTCAAATAAATAAATAAAATCTTTAAAAAAAAAAAGTAAATGTTAAATAAATATTTAATAAATAAATGGTATTTAAAATTGAGGGTACCTCTGCTTAATTGATCTGTTCACTCCCCCAAAAGAGATGCAAAAAAAGAAAAAAAAATTAATGACAGATCTAAAGTTCACAATGATTCCTTTTTTCCATCTCTAAACTAAAAAACAAATATCCATTAATTTTTTAACAGTTTTCTCAGTACCTAATAATGTATTTACACCCCTGCTGAGGGTTGTTCAACCAAATGGAACTTGGATAAACCCCCATTCTCTTATAATATAAATGAACAGGGTATTAATTTTTGAAATGTGTTTTGGTCTGAACTGCCTGGAGTAATACTTTCAAGAGTTTTCTCTCTGAGCAAGTTTATATCTACATATAACTACTACTTAAGAATTCTAGTCATCTTATATTTTCTCACTTTTTTGCCTTTGCTCAGTCTTAGGATTCCTAGTTTTATCTCTCACATCCTCAAAAACATTAACTTGGGCTTTCCATTCATTTTCTAGGTTATATTGAAATGATACTTATTCCATGAAGCCTTTTTTCTTCCTTCGGTCAGAATAGTTCTCTCCTACATAAGATATTAATTAAGAATTATCTTTAATAGCCTATCATGCATTTTCTAGTAGTTATTTATGTATGTTATTATTACCATCCCCTCAAAAATATAAGAAGCTTGAAAAGTGGGGCTATGGCTTATGAAAATTTTAAAAGATTGATTGATTGGTTGATTGATTGATTTGAGGGAGAGAAAATGCACATGTGCATGCATGAGCTGCAGGAGAGGCAGAGGGAGAGGGAGAGAATCTCAGACGCCCCACTGAGCGTGGAGCCCGACATGGAGCCTGATCTCACGACCTTTAGATCATGAACATGAAACCCTGACCTGAGCCAAAATCTAGAGTCAGATGCTTAAGCCATCCAGGGGACCCTGGCTTATAGAAATTTTATTTATCATTAACTCTTACCATATATATAGATACATAAATGCATTAACAAAAAATTATACTTTCAATTAAACAAATAATCATGGTTATTATGAATTTTTTAATCAATTTTCATTTCATAAGGGAAGTTTTCCTGACTTCATCATCAGATACTTAGGGATTATACTTTTTCTTTTATGTACCAACCACATTATTTAAATTAAAAAGCATTCTTTTCCATCAGAAAGAATATGACAGTCATGACATTTTTAAAAATAATCCTTTTATAAAAATGGATTTTGTTTTCAGCAAAGCTAGATGATTGGAATTCCTACAATCCTCAGAATACAGAGGGATTTAGCTAAAATTCAACACAGGGAAGCTAGGCAAATAAAGAAGAATCAGTGAAACAGAGAAAATTTCACACAGACTCTAAATTACAGACAAGGCGGAAAAGCTGTAAGAAATCACAGAGTGCTTTCTGAGACTCACACTTTAGTGAAGCAGCCTAAGTCCTGAAGAATCTCAAAAGTATTCAACAAATGTGCGTTTTTAGAATGATAGAGAAGAAACTGAAGAAGCTGTTTTATTGAGAATAGAACCTAAATTGAACAAATTGGAACCCTAGAGAAGAGAACAAGAGAGAAACACTTCGGGATATACCATAACCACAAAACGTAATTTTTGAACACGAGAACGATGATGTGGAAGTCTAAAATTCTGGGCCTTTCAGAGGTAGAGTCGGGATATCTATCTCCCTCCCTCCCTCCTTCCCTTTTCCCTCCCTTCCTCTCCTCTCCTCCCCTCTCCCCGTCTCCCTTCCTTCCTTCCTTCCTCCTTTCCTTCCTCTCTCTCTCTCTTCCTTTCTTGCCTAGATTCAGGGGAAATTATATCTATTTTATTATTGAGTATAGTTGACACACAATGTGACATTATATTTCAGGTGAACAACAGAGTGCTTCAGTGACTCTATAGGCTATACTGTGCTCTAGGTGTAGCTACCATCTGTCACTGTGCAAGATGATTAGACAACTTTCTGAGTCACACACACAAAAAGAGTAGTATAGAATATAGGATATAAAATAGAAAATCTAAGCCATTGGGGATGCTTAGGTTGCTCGGTTGGTTAAAGCATCTGCCTTCAGCTCCCATCATGATCCTGGGATCGAGTCCTGAGTTGGGCTCCTTACAAAACCCAGATGTCTTCACTTGAATTCTACCAACTGTTTAAGGAAGAAATAATATCAACTCTATACACAATCTTACAAATATTTGAAAGGAGGAAATACTTCAGACTCATTCTATGAAGCCAACATTACTCAGATTCCAAAACCAAATACCATACAAGAAAACTGCAAACCAATATCTCTCATAAACATAGATGCAAAAATGCTGAACAAAATTTTAACAAGTTGAATTCAACAGTACAGGAAAAGGGTCATACAACATGACCAAATGGGCTTTATCCCAGGACTAAAAAGTTGATTTAATATTTGAAAATCAGTCAGTGCAATACACCATATTAACAAATGGCGGGGGGGAAGCAGTTGGAGAAAAATCCTTTGTTAAATTCAGTGTCCATTCTGGATTTTAAAAGAAACAGAAACACTCTCACCAAGTAGGTATAGAAGGTGTATTAGTTTCCTCTGACTGCTGTAACAAATAATCACAAATTGGTTGGCTTAAGCAACAAAAATTTATTATCACACAGTTCTGGAGGTCAGAAGTCTAAAATCGAGGTGCCAGCAAGGACTGCACTCCCTGTGGAGGCTCCAGGGGACAATCCTTCTGTGCCTTTCCCAGTTTCGGGGGGCTGTTGGCATTCCTTGCCTTTCTTGGTTTCTTGGTTCATCATTCCAACTACCTCTGTCTTTCACTTCACCTTCTCCTCTGTGTGTTTGTGGCTTCCCCTTTTCTCTTGTAAAACACTTATTGAATTTAGAGCCCACTTGGGTAATCCATAATACTCTTGTCTCAAGATCCCTGACTTAATTATAGATGCCAAGATTTTTTTTTTTTTTCCAAATAGGATAACACTCACAGGTGCAAGGATTTGAACAGACACATATCTCTTAGGAGGCCATCATTTCACGCACTACAGAGGGGAATTTCCATATCCTGAAAAAGGGTGTCTATAGAAAGATACAGCTAACATCATACTTAATGGTGAAAGACTTAATACTTTCCTGCTAAGAACTGGAATAAGACAAGGATGTGCACTCTTAAGACTTTATTCATGATTGTACTAAAGGTTCCAGTCAGTGCAATAAGGCAAGAAAAACAAAAAACAGCCAGTTTGGAAAGGAATATGAAAACTTTTCATTCCAAGACAAAATGATCATCTATGTAAAAAGTATGGTGGAATCTACAAAAACATAAACAAAAACAAACTAATAGAACTAATATGTGAGTTTAGGATAATTGCAGAATGAAAGCTCGCTATGCAAAAACCACTTCCCTTTCTACAAACAACTGGAAACTAAAATTACAACAACAACAAAAAATCCCCGATCAGATTCATGACCACAATTATTAGTATTAGTATTTGCTCTAAAGGGCACTTTTTTTTTTAAAACAAGTGACAAATGAGGAATAAAGTCAGTTGATTATATAATAATATAATAATATAATTTATATAATATTATTATATAAATATTATATCAATATTGGCTTTCTGATTTTGATAAATGAGCTGTAATCAGGTGACTAACTTTATTTTTAGGAAATACGCACTGAAATATTTAGTTGTTAAGGGACATTTCAAATAGTTCTAAAAAATAGTATGTATATGAGAGTAAGAGAAATGATAGTGCAAATGATAAAGGTGATAGGGAATTTGGACAAAGGCTATATAGGATCTCTTTGTACTATTCTTATATCAGTTCACGAGTAAGCCTGAAATTAATTCAAAGTAAAATATTGGAAAATAGAATTTTATGAAAGGAATTGAAAATAGCGTGTATACATCATTCTTCTGAAGACTTTTGCTGCAAATGGATCCATAACTGATTGTCCAGATGAAGTCAAGAGGTATAAAACTTTTTTATGACATTTGGCACAGCAATATGCTCTTGTGATGAGAGGCCATTAGCTCATCGAGACAATGCTCTGTGGAAGAAAGTTATGACCAGGTCTCCATATTCTGATATGGTGAGTAGAAAGGTTACCAACACTGTTCTCTTTCTCTTTTCCATTCTCTCTTCTCTCTGACTCACACAGTTGAATTTGGGTTAAGTGTCATCATTATCAATTTTATTGATCAGTTCTCATACCCAAGATTAGAATTTGCAGTGTGCATTCATTTAACTTAAAATGAAAAAAAAAAAAAAGCAACGAATATTGTAAGAGAATACTTCAAAAATTTCTTACAAAATCTTCATAGTTTTCCGAACAGGAATGAGGCAAAGTCTATAGTTATCAGGATGTTTTGTAACACATCTAGAGAAACAGAAGGAGAAAATGAAAATGTGTTTTTAGGGATACCTGGGTGGCTCAGTTGGTTTAGCAACTGCCTTGGGCTCAGGTCATGATCCTGATGTCCTGGGACATGTCCTGTATGGGCCTGCCTGCTCAGCGGGGAGTCTGCTTCTCCCTCTGGCTTCTCCTCCCTCATGTTCTCTCTCAAATACATAAATAAAAATCTAAAAATATGCATTTTTAAAACCAAATGACTGACTCCCTTTGAGGAAGCTTCTCCTATTTTACTGTCCTCCAAGGAAAGTAGGACAAATGACAGCTCTGCTGATACTTCATGAGGTTGCAAGGTGCTGCTTTAATGCTCCCAGATCATTCTGGGGAATGTGGCCCAAAGAATCTTGCTTCTAGTGTCTTTTCCACTGCTGTACAAGAAAGGTAATTAGAAAGATCAGGGAAAGGGTAGTGAGAAGGCTTGTGCTCTGAATACCGCAGTCATTATTTAAAGTAAAGTTATATACTCAGATAGAAAAATACTCATTATACGGCAGTTTTTCTAAAGTTAAGTCAGATTATCACTCTTCAGTAAACAACACACATTTATCTTTGACACCTTACAATATTACTTAGTAGGTGGCAGATTTTTCAAAACTGTCCTCTCTCTTAAGAAGATTTTCTTAGAAACTGTGGTTCCATTAAGAACACATAAAAACCTTTCCTTAGGGCATCCCCCCCCACCCCGCCCCCCGCAGTGGGTGAGTCTTTTTCATTAGGGTGGTCTGTGTTTTGTTTTGTTTTGTTTTCAATTTTAGAGGATGACTGAAGTCTAAAAATGCTTTGCCCCTTTATTTATAGTGCCTGGAATTCAAGTTTAGTCTCCCATAAATATTTAATGAATTATTAGAAGGCGAGTTACAGTGAAAAGAACATTTTATTTGTTTCTAGGAGAAAGAATGGCAGCATATCCATTCTTGGGGCTCAAAGAAGTCACAGAAGTCAGTCACTGAGTTAAGATCCTAATTAACTGTAATAGATGTGAGAGTGTACCCATTAAAAAGTATTATATACATTTTTGATGTATTTATTACCAAAACAAACCAAAAAGAGAGGTAAGGCTTCTTCCTTTCTGTGAAGCGGGACTGGGCCCAGGACGACGCCCCTGCCCCGGTTTCGGGTCCGTAGCTCCTCAGCTCCGCTAGCCCGGCGCGCAGTCTAGGACCTGCCACCCTATGTACGGGCGGGAGTCTGTTCAGTCTTCCTCGCTGGTGCGCGCGCTCCCCTGCTGGCTTTGGAGAACTGGATACGCTGGAAGCGGCATGGACCAGGCGGGCGCCATGCCAAGCATAGAGCGGGAGACAAAGCTGGCCAGTCCCCTAAATTAAAAAAAAAAAAAAGGGGCAGGGGGCAGAATTTAGCAATAAGGAGCTTTGGGATTAGCTTAATTTGGGGTGTATTTCTGTTATTTGCGAACTGTTTATACCATAAAACTGGGGAAAGTTGTGATGTTTACTGGCAAACGGTGATCTAAAAGACGTGCAGAACACAAAACACTAATGAATGTAAAACAAAAACTGTATAAGAGAAATCAAAATATAATTTTGGGAAGATCCTTTAAATAATGTCAATTTTTGGAAATTGTGTGTAGATGGAAAAGATGCAGATGATGTAATATACAACCATCATGATAGTAACTGAATTTTTGCATTCAAAATAAGAGGACAGTACTATTTCCTATGCTTGTCTGGTCAGACCATTAGTAAATGGCAGTCTTCTGACTATCATAGTAACAGCCAGCAGCAAGGGAATTTGCAGAATTATCAAGCAAGAAAACTAGAAACAAGAAAGTTTGACTTCAGTAGAAACAACAAAAACAATGCAATTTATAAAGCCTGGCCAAATTGAAATGGTCCTAGACAAGAATCTGTAGGGTATAAAGAAGGAAGAAAAATTGTTTAGAATGTAGTAATGGGATGCAATTAGGGAAAAGAAAATGTAGGTTGAATATCAGAAACAATTTCCTAACAGTCTATTAGACTGTACATTAGTTTCTCAGGGGGAAGAAATGGAAGCCTCATTGCCTGAATCATTTAGAGCTAGACTGATTCCCAGAGGGTGTGGCAGCTCAGAAGGAAATGAAAAATGTAGAGTCATGAAAGTCAGTCTAAGTTAATTTTGTAGCACAGTAAAATGCTGTTCTAGGTATTGGAATGGGTCTAAAACCACTGCAAGGGACATATTCTGTCACTTTGAAATGAATGGTTTACCTAGCCGTGTAGCATCATCAGCGTCAGATAGAGTCAGCTCTCCCATAAATCCCGTACTTTTTCTGGGCTGAGTGCTAGCACAGACAGCAGTAGATGCCATTAAAGTGCGGGGGGAAAAAACATCACAATACGGCTGTAGCTAGTACCAATCCAAGAGGCAACAGAGCTGATTTAGATAATCCAGTGCTTCAATAGATACTTATTCTCCCCTCTTTCCTCCAAGACCCCACTGAAGAGGATGGACTCTTAGAGGATAAACACCTCCAAGACTGAACTCCACACTTAGAAGTGCTTTGGGGACCAGCTTGTATTTTTTTTTTTTTTAAGATTTTATTTATTTATTTGACAGACAGAGTTCACAAGTGGGCAGAGAAGCAGGCAGAGCCCGAAGTGGGGCTCCATCCCAGGACCCTGGGATCATGACCTGAGCCGAAGGCAGAGGCTTTAACTTACTGAGCCACAGGCGCCCCAACTTATGTTGTTATATTGAACTATATTAGTGACAGTGGTTTGTTATTTTAGTCACATGTAGTGTTTCTTTTCAATGTCTTTTAATCTTTTTAAATTTACCTTTCTTCTTCTTACCACCAAAGTTAGATTCTGTATTTCTGATTAACGCTTACCTCCCCAAGATTTTCCAGATAGTTTAGGATCCAGCCAACATTAAAACAAAATAAGATGTAAGTTTGTTAATATAAGACACCAATTTGACTCACAAAGGAAGAAAAACACAAGCTTCCCATTAAACTGTGACAGTACTTTAGCTCTTAGAATTTTTATCTTACACTTATTGAAATAGCTTTTTAAAGATTACTTTGTTAAGGATGTTTTACCATAAATCATAATTGTGCATATTTTAAAATTGGTGAAATAAATTGCTTAACATGTTTTTAAAACAATTTTACATTTAGAGTAATTTTTCTCCATCCCTTTAAACCCAGAGTTGTTGGTATATATCTGTTTTGTCATAAGATATGGTCTTCTGTGCCATCAAGAGAGCATTACCAGTGCAGCATTTCTTTAAAGAGTGCACCACTATAACCCCGGGATTTCCTCATCAGCTACTGACACCTGTTCCACAAAATTTGTTGCTGGCACTTTCTTTTTTGGTATGTAATAGTCAATAGAAAAAAAGATAACATATCTTTATCTTCTCATAGGGACTTTCTCCTTTAATGCCAACAAATACTTTGGGTTTTGATGTCCAAGAAAAGAAATAATAGAACTCATTGCTTTTAGGCAGAAATTTGCTTCTGGACTATTAAATATATGTCCTGCTGCGGGGCTTCTGTGTCTGAACACACAACTTTTCATTTCAGTGCAGAATCATAATGTAATTTTTAAAGACATTTTAAATGATAATTAAATGTACCACCTGTAGTACTAACATAACTCAATTAAAATGACAATATGAAAGCCATGACCATATTTACTTATGTGCAGGCAATGGCAACTGTGTCATTACTGCTGCCTGATTGAGAATGACAGGAAGATCTAAAACACTATGTTTCCCTGAAAAATCCCCTGGTCTTTTTTTTTTTTTCTTCAGTTTTGTGTTATTTAAAATTTTATTACTTTGAAGTATAATTGACATACAATATTATGTTAGTATCAGGTGTACAACATATTGATTCAGTAATATTGTACATAAGTCAGCACTAACCATGGTAAGTGTAGTCGCTACTGTTACCATACAAGGTTATTACAGTATTATTGACTATATTACTTTTTATCCCTCACTTATTTTGTAAGTGGAAATAAGTGACTCACTTACTTTACAACTGGAAGTTTGTACCTCTTGATTCCCTTGACCTATCTCACCCATCCCCCAATCCTCCTACCCTTTGGTTAACCAGCTTGTTCTCTGTATTTAGGAATCTTTTTCTATTTGCTTGTTTGTTCATTTGTTTTGTTTTGTAGATTCCACAATAAATGAAATCATATGATATTTGTCTGATTTATTTCTCTTAGCATAATATGTACACTCTGGGTCCATCCATGTTGCTATGGTCACAAATAGCAAGCTCTTCTCTTTTATGGCCAGGTAATAATCCATTATATGAGTGTATCCCATCTTCTTTATCCATTCATCTATCAGTAGACACTTAGGCTGCTTCCATATCTTAGCCATTGTAAATAATGCTTCAGTAAACATAAGGTTGCATTTATCTTTTGAATTAATGTTTTTGTGTTCTTTGGGTAAATACCCAGAAGTGGAATTACTGGCTTATATGGTATTTCTGTTTTTAATTTTTTTAAGGAACCTCAACACTGTTTTCCATTGTGGTTGCACCAACTTACATTCTTACCACCAGTGCACAAGTGTTCCCTTTTCTCTACATCCTCACCATCATTTGTTATTTCTTGCTTTTTTGACTAGTCATTCTGATCAACTTGAGGTGGTATTTCATTATAGTTTTGATTTGCATCTTCCTGATGTTTAGTGATGCTGAGCACCTTTTCATGTGTCTGTTGGCCATCTCTATGGCTTTGGGAGAATGTCTATTTAGGTCTTCTGCTCATTTTTTAATTTAATTGGGTTTTTTTGTTATTGTGGGGTTTTTTTGGTTGTTTTTTGTTTTTGTTTTGTTTTTTTTTTGTTTTTTTTTTGTTTGTTTGTTTGTTTTTTGCTGCTGAGTGGTATAAGTTCTTTATATATTTTGGATATTAACCCCTTCTCAGATATTGCTTGCAAATATCTTCCCTCATTTAGTAGGTTTCCTTTTCCTTTTGTTGGTGGTTTCCTTTCCTGTGCAAAAGCTTTTTATTTTGGTATAGTTATATTATTTTATTTTTGCTTTTGTTTCCCTTGCCTGAGGAGACATATCCATATATATGTTGCTAAGGCCAATGTCAAAGAAATTACTGTCTGTGTTTCCTTTTAGGAGTTGTATGGTTTTAGGTCTCACATTTAGGTCTTTAATCCATTTTGGCTTTATGTTTGTGTATGGTGTGAGAAAGTGGTCCAGTTTCACTCTTTTGCATGTAGCTGTCTAGTTTTCCCAACTGAAGAGAAGAGACTGTCTCTTCCCCATTGTATATTCTTGCCTCCTTTGCCATAGACTAATTGGCCATACAATTGTGAGCTTATTGCTGGGTGCTCTATTCTAGTCTATTGATCTGTGTGTCTATTTTTGTGTTGGACCATACTGTTTTGATTACTATAGCTTTGTATTATATCTTGAAATCTGGGATTGTGGTACCTACAGCTTTGTGGTTTTTGCTCAAGATTACATTGGTTACCTGGGGTCTTTTGTGGTTCCATACAAATCTTAGGTTGAATCTCCTGTTCTTCTAGCACTTTTCCCAGGCTTTATTCATGTTAACTGGAAAATTCCACCTATCCCTGAGTTATAACTAGTTACTAGGAAGGAAGCCCACTGATGTCTTCTTTCTCAAGGGAAATTGTACGCTCCTTTTTTCTTGTTCATGGGAACCATCTATTTGATAAAAACTCACATATTAGAGTGCTTGAAACTGATTGCCATTCTTAAAATTTTTGTTGTTTCTGGTCTGAGGGACTCTGTCCCCTGTATAATGGCTTTGAAGCAGTTCTTCAGTGGCTTTTCTTCTTACCATACTCAGCTAATAAAGACCAACCTTCCATTCCTTTAGATCTTGGTGATTTCAATAAGTATCATTAATTTTAAAATGATTTATTATTTTAGAGATGTTAAATTATGGGAAAATCTATATCTTAGAATTGATGCAATAAAGTATATGTCAGTACATAGATTTTCTTTCATATTCATTTTACTCCAACTGAGTTAGGTACCACGTCTGTACTGGGATTCTATTGTCGTATAGTGAGTGTTAATTTGGATGTCACTTTCTTCCTACCTACTGAAGGATTAGGATTAGTGCAGACACAGTGTTTATTTTGTTTTGTTTTTGCTTCTTTGTGACTAGATACCATAATCTTTATTCTTCAAAGTATTTTGGAGAGTTACTAATATTGCTAGGGAGTATGTATGCTCACAGTCCTATAAATCCATGCTACCTGTTTCCAGTGAACAGACATTTATTAATTACCTACAGTGTACCATATTTAGTACTAGGCACTATAGAGAATGATGAACAAGTTAAGTAGTTCCTGACCCCACACTGTCTACAGACTTGTTCTACACAAAGTCTCTTTGGAATGCTGAGGAGCTGTTGAGTGACCTGGACAGCTACAGTATCCCAAGACATGCTCCTTAAAAAAAAGTCTTATTCATTTGAAAGAGAGAGAGAGAGTGAGCACACATGTGAGTGGGTGGGGAGAGGGAAGGAGAGCGACAAGCAGACTCTGCACTGAGTGTAGAGCCCAACTCAGGGCTCTTTTCATGACCCTGAGATCATGACGTGAGCCAAAAAACTGACTGAGCCACCCAGGGACCCCACAAAGATATGTTCTTAAAATTATTAGGAAAGTGGACCTAAAACAATACCAATAAAAATGTACAGGAATTGACTGCAGTCTGCATCACTGTAACTTTGGAATTATGTGTGTGTGTGTGTGTGTGTGTGTGTGTGTGTGTGTGTTTTATTATATTAGAGGATAGAGAATACATCCAGAGTTTTGACTAAAGAGCAAAGGACCCAAACAAAGCCTTTGGAAAGAAAGCACTATTGATTGTATGTGAGCATCTCTTATAACCATGCAGAACCTCTTCTTGAAGTGAAGGAGCCAAACTTTGAGGTCAATAGAATAATTTTTCTGGCCTCTGTACACTTTAAAGAAATTAATAGAGAGGAAAATATACCTAGTTAAATTTACCAGGGAAGTGCTTTTAAGAGACCCAAATAATCCCCTTCGAATCATTTTAAGTTTCAAAAGGATAAGTAAATTGTTAATTGAATGTTTAATTAACATTTATTGCTAGCATATTAGGTTTACACGAGTCACATTGAATAATACAGTAGAGTTGTGTTCTTGTTACCATATGCGCACTTTATAGCATATTCAGTCCCCATATATAATCAACACATATGGTTTGTTTATACCCATTTTGTAACACTTGGAATATAATTTCCCTATTTTAAGTAATTATCAGGGTTTATAGTTCTATCACTACTTTCACCAAATTCAGTATGAATTTACTGAGGAAACTAAGTATAAAGTACTTTGCTAACAACATTGTGAGAAATATAAAGACGAAATAGGTGTAGTTCCTGATGCTGGTTAAAGCATTCGGCATCTGAAAAGGGAGGGCAGGTATAGTTATGTGCCTCTCTGTGCCTTGTGCAATGCTAGGCACCAGAGATACAGAGAAGAGTAAGAGATGGTTTCTGCTTGTCAGCAGTTTAGCTTTATGGGCCATTAGAAAAGTCAGAAAGTAATAGAAGGATGTTGAAAGGACCAGAGTCAAAAGAGAGAGGCGTATTTGCAGAAATGAAAGTGGGTTCAATATCTATTAAAAATAGAATGCAAAAGGTGAGAGAAATGCCTGAAACTTAAGCCATGTAAGCAGGCAGGGGTCTGGCAGTCATAGTCTTCACATGATAAGAAGTTTGTAAGAGAACTATGGATAGTCATTGATGGATTTTAAACCAGAGAATGGCAGGGGGACCTTTTAGTTTTAGGAGAATTATTCTAGTAGTGGCAGAAGAGACAGAGAGACTAGAGATTTGAGGGAGGTAGAGCCCCCCATCATTGAGCTAATGAGTGCAAGAGGTGGGAAGAACACAGAGGTGAGGATTATGAAGTCTTCCTAATAGCTCCTCAATCTTGCCCCTTTTTTGGGCATTCTCTATCTCCAGGCCAGATAATATCATCTCTGCTTTTGTATGTAGCTTATTTCCATTATTCCCTCATTAAAACAAGATTATCCTTTCCATATTGAATATTATGCAGTCCAAATCTTGGAGGAAGCTGGTCTGACTAAATTAACATCTTGATACAAGTTCTAGAGCCATATATCAAACTGTGTATTATTACCTGGATATCCCAAAGGTTGACCTGTATTTAAAATGGCAACCTCCTATAAAAAACAGACATACAGATAATGGAACTGAATAGAGAGCTCAGAAATAAAACTACACATACAGAATCAATAATTTATAACAGAGGAGCCAAGAATATGTAGTGGGGAAAGGACAGTCTCTTCAATAAATAGTGTTGGAAAAACTGGATAGCAAAATGCTAAAGAATGAAACTGGATCACAATCTTACGCCATACACAAAAATTAAGTCAAAATTGGACACGAGATTTTAATGTAAGACCTGAACCTATAAAACTCCTAGAAGAAAATGTAGGTGGTAAGCTCCTTGACATTGGTCTTGGCCAAATGATTTTTTTGGAAAATGAAGGCAAGGAAAGCAAAAATAAATAAGTAGGATTATATCAAATTAAGAAGCTACTACACAGCAAAGGAAACATCAACAAAAGGAAAAGACAACCTACTGAATGGGAGAAAATATTTGCAAATCATATATTTGATAAACAGTTAATATAAAAAAATGTATAAAGAACTTATATACTCCGCTCAGTGGGTTAAGCCTCTGCCTTCGGCTCAGGTCATGATCTCAGGGTACTGGGATCGAGCCCCGCATTGGACTCTCTGCTCAAAAGGGAGCCTGCTTCCCCCACTCTCTCTGCCTACCTCTGCCTACTTGTGATCTCTCTCTCGTCAAATAAATAAATAAAATCTTTAAAAAAAAAGAACTCATATACTCAATACCAAAAAACAATCTGATTAAAAAATGAGCAGAGGATATAAATATACATTTTTCCAGAGAAGACATACAGATGGCTAGTATGTACATGAAAATGTGTTCAACATCACTAATCATCAAGCTTTGCGCAGTGGCAGTATCGTAGCCAATGAGGTTTATCCGAGGCACGATTATTGCTAATTGAAAACTTTTCCCAACATCACTAATCATTAGGGAAATGCAAATCGAAACAACAATGAGATATCACTTCATACCTGTTAGGATGGCTGTTTCCAAAAAAAAAAAAAAAAAAAAAAAAATCAAGAAATAACCTGTATCGGTGAGGATGTGGAGGAAAGGGAACCCTGTGCACTGTTGGTGAGAAGGTGAATTAGTGCAGCCAATGTGGAAAACAGTGTGGAGTTTCCTCAAAAAATTGAAAATGGAAATACCATATGATCCGTCAATTCCACTTTTAGGTATTTATTTGAAGAAAACGAAAACACAAACTTGAAAAGATATATGCCCCCTTGTTAATTGCAGCATTATTTATGACAGCCAAGCTAAGGAAATAACTTGTGTTCACTGATAGAAGAATGGATAAAGAAAACTGTGTGTGTTTTCTTTACACACAGTGGAATATCATTCAGTCATAAAAAAAAGAGTGAAGTCCTGCCATTTGTGACAGCATGGGTGGTCCTTGAAAGTATTATGCTAAGTGAAATAAGTCAGAGACACAGAAAGGCAAATACCACATGATCTTACTTATATGTGGAATAAAAACAAAAACTGCAACAATAACAATAAAGCAATCTCATAGATACAGAGAACAGATTTTTGATTGCCAGAGACAGGGACAGAGTGAGGGTGGGTTAAGCAGGTAAAGGGAGTCAAAAGGTACCAACTTCTAGTTACAAAATAAGTAAGTCATAGGGATGTAATGTACAGCATGACAACTATAGTTAATAATACTGTGTTGCGTATCTGAGAGTTGGTAGGAGTAAAACCTGAAGTACTCATCAGAAGAAAAAAACATTTTGTGACTAATTATGGTGACCGATGTTAACTAGACTTACTGTGTTGATCATTTTGCAATATATACAAATATTGAATCGTTATGCTGTATACAATATAATGATTATATTATATAAGATATAATTTATGTAGTATGCATATATGATTATAATACACAATATAATGCAACAATATAATGTTTTATATCAATTATATCTCCATTTAAAAAAATGTTTTAAACGATAAAATGGCCAACTACCAATCCTTGTCTTTTGTGCATTTGCTAAATTCCAGGCAATGTGCTAAGCCTTTGATACTCCCTGTTTCATTTTGAAAAATCATGTTGAACTTGTTAAAGAACTAGGTCTAGTGAGACCCTGTAGTTCTCTCTTGGTTCCCGCAACTATGCTGCCCCAATTTCAGGTCTAATATATCATTATCATAAACCATAGTCTTCTTTCTTTTAAGTTGGTGTGATAGTTTATTTTATGTGTCATTTTAGTAGCAATTTAATCCAACACGAATCTAAGTGTTGTTGTGAAGGTATTTCATAGGTGTGGTTAACATCTACAAACAGTTGGCTTTAAATGAATCGGATTACCTTTGGTAATGTGTGTCAGGTTCATCTAGCCAGCTGAAGTTCTTAAGAGCAAAAACTTGAGTTTTCTCGGAAAAGAAAGGGTTATGCTTCAAGACTGTAACAGATCCTGCCTCATTTCCAGCCTGCTGACATGCCCTACAGATTTCTGACCAAGATAGCAGCAGTTCTTGCCTGTGCTTCTAGACTGCTGGACTGCCCTACAGATTTTGAACTTGCCAGCTCCTACAATTACGTGAGCCAATTTCTTACGAGAAATCATACCTTCACCTTCTGGTTCTGTTTCGCTGTGAACTCTGACCGATAAAATTGCCTTTTAGTTTTGCTTTATCTGTCTAGTCCCAGTGATTTTCTAAGTAGGAGGGTGAAGGGGTAAAATGGGAGGGCTACTCGACCTATTCCAAGCAAAGGGTGGCCATGGACCCAAAGATTGAAAAGGTTTGGAATTAATTTATCCTGACAGTAGTTCCTGTACTTTTTTTTTTTTTAAAGATTTTATTTATATATTTGACAGAGAGAGATCACAAGTAGATGGAGAGGCAGGCAGAGAGAGAGAGAGAGAGAGAAGGGAAGCAGGCTCCCTGCTGAGCAGAGAGCCCGATGCGGGACTCAATCCCAGGACTCTGAGATCATGACCTGAGCCGAAGGCAGCGGCTTAACCCACTGAGCCACCCAGGCACCCCAGTTCCTGTACTTTTTACTACCTGAATCTTCTTACTAGTTTTATCATGTGGTCTGTCTTCATATCTTCCCATTGGATATAACTCTTCATGGGAAATACAATCCATTCTCATATGCTAACTACATTATGTTTTCATGTTCTATTTGTAGCACTTGTCAAAGAATAACTTTAGTTATGCTTAGTTATAGAAACAAGTAGCTTTTCACACCTTTTACATTCATATGCTGCTTATATACATTGAGTTCTAAATGACAGGTATTCAATGTTCCAATATCCGTATGACTTTTTAAAATTTAATATTTTATTTTGTAAGGTAAAAGATTCACAACCATCCCTGAGTAAAAACCATGGAGGCTTTTCTTCCCCTATGACTTTCATCTCATTGCTACTTTCAGAAGCAGGCAAAGTCTTTTATATTCACTGAAACACTGTGGGTAATGATCCTTAAAAATTTTAGTCATTCTCTCTAATTAGTGCCTCCCCAGGGAGGAAAGGGGGACGGTGAGGGAAAAATTGACTATATGGGTATTCTATTGATTAATGCTGCTGAAACAGGAACAGACAACAGGAAGATAATTTTTAAATTACTAAATTAGTTAAATGGAAACCAATCTGTTGACTCATATTCTATTCAAAGGCAGCATAACCACTACTCTGCATAAATGATTCAGAACGCCTGTATCATGACTGGTATAGTGATAGATTTTTTATAGCCTGTTTCAGTGGCAAGAGACATAAAGGAAAGTGGAGTTTTGAGTTCTAGTCCTGACTCTTCCATAAGCTTTGAGCTATGATTCCATGTGCATTTCAAAAACTTCTCATGGTGATTGGCTTGTAAAGATAAAACTACAATGATAGATATAATACTGAAAAGTAGAATTGAAGAAATAGAAAGCCTTAGAATTAGAAAATTATATGGTATAAGGTGCAACTCAAGCCTCACTCCTTGCCCCTACCATTTTCCAGAAATAATAATTCTTTCTGAGAACTTAAGTTACTCTGCATATAGTAGAGTAGACCAGAGCTTTGTAAAGTCACTTTAAAGGAAAAACAAATACGCTCAACTTAAGAACTCTAGTTAAGAAACTTTGACTGTAAATATTCAAAGGTGTGAAACTTTCTAAAATAAAAGTATTATCATCCAAAAAAGATCTAGATTTTTTTCTGTTTTGTTACTTGAGCTGAACACTATAAAAAGAAAAGTTCCTGAAGTTAAAATGTCATCAAAGTTGGCTTCATGGGCATGTGACCTGTGCTGTTGGACCAACTCGGTGCAGTGCTCAGAGAGCCCCACGCTTGGTTTATTGATCTGCTGAGAGTATCTTGAGATTCTTAACTGCATCTCTGAACGTGTGTTCTTTTTTTTTTTTTTTAAGATTTTATTTATTTATTTGACAGGGAGAGATCACAAGTAGGTAGAGAGGCAGGCAGAGAGAGAGGAAGGGAAGCAAGCTCCCCGCTGAGCAGAGAGCCCGATGTGGGGCTCGATCCCAGGACTCTGGGATCATGACCTGAGCCGAAGGCAGAGGCTTTAACCACTGAGACACCCAGGCGCCTCTGAACGTGTGTTCTGTAAGTGAAATCCAAGCGGATGATGGGGAACATGTGTCAGTAGAGGGCATACGTTTCTGGCAAAATGTGTGTTTGCCATTCCTTGTTGCTCCATTCAAAAAGTGTGTTTGGGATGCCCCATGGGCACAGAATTCTTGTGGTTTTAGTATCCACTGAAGTGCAGAGAGACTCCAAACAAAAACAAGGGAAGGGTGTTCTATCAATGACTGAGTAAGTGGGGGCACTGACAGTCTGGGGAAACCGCCCTTTCTGTCTGATCCAGAGCTTGCTTCAAATGCAGAAAGAAGGCAATGGTATTCTAAGAAACATTAATAATAAAAAGCTACCATATCTCTTCGTATTCTTGTTATATTTCCTAAATTAGTCAACCACCTACGATAAAAAAACATATAGAGGAAAGGGAAAGAAAGAGCAACCCATAGTTCCTTTTCCTTTAAGTTTTTCCTCACCCACCAGCAAGCCTGAAGTAGACAGTGTTAGAATATATGCATATCAAGAATTGAAATAAAAAACTTGAGTTGCTTCTATGTTGTGTATCCTTTGTCTGATAAGAGCAAAATTCATACACCTGTAGGAACCAATACACAAGTTGTGAAATTTTGGTGATTCTGCATATGAGTTCAATGGTCTCATATTTGCATTTAAAACTGGCATTTCACAATCAAAGATGAGGTGTAAAACTCACACAAATAATGAAAATTTCTAGTTTATCTTTACTTAGGATGACAGTAAAGAACAAATTTATTTATTTATTTATTTATTTATTAAAATTTTTATTTATTTATTTGACAGAGAGAGAGAGAGATCACAAGTAGGCAGAGAGGCAGGCGGTTGGGGCGGGGGTGTGGTGGGGAAGCAGGCTCCCTGCTGAGCAGAGACCCTGATGCAGGAGTCCCAGGACCCTGAGATCATGACCTAAGCTGAAGGCAGAGGCTTAACCCACTGAGCCACCCAGACGCCCTAAAGAATAAATTTAAAAAGCAGTGAGATACCATGACAAATTGTGAGAGAGACCACAGAAGGGAAAAAAAAAAATCAAAAAACAAACAAACAAAAAAATCCAACCCCTTTTATGTCATTTTTTGGTCAATTTTTTCCTGCATTTTGAATAACAAGTCTCTCATTTCCGTTTTGCACTGGGTCGTACAAATTATACAACCAACCCTGGATGTCATTAGCTTTTCTCATTCATCCTCACTCTTGGCTAATACAAAGCTTATAAGGAAAGCTCTTCTTGGCATTCATATCAATTGCTTTTCTATTGGTCTCGCTCCAATCTCCCATTCTGATACCATGAGGTCCATTTTTTTGCAGGTTGCTTTGTTTGATTTTTCTTTCTACCTAAGTATAGGATGATGCACTTAATTCTTTTAAATTTAATCATGTTACATTTCCCATTGGCAAAATTGATTTTCTATTAATAACTGCTAACAAAATAGAATTGAACTGTGAGGTAGGCCTTCTTGCTTTGGCACGGGGTCTGTCTTCTCTTCAGAAAAATCTTTTCTTAAATGTAGTGTTTCCTCCTGCAAGAGTTATTTCTTTTTTTCTCTTGTATCTTTCTTTTCCCCCTAAGATTGAGAAGAATTTTCTTCATAACATTTTGGATTACTCCAGTGACACACATGGTGGCTATTACTTGTCTCATATTCAATCACCAACTAATTATATGCATGAAATATAATTCAGCAGTTTTCCAGCTGGGTACACCAGCCAGAGATGGTAATCTTTAAGGAGAACTAGTACGGTTTTTCCTGCTGCAGTCCACCTAATAAAAAACTCCAAAATTATTTCCAAATAATATTAATAAAATATATATGTGCCTTTACATTGTAACTGGGTGTTCAGTGCCGACTGCTTACATACATATTCTTCACCTTTCTTTTTCTGGTACATTCGTGAATTTTTATTTATTGAAAAAGTAAAAAATGCCCTCAGCTATACAAATGTTATTTAGCAGTTTCTTAACAGTTAAGTAACTGGTGATGAAGCACCAAAGCTAGTTCTTTATCGAAGTAACCTTTGCTTAGCAGCCAGTAAAAGAATTCTAAACATACCTGTTGTGTAAACTGGCATAAGCTGCTCAACTCTGGGCTCTGCTCTCCTCATTTGTAAAATAAAAGTAATAATAGAACCTAATTTAAACTTCTGTTAGAGGAATGCCTGTCACACTATAAGCGCAATAAACTCCTTCTAGTGTGCCACTCCTATACTTGGTGCTCCTAACTGTTGTTGTTGTCACCGTCACCATGTGTAGTTAATAGCCACAAATCTCCCCCCACTTCCTGGCTAACAGAAGTTGGATTTGGAAACAAAGAGGTGATATTTTTTCACCTCAGGTTTTGGGCTGTGATTGTCTTAGGCAGTAATAATGATGCTATTTCTCACTCTTCCTTAATTTGCCTGTACTACTTGCAACTCATGCAGCCAAAGGACCTAAGCGAGGCCAGTAAGCTCTAAGCAGGAGTTTTCTGATGAGGTTTCTGAGAAGGTATTTAGATTACCTTGTGAAAGGGGACAGATGTGGCTGAATTAGACCCGTTCGGTGGCCTCTTACCTCTTGCTGCCTTCTATGAATATGGACCTGATGAAACAGCCTTCTTTCTACAAGGCTTTAGGAAAAAAGCCAACACGCTCATCCAGGACAAGCAGAGAAATAGAAAAGGTTTGTGTGTCGAATTACATCATGGATCAGTGAGGCACAGTCTGGATACATCCTGTGCCTGCTAAGAAACACAGAATGGCATCCTATTTAATACTTTGGCTACTTCTAATAGCTTATCATTCATGATTTTTCAGGTAAAAAATTTTGCTCTCAGTGTATAATTCCAATAGCATATAGTGCCTGGGACATAGAATCTTAAAAATAATTTCAGGGGAAAATGAATTATATCTAATCTATCTCCTTGATGAATTTAAGTAATTTTCCTAAAAAATTGGCTGAATACAACCTTACAAAAAATTTCCAAATGGTCTCACTATTGTCTACCCATTGCTGGATCTGCAAATGTCATTTAATTTAAATAGTTAGATGTTTATTTTTAAAAAGTGGTCTTCAAACATGGAGCTGTGGTTCTCAACGGAGGGCAACTCTGCACTGGCAGGGTGGGGAGACATTTTCAGTTTATCATTCTGGAAGGGGGCTACTAGCACGAAGTGTGTAGAGGTCAGGGACCCTGCCAAAAACAAACATCTTGTAATGTACGATACTGTACAGTACACAGGATTCTCCCTTCTCCCAACAAAAATTGTCCTGCCCAAATGCCAGTAGTAGCAAAGTATTTGCATAGGATTTAGCTTGTGTCCTTGGGACTGTTAAAGGACTGCATAAGAAATATTTTTCTTATTAATTATACTTAATAGCCAGATTCTACCTGTGGCAGTTCTAGTGCCAAATTTCAAATATCTTGACAGTTTTTTTTTAACTGAAGGTATACAAATAAGTTTTGATTCCATGACTGTAGATGAGAGCAAATTACTAACCTGTAACTACACAGAATAAAAATCCAAGATAATATACATAGTGAGACCATCCTAATGTCATAATGACAGCTTTTTTTACTGACTAGTAAAGAACTAATGCCATTCTTTTTGCAACCTTATCCTTTGAAATCTCATACCCTTATGATTCGATAATATGTGTAAAGTTTAAAAAGTAAACTACCTATATCTTAAGTGTATCTATTGCCAAACATATTTTCTATTAAGTAAATGGTTAGTAAAAGCTTATTTTGCAGCGAAAATTAAAGAACCTACCATAATCTAATGCAACTCCAGAATTAGAACCCCAAGCTTGGGGAGTCAAGTTTGCTAATTAATGTGTAGTTCTATCTAAGATATACAAATATTTTTCAAGATTAACTTTTTCAATATATTTTGTCCATTTTTGTACTTTTGCCTGCTTCTGGAACAACAAAATAATTCTATTTTAGTTCTCCTAAAAAAGTGATGGTATCATACAAAGTATAAGTGCTCTTTAGTAAGGAGCTGGGCTACATTCACCATTCATTATTTTATGACCCCGGAGGCACTGTCTTAGAATTTTGTTTAATGGAAATTGCAGGAAGGACTAAATGAGATTTTGCAGGCAAAAAAAAGTGCTTCACCCCCTACCTGGCACAGAATGAGGTTCTCAAGAATGCTGTTACTTTTTCCTCTCTGCTTTTGGTATTTTTGCTCCAACAGAATTTTGGTATTTTTGCTTGTGATGATTCATGACTCGTGGTCATGTCTTAAAACCTACCTTGTTTGACTGAGCAGCATCTGTGTTTCAAAAGAGAGAATAGATCCCTGATGTTCTTTTTTTAATCTATCAATTTTTATGTTATTGATTTTGAATATTCTGCTCATTAGACACAGACAATTTACTTTTAATTGTCTGGACATGCTTTGGATTAAGTAATGGATTAAGACAGACAGACTTACTTTAAACAATACATTGGAATCCCACAACTGGAATTAACATTGAAAACAAAGAGTGAGTGAAATCCTTTCTTCAACTCTGAAGGTCTTTTCTTCACCATCAATTTGAAGCATAACTGTTTTCCTGCTTTATGTTTGTAAGAATGAACTTTAATACTACCAAGTGCATCGCAGCGCGTTCAGAATGATTTCTTTGTCTTGTTGACTTCAGAGGTAATAACGGAGATGGAGTTAAATAGGCCACTTAGGAAAATGTCTCCCGTTTTAGATTGTAACATACCACTTTGCTTTCCCTTGAAAGTCAAGCAAAGCCTTATGTGGTAAGGTAAATTGAGAGAAGCCCAGCTAGTGTTAACCTGCTTCATGAAGATCTAATGACATACTCGCTTCTTTGCTGACGACACTTTTGTCAGCAAGAAAGTGCACGATTGAGAGATACAGGTACTCAGTGTCTGTGTGACAGCTAATGTGAATCTTTCCTAGGTACATAGCAACAGACCTTTAAATAGAATTCAGCAGCTCTTAAATTAAGAACAAGAAGACTTATTTTACTTTTTCTATAGTCCCATTGTTTTGTGATTCAAACATTAACTCATCCTATCTTATATTGAAGCTATAGCCAATAAAGAGCAAAATTTTACCAGCATCCACAGGGCTTTGGAAGGTTCTAGCCTCATTTCACAAATGAAGCTCCAGGCAGTTTACTCAACTACCTTCTTAGGACTAGAAGCTGTGTCCCCTCCACCCTCCTCCCCCCTTTAAAATGAACAGTTTTAAAGTCCTATGTGTGTATTTCAGTTGTGAACAGGCACACTCTCTGAACAAAACTAGGTTGGAAGCAAGCTTGGAGGTTTGTCTCGATTAAATTCAGATCTGCTTTTAGATTCAAAATGACCCCATACGTTCAATTTCAGAATCACCTTCTTTGTTTGCTGTGTTGTGGATTAGAGACTGCCTTCCCTGAGATTTTCGTTTTCCTTTTTGAGTATGCAAGTGACATTTTCCTGTTCATCCGAAGAATGAAGTAAACCCGATTAGATTTGTTCTCCATCTGGGAGCAGGAAATTAACTTTGAAAATGATTTAAATCTCTTGCCTGGGGAGGGACTTTTACTGCCCTGAGTTCAATAGTTCAATTTGACAGAAGCCTTTGCCAGATTTCTAATACATAGTTGTGTTTAAAAAAAGGATGAAAATGAGGCTGCTTTAAATTTCATTAACTGAATTCTTGTATCAGGCCAAATTTGGAGACCTGTCAGATTGAAAAATTTGACCCAACAAACCTTTTAAGTAGACATGTATTATAGTTTCAAAGAAGAAGAAATACAGGCTTTTGTAAACTGAGAGGACATTCTCAGGTCTGACAGTTATTCCTTGTAATTTTTTTTTATTATGTTGTAGCCATAAGAACAGATAGTGCAAATCTGAAACTATGAAGACTGGAGTTTATTTTGGTAATCAAACAAAAGAACAAAATTATTCTGACATATTTTTAATAATATACATAATAAGTGTGCTGAATGGTATCTAGTCAAAGATGGCAAGATGTTCATAGAAATAACCTTATTTTGAATTTTTATATCCAAACAGATGCCAGTTTTGGAATTTTTTTCTTCTCATTTGTTTATTTGCACATATTCAGAATTAACATTGCTGATCGCAATGTTATGACTATTTATCACACTCTCACATACTCTTTTCTGTTTATATATACATCATTCTCTATAACTGGGTTTTCTTTGCTTGGGATCCTTTGTCCCATGTCCTGAGAGTAGGATTCCTGTTGTTGTCTCCATGCAATCACACTCACAGTGTTTTCCCCTCACACCAAGGCGTTCTTGTTCAGTATCTGTCAAGCCGATATAGTTAGTTTAGGCCACAGTAGGCTGTGGCAGCAAATGACCCTCAAGTTTCTATCTTTTTTAGAAAAAAAGCTTTGATTTTTGCTCCTATCATCTATAATTGGGAATTGACGGCAGTCCTACTGAATGCTATTTTCATTCCATGACCCAGGCAGATGGGTCAGTTTCTAATGAGATGTTATCAAATTTATGGCAGAGAAAAAGAGCAGAGGTAGAGTGATAAGATAACTTTTAAATCTTCTGCTTGGAAGATTAAACATCACTTCTAAGATTTAATTGACCGTATTAAGTCATGTAGCCAAATGCAATGTCTATGGGGCAGGAAATATAATTCTCCCATAAGGAGTGGCTTAATAGGGAGGGATCTCAGATATCTGAAATAAATGTGACTAAATCACAAATAAAATATTTTTACATGACCCAATATATACATGTACATATAAGCCAGTGCAAGGAATATGATAGGTGCTCAATAAATACTTGTTGAATTGATAAATGAGTGAATATATTTATTGATAAAACATTAGTACATTATGATATACTCTGATGTTTCTATTCCATTGCATTCTTTTCTATTGTATTTGATTTCATTTTGTGAATTGTTAATCATGACCCACTAAGTTGATTTCATGATCTACAGTTTAGAAACCCTAATAAGCGAATGTCAGACTAAAAGCAATATTATTCCCAATCCTTACTTTCATTCTTAAACTTGCATAAGAAAATTCTTAATGGCATGAAAGTTTATGGTGAGTTTGAAGAAGGTCAAATAGTCTAAGAAAAACATAGTCAGAAATATGAGAAAGTTACGGCTCTTCATGACCAACTAACTATTTTTTTTAAAGATTTTATTATTTATTTGAGAGAGAAAGAGCACAGAGGGAGAGGGAGAAGGAGCAGAGTCCCCACTGAGCAGAGAGCCCAAGGTGGGGCTCAGTCCCGGAATCCTGAGATTATGACCCAACCTGAAGGCAGACACTTAACCAGCTGAGCCACCCAGGTGCCCTGACCAACTATTTTTTTGTCTACTAGATACATCAGGTCTGTAATTCTATCTTTTTTAAAAAGCTAGTGAAAAGAAAGCAGGAAAGTAGTGGAAATCAGAGTTTCATTTCATAAACAGATCAGATTAAAGGTTAACAAATTCCCTATCTCACATGTTTATTAGATGAACTTCCTATGCCTCCCAAGTATACTAGACTGATTTTTCCTCTTTTTCAAATTTTTCCCATTTGTGATTTGCCAGGTACCAGTCCTATAGCTGTAAAACAAACTAGCCTCAATTTCCTTATCTATATAAATAAATTCATAATACTCACCCTCTGTGTCCATTAGGAAATATATTTTGCAGCAGGTAACCAGAAAAAGGTATAATGTTTTCATCACATAAGAACTAATAGGATAAGCCAGAGCAGATAGAGTGTCCCAAGAATATTGAGGCCAAGATCCCCGTGTCCCTGTGGTATTTCCTCATGCTTGCAAGATAATTGGTAGACTTCAGTTAAAGCATCCATAACATCAGGCAGGAGGCATGAGAGACAATGAAAAAGAGACAAGCCTACATCAATAGTAGCCCACACTTTTCCAGAGATTCCCCAGCAGAGTTTGAATCACATTTCAGTGGCCATAGATCATATTCATATCATGTGGCCAGTTCTAGCTGCAAAGGAGGCTGGGAAATAAGCTGTGCTATTGCTACCTTGAAGAAAATTAGAGTTTCAAATAATGAAGAAGGGGAGAATAATAGTTGCCAGCCACATCCTCTTATGTCTCAGGGTTGTTGAGGAAATCAAATGAGGTATAGGTGTGTAAGGACTTAAGAACTATCAAATAATCATGAGCAAGTAAAACAGAATTTAGAAAAAAGTAAGAAACATACAAAATTAAACTTAGCTAACTAGCTGTTCCTGACTTAAAAATTCTTAGAAATTGCATCAGGCTGGAGGAGATTATGCGGGGTGAAATAAGTCAAGCAGAGAGTCAATTATCATATGGTTTGGTTTCACTTACTTGTGGAGCATAAGGAATAACACGGAGGACACTGAGAGAAAGAGAGGAAAAAGGTGTTGGGGGAAATCGGAGCGGAGATGAACCACGAGAGACTGTGGACTCTGAGAAACAAACTGAGGGTTTTGGAAGGGAGGGGGATGGGGTGTTGGGTGAGCCTGGTGGTGGGTATTAAGGAGGGCACGTATTGCATGGAGCACCGGATATGGTACATAAACAACAAATCTTGGAACCCTGAAAAAAATATAAAAATACAAAATTAAGAAAAAAAAGAAATTCCATCAGGCAACACACACACACACAGCCATTCATACACATACATGCTGCTGCATCAATGTATATATAAATGTTTAGTCATCTGTGTGTATATGCCTACATATATTATTTATAGATCATTTATACTAGTTTCAAATGAAGTTTCACACGTATGTAAATGCACCTATAAATAATAATATATATACAATAAAACAACTGAAAAATCAAAGATACATTTTTTCCTTTTAATTTTATGTATGGAGGATTCAAAATCTTCCACAATGTGATACTGTGAATTTATTTCAGAACCTCCCACTAAAGTGCTTATCATTTATGTGGCAATTTTGTCTTTTTCAAGGAGAATTTCTTTTCTTTTTTTTTTTTTTTTTAGATTTTATTTATTTATTTGACAGGCAGAGATTACAAGTAGGCAGAGAGGCAGGCGGGGGTAGGGGGGTGGAGAAGAAGGCTCCCTGCTGATGTGGGGTTCAATCCCAGGACCCTGGGATCATGACCGGAGCCAAAGGCAGAGGCTTTAACCCACTGAGCCACCCAGGCACCACTTTCAAGGAGAATTTCTCACTGAAAACTTGGAATGTACAGATTAACAAGTGGGGACAGGTATATACACATTCACCACAAAATTCATAGGCAATTTGTAAAACTCAAAGAGTTCTGAAAATTTGAGCATTGGCTCTCTTGGACAGAGAAACAACACTGAAGGAAGGTATGATAGCTCTCAGGTATATAAAGGTGTGTTATACAGTTAAATAGCAATTATTCTATTAGTTGATAAGGACAGAACATGGTATAATGGGTTGAAGCTGTAGTAAGGAGTGCTCTTTGAATAATAGGGGAAAAGGTAATGGAAGCTTCCAGAAAGGTATCTTATTCCACCCACTGAAGATACTTAAGGAACAACTTTATTGATATTTTGGAGTCTTTCTGACATAGCAGAAGGGCTAGTATATTTATATCCCGTTTGTACTTCTGGACATTTGATCTCAGTTTCTTCATTATTGTTATTGTCTACTAGATCAATTTTATATTATTACACTCTAATTATAGCAAGATAGTATGTGTGAAGACCCTTCATAAAACTACCAGATACTGATACAAAAATATAAACAAATACAGTGTAATATTATTATGATCATACTGTAACACAAAATCCTGGACTGAGGTAGTAGTGTAAAGTAGTTATTTTCTAAGCATAGCTGTGGATTCCTGGTGGTCCCCAGACTGTTTCAGTGGCTGGTTAAAAGGTTTTCACAATAATATGAAGCTTTGTGCAGTGGCAGTATCATAGCCAATGAGGTTTATCCGAGACGCAATTATTGCTAATTGAAGATGAATTTTCAGTTTTTTACTATGTTGACATTTGTACTGATGGTGCAAACCAATAGTGGAGAAAACTGCTGGCACTTGAGCATGAATCAAGGAGGTGGCACCAAACTACTAGTAGTTGTATTTTCTGTCACCATGCACTTGCAGTTAAAGGACGCACATGTGTGTGCGTGCGCGCGCGCGCGCACACACACACCCCCCCCCCCCACACACCTGTTTTACTTAGGGATATCCCTAAGTAAAGCAGTGGATATTATTAACTTTATTAAATACCACCCTTGGAAAAGCAGTGGTTATTATTAACTTTATTAAATACTGACCCCTGAGTTACATGTCTTTTTAATATTCTGTAAGATAAAACTGGGGGAGGGGGTTCTGATAGCACTTTCTTTGCACACCCAGGTTCCTGGTCTGTCTTGAGGAAAGCACACTGTGCTGTGAACTGAAATAGCTTCATTTTTAACTGAACTCCTTCCTTTTCCAAAAGAAAAATGACAAACTATGGTATTGAGAGGTGGGGCAGACATTTTCTCAAAAATAAAGTGAGTCTATCACTTCAGGAAAATAAGTAGGTTTGTTAATGAATGTATTTGAACTTTAAAATGAAAATTAGAATTTTTAAAAACTTGCATTTGCCACCATTAATTTGACTACTTTCCAGTTTTTACTGACTTTTCTGACGAGATAAGGAGTGATATTAGTGCATGTGATTTTTTTTTTGATATTGCATAATGAAAAGGCAGTATTTGGAAGCTCTGCATAACTCAGTGAAACAGTATTTTCCAACTGACCAAAGTAATTGGTAAAAGATCCATTTAACCTATAAGATACGATGGATTTTTAATGTAACAGTACAAAAAGATCATTGTAAGAAACATGGTTTCTTAAAAGTTAGTTGCCTAGCTGGATCTGAGACTATCACTTGTCCTGTTTTGGTGAAGGGTCAAAGAAGAGTATCCACAATCATCTAAAAAGGTTACTAAAATACTTCTCTTTCTTCCAACCACTTATCAGTGTATGGCCAGACTTCTCTCATATAGCTCAAGCAAAACAATATATAGCAATATAATGAATGCAGAAACAAATAGGAGGATCTAGCTGTCTCTATTAAGGTGTTCATTCAATTTATAAAAATAATAAAACTCTTCTTATTATATTTGTTTTGGAAAACATAGTAATTGTTCATAAATAATATGTTTTCATGTGAAACTGTCATGGGTTTATTACTGTTATTTGTAAGTAGCTTAATATATAAAAAGTTATGAATATCTGTATTTTATTTATTTTTAAAAGACTTTATTTGAGAGTGAAAGAGCACAGCAGGGCGAGGGGTAAGGGGAAGACAGAGGGAGAGGGAGTGGGGAGAAGCAGGCTCCCCACTGAACAGGAAGCCCATGTGGGGACTTGGTCCTAGGACCCTGGGATCATGACCTGAGCCAAAGGCAGGCACTTAATGGACTGAGCCACCCAGGTAGCCCCACTAATTTCAAATATAGTATAAATCAGTTGATGTAATCACATTAATTTATAAGACTATCAAGGGCTTCCAAGACCAAATGTTTGTGAACCACTGTTACAAAGAAACTATTAAAACACATGGTTTAACTTTATACCGTTATTTAATACATTTTAGACTTTGATCCATTTGTCACTTTTGTGTTCTTCCTGACATCACAAACTTTGGTTTCATTCTTTTGGTCTCCACTACTTATTTTTGCCGTTCAGGTAAGAAGACTGACTCCTTTAGCTCCCTGTGCTTCTTAAATCATGATGATCCCCAAGGACTTTGCATTTCTCACTGTGTTTCACATTACGTTTATAGTTCTTTTCTGACAGAATTGTGTGGTGAGCCAGAAGCCACGTGCCATGGTGTGCTTATAAACCCACCCTGAGGGGGGAAAAAAAGTCCTGATGTGAAGCGCTTGCTGATGCCTTTAAGCCAGCAAGCTAACGTCGCTCCCCATGGAGCAGGAGTTGGGAAGAGATGTGAACAGCAGTGGCTCTCCTGAGTGGCAGGAACTGGCTCCAGCCTAGCCTCGGCCCACGGCATTACTAGCAGCAAGTGTTTCTATCTTTCGTCTTTTAGAAAAGATAATTCCACATCTTCCTATTTTCATTTAGAACATACCTGTTCTGACATCTCTGTCAAAAAATAGAGTCTTTGGGTTTTTTTTTTGTTTGTTTTTTTTTAACGTCTCTCTGTGGAGCAGTCGGCCATTTAGGCCCATAGTTGTAGTGTGGAGACACCTGGCATTACACAAAGCTGTAAAAGGTGGCAAACGTTCTCTGCTCTGAAGACCCAAATGCACACAACGGACTTTGAATTTTAAACGTGGCTGTTATCTGCGGAACTTTATCCGTGAGAACTTTAAGGACAAATAGTCCGCCTTGCTACTCAAAGTGCAGTTCTTGGACTTCAACTTCCACATCCCCTGGGAGCTTGTTGGAAATGGAGAACGTGGGGCGCTTGGGTGGCTCAGTTGTTAAGCATCTGCCTGTGGCTCAGGTCATGATCCCAGGTCCTGGGATCCAGGCCGGTATTGGGCTCTCTCCTCCGCCAGGAGCGCGCTTCTCCCTCTCTCTCTGCAGCTTGCCCTGCTTGTGCGCTCTCTCTGTCAAATAAATAAATAAAATCTTTTAAAAAATGCAGAATCTCAGGCCTTAACCGCATCCCCCAGCTTCATCCAAATCTGCATTTTAACAAGATCTCCAGGTGGTTCTTAGGGACATAAGGTTTCTGAGGGCTGCTTTAAGGTAACTTGAACCCTAGTGATCTCAGCTTGCCTCCTTATATTGGTAATTTATTGGTAAATGGTTACTACAGAAATACAAATCTCATAAAATGTGTTGTTTCAGAATATTAACCAAGATATTTCATCCACCTCATTTCTTAGTTTATCCTTAATGTTATTTTTCCCCAGTTAGTTGAAGTTAAGTCTATGTATGTGTCTATGTCTTTTCATAATCTATTTTCTTTAAAACATAGGATTTCTGTTCTCTTTGGAGCATCAGAATCATCACTTCAGTTTCTATTAGATTTTTGTCTCCTTCAAAATAGTGATGTATAAATTCTTTGCTTTGTGGCATGATCAGAGTTAGTACATATTTTTTCCTTCTTTCTTGATATGGAGATTCACTTTTATGTGTTATTCAATTAGTAAGGTGTTCAAGGGCTGTGCCTCTGAATTCTGTGAATCATCCCCAACCCCTTGGCTATAAAAGTGAACATAATTTACTATCAAATAGTTCAAGAGCTTGACAGAGAAATGGACATTTTTTTTGGAAGAAGAATACATATAAAACTGACATATTTATAGGAGTTTAAGCAAGTCTCTCTAAGGCAACCGAGCCCACTCTGGCTATGCTTTAGAATTATACAGAAAGCTTTTAGGAAACCTAGGACTGGGTTCCCTCCCCAGAGACTCTGGTTTAATTTGATCCAGTGTGGTTTTCATGTGTCAGTAGTTTTAAAAACTTTCCACATAGTGCAAACCAGGGATTGAGAGTCACTGCTCTACAGAGTGCCAAAGCCAAGAATAAATAGGCCTTGGCCAGGCACCCTGCTGACAGCATTCTCTTTCCTTAAGGGGCCTACTTATCCCATGCACTAATGTAGTGATTAAATTTGTCAGCTAGGTCCATCACATTTAATTACATATCTTTAGGAATTATTGAAACGCTTATTTTTAACCTAGCTTTATGAATACAGAAAAAAAAAAAAAACTGAACAAAGATCGGGAGGTTACACTATCATATAAAGTTTAATAAAAGCAGCTAACATAAAGTGAAATCTGTATGCATCAAACAAAAAATATATATGGTAATACCTCAAACCTGTTCTCCGAGTAAAAGCAGAATATAAATACATAATTTCAGGTGAGCCTAAAGACATAAGCACAAACTAGCCTAGTACAATAACCTACAGTGATTTGAAATTTTATTTTTTCTTAAAGTTTTATGTCAGTTTTGCATTATATCTCATAAATATATTTCATCATATATATCAATATATTGATATATATTTCATCAAATGTCTTGATCAAATATGAAATATGTATTTCTAGTTATTAATATGTAATTCAAAAGATAATAGATATTTTAATATTAGTATATTTAAAATTTCATAAGAAAACTTCCATTAGAAAACTCTCCGTCATCACCTTCCTCAAGGTAAGTCAGAGGGATAATAGATTAAACGTTCTGGTTCAAATTACTATGTCATTATGTGTTTGGTAGAGTACAAACTTCTAGACACAGTGTATTAATCAGTTTGGGCTGTCATAATAAAATGCCACAGACTGGATGACTTAAATAACAGAAATCTATAATCTCACAGTTCTGGAGGCTGAAAGTCTGAGCTCAGGGTGGCAGCCTGGTCGGTTTCTGGTCAGTTTCCTACTTGGGTTGCCTAAGGCTGCTGCCTTCTCTCTGTGCACCCACGTGGCATTTCCTTGGTGAGTGTGTGCAGCAGAGAGTGAGCTCTCTGGTGTCTCTCTTATAAGGTCACTAATCCTATTAGATTAGAGCTCCACCATATGACCTTATTTGATCATAATTACTTTTTTAGAAGCCGGGTCTCCAAATATGGCCACACAGGAGTTAGTAGTTCAACACATAAATTTGAGTAGGATGCCTCCAGTCCATAACAGACTTGACTCAGCACATACCACTTTTTTTCCGCATACAATGTTTGTAATATGCTAGAAATATCGTTTTTGAGTATGGTTTGATGTGTATGTATGAAAATTAGCAATAAATTTATACTGAGCCGAAGGGAGACATGGTGATGGGGAGAGGGAGAGAGAGGCATTAACTAAAAACGATACATATTACTTATGAGTTGACATAATCCCCTGTATACCCTGCTCTCTCACCTTTCCCAATGACATGATATACTATGTTGAAAACCGATGTTGAAGCAGAGGCTCTGTAATATCAAGAATGAGGTTTAGGAAGCTCCTTCAAGAAAACTGACGAGAGTAAACCCACCCTGGGAAAGGATAAAGCAGCTGGGAATGATGGTCTAGCTCCTGGCTATCACTTTATAAGCTTGACTTATGTTTCTGCTGAAGAGCTAAAAACATTGAGGCGGCCATTGAACAGCTTTCACCTCAGATTTCTATGAGAAACTCATTACTTAGCTTCTTATCTAATGGAGTGTCTAGGAAATCTTCTGGGGTGTCAATCATGCAACCATGCCTGGAGAGTCGAGAATCGGAAGAATATTTCAAGACCTTCACCCTATCATTTTCCCCTAAATAAACACTGGGGAGACGAATTAGCATTTTAAACAAGAGACTGTCTTGCTTAAAGTTTTTTTCTTTTTCTTTTCTTTTTTTTTTTTTTTAAGATTTATTTATTTATTTGACAGAGATCACAAGTAGGCAGAGAGGCAGACAGAGAGAGAGGGGGAAGCAGGCTCCCTGCTGAGCAGAGAGCCCGATCCCAGGACCCACAGATCATGACCTGAGCTGAAGGCAGAGACTTAACCCACTGAGCAACCCAGGCGCCCCTTAAACATTCTTCATTACTATTTTCACCTTGAGGCAAAGTGATTTTTACTTGAAAAAACAGTAAGTGATTAATAAAATTGGTAAATGATTAATGAAAGATTTTAAAATTCCAAAGCAATCCAACTTCTGCTTAGGAGATATACATAAGAATGATGAACATTCTATGGAGTTAAGGTGCTAATTATAGGCACTATTGAAGTTACTGGTTGATTTAGTTAAAATGATGGTGTTGACTCAAGCTACCAGTCTGCAATTTTGCCTCCCAGAGATTTGGTCCTTGCGGTATGCACATCTGCATGTTGCCTCACCCCCTGCCCCCAGCCCCTTAAATACCAAGCAACATGGGTAAAACCTCACTTCTCTGGCCAATAAAATACTCCCAATTATTTCATGGTCAAACAATTTACATAATGTCTTCACAGATATAATCATTACAAATCAAACAGAATGGCCAAATTCACCACGTTTTAGCCAACTATAAAGAAATCTTGAAATTGTTGACTTCATCCAATATAAAATTCCCATAACATCATCTGATGTGGTTTATTCAGATAATTTTTCTTACACATGTGTAGAGTCAAAAAATGCAAAATTTAAATTTTTTTTCCTCAAATTTTCTAGTCAAATCTCCAGCTTGGGAGGATGTGTCAGTTTTATCCTGACTTCAAGCAAGATCAGGGATTACTTTAGACTGAGAAGCAAAAACAGGGAGAGAACTCAAATCCACCTCCTTTGGGTTTTGGTAGATCAGACAGGTACTTTTCACTAATAAAAGTGTTTTTCTTTCTCTACTGCCTTTGTGAAGAGGATTTCTGGGTTGGAAGAAGGTTTGCTTTTAATTATGTCTCTGCAACACTGGTTCCCCAGAAAGCTTACTTCTGTGCTAGTTGATCAACTAGTGACCAGTTGATGGCACTGGTCACTTTCTTGTCAATAATAGCCTTTCTTAGGTTCTGTGTGGAATTGCTCAAAAGACAATCTTAAAGGTTACCACTTTCTCAGCTGCATTTTATTGTTCTTTTCACAATGACTTTGTTGTTAAAAGGCTGGTGCAGGGGCGCCTGGGTGGCTCAGTCCCTTGAGCCTCTCTGCCTTTGGCTCAGGTCATGGTCCCAGGGTCTTGGGATTTAGCCCACATCAGGCTCCCTGCTCGGTGGAGAGAGTTTGCTTCTCCCTTTCCCTCTGCTATTCCCCCTACTTTCTCTCTCTCTCTCTCTATCCCTCTCTGCCAAATAAATAAATAAAATCTTAAAAAAAAAAAAAAGCTGGTGCAGATATTTTCAGTGGAAATTTGTTTTGCAAATGCCATCTATGAAATCCCATCTTCCCTATGTTCCTCAACTAGAAGGTATATTTTTAAACCTCCTTAATTTTAGGTAGAAAATGACTTCTAAAGTTCTCCGATTTCAGTTTTAAGGGGTAAATGTTAATTGCTAATCTTGGATTGAATTTTAACTAAGATCGCTGACTTTTATTCTATTAATATTCACACTGATAGAATCAATTTAACTTACTAACAAATGGAAGGAAGAAACAGGCGTTTCAAGTAAGAGTCACGGTCAATAAGAATATGGCTAGAGGAATCAAGGGTAATCTAAGCTACAGCCCTTTTTACCTCCAAAATAGGCGTCCTTCTAAACAGACTTGCAATTGTACTTTTCAGACAAAATAGGTACAGAAAAAAATGCGTATTAAAACAGATTCTAAAGCTATTATTACTGAGGCTCAGTCATAGAAAATACTTCGCAGAGTGCCTGTTAGAGCCTGAGACTGGGATAGTTAATTTGAACTAAAGGAGCTCAGTGTAGCACGTGAAACCGCATTTTGAAGGTCATTTGCACATAAATGAAGAGCTTGCTTCTCCACTACTGCCTGTTAAACTTTTGAAACTTGCGCAGTAGAGGAATGGCAGTCTGATTATGCCCTTGGACAGTCTGTTAGTGCCTGCAGTCCATTTTATTTTCCATGTGGTGTTCATTAAAGTCAGGTCAAGTAAAAAGATTTTCTCTACCTCTGTGATTACTGCTATGAAATCATCAGCTTGGAGAAAACAAGTCGTTGTTTGTGTTAAATACCTTGGCCAAGCACAAAACAAATCTGTCAGAACCCTAAAAAGCGCTCATCAACACTTTCACATGCCTAACTTTAATAAACATGACAATTCATTTAATTTCAGTTTAATGGGCATTTTATTAAGTATGTACTGTGTCTTTTTGCCGACTGCTCTGAAAACTATAAAGAACGTATCAGACAGAGTTCCTGTCCTTAAAAAGAGTACGGTAGGGCACCTGGGTGGCTCAGTGGGTTAAGCCGCTGCCTTTGGCTCAGGTCATGATCTCAGGGTCCTGGGATCGAGTCCCGCATCGGGCTCTCTGCTCAGTGGAGAACCTGCTTCCCTCTCTCTCTCTCTCTCTCTCTCTGCCTGCCTCTCTGCCTACTTGTGATCTCTCTGTCAAATAAATAAATAAAATCTTAAAAGAAAAAACAAAAAAGAGTGCAGTATTCAAACAGAACTGGAATGAACTGAGCAGAAGTCCAGAAATAATTTTCCAACCTTTCTTGGTATACAAAGTAGTGATTTACATTATCTCCTCTGGGTGGGACCATCTTTAAATGGCTTACATTTGCATAATGGCTTCTCTTTTGTTCCTTCTGTTGTCCCAAGTAATTGCTTGCCTATAGCATTTTATGGTTCTCTAATGAGTACCTCCCTCCTTTATGAAAAATATAAATGATCTGCTTTTTTCCAAAGCAGAGAGCTGGCATGGATACCCGAAAGTTGAGGATGGTATCACACCTCTGGGGTACATGGGAGAGGAAAAGTGCAAGACAAGATCAGGAAATGTCCACCAGTATGTCTTTTGTTCTGTTTATTAAGGAAAAAGGAGGCTGTGGAGATGGAGATAAACCCAACAACTCTAGGAGATGACTCTATATAATGTTTTAACATTGAATAGGGGCTTTTTCAATGAACATGTCATTTTTCCTTTTTAAGTCAGGCTTATCTCTGGTGGATACCAGGTAGTCAAAACATATCCTGATATCCTGATTCTTTTTTTTTTTTTTTTAAGATTTTATTTATTTGACAGACAAGAGAGACAGCCAGAGAGGGAACAGAAGCAGGGTGAGTGGGAGAGGGAGCAGCAGGCCTCCACCTGAGCAGGGAGTCCATCCCAGGACTCTGGGATCACGACCTGAGCCGAAGGCATACGCTTAACGACTGAGTGACCCAGGCGCCCCAATATCTTCATTCTTTGAGCCAATCAAACTAGGTCTTTGGTATGTTACTTAGAGATCTAAGGAGCCACACCTGTGTTGGGGGGAGGGAATTCATTTATTTAGAGACTTCATTAAAAATGTGCTTAAGTTAGAATAATGGCAAATGTAAAAGTAAAATTGCACCTGATCAGTTAAACAAGAAAGGAAGACTTTATTCAAGACTATGGCAAAGAGAAGAGAAACTGAACTCAATTTCTCTGAAACAAAAGATGGGAAGATTTTTAAGTGAGGGTAAGGTTTGTGGATGTGATTAGCCCCATCTGTGTTTGCTAATTGTTGCTTATTGAGGTTAATCTCCTCCCTTTCCACAGAGACCGGGAGACAGCAGCACTATCTCCTTCCCAGATTACATTTCAAAAAGAGGACTCCCAGGTTCTTGAGAAAGACAGTTCTAGGTTGTAGAAGATTTACATCTCAAAGGGGGCAGAGAAGAATTAGAATTGCAAGTTTTCTAAAATAAATACTCTAAGAAAAGGGAGGTCAGGGAATTATAGTGAGGAAGAAGCCCCACTAAATTTCAGTCAAGCTCAGGGGAATGGCCAGTCTCCCTTGGTTACAAAGGTAGATGGGGCTGAGACGAATGGCTAAGATTTTTTCCTCTCTTTCTTTCCCTCCCTTCCTCTTTTACTTTTTCTCTCCTTCCCTCACTCTTCCTTCTCTCTTCTGTCTCACTCATCATACACATATTCTCTCTCTCTTCCTTCTTTTCAGTCTGTGAAGCCACAGTAATGTACATCAGCCTTTATTTTTGAGCCTGATCTGATAGTGGACATTTAGACCAAGAACAAGTTATAATAATTAATCATGGATTTAGCAATTGTCAGACTGTGATGAACTATAGCAATATTCAGTTCAAGTGTGATGAGATGTACTTATCACAATACAAAATTATTTTTGAACCTATCATTTATAGATACTTGAAGTGTTTTACATACAATCACCATTAACTGTAGAGTTTTTAAATGCCCTAAACTAATTTTTGTTATCTTATATTGGTAATGATTTGGGATAGAATGTGCAAAATGATTTTTATTTTGGTAATACAGTTTGCGAAAGCTAATGATATGAAAATAGGCCTATTTTCCTAAATATTATATAGAATATTTGACATTTTCTTTGTTAGTGTTAATAGGCTAAAATATTTTTAAAGCATAAAAATGTGATTGAGATTCCAAAAGAAGATTTAATATTAAAGTAATACTTCTATAAATTATATTCCAAAGATATTCATTATATACCCTGACTTCAATTCATTTTATTGTTTGATGTGCTGATTCCAATCCAGGTTCACATTCTGAAAGAAGATGGCTTTTCCCTTTTAGAATAATTTCTGCTTCTGCTGATCATCATAATCAGAAAATGTGATAATCCATAGTCGGCCAAGACCCGGATGATTATTAACCCACTCTAATTTTCCAGAGTTGCCAAAGATAAGCTGATTGCCTATAGTTGTCTTTGTTTCTTAGGGGGCCAGTACTGTGTTACTTACTGCCTATTTAGTAATGTTTTAATCAGAAGGAATCCAAACAAAAAGTTGCTATGGTCAAAATACCATTGTCAAAAGCTGAGAAAAATAAGAAAGAATAAATCAACAGTTGCAGAAGGAAAAAAAAAAAAAAGGCCAAGGTTCTGGAGTGAGTAGAACTGCTGGTGTAATGAACACTGTGTTTGCAGGCCAGAATTCACTTCTATAATCCGTTGGCTGATAGAATGTGGCATGGCCTGTCCTCTGGATCTCAACCAATCCCTTCTTAAGATGGTCAGTGTCTTGGGCCAATATGAATAATGTCATATACCTTTCTTTTTTTAAAAATCACATCAGGGTAGGCTCTGATACTTTCACGTCCCGATTTTGCTTTTTGGTTGGATATTAGGGAGACAATATAATATGGTGTATATGAGCACAGGCTTTGGAGTCAGCCTTCCAAAGTCTGAATTGTTAGCCCTACTCCTACTCACTACCTTCATGACCTGGGTGAGTTACTTAAACTCAGTTTCCTGATCTCTCAAGATGGAGGTAAGTGTACCCAGAGGACAGAGTGTATATGAAAACTAAATGAAACAATAACTGTGTTAAGAGGATGTCATTTTGGAAATCTCATCTTAGACACCAAGAGAGAAAAGAGATGCTAAAGTGATTTTGTAAGATAGAATGTTCTGTACAAATTTCGAAGTAGGTGAGACGATGACATCAGTGAAGAGAGTCAGATATTGAAGATTAGGATATATATGAGCAGAATTTTCTTCTAGAGAACAGCTGCCATCCTTTATTTGCCTTCCAGCACCATGTCAACAGTGTGTACGTATGGATGCTTCCACAGCTCTCTCAGGTCAGGGGAGAGGGCTTCAATCGTAACATTCAGAGAGCTTCACATATGTGCTCTGCTTTGGGGCATAGGAGCAGACTGGTATCTTATTCCTACCCTAGAAATCTGGTGAAGTTGGGTCTCAGAGTGGAGTCAAATTGAACTCCTTGGCTTTGCATTACTGACCCTTGTTCTAGAAAAAAATACATGAATGGTTCCTGTGGACCAGATGTGGAGTAGATGTGTGTTGAGAGATGTGTCCAAAGGGGACTCTTGGAGGACCATCAGGCCTCAACATGGTTGAGAAGCTGATTTCTAGGAGCTAATTAGACAGGAAATGATGTTAGGGAGTCCCATTTTCCTGGAGGGAGCAGCTGCTAGCAGGTCTATGAGACAAGGGTCAGACAGGGTGGTCCGGTAGGCACAGAGAACAGGATGTCATTTTATGAGACCTCTGTTCATATAAGAATTTTCCTGCCCTCCTTACCACTCTGTGCTATCTCCCTTCCCTATTAAGTTGGGAAATTTGATTATTACATGGAAAGCAGAATTTTAAAATTTACTAAACTGAGAATAGGTTTATGACATAAAGAGATAGCAGGGCTTTATATTGACAGTGACAGGAAACTCATAGGGTTTACTCAAGTTTTCTTCCAGAGGACATGAAGAAATTCTCCAATTGAGTACATTTTATTGGAGAGAGGAAACAAAAAATAGAGCTGCATTCTGATTGTCTCCCAGGAGTCAAGCTTGTTCAATACACATGTAAATGTGTATGCTTTACAGATGTAAAGGTTTACAGATGTAAAGCAGTTAGAAATGTGACTGACCCATAAGAAGCATTCAATTAAGGTGAAGGCCTGTGTTTGTTAGTTTATTTTGTTGTATGTTATTTTAATGATTCTACTTTCACATTTCTTCCTGGACCCCTAACACTCGCCTGTCTGGGAATTTGTTTCAACTTTTGCATGCAAGGGCATAAAAGCTCCTTTGACAATTTCAAGTATTGCCCCCATTTTTAAAGATCTTTATATTTGGTTTCCAGCCTTCTTTGCCTTGTCTTTTGGGGTTTTTTGTAAGTATCTTGGCCATTGATTATTTATTTGAAGTTCTGAAGTCTCACTCTGCCTAATTCTCTTGTATCATCATGGTTTCTGCCTGCCAAACTAATTTCTAATTCACGGTAGACTTTAATATCTAGTGTTGAGGTATTTCTGAGCTTTTTGTTGATTTACTCTCATCTTTCATCAATTCCAGCATGTGTGGGGGTTCTGGCCTCTGAACTAAATCCCACTGTAGTGGCCTTTCTTGTGCTCCCACAATGTTGCAGCTGCTCCTGGTTGCAGCCCTTACGGGCAGGCACTTGAATCTTACAGTAGTGTGAAATTCTTCCTCCCTTCAGAACTGTTCACTTATTTAGTTAAATTTCATCTTTTGAGGCCCCTTTCCTGTTATAGTAACCCAGTCCTGGCACGGGTGAATAAAAAAGTATTGGGGTATACTTTTCTATATGTGAACATCTATATTGTTCTACATTGTGTTTGTGCTTATCTTTCCACAAATATAACCCCGAAACCAGGAAGTAAAGGAAAATCCCTGGTGTTAATAGAAATTCAGCTATAACTTCGTTTTTTTCCATCGTGGAGAATTTAATGTGCCATCAGGGAGGGAGAAGGGCACAAGATTTGGAGGCACAAAGCATATAAATTGTAGTCTTGACTTTCATTGGAAACATGGAGTATAATAAAACTCTTCTTCCATCAGAAAGAAGAGAAGATGGATGTTCCTTCCCCTTGTGTGAATTGCTATACAGTGATTGCACTGGAAACAGAATTTAGAGCACACACACTGATAATCAAAGTGTACGTGTCTCTTGCTCAAAGAAACTGCTGTAATAAAATGAGATGGAGAAAGCACAGAACTAAGGCTATGATAGAGGATGATGTAATTATTGCTGACTTGAGTCCTACATATTAATAATGTGACTGGTAGTGATCCCTTTGGGTCAGTTGGTTCCTGAGCCTGTTTATTTTATTCATGCTGACAGGAGCACTGCTGACAAACTACATGTGGATCATCAAATATTTACTCATTATTGAATTGATATAACACCTCTCCTCCTAAGAGCTTACTGTGCTCCACATGAAACTTTTAAATTGTACAACTAACTTTCAGATAAATACCTATGTATGGAAACAGTGAATCACAATATGGAGCCTGGGGGTAAAGAGATGAGTAGTGGAAATCCAGGGCTAGTCCTTGATTATCTGTGACCTTGACCCAGCTGTGTTCTGAAAGAAATAATAAAAGGCATGTTTAGTCCAAATGTACAACCTAATTGGGTGAACAGGACTGCCCAGAATTCTGCTTAAATTACTCAAGGAATGGGTCTAGGCAATTAGAAAGATTTCTTCCTCATTCCTCCCTCTTTCCCTTCCTCCTCCCAGTGCAGTCCCAAAGCAGGCTTTGGGAGCCACCTCTCAATTGTTTCTTCATTGGTTCCTCTTAACAGCTCAGATTTAAAGCTAGTGCCCAATCTCCAGGCCCGATATATGCTTTCTTCATTCTCATCATAAAATTAGCATTTTGTATAGAAAGAGTGGAGAAAATAGAGATTGGATAAAAGCTGTTGTAATTCTCTTTAAACTCCATAAACAAGCTAGTGCAGGCTCCACCCCCTAACAGCATGGGGAGACAGGCATACAAAATGTTATTTACTCATTTATTTCTGTGTCCCAAGGAAATGGATGTTGTTCTCTGACTGATTTCTGTTCACTGGTGGCTCTTAGAGCCTCATCTTGTAGAAGGTGGTGGTCCGAGTCTAGATGGGTTCAGAAACCTTGCAGACTAACAGAGGAGGATAGCATAAAATATAGTGACAATATATTTTATGCACATGTAGCGCATGTAGCAATATAAAAGAATCATCTCAACATAAGGACTTTGCTGAAACCTTCTTAGTTCCTAGTATAGTGCCTAGAATGTAAGAGGTATTTAATAAGTATTTGTGGAATGAAGGAATGAACACATAGCATATTTATACATACACAGATACTAAGTTCTTTTTGATTGTTTCTTCCATATGAGACTCAGTTCTACAAATGCTTTACATAGAACTTCTTATTTTATATAATAACCTGAACGTTAGGGAAAGAAAATCCAGGATCACATCTGGTTCTGATATCTGCCTTCACCAGAGTTTTGTGCTGAACATACTGGCTAGGTAGATTGCACCAGCATATTTTCCAGCACATCTTTTCTTTAACTGCATTTTGTCAAGATAGCTGTTGCAACAAAATAAGGATGTTTTGCCCTTAGCCTACAGATGTTAAATGGGATTTCTCCAATTCTAAGCCACCTAAATATGCAATTTGGTCTTCAGAGGATCTATGGGAAGTCTGAACATTTGGTATTAGTGCTTCCATATCCTTTTAAAATTCAGATTTCTTTACATTTTGGTCCAGCTGAAGAAGAGTGGCTCGCCATTGGCTGTAGGACAATGTTACCACAACTAAATCTGACACTTAGTTTCTCCCCTCTCAACTCCTAGAAAATGTATCTTGATTATTTTTAAGAGCTTATTAAACAATAAGTGTTATAAGCTATATTTCATTGATGAATATGTGAATACTGTAGTAAGAAAAATTTTACTCACTTCTCATGTCTTCCTAAACAGTATAAAGAACTATTAATATTTGTAACTATTAAAATCTCACATCTGTGATCCCACATTATGGGACAAAAGGCTGAAAAAATTAAAAATATATGGGGGGGGGCACCTGGGTGGCTCAGTCAGTTAAGCATCTGGCTCTTGATCTCAGCTCAGGTCTTGATCTCAGCGTGGTGAGTTCAAGCCCCATGTCTTAATTTGCTAGATGAATCAGTACATCCTTCAATGTAAAGGAAAAAAAATAAAGGCTTAAAGATGATCCTTGCAGGCATATAGGACTCTGGTAGTGGGGAAGGCATTTCAGGAGATGTATGTAATAATATTAAAAAAAAAAAAAAAAAAAGAAAAGAAAAAGAAGTCTTCAGAAGCTAATAGTGGCTTAATGTACCTAGGAAAAAAATTTGACACTGGCTCTAAAAATTTTACAGAAGTTCTTTCACACATTCTTACTAAATTGGCCCTAGAACAAAAATCTCTTACCATATTTCTGCCACTTTAACTGGCAGTTAAGCCACCAAGGGAAAAGACCTCACATTAGTACTTAGTGACATTTTTAGAATTAATTTCTATGTGACTCCACTCCTATATCTTTGATTACAAGTTTAAGGCAAGTTTATATGAATTCTCTGTCCATTTCTGAAGTATCTTCATAGATTGTTCTCTTTATTTCCAGTCATATTTGTAAACACCTGTGGTTACATTCATCTTAATACAACAAGAGAATTAATTTTCTTTGTGAAATAAAACAACTTTCTTTTTTCCAACATAATATGAGTTGGGCTAATGATTGCTTAAGTTGCATTTTATACTGGTCCATGGTTTTCCTTTAAAAAAAAAAAAAGAGAAGATTCTCTTATTTATTTGAGAGAGAGGCAGAGAAAGTGTGAGCACCAAAGGGAGGCGTAGAGGAAGAGGGAGAGAGAGAATCCCAAGAAGGCTCCATGCCCAATGAGGAGCTCAACAGGGTTCTTGATTCCACAACCCTGAGATCGTGACCCAACCCAAAATCAAGAGTCAGACGCCTAACCAACTGAGCCACCCAGGTGCCCCTTCCTTTTTATCATTGTAACATTTATTAGTATTTAGGATGTTACATAATTTGGGAATGTACCAGATAAAATATTAATTGTATGTAAACTAAAAAATTGCTCTCACATAGTTTAAATTTACTTTAAAAAGCCCAAAGTTTTCCAAAAACAATTCTTTAACATGTTTTTTCAACAATTAATACATACAAATTATTAAAAAAAAATCAGGTTTTAAATAGCATACAGTCCTACCTCTTAGTAATCCACAGATTATCATCACAGCCATATTCTAAACATATATAGGGCCTGTATAATATCTGCAAATATATAAACACATATACACACATATGTATGTGCGGATACATATATCAGCAAAATTCAAAATTTGTTCATTATTGACAAGTTGTTTTCCAAGGAGTTGTATCAGTCAGACTGCTGCAATGAATCAACAATATATAAAGATCCCTATTCCCTTACATCCTTGTCAACACAATCTAACAACACTATCAAACTATCTGCTTGTTATTGCTTTTTAGTCTTAATTAGTATTTTTCTCTTGTGAAGGAAATTGAGCACATTTACATTTGTTTAACACACATATTTATTTCTTCTTTTTTGCACTAATCTGTTTACATATTTTTGCCACTTTCTATTGTTTATTAATTTATAGTAGCTCTTTATACATTAAGCAAATTAACCATGATTGTGATATGGATTGCTCACATTTTTTTGAAACTTGGAGTTTCTCTAATGTAGTTTGTGGCAAGTTTTTCTAAGGTCACTTTTTTATACTTGTATAATTTTAAAAAATGTGTTTTTTCCATAGCTCTTTTGAGGTATAATTGACATTCAATAAAGTGCACATATTAAAGTACACAGTTTGATAAGTTTTAACATATGAATACACATGTGATACCATAACTTCAGACAAGCTAGTGAACATATTCATTGCCCCCAAAATTTGCTCATGTACCTTATAATCCCTCTAAATACTTTTTCAGCAGCTTCACACGAAATTGGATTGTTTATATATTGATTTTCATTCAATTAAAATACTTTCTAACTTTACCTTTGAAGAAACTAAGACTTGCCTAGTTTGCTTCCCATTTCATAGGCATCATTTTTTGTTGAAAGTAGTGATTTGTGGCCTGATTCTAGTGTCCGAAAACTAATGTTTTATATATCATGTCTAACTTTTTAGATTAAAAGATGAATCTGGTCCCTGCTACTCTATCTTGGGTAGAATCCTATGCAATCAAGTTTAACAATATTTTTTCTTCTGGCATCTGATATTTGTATTCCACTTCAAATGGCCTCTGTCACTCAGGCTTCTTTTAAAACATCAGGGTTTTTTTTTTATATTTTTGTTTGTTTTTATAGAATGTGTTTTGGAGTACAATATTGAGTGTAGAACCAGCGTTGCTACCATCATCAATCCCACACAAACATTCACAGCTCTCTAACTGTCCTAATGTCATTTACTAGGCAGAAAGGTGCCTGTCATGTCCTAAATTCCAGCCTGCATTTGAGTTTATTTCTTGGCTCCCTATTATTCAATTGCTGTCTATTCATGAACCAGTTCCACACTGTTTTAATTTCTATGACCCTATAAAATAATGTTGGATAGAATTAGTCCTACTTTGTTTATAATTTTTCAAAAATTATTTATTTAATTTAGCTTTTAATTTTCTATGTACAATTTAGAAACAGGTTGTTAATTACTAAAAAAAAATAATCTGGTTAGAATCAAGTTAGATTCATAGATTATCTCTGGAAGAATTGATATCTGTAAATTGTTGTACCATTCTGTGCAAACATAGTATCCAAACCTTTTCAGTTTGATCAAGAGTTCCTTTATGTTCTTTGGTAGTCCTTTATGCTTTCTTTATTTAGTTTTTGCATATTTGTTCTTAAGTTTATTCCTAGATGTTTATGGCTGCATTACTTCTGTAATGTGGCCTTTTTCTTCCCTTACTTCTTCTGATTAGTTTAAAGTAGTGATTTGATTTATTACTAGTGTAAACATTGCAGGCCTGTGCACACAGCACCAGCTACTCCACCCAAACCACCTTCTTTTTTGCCTGCCTGCATGTTAAAAGTTGTACAAAGTAAGTACTTCAGGAGGAAGTGCTGGAGGAATAAACATTGATGCATAGTGGCCATCTTGTGTCCATGAAGGAAAAGCCTAGAGAATGTCAGACACATTAGCACGCTATTGTGGAGTCACATCCAACACCAGCAAACTGTATTCCCCTGCTCAATTCTAGACTTTTGATTTTGAAGAAACATGAAAACAAAAGCTAAAAACTTCTTATAGGACTTTGGATTATATATGGGATTATATATGATTGATATATATATATATATAATACATATATATAAAATCATATATATATATGAACTCATATATATATAAAACTCATATATATATATATATATATATATGAACTCTTGATCAAACTGAAAAGGTTTGGATACTATGTTTGCACACAATATATATATGGTTTGCATATATATATATATGATTTTATATATATATATGATTGATACGAACATTCTTTCCAGAAATCAGATAGAGACTTACTGTCTGAAGGTAAAACCATTTAACTAGACTATACTGATTAATAATACTAACATCAGAATTATACTAATAATCAAAATGTTCTTTATACAATATGTGTTTTTCATAGAATTAAGAATATAGAAATAGGGGGCGCCTGGGTGTCTCAGTGGGTTAGGCCTCTGCCTTCAGCTCAGGTCATGATCTCAAGGTCCTGGGATCGAGCCACGCGTTGGGCTCTCTGCTCGGCAGGGAGCCTGCTTCCTCCTCTCTCTCTGCCTGCCTCTCTGCCTGCTTGTGATCTCTCTCTGTCAACTGAATGAAATCTTTAAAAAAAAAAAAAATATATATATATATATATATATATATATAAATAGTATATTTTTTAGATTTTATTTATTTATTTATTTGACAGAGCAAGAGAGAGAGTGCACACAAGCAGGGGGAAGGGCAAAGGGAGAGGGAGAAGCAGGCTCCCTATGTGGGACTTGATTCCAGGACCCTGGGATCATGACCTGAGCCGAGGGCAGACATTTAAATGACTGAACCACCCAGGTGCCCTAGGAATAGCATTCTTATAGTAAAATATCTTTTTTAATTAATTAATTTAATTAAACATTAATTATGGCTGCGAAAATACTAATTTTTGTTTGTTTAAATAATCTCAACATGACAAACATGGAAGTTAAAAAATCTTAGGGAATGAGGATATTACCTTCATAATTTTTAATTCAATGATTATTTCACAAAAGTTAAACTTGACAGCAAAGTTAATAACTTCCAAAATAATAGGCAGACATTTGAGAACTACTTATAAAGTAAAGTCCGTCTTCTTTACTAAAACTTCACTCTTAATATTTTACTGAACAACTTTATACTTCGACCTTTGAGTCATAAAGTCATGAGGGTAGACAATACTGGACTCCTAGAAAAAAAAGGCTGAACGTGACACGTCCTCAGCTGGGTTAAAGCAATGAGAACAGAGGAAGATGGTGGAGGTGGGGTCACGGAGTCAGGTCACAGGGGAAAAGCAGTGTATCTTTTGAGTTCATTAATGGCACACTGTATCAACATTTTGTCAAGAGTATTTTAGTTGCTTATTTTCACTGAAGAATTCAGAGTGACCATTCTGGAAAACAGTACAGTGGTCAAAAATATGTGTGTGAGAGATAATAGTGACAATTACATGTCATCATTGCATTTAGAATTGAGAAGACAGTGTGGCTGTAAAAGCTTTGACTTTTATGGAAGTCTCTGGTTTATTAGGTCAGCTGCTTGTATCTCCAGAGGTGTAAAGCTTTCAGTCAGATAAAGCATTCCAGATACCATTGCCCCTGCATTCTACAGTTCATCTGAAAGTGCTTTTATTTGCCAGTAAAAATTTGCCTTATAAAAACCAAATTGGATTCATCAAATGAGGAGTGTGGCTGCTCCATTGCATGTGTATTATAGTTGTAGTGATAAGATATTTTAATGTGATAAAATTATCTTATTACAGATTTGTGGGTAGTAAAGCTGTTACAGTCAGATGCTGGAACAATGACACTATCCTTACTAATTAAATAAAGGAGATTCCAGTTTATTGAAGGCAATGAGAAAAGGACTTGCTTTTTCTTTTCCTCTTTGTCCTCTTCAACATTTAGCTAGCACTTTCCATTTGCATCGAACACCTTGTACTTTTCGTGCGATTTACATGTTACTAGTAATTTCCTCTCTCAGCCCAGGAGGAAGGTCGGTAATGGTTTTATCCCTGTTTAAACACGCATGGAGTGTGACAGCATGCCACAAGATATTAGCTCTAGTCAGTCCCTGAAGCAGGGAGAGAAGGTGGTGGGCTGCCCGTGCCAAATTTAAATGTAGAATAAGGACGAGTGTGGGAATGAGACTGGGCAAGAGCAGGCACAGGCTCTGCCCTGGCAGTGGTGGAGAGAACTGTTTCTGTCATGACTGAGGATCTCAGTCCTTCACTTCCCCTTCTTCAGAACTTCCTCTCAGGCTCTTAAGTCTGTGTCCACTTCGTGGAACTCTGACCACAGCTGATCCTCCTTGGTAGTGAAGGATAGACTCTTTGGACCCAATGTTTGGAAAGGTTGGATCTTCTTCTTGGATGAGTTGTAAATGCTTCTTCAAAACCCTTAGCAAGCATGTATTCTTAAAGTTAGAGATGGTGGGGAACCAAAGCAAACCTTTTCTTGGAAGGCAGCCATAGACCTGAAACACGAGTCTCAGCCTGAGACTCATACTGACCTCATGATCCCCATTGTCCACTCATTCCCAACTCAAACTCTCCACCTCAGGCAAGCTAGTGAGCATATACTTTCCAAATCACAAGCTGTATTCTTCTTTCCATGTCTGTCCTTGTTCTGTGCCCTCAAAATGAGGTGTTTGCCTTCCTTCCTTCCTATGGTTTGGGAGTTCAATTCTTCCATGAGAAACCTCAATATCACCTAACATTCTTCTTTTTAATTAATTAATTATTTATTTATCTATCAAGATTTTATTTAAGTTCAAGTTAGTTAACATAGAGTGTAGTATTAGTTTCAGAATAGAATTTAATGATTCATCATTTACGTATAACATGTGGTGCTCATCACAAGTGCCCTCCTTAATTCCAATCACCCATTTAGCCCATCCCCCCACCTTCCTCCTCTTCAGTGACCCTCAGTTTGTTTTCTGTAGTCAAGAGTCTCTTATGGTTTACTTCTCTCTCTGTTTTTGTCTTATTTTATTTTTCTTCCCTTCCCATATGATCATCTGTTTTGTTTCTTAAATTCCACATAGGAGTGAAATCGTATGGAGTTTGTCTTTCTCTAACTGACTCATTTTGCTTAGCATAATACACTCTAGTTCCACCCACATCATTGCAAATGGCAAGATTTTGTTCTTTTAGATGGCTGAGTAATATTTCACTGTGTGTATATGTGTGTATCACATCTTTTAAATATATAACTATATATATATATTATATATTTATTTGAGACAGAGAGACAGAGTTGGGGGGAGAGCAGAGGGAGAGGGACAAGCAGACTCCCTGCTGAGTGGGGAGTCCAACATAGGGTTCAGTTTCATGACACTGAGATCATGACCTGAGCTGAAATCAGAAGTCCAGTGCTTAAACAACTGAGCCAGGCAGACACCCCAATACACCACATCTTCATTATTCATTCATCAGTTGATGGACTTTTGTGCTCTTTCCATAATTTGGCTATTGTTGGCAGTGCTGCTATAAACATTGGGGTGCATGTGTCCCTTTGAATCAGTATTTTTGTATCCTTTGGATAAATACCTAGTAGTGCAATTGTTGGGTCATAGGGTACTTCTATTTTTAACTTTTTGCAGAATCTCCACACTGTTTTCCAGAGTGGCTATACCAGCTTGCATTCCCACCAAATGTGTAAGAGGGTTCCCCTTTCTCTGCCTCCTTGCCAACATCTGTCATTTCCTGAGTGATTAATTTTAGCCATTCTGACTGGTGTGATGTGGTATCTCATTGTGGTTTTGATTTGTGTTTCCCTATGATGAGTGATGTTGAACATTTTTTCTCTGTTAGCCATTTGTATGTCTTCTTGGGGAAATGTCTGTTCATGTCTTCTACCCATTTCTTAACTTGATTATTTTTTGGGTATGTATTGAATTTGATAAATTCTTTATAGATTTTGGGTACTAACACTTTATCCAATGTGTCATTTGCAGATACCTTCTCCCATTCTGTAGGTTGCCTTTTAGTTTTGTTGACTGTTTCCTTCACTGTGTAGAAGCTTTTGATCTTGATGAAGTCCCAATAGTTCATTTCTGCCATTGCTTTTCTGCCTTTGGAAACAGTGTCTAGCAAGAAGTTGCTGCGGCTGAGGTCAGAGAGGTTGCTGCCTGTGTTCTCTTCTAGGATTTTGTTGGATTCCTATCTCACATTGAGGTCTTTCATCCATTTTGAGTTTATTTTTGTGTGTGGTATAAGAAAGTCGTCCAGTTTCATTCTTCTGCATGTGGCTGTCCAGTTTTCCCAATACCACTTGTTGAAGAGACTGCCTTTTTTCCATTGGACACTCTTTCCTGCTTTGTCGAAGATTAGTTCACTATAGAGTTGAGGGTCCATTTCTGGATTCTCTATTCTGTTCCATTGATCTATGTGTCTGTTTTTGTGCCAGTACCATATCGTCTTGCTGATTACAGCTTTGTAATGGAGCTTGAAGTCTGGAATTGTGATGCCACCAACTTTGGTTTTCTTTTCAACATTCCTTTAGCTATTCAAGGTCTTTTCTGGTTCCATAACAGACTTTCTCAGCCTATGTTTCTGATACCAGCAACTATAATTTAAAAATAATGTATATAGCCAAATATATAAAAGATAGCAGTAGTGGCAAAATTAATGTAAGGTTGGAATTAAAGGCCAAAAACATTTTGAAGGACAAGTAGTAAAGACATAAAATCTATGAAACTTAATGGATGATATAAAACAAAATAAAAAATATAATGTGAACATAGAACTATAAGGAAAAATTAACAGAAGTATAATTGACCTGGGAAGTCTGAAAACATCACTCTCTTTATATGGCAACCGAACTAAACCAAAATATATTGAAATGGAAAATCTGAATAACATTAAAAAGGTTATTTAAAGAGATATATGGAAAGCTTTAAACACAAGAATCAAAGAGTATATATTATTTTAAAATGTCCATGGGACATCTTCAAAAACTTATCTTTTTAAAACTGAAAATGAAAGGAAATTAAAAATTGTAGTGACCACATCTTCCAATTCAGAATCTAGACATGATTCAGAAAATGTCCTAAAACTTGGGGCACCTGGGTGGCTTAGTTGGTTAAGTGTCTGCCTTCAGCTCCGCTCATGATCCCAGGGTCCGGGGATTGAGTCCTGCATCTGGCTCCCTGCTCAGCAGGAGTCTGCTCCTCCCTCTTCCTCTGAGCCTTCTCCCCGTCCCACACCCCCATTCCCCACCCCACCATGTGCTCTCTCTTGCTCTCACTCTCTCTCTCTCAAATAAATAAATAAATTCTTAAAAATAAATAAATACATACATTCTTTTAAAAAATTAAAAAAAGGAAACATCTTAAAACTCACTAAAAAAATGGGATCTTGATTTTTTTAAAAAAGATAATATACTTATTGTGATGAACACTGAGTAATGTATAGAATTGTTGAATCATGATATTGTATGACTAAAACTAATATAACTGTATGTTAAATTAAAAAATATAATAATGCAACTTATAATCATATAGATAGAAACCACATTGAAGCATTTAATGAATCAGTGATAAATTCTTTACCTAAACAGTTTTACATTAAAAAAGAAAACATGAAAATAAGTGAGCTAGTTATTCAGCTTCAGTTAGACCAAAAAAAGCAAATGTAGGAACAGTATAGAGAAGGAACTAAGCATAAAAGCAGAAAATAATGATTTCATATGGACAATGCAATAGGATGAACAAATCCAAGAGATTTTTAAAAATTTAAATTAATTTAATTAAAAAAATAATACATGAAGAAAAGATCTGAAAGCTAATGCAGGAAAAGAAAGAAAAAAAAACAGTGATATACAAATAGATGCAGCAAATATTAAAAATAAATTATATACTTTTGGGAAAATATTAATGACCTAAATTTACTCAGAATAAAGTATGATGCTTAAATAGGCCATTAAGCACACAATTAACTAAAATAGTGTTCAAAGTACCAGTAATAAAATGATTCACAAAAGAGGTGGTTTAATAGGCAATTTCTTCAAACCTTAAAGAACAGAAATTCTATATCATGTAAACTATTCTGGAACCTAGGAAAGGAGAGGAAACCTCTTCTCTTTTCCAACTTTGTAAGGCGAGTGTAATGTTTACAATCTGATGAAGATAAATTCTTCATATTCCTTATGATAATTGATGTACTTATGATAAACTCAGTATTTTATTGGGCTTTTTATTTTTTTAATTTTTAAATTTTTTCAACAGTTTTTATTCACTTATGTATGTGTGAGAGAGAGAGAGAGAGGGAGAGCACTAGGCTCTCTGCTGACTGCAGGACTCAATCCCAAGACCCTGGGCCACTCAGGTGTCCCTTACTGGTTTCTTTTTAGAAGCACCAAGGTACATTCAAAGTTCAAATATACATATAGCTATATATTTGTAATCATCTTTACTGGTCCTGTTTCTCTCTAGGCCACATTGTTCCACTTTAATTTATAATTTATTTTATGTATTCTTGCTATACCATTGTAAGTTTGCACATATTCTTACTATAAGTCTTTCCAAATCCTTTGAGATGAAGATTGAATAAAATTAATTACTTTGTTTAAAAAAACATTTTTACTTAAATTTCAAGTCCACAGAAAAGTTGTGAGCATAGTAATATGAGCTTTTTATGTCCTTTATCTAGATTCACTCATTGTTAATATTTAGCCACATTTTATACTGTCTTACTCTTACTCTGGGAGTAGGTTGTATATCAAGAATCAGAAATTTTCCATTATCTCACAGAAGTCCTTCATCCCTTTTCCAGTGAACCCCTATCCTTGGGAAGTAATCACTGATCTGATTTGTATCACTATTGAGTAATTTGACCTATTCTGGCACTTCATGAGGTCAAACAGAATGTACTTTGTGTCTGGCTTCTTTCACTCAGCAGAATATTTTTGAGATCCGTCTCTGTTGTTGTATGTATAATTTATTCATTTCTTTTGTAGTGCGGGATAATATTCCATTGAATGACAACACTAATTACCCACTCTTCCTTTAGTAGACATTTAGACATTGCTACTTCTAGTTTTTGACTATTAGGAATTAAAACATGAATATTATGAATGAAATTAGATTTTATTTTTTTAAATGGATATGTTTGCTTCAGTATCATTTAAGAGATCTTCATTTGCCCTATTGAATTACTTTGACAGCATTGTTTAAAAATCATTTGGCCAGGTATGTGTAGTTCTTTCTCTGTTTTGTTCCACTGGTCTATTTCGTCTATCCTTTCACCACACTTACTGATTACTATGGGTTTACAGTAAGTCTAGATTCAGGTAGAATAAATCCTTCAATGTTGTTCTTCTTTATCTAATTGTTTTGGTTATTTGAGTTCCTTTGTCTTTTAAAATAAAGTTTAAAATAAGCTTTTAATTTTCTAGAAAGAGTCCTCAAAGTTTTTTGAGATTGTACTGAATATATGGATCAAATTAGGGAGAATTAATGTCTTAACAATATCAAGTCTTCCAATCCAGAAACGTAGTTATTTCTTTTTTTTTTTAATTTTATTTTTTTAAAGTAATCTCTACACCTAACATGGGGCTTGAACTCACAATTCAGGCATCAAGAGTGGCATGCTCCACTCTCAGAGCCAGCCACGTGTCCCAATATAGTGTATTTCTCATTTACTTAAGGCCCCTTTAACTCAGAAATGTTGTATAGTTTTCAATGTAAATATGTTATACATCTTTTATTAAATTTATGCATAATACTTAATGATTTAAATGCTGTTGTACAGAGTACTTTTTTTTTTTAAGATTTTATTTATTTATTTAACAGAGAGAAAGATCACAGGTAGGCAGGGAGAGAGGGGGAAGCAGGCTCCCCGCTGAGCAGAGAGCCTGATGCGGGGCTGGATACCAGGACCCTGAAATCATGACCTGAACTGAAGGCAGAGGCTTAACCCACTGAGCAACACCAGCACCCAATACAGGGTACTTTTAATTTCATCTTCAAATTTTTCTTTGCATATATATATATAAAACTGATTTTTGTATATTGATTTTGTATCCTGTGACATCGCTAAATTTACTTATTAATTCTGGTACTCTTCTAGTAGATTCCTTAGACTTTCTAAATAACATGGTGATGTTGTCTGCATGACAAAGACAGATAATTTTACTGCATCTTTTCCAGTCCTTGTGTTTGTTATGATCTTTACTTGTTCAATTACACTAGCTAGTACTCTAGTATAATGTTGAATAGATGTGATGAGAAAAGACATCCTTGTGTTGTTACTAACTTAAGGGAGAAAGCATTCAATATTTCACTATTTTATATCATATTACCTCCAAATTTTTCATGGATGCCCTTTATAGTTTAATGAAGTTTTCTTCTATTACTAGTTTAATTAAATTTAATTACTTATAAAACTATTACTAGTTTGCTGAGAGTTTTAAATATAAATGGGAATTTACTAAAAGTTTGCACTGAAATAATTGTTGACTTTTCTGTCTCAAACTGCTGATGCGATCAAGTATATTGACTAACATATGCTAAACTAAACTTGTGTTTGTGGGATCAACCCCATTTAGTATAAAGTTTATTATTTTTGTGTATTGTTGGAATGATTTGCTAGCATTTGGTGAGGATTTTGCATCTGTAATTTCAGTGATATTTGGGAGAGTGGGTGGTTAACAAACATGCTAAGTACATAAGACATTTATGATATTAGAATAAGGGTATGAAATCAGTGTCAGTGTATACTTCTTGTTTGGCCATCTCAAGTAAAAGAAACTCTCCAGGCTTATTTGATGACTCCTTGGGAAAGAAATGAAAATAGAGTACTGGGAAATTGTATTGGAGCCAGAGATCACAATAAACATTTGCTCTGAGTTGTGGTTTCTTTTTATGAAAACTTTAAAGCAAATTTTATAATTCTGCTGAAAATTTTCTCTTCATATTTACATTTATGTTTGGGATTTTTCCTCTGTAAATTTTTACCGAGATTATCAATTTTCTTTGAAACTATTCTTGCATTCTCTTGATTGGAAAATAAGTAATATAGAAATTATAATTCATGTGATTTTATGGAGCATACAAGGGTATTGCAGCAAAGCAACACAAAAGCAGTGTTAATCTACACATAACTAATCACTTTTACTTAAAAGTCATTGTGAATTTGTTCCTGGGACCAATTTTAATTCAGTGCATAAAAGAATGATTAAAAAAAAGTGGTCCGTCAAAACTAGAGAAATCCTCAGATAGAACCGTGGGTTTTATAAAGGCTTCTAAAAATCATAAAACAGAGGAAAATGGTATTCCATCATTTATAAGCCTTCATCCAGTCATCAGTTCACAAAATTCATATAATAATAATTCAGTAGTTCTGGCTACCTTCATCATGATGAGAGGAAATGCAAGGAAACTGACTAAAATTATATTTCTAGTATACACTAACTGTAGCTTTGGAGAAGTCATTTACCTTTCTGAATCTCTTCCCTGTTCTCTAAGATGAGAGGCTTAGAAAATATAATATGGTTTGCAAGATCTTTTTCAGACCTCATGTATGCTACCACACCTTATAATAATTAATAATCATGAGATTGACTCTGAAACATTATGAAATCTTGAAATGCTTTTGAGTCCTCAAAGAAATTATGCTGAAATTTATAGACACTTGCTGCTTTTGTTCACCCAGCATCTATTCTTTCTTCTTGTGGGAACACCACTCAAATTGCTGTGATATTTTTTTCTTCCCCAGATAGTTATTGCTTCACGAATGATGCAAGTACTTCAAGCTTCAATGACTGGTATGATCCCATTCCCTTAATTTCAGTGGTTCTTTGGGTATGGTAAAAAAACAAAACAAACAAACAAAAAAAAACCCCAAGAAAACCGCACACCTAATTGATTAAATCAGACTCCTCCCTAAACCTCTTATTTAGGAATTACAGAAAGATTTATCTCTGTGCTTATCATGAGTGAAAACGCATGATGCCCTGGGAGCTCTCTGTAGCATCTCAGGACCACAGAGATGAAGCTTGTTGATAACGTAGCCAGTAATGAGAAAGAGCTGAGAAATGAATTAATCAAAGGCATAATCACTTTTAAGTTTTCAAATCAAGCCTGTCAGATAAACCAAAATCTTTGTTTTTTTTTTTTTTTAGTGGTTTAAATTCCTTTATTCTCTAAGCTAATTTGGTTTGTGTGTTTTTTATTTGTAGTCAAAAACGTCTTGCTCAGGGCACCTGGGTGGCTCAGTGGGTTAAGCCTCTGCCATGCGTTGAGGTCTCAGGGTCCTGGGATCAAGTCCCGCATCGGGCTCTCTGCTTGGCGGGGAGCCTGCTTCCTCCTCTCTCTCTCTCTCTCTGCCTGCCTCTCTGCCTACTTGTGATCTCTCTTTGTCAAATAAATAAATAAAATCTTTAAAAAAATCTTGCTCATATTAATTGAGGAAATGCTGTGCTTTAAACAGCTAGACAGGCTACAAGGAGCATGTATCTCCCCATTGTGTATTTGTCCTGGTATCAGTGCATTGTCCTGCTAGTAGCCATTTCTCTTCCTGCTCACTACCTTTTCCCATTCCCCTTCTTTATGAAACAGATCCATTTCCTTTGGGAAATCTTCCATGTTTTCTATGTGGACCAGCTCATACTTTCCTTAGGGTACTCCCTAACTCAGTCTATGTGGGTTCTGTAGTGCCTGTAATGACAATATCCAAGCCATTTGTGCTAGCTTGGACCCATCAAAGAATCCAACATTCTTGGCAGAGTGACTAGCTTAAGGCTGGACATGTGGCTTAATAAAAGAAGCGAAAGTTTTCTCTTTATCAATCTGTGACATTTTGAAAGAAGAACCTTTTTCTAGCTTGGGTTTCTAGGCTGGGAGGACTTGGATTTGGGTTCCCAATAGCCATGTCCCCAGTCACTCGAAGGGAATGCATATGAAGTAAGAAAGAACGAGGCCAGCTTAGAAAAAAAGAAGAAATAGTGGGGGAGGAGGAGCCCAGAAAATAGCTTTCAAGACCAATATCCCTGACATGTCAAACTTGAACTTTTCTTTCAGTCAATAAATTCCTTTTTGAGATTAATGTAGCATAAGAAGGATTTCTGTACTTCTCAAGACCTAGCTTATAAAACACAAGAGAACCAGTTAAAACATCTGTGTACATAAAGATACCTCCTGATTTAATTTAGCTGCACACCTGCTCATTTCACTTTCTCCTTGCCATTTGTAGTCTCTTTTCTCAGCATTTGATGCTCTCCTGGTATTGGGGAAACTGATAGCACTCAGTGCCAGCTCCCCACACTCTATGCTGCCCATGCCTGTTCCTGACAACAAGCCTCCTAGTGAGGAAGCAGCCACAGCTGCCTTTTTAAATCACTGCTTGGGGCCTTATATCAACTAGACTTAGCAGACATTTCTTTTGGAGTGGCCAAATCAAATATACTGGCATGCATGTGAATTGATTAACTGCAATCTCACCGTCATTTTGCTGACTGTGTGCCCTGTGACGGTCAACTGAAGCTAGCAACACTAAGAAGAGACAGCATTTTTTTTTCTTTCTTTCTCTACAGAGTGGTTCCTAGGGGCAGAGCTGGCTACCAGAGAATATCCCCAGATCAATGGAAACACTGATCATCATCTTGAATAGATCTAGTTTGATATTGCATTTTATTCTTATTTTTGTTTTTTAATGGAAAATTTACATTTTTTTTCCTATTTAGATAATCAGAAATGATCTAAGGTTGGCATGGATGCCCCTATCTCCCTCAATCTGGGATCAGTTTAAGACAGTGCAATTACTTAGCTATAGTTGGGGCCAAATGGATGGTATATTTTATTTGACAGATTGTGGTTCTTTAACTGTGTCAAATAATGGGCTGGTTAATATCTCAAAATGTCATGGGTCACAGTACATATCTTTATGCGAAAACGTCTCTGTTCTTTTCTCTCAGCGTCTCTCTCTTCCAACTGCCCTTCCACTGCCCTGTGCACATAGTCCGTTAATATGACCAGTGTCTCCCTTCTAGAGATGGGTATTACCATCTAGTTACATCTAGTTACATGTGCTTAGAAAACTAATCGTAGATAATGTCTTCATTCTTGCATTCAAATTTATACTTAAGAAACAGTATTTCAGACAATGGACTGCTTCATCCTTTGTCATGAATTTCTAGCTCATTTAATTTGCAGATACTCATCAGTTGCCTATTCGAGCCAGACACCGTGGCAAACAAGAGAAGGCCGTACTCTGTTGTCATCAAGCTAGCTAATAAAAGATGAGCTCTTACCTTCCATTCTTATTTAGTCAAGTGTCCACTTATTAGTGTTTTTATTGCATCATCCAATTATAACTCATATAACTATTATTTGTGCATGCTTGGTAAATTATACTAAATGCAAATATAAGAAATTATTAGTGTCAATAACTCTAAAAGTGACAGGAAGATAGAGGGCATGCATTGCCCCTGCTGCTGTTTGCTTTGTATCCTTTTCTCTCTTCTCCCTACATTCCCTTCTTGGAGGTGGCACAGATTTAGGAAAAACTAAAACTTTTTAAACAACTATTGTTATGGTAACTGTGGTTATATGGCATTGCCTGGGGATGTAAGAGTGATCATTTATGGATCCGTGTGATTTAAATTGGAAATCTCCATAATTATACCCAGATGTCATATTTTTAAAAAAAATAGATAATGAAATTTTACAGATAACCATACTTAATTTCATGATAATAGTTAAATGATTCAGATCATTCTAAGCCTGCACTTTTAGTTTCTCAAAGAGAATGTGAGTCATGAGGAGACAGCTCGCCTCTCTTGGAGTCACACCAAAAAAGACCCTACTGTAGTTGAGAATCAATGTGTCTTCCAGCATCTAGTTCTTCTAATTTTCTCTTAATTTTCTCATCAATAATAACATTTTCTTTTCTCAGTTAGCAAGTTTTTTGGATAATGCAACCCAAAAAACCCTCTTAACTAGCTGTATCACTCAAGTTTATGCAAAAGTGCCTTTTAAAATTTTTTGGATATAATTTGACAACAAGCTAAGCTGAGTAGGAGTTAAGGAAACAAGTCCTCTCAGCCCCCAAGGTAGATGATGCACTGACCTTGTGTCTTCCTCATAGTAGGTATTTAGTAGTGGAAGAGAAAAATTGTTTTACCCAAAAGGAAGGTTTGTACATGTTGGGAAATAATCTTTTTAATTACGTTTTGCTTGGAGTTTTCTTTTCCCTACAGAGGACTATAAATAATCCCTCTCACATCCCTTACAGAGCTTATAGTCAGTCCCAACCATAAACAGTAGAAAGAGTCAATGATATGTTATCCTGTCAAATTCCCAAATGTTCAACTGTTCAAAAATAGCCCCACAATGGTAACAGAAAAACCTACCATGGAATGTGCCTCCTTCTGGATATGCGCAAGGTATTGTGTATCCAAGAAGCATGTGCTGAAACACAGAATAGCGACCACAATAGAGACAAATATTTATTGAGTAAATCCAACAGTGTGACCTACTAATATTTTAAAAATCCACTTTTCAATGTTCCTGGATTATTCTCAACATCACAGGGCCTGGGAGACCAAGATTTTAAAAAATAAGTTGTGGTGGTGGGAAAAGATGGTGACTATTATAAGTATGGGTTGCTTATGCTATGCAGAATTTCTTAGTATAGAGTATACTCTAGACAGCTATGTCTACTAAAAACTCATTATTACCATGGAGATGCCTCAGCATTATCTCTTGGACACATGACAGACCATGGTCTCCCAAGAGACAGTCAGGGTGACATTTCCCTTTGGTGCACCTTTCCCCAAAGTATTTTCTGAGGAAATAAGTTTTCTGAGATACGCTAAAATAAAATAATTTTGGAGTCAACTAAGTTTATCTCTACATCATATCCCATTATTAAAGACTCAAGCATGTTGCACTTAACACATTAAGAGATCTGAGAAGCTATATATTAAGTATACTTGCTTAACTTTGTTCCATGTAGTAGAACCTTGTTTCTTTGAAACAAGTTATATCGTGTAGGTTTTCTTTGGATAATAGGAACTTATGTGAATTTTCCTTCTGATGTTTTTTGATAATACTTACAAATTTCTGTCTCTATTTCTAGCTACTCTCTTAGATAAGGAAGCTGAGATAACAAGATCTTGTGATGATTAAGTGGTGGAGCCAGAATTCAGGCTCAGATAGCTTGGTACCAAAATCTAGGCATTTGATCACTATACATCCATGGTTTGGACTTAAACTTTAATTTTTAGAAACTTGATTTTGCTTGCAAGTCCTGGAATGTTCTATCCTGTAGGGCAAGAGACACACTAGACAAAATCCAGACACTGATGTTTCAAACCAAAATGTCTACTTTATAATTTATAATAAGAAATTGCCACCATAAAGATTGGAGTATTCAAAGTACATCACTTAATGCATTTTTCTCTTCTAGGAAGACCTATGTGGAAAACCAGGCCACGTACAAAATGTTCCTGGATGAGAATGAAATCAGAATGAGGGGAGTTAATTAAATCGCTGTTTCTCATTCTGTGCTTCAGGGACTTAAAATTTAGGGGAAACATTTGTTAAAGTTCTTCATTATTGGTCTAGTGAAGTTTACACTTTTCCACCAAAACTATCATTATAGGGAGACTGCACCAAAATAAAGACTGAGAACTTGTGCCTACTGATCTTCCCTTCTAAAAGCCAAGGAAAAGAGAAGATTCATTTATTCAGTGAATGAACCCCTGAATATGGAGAAACTACACAGAATGTCATTAGACAATCAGGATTATCATAAGGTTCCTGAAAGATAAAAAACCAGGGTGAGTAGATAACTGGAGTACAACCATAAGAAAACAAAAACATAAATCATGATCTAAATATTCCTGAAGTAGTAGTGATAACTTCCTGATTGAGCCAGGCCCAATGCAATGAACACAAACTGTTGGGTGAAACTTGGGATGAGAGGTTGATCATTGCTGAGCTGTATCTTGTGCACCTAGGGTAACTAATTTCCTCCTCCTCCTCTGTTTCACCAAGCAGTGGTCTGGGCATTATTTGCTTACAGGATAAAGCAGAAAGCCAGAACATAAGTGATTATAAAATCAAGGCAAGATGACAGGGAGCTGTTGGTTTTCAAGAAGGACAGGGTTGTCTCTATTCATTAGACTATTTAACTCACATCCCACATTTACCACAGCCCTTCCCTCTTTCTCTCCCATCGGAGGCAAAATGTGGTCATCAAAGCAGTCTAGAGGTGTCTAATTGAAATACGATCAAATTGCTGAGAATCACCAAGTATCTAAAGGAAATTCACATTATGAAAGAGTGACTAAAAGAAACATTAAGTAAATAACACCTGACAAAATAGATTAAGAAATAGCAAAAATAGTAGAAAACCTGAGGATAAGCAAGATTATATTTGAGGGGAGTTCCATCAGAATATTATGGCCATGAAAAAGAATAATGAAAAGATTTGGGACATTCAAAGTTTGTTGAAATTAAAAAAAAAATAATAGAGGGACTGGATGTAAAATAGGCATAACTACAGAGCATATTTGTGAGCTAGGGGTTAACCTAGGAATTTCCCCCCAAATTTCAACAAAAATAAGGGATGGAACATATAGCACAATAAAATAAGTTCATAAAAATAAGAGAGAAATTAATTCAGATTAAAAAATAATGAAATGTAAAAGCCAAGAGGAAAACCAGCTGGTTTCTGAAAAAATAATGAAATAGGCAAGCCTCTGGAATAATTCATCAAGAAAAAGAGGGAATATGGAAATAGATTATATTAAACATGAGAAAGAGGACATGAATACAGATTCAGGGGAGATTAAAATGTGTGAGAAATTCTGTACAATTTTATGCTAATGAGTTTGAAAATATAGACAAAAATGGACAACTTTCCAGGAGAGTTAAAATTTGCTGAAAAGTTTTTCTTTTAATAATGATCTTGTGACATGGAAGATTTTTCTTAAACAATACACAAAATTCAGAATTTATAAAGTTTAGAGAGACAGCATTGACCTCATACAAATTAAAAAATGGTGATGATATGCCTCATAAACATGGTTTAAAAAAACTGACAGAAAAGATATCCTTAGTTCCTTTATTAGTAGGCAAATATTTATTATCATGATATGTCAAACACTACCAAAAACTTATCAGAAGATAATCATCTTACCTGCCAAGTCCCCTTTCCTATGTTATTATATATATATATATATATATATATATATATATATATATATATATATAAAACTCATTTGCATTATAGTACCTCTCTTCTCTCTGTCAAAATGTAAATTCTGAGACTGCATTTTTTTCTTTTCCTGTTGTGGTCAATTCTGTACTGACCAAAGGATATCATAAGGGCTCATGGGGAATTCATAGAACCAAAATACAAATCACCAATAATCATATGATGGCACTCTGCAAGAATTGGGGGACAGCAAATTAAAACAAGTTCCAAATTTTTTGTCAGTCACATTGGCAAATAAAGGAGAATAATTTTAATGTATTAGAAAGGATATGGAAAAGTAAGTTTTCTTTGTGCAATTTTAGATAAAAAGGCAAGTTTAGAAACCAATTTGAGATGAGTTATTAGCATTTAAAATGCATAACTTCTTTAACCACAAAATTTTTGCTTCTACAAAGAAGTTCTAAGAAGTACTTGAATACGTGTACAAGCTATGTGAGCAAGCATGTGTTACTGCAGCATTGTTTATAATAATAAAAGACTGGAAATAAATCTGTCAATCCATATGATGTAGGTGTATTTGAATTAATATAGAAAGATCTAGAAGTTATACAGTTAAACTTTAAATAGTTATATAAATATATAATATTTCTTTTGTATAAATATAAAATTAAAAAGCCTATAACTATAGGAAGAGGACTGATAGGTTGGGTACACACCAAACTTTTATTCGTGGTTACCTCTAGGTAGGAGACAGAAGTTGAAAGAAGATTTAGCAACTCTTCTCTCTATATTTCCATATGCTAAAACAAGAATAATGCCATGCATTACTTGTATTGTTAAGTGTGTGTGTGAGCATACAATTTTCATGTTGTCACAATTATATCTGATCTTAAATTCTTAAAAATTTTACATTATGTATGCTAAGGGCTTCATAATTATCGTTTGTAAAAGTTGCATGTTATTTCAGTATCTTCTAAAACCAGCTAGTCGCTTGTTTTAGGCAGGTTTTGAAACTTGATCAGTGGAAGTAGAAAATAACTAATGAATTATTTGTTGAGTTTGCTTTGGCCCTTCTAGGCAAGAGACATGTAAATAACCCTTAAAAGTCAGAAGAAAGCTTGTGAAAGCAGTCAGTAACAGTGAGAATAGAGAAAATTTGCTTTAAATATGCTTTCTCAGAATATGTTTTAAGAACACCAGACTTCCAAGGCATTCCATTTGAAAGATTTTGAAAAGAAATTTGGGATAAAACCAGCTACTATCTTTTCCCGTTAGATTATTGCCAAGTATTCCACAAATGACATTAAAGTTCTAGAAAAAAAATTATATATATATATATATATATATATATATATGGCATGGCTTTAAAAAGTTTTTAAAAATATATTTAACAATTTTATTAGTTTTCAATTACTTTGTAACAAACAATCCCAAAATTTAGCAGCTTCAATCAACAAAACTGTATTATCTCATAATTTCTCTAGGTCAGGAGCCTAGCTATATTGTTTCTGGTTCAGAGTCTCTCCTGAGTTTTCAGTCAAGATGTTGGCTGAGGATACAATCACCTGAAGGCTTAACTAGCCCCAGAGGATCTATTTTTAAGGTGGCTCACCCCCTTGCTGGTCACGGTCAGTCCCTCACAAAGTAGACCTCTCTGGAGGGCTACTAAAATGTCTCCATAACATGGCAGCTGGCTTCTCCCAGAGCAAATGATCCAAGAGTGAGAGGGAACACAATGTGCCTCCCTCCTTTTTTTCTTCCTAATGCTTTTTATGACATTGTTCCTTAAGTTATACATTGTTAAAAACAAGTCAGGAATTATAACCCACACTCAAGGGGAAGGTACTTAAGTTCTACCTTTTGAAGAGAAGAATATCAAAGAATTTGTGGGCATAATCTGAAACCACCACAATGTCAGGAGCTGTTCTTTTCCCACCATAATACCTAGCAAGATTGTAATGATCACAGTGGGAACACTCCGCAATAAGGCCTTCACACTGAAGGGGGCTCCTTGTGTTATCTCTTCGGTGGAGAGTAGTAGGAACTAATTCTGTATTCAGTATCTATATGGTAATTGCATTTTGCATCTCCTTAGGAACAACATATTTTAAATAATGGATAAATAGGTATATGATAAATAGGTATGTGTTTAAGTGCAAATCAAAACCACAACATGTAAATCCAGTATAAAAATCAAGCAGCAGGGACAGGGCATAGGTTTTGTATCTTGAACTTCTCTCTCATATTTACTCATTCTTACATCTACTCTTCCATTTGTCAACCCATCTTGATAGCTTAATGTTCATCAGAACTACACTATATACTATATAGAAATTCTAGTGAACAGAAAAAGCCTCCACTTAACCTTTAAAAAAAAACCGGTCTTAAAAAAAAAAATCGGTCTTGTGAAAGGGAACACAGGAGGAACCAATTGTCAAAAAAAAGGCTAAAGTAAATATCCTCACAGAGATGCAATCGAAGGTCTTAGAGCAAAGAGATGGGATAACTAATTATCCCTGGGAAAAATCTAGGACAAAACCTTACATTTTTCTCTCTATTGTTAGTTTCCTTTTAATTTGTTGTGAATCCTAGCATTGTAAACCTTTTTTTAGAAGTAGCAATTGGGGGTGCCTGAGTGGCTCAGTGGGTTAAAGCCTCTGCCTTCAGTTCAGGTTATGATCCCAGGGATCAAGCCCCGTATTAGGCTCTCTGCTCAGCAAGGAGCCTGCTTCCTGCCTGCCTCTCTGCCTACTTGTGATCTCTGTCTGTCAAATAAATAAATAAATAAATAAATCTTTTAAAAAAGAAGTAGCAATCGAGGGCATCTGGGTGGCTCAGTCCTTAAGCATCTGGCTTCAGCTTATGTCATGATCCCAGGGTTCTGGGATGGAGCCCAATGTCAGGCTCCTAGCTCCCCGGGATGTCTGCTTGTCTGGCTTTCTCTACCCCAGCCTTCATCCCTCCTTTTAGCCCACCATCTACGCCTCTTCCTCCTCATGCTCTCTCAGATCTCTTTCTTTCAAATAATAAAATCTTTAAAGAAAGAAAAGAAGTAGCAATTCAGTGTGTGACTAGTCTGCATACATTGTGGAATTTATTCAACCAGTGAATCCTAGACACACTCAATAGATTCTATTTTTTAAAGCATATTGGTACCATGCTTCATTTAGGAACAATTTACTACATCAACCATAAGGGAGAAAGCTAATAAAATCAGATCATAAATATGTGTGCGTATATAAATTAGACACATCAGTATATATAACATCTATCCTATTGGGGTCATATGTAAAAGTAAAGGTTAGAAAAAAAGCTAAAAAAAAAATCTTAAATATTTTCTACGTGTTTTGTTTTTCATAATTTGCTAGAGAGGAATACTTGGTATATGCTCACTCTCTATACAAAATCTCTCAGTTGCTCTCCTTATTAAGCTAATGAGGACACTTTTACCTAGACCCTCAGAATTGTACATTACTTTTTTTTTCTACATTATTTCTTATTTTTTAGCACTGACCACAGGTCTTGTTGTAAGACTGGAGTTGAAAGAAGAGCATACAGACATACAGACTAAGTGATGGCTTTTGGGGAGGCTATGGAGTCTGTTAGGGTAAATACGGGCTTTAGCATCATTTCCTCACCAGCTCAGTATTGCTGGGTGGTGTGGTCTAAGTTATTTAAACTCTGTAAATCTGTTTCCTCAGCTGTAAAATGGGCATAGTCACATTTACATCCAGCATTGTGGTGGGAGGATAAATGAAATAATGCCTTTACGTTCGTGTCATAGTGCCTGACACTAAAAAGTTACTCATTAGGGGCGCCTGGGTGGCTCAGTGGGTTAAACCTCTGCCTTCAGCTCAGGTCATGATCCCGGGATCCTAGGATGGAGCGCCGCCACCACCACGTCAGGCTCTCTGCTCGGTGGGGAGCCTGCTTCCCCCTCTCTCCCTGCCTGCCTCTCTGCTCACTTGTGATCTCTCTCTCTGTCAAATAAATAAATTAAATCTTTAAAAAAAAGAGTTAGTAAATAATCATATTATCTATTATTTATTGAGCACTTACCTTATAATGGGAATGTGTGAAGCACTTTATACACATTTTAAAAACCCTGTTAATTTATAGAAAAGGGAACTGAGACTGAGAAAAACTTAAGACCTTGCCCCAGGTCATTGGCCAGTATTCAGACCCAGGTGTCTTTTCCAGTACTTTAGATGAGAGTGTCATACCCATTAAATGTACTTTTCCCCCCCTGCTATATTGATAAAACATCTTGAAAAAACGACCAGTCTTTCAAAATTATCTTGGATGTAGGAGTTTGTCAAATGGAGTCATATCCTTTTTTAAAAAATCATGTCTAGCTATGATAATCAGGAAAAATGGTTCATATTCCTGTTGTCAGCATCCCAGCCAAGCTCCAAGGAGAGTTCCAATTAACAGAGAAAGGAAAAGAGGATATTTTTTGCTCTGTTCCCTTACTAATCTCTTGGAGATCTTTTTATGGCTATCACCTCCCAGAAGTCACTTATCTCTGTACTTTCTGATGCTACCACTGATGTTTCATGAACACTTTTGAGGACACTGCAAAATAATATAGGACACAGCACAGTATCTGCTACAGATTGGGGCTCAGTGAGTGTCATTTGATTGAATAGGTGATCGGATGAATGGATGGATAAATGAATAAAGAAAGGATGGATGGGAAGAAGGGTAGGGGGATGAGCATGAGGTTGAGAGATGATTGTGACACTAGTCATGAGTTCTATCTTTCCTAGAAATGCATTAATATCTCTCAGCTTACTTGTTATGAGCTCTTAGAGTGAGGAAATCACTCAATATCACTGTGGATTGCAAAGCAGGACCAGGAAGACCTGTGTACCAGCACAGTACTTCCAAATGGAAAAGTCACATGCTCCTATCACCCTCCGGAGCTCAAGATTTCCCATCCTTTCTGTTTTTATGGACTTAAATATTACAGTTACCACCACCACATTATCTCGTTCTCATAGGTAAAGTAGTCTAAAGCAATCTAAGATGTAGGTTTTTGCCAGTTTGTTTCTTGTTTCTTTTTATGAGGTCGGGAACTTTAACTTACTGTATTTTGCTTTATTGCCCTTCACAGATAATGTCTTTTTTATAAATTGAGGGTTTGAGATAACTCTGCATTGAACAAGGCTCCTGGTACCCTTTTTCCATTAGCTCACTTTGTGTCTCTGTGTTACATTTTGGAAATTCTTGCCATATTTCAAACTTTTTTATTATGTTACATTTGTTATGGTTATCTGTGATCAGTGATCACTCACTGAGAGCTCAGATGATGGTTAATATTTTTTAGCAATGAAGTATTTTTCAAATAAGTATATATTTTTTTAAACATAATGCTGTTGTGCCCTTTATAGATTACAGTATAGGGTAAATATAACTTTTATGTGCTCTGGGAAACCAAAGAATTTATTTGTCTTGCTTTATTGTGATATTTGCTTTATTGTGGGATCTGGAATCATAACCATGAAACCTCCAAGGTATGCCTATATTTCCTGCTGTAACCAACTTTCCTAAAATAATGTCTGACACTTAGTAGGTGCTCAGCAAATGTTTTCTGGATGCTTAAGTGAGTCAGTGTTCATGTTTGATAACATTTAATTTTACAAGAGCTCTTTGTCAGCCCTTAACACAATCACAGGATGCTTGAGACTTTGGGACTCAACCTAGAGAGTTTATTTCCCTCACTTTTCAGATAAGGCAGCTGTGTTTCAGAGAGATTACATTAGTTGTGCAAAATCACATTCCAGTCATTACAGCACTTAGATCAGAAATCAGGTTTCACATCTGTCAGACTGATGTATTTCAGACTAATCCACATTTCTTCCTGTTTTTCTTATACCCACTCCTTAAAGTATCTTTGTATAGTCACTATAATTTTGCTTTCTTTAGCTGTAAGAAACCCTCAATGTGTTTATTTTTTAATGTTTGTAACTCTAAATAAAGCTGTTCTTTGACTTTGGTCAGTATTAATTCTACTGGATAATGTAAATCAGTGTCACAAAGAACTAGAAGAAAGCTATTTCCATGAATACCAAATGAATGCCACCAGAAGGTGTTTGGCATTCCACAGAGACCCAAGGTATAAGTATAAACTCTTCCCTTGAACTTGCAAACAAACAAGCAGACAGCAATATTTGGGCTTTTTCTACTCAAGCAATTTACCGCATGATGTTTTGGGTCATCTTTTTATAGCCTAGATGAACTGGTCTGTTTCATGGCTAGTTCATCAACTTGACCAAAAATAATAAAGGGGATTTACACTCCAATTAGTTTGATTCAGAAGGATTTTAACCTAGAAACAGTGCTTGACACTTTAAGATCCATTATTTCATTCACTTCTTCAGTCATACTATAGCCCCATTTTAGACCTGAGAGACTGAGGTTCCCAAATGATAACTTGCTTATAATCACATACTAAGAATAAAGTCAGGATTTGAAGCCACTTTTCTGTGTTTGTTTACTGAACATGTTATGGCCTCTTTTTTGTAATCTGCCGTAATTGTGGGGGTGGTGAGTGGGAAGCAGACAGACAATAATAGTGACTATTGATTCTAGCGATAACATAAGTAACTGGGCTGACTCAGCTGTTAATTCACCTGACACGATGATTATCAGAATAGATCCACATCTGCTTTTTCCTCAATGTCCTTGCTAAGGATAATAATGCTTCCGAAGATTTCCTGGTCTGACAATCTCAATTCACTACAAGATTAAGGACCTTTATCTTTATTTCCTCTGATTAAATATAATGCTTTAATATGTGGGATGATAACAGTTTCATCTTTTCACTGCCTTCCTGTTCAGTCTTTCAGGGTAGGACTTAAATTGTCTTGACCAATAAAGACATTCTAGGTTACATACAGACAAAAGGAATGGTGAGATGGGGGAGATCACTTGGTCTGCCAACTTTTTCATTCTAGATAGAGGCATCATTCGTGAGCATCAGATTCCTTTATTGTCTTCAAAGAGTATAATGAAGTTTTTGTTTTGTTTTGTTTTAAAATCATGAACTCAGGATTTTTACCAGGGTTAAGAGTTTAGGCTCCAGAGACAGCATGACCTTCGTTTGGATATTAGCTCTGTGACAGGCTAGCTCTGTGAACTTTGGCTTGGAAAAAAACCCAGTTTTCTCATCTTCAAAATTGGAATGACAACAACAACAATAATATGTTTCATATGCTTTATATCAGGATTAAATGAGTCACCACAGATAACAGTTCCTAGCTCATAGTAATCTTTAAGTATATTATTATTTGATAAACTTAACCTAACCAGGACTCTGCTGAGCCTTCTCCTTCGCTCATATTATTTGAGTTATTATAGGTGAATGTCATTTACTATTTAAAAACATGAAAAATTATAACTAAAAACAAATGAAGGAACACTACACCAAAAACTAATGATGTATTATATGGTGACTAACATAACACAATTTAAAAAAAAAAACAACAAAAAAAAAACAAGCAACAGTGCTGCTTTCTCATCATAGTCTGTCCATTCCCATTTCTTTTTTTTTTTTTTTAAAGATTTTTATTTATTTATTTGACAGACAGAGATCACAAGTAGGCAGAGAGGCAGGCAGAGAGAGAGAGAGGGGGGAAAGCAGGCTCTCTGCTTGAGCAGAGAGCCCGATGTGGGGCTCCATCCCAGGACTCTGAGATCATGACCCGAGCTGAAGGCAGAGGCTTTAACCCACTGAGCCACCCAGACGCCCCTGTCCATTCCCATTTCTAAAGTCAAATACCTTCTTCTTTTTCTTTGGGAATCACTGAATCCCTGGATGTTATTGATAGATAATATTCTATACACATTAACTACCAAAGAAAGAAATCAGAGAAATAGTTGGAATCTGTTTAGATTTGTTGTTCCATTTTTTTTACAGTATTTATAATGTCAGTTGGACAAGTTCAAAGTTAACCAATACATAAAAGTCTATGAAAAGTACATACAAGATTTTTCCAGATGTATTATAAAGAATAGCAGTCATTTTTCCTCCAAATGTTACTTTTTATTTCTTAAGAGACAGAATCCGAGAGAGAGAGAGAGAGAGAGAGAGTCCTGAGTCATAGATTACGGTTCTGTCTCAAAATGGCATTTTCTTCCTGAAAGAAGTTAACTATAGACAAGTGTTTATATTCCTATGTTCTCTGAACCATCAGCAAAAACACTGAGCACCAATGGATAGAGTGAGGGTGAGAGCTTTAGATGCAAAAAAATGATGACTTGAAAATATGAGCCAGCTTACTGTTTGTTTTGAAATACACTAAAGCTTCCCCTGTTTGAATGCCTTTCTGGAAGACTAAGACACATTATATTTTAAAGCTACTGAAATATTTCATCTTGAACTCAATGGCTATGTGTGTGAGGTTGAGGGAAGGATTATTGGGGAGCAGTTAGCTAGAAGAATAGAATATGATGATCCTTTAGTAAGAATATTATAACATTTTAGTTACAAGGTGATAGAATATATATGAAATATTATTGTATTCTAAACCATCCATACCCTAAACTATTTTTGTAATATTTGTAGTTGATCAAGTAACGTAATTAATTTGACTAATAAACTAGAAACGAGGGACACCTGGGTGGCTCAGTCGGTTAAGCGTCTGCCTTCAGCTCAGGTCATGATCCCAGGGTCCTGGGATCAAGTCCCATGTTGGGCTCATTGCTCAGCGGGGAGTCTGCTTCTCCTTCTGCCTGCTGCACCCCCTACTTGTACCTGCCCTCTCTGTCTGAAAAATAAATAAACAAAATCTTAAAAAAACAAACAACAAACAAACAATAAAACCCTAGAATGGATCCTTGGCATTTGCTAAGGCCAAATATGAATGATGAACTTCCATATATCAAACATCCACAATGTTACTTTATTTCCTTTTGTTTAATCCTAACGACCCTGCTGAAGGACATATTAATAAAGAAGATTGAAGTCTAAAGAATCAACAAAGTCTTACAGAGTCTGCTTAGCTAGCTTAGTTAGTACCAGGCACAGAACAGACCAACTACCTGTATTCTCCCTGACTTCTCAACTTAAGTGGAGACACCTTTAAAACATTCAAGAAAAATCTCTTTTGTTAGGCTAGATCTGAAGTTACTAAAGCTATCAATGTTTCAATGACTATTTTAATTATCAGGGACAAGTTATTTTATTGAGAAGCTGTTTGTTTTTCTTACTTATGTATGCTGAAAAGAAGAAAGAGATTACAGCCAAAACTTAGCCTGGTTGAAGCCAATTTCAAAACAAGAGACGTGAAAATTTAGATGCAGATGTGAAGCAATTAAATATTTTCACCAGAAATAATTGGACTTTTGGGATTCAAAAATGCATTTAAAAATATAGCTTATCTATTTAGATATATGTAATTGTTAAGTTCTGTCTTAAACTTAGAAACAGTAAAACTAATTTCATACCACATTTTAAACTTTAGTCTCCCTACAGGACTTTACACCTGGAATTTAAAGACTGGTGCATGAAAAATTGATTCATTTCAGCCTTCTCAGTGATCAGTGTGGCTGTCTGCATATATTCTGGGTATCGATTTTGAAGGATAGCTATGCTTTCATCCAGATTATCTATTTCATTGTCTCAACCATCATCTTATTTTGATGATCTTCTTTCTAAAATACTACCTATTATTAAAGTTATTACCTCTGAATATTTTCTTGCAGCAGTGCTTTATAGCATTCTGGTATCTTACAAACCACATTTACTTTGATATGTTAGGAAACTAGAGTATGTGATTAGAGTTAAATATTAAAAATACAAATTAAGAAGAATGTTAATTTATTTTGTTCTGAAAGCTTATTAACTGAAGAAAACTCTGATTTTCTGTCTGTTTTGAGTATCTTGTGTCAGCAATATCATGTTCATACCACACCTCATTAAGTAAAGTAATTTAACAAAAACTGTATCCAAATGAATGCTAATAACTTACAAAAGCACGAATAAAATTGAATTTGTATGAAGAAGTGTTTGCCTATGTCTAGACACTAAGTAATCATTAATTTCCACATATTCCCTAGAAATAATTAGAAAATTTCATTGTTTTGCTCAACCTTTGGATTTTCAAGAATACCATATAAAATTAAAGACCAAAAAATATGCAATAAATCTTAACTTTTCCCCCCAATTGTCATCTTTTCCAAGAAAATTTAACACTACCCTGAATCAACTTGCCATTTATTTCCTTATTCTTTCCATGATTTTCATAAAGTTTCATATCAGATTATTCTCCACATCAGTACGGAATGAGTTCTTAAAATTAGGAAGGAATTTGAACCTGAGGAGAAACCTGAGGAGAAAGTCATTATTAGTCATAATAACTAATGATATTCTTTTAGCAATTATAACATTTTGAAGGCACATATTTCCTATAGATGCTCCTGAATCAATCATTAACAAATGTTGATTCTGTCATTGGTGAGATACTGGGTTTTTTTTTAAGATTTTATTCATTTATTTCATACAGAGAGATCACGAGTAGGCAGAGAGGCAGGCAGACAGAGAGGGAGAAGCAGGCTCCCCGCAGAGCAGAGAGCCCCCTGTAGATACAGGGCTCCATCCCAGGACCCTGAGATCATGACCTGAGCCGAAGGCAGAGGCTCAACCCTCTGAATCACCCAGGTGCCCTCGTGAGATACTATTTTGAGCCCCATGGTACCAGGGGTTATGCCTTTGGGAAGTAGTTTTCTCACATGGTGGTCTGCTAGTTACTTAGAAGTTTTAGAATTCAGTCTACCATTATGCATGGGCTGTTCTTTGGGCCATATGTATAACATGGGCAATTTTCAGGAAGAAGATGGTTTTTAAAAATTTTTTAAAATACTTTAATTTTCACATGACATTTTTCTGTTAGACAATGACTGGTCCTAATGTGGATAAACTTTTTAGGCAGTACCTCAACCCTCAGGAAGTTGCAGTTCTTTCAGTGATCTTCTGCTGGCATCTATATCACTGATTCCAGTTTTTACACAAACAGCTTTTTTTTAATGCCTTAAGTATTTGTTTATATGTCTGTTTGTTTATTTGTTGGTTTCTCTAAAATATAAGCTCCATAAGGCAGAGGCTTTTGCCTGTTTTGTTTTACGCTGTTTCATTTTCAGCTGCACATTAAACAAACATTTTCTCTGTCCTTAAGAAATTCAGTTATTTTCCTTTATAATGCTGAAGAGTAAGTGAGCTAAATTTTGTCAATTTGCAATTTTAAAAATATTGAAATTTTAATCAAAATCAGTCATTTTGCAGTAAGACTTATAGTCTCTTTAATATGAGTTTATTAGTATAGGTTTGGTTATAAAGATCAAAAATATAATGATTATGAATCTCTTAGAAAAATTATTGCCACAATCATTCCATTGCTGTTGGCTCTTTGCCACCCCCCCCCAAACTTCATGTGTAATGTAGTTTTTTGATTTGTGGGATTTATTTTGTTTTTAAAAACTGCTTAATTTAAAAAACTATACACTATAGTTATGTGTATCAAAAATCAAAACTGTATAAAAATTTGTACTTTGAGAAGTTTACTTCATTCCTTCTCACCTACTTTGGTAATTATTTTTTTAAATTTCTCACTTTCTCTTTATATAAATAGGCTCGGAAGACCTATTTCATTAGTAATATTAGTGATTATTTCCATTGAGATTTCATATATGTTATACATTTAAGACAATATCTCTTCTTTCCGAGTTTTTGTAATGAACCAGAGTGTTAGTCATTATAGTCTGTTATTGGAGAGGCAATGGCTCTGGAACCAGATGCTTTCGAATTATCATTCTAGTTTTGCTTTACAAGATGTATGGTTCTGTAAATTCAGTCAGTGACTCTGAGCTAAATTTTATCATTACAAAGGAGGAATAATAACATTTACCTCTTAAAGATTAAAAGAAATGTGGTAGCCATGGATCTATGACCCTTAGATTTCTTTTCAAGAGAAACGATCCCCTTTTTTTTCCTTCTTATTCTTCTTTTTCTTCTTCCTCTTCCTCTTCTCCTTGTCCTCCTTCTTCTGTAATCTCTACACCCAGTATGAGACTTGAACTCATGACCCTGAGATCAGAGGTAGCATCCTTAACTGAGCCAGCCAGGTGCGCTGAAACTGTCCCTTTCTATTAAGGGAGAGCACATCTGGATCAGTAAAGACACTATAAGGGTCTCTCCCCTATAAGGCAACAGATGCTCCTTGAAGAGTAGCTTATCTCCTCTAGTGACTTCTAGACCAAAAATTCGGGTTAAATCTCAACATAATCTGAGTGGAGATGAGCTAAGCCTGATAATGGATGAAAGATTTTATATCCAAAGGAGCTGTAAAGATGGATCCAAAGAATGGGATGGATTTTGAGGAAGCTTGATCAAGTGGCCAGAATGTAAGTCTAAATATGTAAGAATCCACTGACTTGGGCGTCTTTCATAGAATTTTAGGATTTAACACTATAGCAAGGACCCTCAGAGATATGATGAAATCAGTGTTAGAGTGGCTTTTAGAAGCCTGGAGAAAGTGAGAGCCCATGCCAGAGTGGATCTACCTGTTTCCCTGGTCATGGAAAAAGAAGTAAAAAAAAAAAAAAAAAAAAAGCTCAGAGAAGTGAGCATGCCGAAATGAATGTATTATTATATAAGACCAGAAAACCAAGCAGAGGCTAGAGGACACATCATTAAGACCATCAAGAATGCGGGGTGCCTGGGTGGCTCAGCCGGTTAAGCCACTGCTTCCACTCAGGTCATGATCCTGGAGTCCCGGGATTGAGTCCTGCATTAGGCTCCCTACTCAGCCGGGAGTCTGCTTCTCCCTCTCACCTTTCTCCTCGCATGCTCTCTCTCTCTCAAATAAATAAAATCTTTTAAAAAAAGAAAAAAAGAAAAGAAAAGAAAGGAAAGAAAAGAAAAGAAAAGAAAAGAAAAGAAAAGAAAAGAAAAGAAAAGAAAAGGCCGTCAAGAATGCATCAGTGGTGGGTGATTATGACATGTCAATATAGGTTCATCCTTAGTGATAAATGTACTAGTCTGGTGAGGGATGTTGATAATGGGGGAGGATACGCATGTGAAGGGGCAGGGACTATTTGGAAAATCTCTGTGCCTTCCTCTCTTTTGTTGTGAACCTAAAACTGTTCTAAAAAACTAACATCTTTACCCCCCCAAAAAAAAATTGTGCCCATGGTAGGAGTATCAGCATCACTAAGAACTTCAGTGCTGACTCTCCTCTGTAGGCCAGAGATGATGGTAGGAGAAGTACTCACAGAATGGGGCTCAGTAAGAGCAGAAGGAATAATGGTTCTTGAAGGAATAGAGCCTATTTGGAAGTGCTTGATTGCCTGAAGCTAGGTCTTCGCAATTTCTATAATGATGGGCAAGGATGACTGACAGTCACGGGACCTTGACTTACAAGGAGTTGTGGGAATGTTAGTGGGATATTTAGGGACAGAATAGTTGGACAATCAATATGGGAACTGCTTAACATGTACACACAGTAGAAGGTAAAAATGAGGAATGATATCACAATGCAGCAAGTGTAGACTGTAAAGTTTCCTTCAGGCTTTGTGGCAGATCCCATGGAGTAGGACATGTCAATGGTGGATGATGATGCAGTGTGGGATTTATAAAAAGACCTAGTGGAAAAATTATAATATGGGCCCGTGGAGTTTTGGAGTAAGGCAATGCCATCTACAAACAAAGCAACCTCCTGAGAAACAACCCCTGCTATGTTACTGAGCCCTGGTAGAGACAGAACCTTTGTCCATGATGTAACAAGGGACCATGCATTCAGAACTATTCATTATAACTGGGCTCTATTGGACACACCAAGTCATAAAGTTAAGCAGGCCCATCAGTATTCTGCCATAAGATGGAAATAGTACATCCTGGTTGAGCCTGAGAATGACTAGAGGATGTGAGTATAAGGCATAAGCCAGTATCCCAAACCACCATGTCACTCATCACAATTGTACCAGTGCACCTTCCCCAGTTTGCACCTGAGGTCTGATTTGTGGGGGATAGGGTGTGGGGTTGGGATTCCATATGATCACCTGAAAGAGGAAAAAAGTCCCGAGCTCAGCTTACGGACAGGTCAGTTTGTATGTGGATGTAAGCTGAAAAGTGATGTTGGCTACATTATAGCAATATTCAGGGGTGGCTTAGAAATTCAGTGACGAGGATAATCTTTCCTCGTGGGTGGAAATGCAAGAAATTGACATGGTTTTCTACTTTATAGGGAAAGAAGAGTGATCTGAGGTGAAAACATACACAGATTCTCGGGCAGTGGCAATGACCTAGGACTGGAAAATAAAAGGATTAGATTAGTCAAGATAAGGCAGTCTGGAGTAGAAATATGTGGAAAGTCATATGGAAGGAGACGAAGAATCTGGAGATTTTTGTATCCTAAGTCAATGCTAACAACAAATCATTTTCCACTGCAGAGTCACTGCATACCTAAGTACACAAAATGATTTGGCTAATGACTTTAGCCAGCTTTGTCATCAACCCCCCCAGAACTGGTGTAATGGACGTATGAACAAAGTAGTCACAGTGGCAGAGATGGAGTCTACAAATTGGCCCTGTTGCATGGATTCCCACTTATACAAGGCTGATCCAGCTACTGCCGCATCTGGATGTCCAATTTTCCAGGAAAAGATACCACGTGAATGCTTGTTAACAATTCAGTTACACTAGGGATGCTCTGTTCCAAAAGGCCCAGGAATTCACTCCCACAGGGATAGATATCTATTATGAATATATGTATTCTTATGGGTTTGACTTTCCTTCCAATAAAGATTTAGACAGCACCATTATCTGGAGGTTTACTAAAAGTCTGATCCATAGGCATTGAATTCCTCACACCACCACCCAACAGAGAAACGACAATAAATGTGGTATAGGAATTGGCAAATACCACAGGATCCACCGACTGAATCACATACCACACCATCCAGAGGCAGCTCTTCTCACAGAATACTGGAATGGCCTTCTATTGGAGAGCCAGCTTGATGGCGATACCGTGTGAGGAGGCACTGCCATACTTTAGGACGTAGTAGATACTAAGTCAGAGGTCTAAATAGGAAGAATATATGGGCTCAAGTACCAAGAGGTAGGAAAGGAATGGTGCCATCTACTCCTAACTCCACTGTGGAACTTTCCATCAGTGGTTCGAGGCTGCAAAGGGACAAACTCTTGCCAAGGAATAAAGCAGAGGTACCATTAAACTAAAAGCTACAACTGCCACTTAACCAGTTCAGACAATCTGTGTCCAGAAAATACCAGGTAAGGAGGGCAGTCACCATATTTGCCACAATAATGAATCCACTTTCCAGAATTATGTAAGGCCACATTTTTCATGAGGGAGGCAATATGTGTGGATTCCAGGTGATTCACTTTGACAACCTGTGATATTCCCTTATTCAGTTTTAATAGTGAGCGGAAAGGGGCGCCTGGCTGACTTAGTCAGTTAAGCCTCCAACTCTTGGTTTTCAGGTCAGGATCTTGATCTCAAGATCCTGGGATGGAGCCCTGGGTTGGGCTCTGCACTCAGTGGGGAGTCTGCTTCTCTGCCTCTCTCCTGCTCTCCGTCTGCCCTTCCCCCTGCTTATCCGCTCTCTCTCTCTTTAAAATAAAAAAATAAATCTTAAAAAAAAAAAAACAGTGAGTGGATATATGCAGCAATCCTAGTTTGAAAAAAGGTAGGATTGAGTAAGGCTCAGAATCATCAAGAATAAGCTTTTGGGTTGTAACACCAGGGAAACCAGCAGGACCTACAATTATTGCTCAAAGACTAACCACAGAGACAGGTCTATGATTTGTCCTTCTAACATACTGCCATTAAAATTCCCCTCAGGAAGAGAGATCCATGGGAATGGATGGATACTTTCTGGAAATCTGTGAAGGAGAGATTTTATGAGACATACAGTCTCATGGAAGTATGTGATGGTCATGGAAGTGTACCACTCAGATATCCCTTCTAGGAAATAGTTGACAAATGACCTCTAGTTGCTATACTTTTATTTTATTTTTTTTATAATTTTTTTTTAAATTTATTTGACAGAGATCACAAGCAGGCAGAGAGGAAAGGAGAGAGAGGTGGAAGGGGGTGGTTGGAAGGGAAGCAGACTCCCTGCTGAACAGAGAGCCGGATTTAGGGCTCGATCGCAGGACCCTGGGATCATGACCTGAGCCTAAGGCAGAGGCTTTAACCCACTGAGCCACCCAGGCGCCCATAGTTGCTATACTTTTAGTATCCATTGCAGCATTCCTGTAAAGCCCATGCTGTCCTGGGCTTCCCCCATCCCATAATGGAGGACAACAGAGGTACTATATAGAGCCAGGTAATTCTGGCCTGATCTAACACTCTGCTTATGTGCAATTTTTCCTTTGGCACTGCACTGCTCCACTACCCAACCTTTCTTCCTTCCTTCTCTTCTTTCACAGATGTCAGACCTGCGCCAGCATCTGAAGACTTTTCCTGATCTTGCTTCTTCTTTTTATCTTCTGCAGGTATTTCTTCCAGCAAATCACTTGCACATCTAATTCTTGGCATCTACTTCTCATAGGAATAAAACTGAAACATTAGATAATGCTTCCTATATAAGTTCTAATCATTGTGATTCAAACTAAGCACTCAAAAATGTTGTTTTTAAGTCCTTATCTGTTAGTATATGTTTTTAATACATTATAGAAATTGCTTACATCTTGGGGTGCCTGGGTGGCTCAGCTGGTTAAAGCCTCTGCCTTTGACTCAGGTCGTGATCCTAGGGTCCTGGGATCGAGCCCCACATGGGGCTCTCTGCTCGGCAGGGAGCCTGCTTCCCTGCCCCACCTCCACTCTTTCTCTGCCTGCCTCTCTGCCTACTTGTGATCTCTGTCTGTCAAATAAATAAATAAAATCTTAAAAAAAAAAAAGAAATTGCTTACATCTTAAGCTATTTTCTGATACTTCCCAACCATGGAGCTATGAATATTTTGCCTACCTATAAGATCTGATTATATATATATATATATATAAAATTATACTCTATTTGTTTATTTGAAATAACAAATATTCATTTATATTATTTGCCAAATCCATAATCTATTATAGAAGTATAAAGAAACAATGTCCAAATACAGTGTATTTTATGATAAAACTCTTTTCTGCTTATAGATATCTTATTTTTAAGTAAAGCACGTTTTTCTGGAATCCGTTTCTGATCATTCAAAAGTTGAATAATAAATACTTAAAATAGAAAAAAATCTTTTACATGGATTTCACTTGTGTCACTGTCACTGAATAAAATAGAAAAGACAATGTTTTTCGTTTGGATACAATCATCCTCAAAGGCAAATACATGTAGTTATTATTGCAGGTATAGGAAGTGGGTTGGTCAATCTACTACTTCTTAGCTGATAGCGGCAGTAATCTGTGGCAGTGAGTTGAACTGAAAACATGTCAAAAATAGAGTAATTACAGCTAAGTTTATTTTACTGGTAGCCAGTGCGCAAAATAAAAGGGCATTAATAATGCTGACCTCATCACTTTTGCATTTGTCTAACAAGAATGAAGTATTTTAAGTCACCATTATATCAATTTTGGATTTGTGTATTTTTTTTTAGATTACATTTTCTTTAGGGATTTGTTTTACATGCGTATAAAAGGTCAAGAAAGAAGGTGCAAGAACTGTTTCTATTCATGCTAATGTTCGTATCAGACTCAGGGTTGATTTCTGATGTATGTTTGGGTTGCTTTTCCCATGCATATCCTCTTGACAAGGATTGTAGACCTTGCTAAGTGGCTCTGAACCCTGAAGTATATCATGTGACCTTTCTTTGTGGCCAAAGTTGCATCACTAGTCCTCTTTTCTCTTTCTAGTTTGCTTCCTAACTTCACCGGTCTGCTCGAGGTTCCACCTAAGAGAGCATGGAGGTAACTTCAAATTCATTGTGTTCTGGAGTAAAGAATGTGGCTGGACTTTGTCCCAAGCCAAGTGATAGATGTGTCTTTGTTCCTTCTGGTGGGCCTTTTGAGCCGCACCTGGGTTTATGCTAATAAGATAACCCCTGGAATGCCTTTAGATAGTTTATGCCAACCCAGTGAGCCAGAATGGGGGCTGGCCACGCAGGAAAGACCAACCATGTAAGTAGAAGTTTCAGTCCTGTGACATCAGCCTGATCTCCAGGGAGGGGAAGGAGGTTCAAGATTAAGTTCAATTTTATAGCCAGTGATTCTGTCAGTCATGCCTCTGTAATGAAACGTCAATAAAAAATCATGTAAAATGATGCTCAGTTCAGCCTCCTGAGCTGCTGACACTCATTGATATCCTGAGAGGGTGATACATCTTGAGGACACAGAAGCTTTACGAGTGGGAAGCTCCCACATCTTCCTGCATGTTTCTTCATAGAGCTCATTCTGATTTTTATCCTTTACATCTAGTGCTTTCCAGAATTCACTAGAATGATTTCTAATGAATTATCAAACCTGAAGGAATAGTGCACAGCTCCAAATTTGAGCCACTCGGCCCCATGGATGGGTGGCCTGGGAACCCTAGAGCTTATGGCTGAAGGGAGAGCAGTCTTGTGGGGGACTGTGCCCTTAACCTTTGAAGTTTGACTGAATTTGGATTGTTAGCATCAGAACTGCGTTTCACATTCTTTAAATCCTGAAGCACAATCTCCTTTAATAGCCAACCAATGTATGAATGTGGAACTTTCTGTTTCTCTTCCCACATTTTCCACATTTTCCACCATTCAGCCCAGTTTCTTCTTCCTTTGTATCATCTTTCAGAGGCATCTCCTTTAGTTCGTGTTTTGCTGTCACACGTGTATCCCTTTTTGCTTGGGCTAGTTCACTACAACTTAAGCTGGTCTATCCTTGTTCCATTCTTTTCTGTATTGTTAGTCGAATGTATCTCTCTTCCCCTCTCTTCAAGATCCAACACCTTTATCAGAGATCATCTGTTTAGTGCCCGCTGCAAAAACCCCTCACATGGCAGGCAATCATTTATTTGTTTAATAAATATGTCCTTGCTGTTCAAACTCTATTGCTCCAAGGAACCCTACAACTTGGTTCCGACACATCTCTTCAGTTCTGTTTTTCTTACTTCCATAAATTAATCCCTTGTTCCAACCCAGTTGTTTGCTCCCAAATAATATGGGCCCATCTCCATTCCACTGAACCACCTGCCTGTCTGAAATGCTCCTTTTCCTTCACCAATTGTCTAAGCACCACCTCCAGGAGCCTTCATGGTCTCCATTCCTTAGGGAGGGCTCTCACCTCTGAGTTCTCTTAGCACACCCTGTAGGCCTATTGTGTGTATTGTATGCAGTTCTCACTTAGCTCTTTGTCTGGACCACTTGGGATTTTACATTATTCCAGGTTCTTTTAAAAAACATACCACAGTCTTGGGGTGCCTGGGTGGCTCAGTCAGTCAAGCCGTTGCCTTAGGCTCAAGTAGTGATCCCAGGGTCCTGGGATGGAGCCCCACATCAGTCTCTTTGCTCAGCAGGGTGTCTGCTTCTCCTCTGCCTACCATTGCCCCTGCTTATGCTTGTTCTCTGGCTTTTGCTCACTCGATCTCTCTGTGTCAAATAAATAAAATCTTTAAAAAATAAATAAATAAAATAAAATAAAAATAAAAACCATACCATGATCTTTTGAAAACAGGCAAATGTAAGATAATTTTTTGTGATCTCGAGGACTAATATATGTAAAAGGTGCATCAAATTTCCAGTTTGTTGACAGACTTTTCTTTTATTCTGTCTAATTAGTGTAAGCAGTCAAGCCTGATTTATAAAAACAATGAAGATAGGGAAAATACCTTAGCTACTAATTCTACAGCTATTCTAATCAACCCCGTATTTTCATATCTGAAACTTTAGAGGTAGTATTGTTCCATACTGTCCTCCTTGTAGCCGGAATTATGGAGAATTTGTTTATTGTCCTTCAGTAGGGCATGTGTGATTTTTCACTTATTTGCTCTAATCTGAATTTTTCTCACCTGAATCTTCAAAGTCAACAAAGGCTCACATTTTCCACCATAGAATGAAGCAAAAAATGCACGTACAAGCATAATAGGGCAGCCCTCACAGGTTTCAAGCAGGGAAGAAACTAAGCCCCAAACTGTATTTAAATAATATAGTCTTTTTAGGGAGTTTTGCAGTCCTTACTTTGGCATATCTTCTTAAATCACCTGCATGCCCATATATAATTAAAGACTAAATATTGGCAATCTTTGTTATTTTGTAGCAATGTGAAGAAAAACAAGATTCAGTTATCACTAATCAAGAAGGATGCACAATTCAACATTCATTCAATAGAGACCTGCCTTAGGAAGAAATGGCCTTTTGTCAGCAAAACACAACTTTTTACAAAAAAATCAAAACTGAAGTTGACTGCAGGGAGTTGACTAAGTTTACTTTGGGGCAAATGGGTCCTGGGGTCTGTATTTGTTTTATAGAGGTTTATATATTCTGAAACAGACAGATCAATAATAATATTGAAAAACTAGGGTATTATAAAGCTGAATTTTAAAGTATAGCACATCTAATCTGTAAATAGAGATGAATGTGTTTGGAAATAAAGAGAAAGGGAATAGTGAAAGCTTACTTCTCTGAAAAATGTTGATGTTAGATGTATTAGATCTAAATTTATTAGATAAATTTCAAATTTCCTTATAAGATTCCACATTATTTTTACTTACTGTCAGTAGAAGTACATTTTTACAGATCTTGCTTGGTCAAATATAATCTTGTAGTAATTCCATATTCCTACACCTGACTTAATGGTTTCTCTCAGATAGTTCTTTCAACAATTTACACATTAATGGGTCAGTACACATTTAAAAACACTCAGTGGGGAATTTGAAAATTAACTCCTATTAACTCAAAGGGATAGCAGAATTATGTACTGATATAATGGTCTTGTAGAGAGCAAGATGGAATCACTCATGTCAACAGGGGCCCGTGTCAGGTGATAATGTAGGTAGTTAAGGATACTGCAGCTACGAATTATCCCCAAGACCAGCCCCAGCTGATGACACCCCAGAACTAATAGCAAGCAGAAAGGCAGAGGAGGTTCGCAGGGGCCCAAGACTGATTAAATCCCCTTTAAAAGGGGAGGATTTTTATAGCAAACTGTCAGCCTCTTCAGACATGACATCTCTTTGTATGACCACTTTGAAAAGGCAGCTGCCACCAAAGGCTATGCCCGACTGATCTCTGAATAGAACCGAGATCCTTCACTGCTTGAACATAATAAGCAGTAAGTGCCGAGAGCTGACCCAGACCGGAGTGAGGCCTTATTTCAACTGTGCGCCCAATGAGCAGTGTTTGGTCTGTTAAACCTCCTTCCCCCGTGTATCTTATTTGTTGTGTGACTTGTCCTGTGTTCTGCTCTGTGTGCCATGTAAGAAGCCCAAGTTAATCACATGGTGAAATGTCAATGAGTTTGGAATCCCGAACCTGCTTTGTAATTATGTTAACTTTGTTTTATGACTGAATGAAGCTGACATTGTGGAAATACATAATTTGTGTGTGCCTTCATAGCGTGCTCATGACAGGTCTATGAAATGAGACAGTGACTGAAAATTTCAGTTGTTTTTACATTCTTACTCCTGCCTTTTGAATTCTTTGTTAAGCATTATAATGAGCTGGTAAGAATTCAGACTAGTAGAAAGAAACAGGTATGTACATATTTTAGACACTTGTTTATTTTCAAATTATACAGATGTACGATAGGGTCTGATAGCTGAAGATCATGCTTGTACCAAAGTTGATTTCAAGGATGAGAGGCAGAGCAAAACCATGGGTGAAAGACTGCTTCCTGGTGAGGGCCCAGAGCTCCAACTATTGAAGGTTCCAGTGTCTTCTGAAGTGAGCAGGACTGTCTCTCAAGGAAAGTACCTAGAACCAAACCAGAGGTATATGATTGAGGAAAGCTTTCTTGGGAAATTTGTCACATACAATAAAGGGTTGTATTATGGCAACAGTACAGCGTCTGCTTACAGAGCAGAGTAAATTCTGGCAACAATACAGCGTCTACTTACAGAGCAGAATAAATTCTGAACGGATGTCTGCAATGAAGAAGTGCAGAATGGGTACCAGTGGAGCTGGTTTTCTGTTTTAGGGGTCCTTGGACTTTGGGCAAGAGGAGAGTGGCCAGGAGGCAATGTCAACAGTGATAAGCAGGGAAAGATTATATCATATCACTAAAAGGAAAGACCTGGACACATCTGGGTGTCTTAGTCAGTTAAGTGTCTGCCTTTAGTGCCGGTCATGATCCCAGGGTCCTGGGATCGAGCCCCACATCGGGCTCCCTGCTTCACAGGGAGCCTGATTCTCCTTCTGCCTATCCCCCTCTGTTCTCTCTCTCTCTCTGACAAATAAATGAATAAAATCTTTAAATAAATAAATAAATAAAAGGGAAGAGCAAGGCTCTATGTATGAGGGATAGAAACTGTTGCAAAGAATGACATATTGGAGTTCAGTGCACATATCTAGGGCTGAGTTGAGTGTTAGAGGCTTATGTCAGGATTCTGCATATGTTACCTATTTGTCTTTTTTGGTTTGGTGACTTTTTAGACTCCAGTGATTTTTAGACTCTATTGCTTTAGAAACAAATTATTTTGAGTTGGAAGCTAAAGTTGTATCTCTCCCTTTCTTTGATGAACATTTCATTATTTCCAAAGAAGTTCAATTTGATCCAAGTTTAGAAGGTAAGAGAAAGACAAAGAAAGAGATAGAGATAAAGGCAGCATTTTACTTAAAAGAGACACATCAGTAAGTTTTTGGAATGAGAAATATAGTCCCTAACTTAGGAAATGTCTTTCTTTCTGTAATCATTTTTCAGCATTTCCTTCGGCAGGTATTAGAGTTATAAAGATGAATAGGACATGTTTCTGCCCATTAGAAACTTACATCCTAATGGGTGATGCAGACATATAAGCAAAAAATGACCATACATTCCATTTTCTGATGGATTTGCTGGAAGTACTCTGAGAGGAGAGGTGTACCTAACCCACACTAGGGACAAAGGGGAAGGGTCAGAAAATATTTTCAAGACAGTAGTGGCTGAACTAAATTTAACCATCAAATATATGTGCTCAGGAATTTGTGTACAAGGCTATCTACTGAGTTGTGACAATAAATATATCAGTGGCATTCAAATATGAGTTAGTATTAGACCTGAAATGCAAACTAGGGAATTTTTATTTGATAGAAATGGGAGATCACTTAAGTTTTTAAGTTGGGAGGAATGATATGGCAGAAATACTTCTCAAGCTTTCAGTCAGTAGGGCAATTAGGTGAAAGGGGATTGGAGGAAGAGAGGGAAGCAATGTCAACCACTTACATGTGAAACAGTGGAGATCTGAATCTCAGATGATGGTTGTGGGGAAAACACAAATTGTCAGCATGTGAGTCTGCATTCTGAGTGTATTTCAAATGTTTTTTCCTCAAGAATGGGCATTTGATTGAAACTGGAGGAGAGAAGAAAGCCATAAATCAATCAACAAGACAACCCAACTGATAACTGGTTTGAAGACTGAAACTCTCTGAAGATATAAATAGAAAATTTGAAAGAGACATGGAAATAGATGAAATGGAGAAGGTCAAAGTTTGTTCCCAGATGCAGCTATCAATGTCCTCTTATATGCCCATTTCTTTCTTTCACAGGGCTGCTGTTGTTTTTTTCAGCATGATGAAAATGTTCTGAAAGAAAATGGGAATGGCTAAGTGTGTGAAAAGATTTGCACCAAGCAACATGAGTTTAGCCAACAGAAATTTGCGACTTGAGATAAATTTTAATATACTTGGTAATTGGTAACTATTATTTTAATACCAAATGATCTTTAGGAAAAAAAATGTGTCATATGGTACTTGGAATGGTCCTACTATGAGAAGGAAGCCCACTCAAAATAATTTATCATGATAAATATCATGGAGAAATAGAGGAAGGAAATACTTAATGAATGCTTATGATATTCCAGATATTGTGCTAGGTGCTTTGTTAGAACAAAATATTTCTCAAATTAGAATGTGTACATATTTCATTTTATCATTTTAGTTAGAAAGTTTGATGGAATGATATTAGTCCTCCTAAGAAGATTATAGCATAGACAATTTTGAAAAATAGTTTGGATACAAAAAGTAAATGTTCAGATCCATTTAAAAACATTCAGGCAAATGATTGTGAATGGTATATTCTTGATTATATGTATTTTCTACCTCCATTTATATGTAGCTATATTTGTTGGCACCTATGTTTTAGGGTCAGTCCCTATGAGGCTGGCAAACGCTGATCTCCCCATTGGTAGAAGCTGCTTTCTGACAGGGCTGTTGTCCTTCAGTATGGATTGCATCAAAATCATCACTGCCACTAAAAAATTTTAAAAGTAGGTATCTTACAGATCTCAATTTGAAATAATCGTCTCCATATGTGAAGGAGTTTCACAAATTTATATTTGTGAAAATATAAATGAAAGCTAATATTCTCCTTCTTTAAACATTCTAATTTATCTGAGTTATCTTTTTTGAAGTATTCATGATTTGAGGTAAAAAAAAAATTGTACTGAATAAAAGCCTACTTAGAACAAAATAGATTACCCTTTGATATTGAGTGTAGCAACCTAGTATTTGAGAAAAACAGAACTTCACAAAAGCTTAATATATTCAGAATTTGACAAAGCGTGACCCATTTACTGAAGCAGAAAATGCACCACAGGTTTTTCTGTGTTTCTTTTTTTTTTTTTTTCCCAAAAGCAGATAAACCATATTTATCAGTGAAATAAAAGAACTGCTTCTAGACTTACTTATTTGGGAGAAAATTAGGAAAGAAATAGAGGGAGAAAAAAACAAGAATTTTGACTCAGAAGATATTCCCCAAATAAAATATGGTAGGTTTTAAAGATTTCATAGGAATTTCAAAATGGGGGGATAGTTAATGATTTAGGTGTAAAAAGATACTAATAGTTATTGCAGCTTCCTTGAAGCCCTGCAGATTCCGTGAGGATATTGAACTGTTTACAGAAGCCATATGTTCATGTTACCATTTTTCATAGGAAATTTCTGAGATTTTTGTCAGGATTTTAAATATACTGGCAAAAGGATACAAAACCTTACTCTGACTTATTTAGTCTCCTAAATATTCATCTTAGTGATAGCAGTTTTTACATTTTCTGTATTACTAGTTTAATTGTCTTTCCTCTCCATACACCAATTTAATTGTTGATTCCTTGAAAATGGGGAGTTTCGTCTTACACACCCTCACATGGCCTGTCCCTGTACTGCATTTAATACAAAGCAGCTGTATCAACAAATGTTTGTCAACTGTAAGATCGAGGAAATAAAAATGAGAGTCCATGGACATTTATTCATAAAAAAGAGTAAATATGAACATGTAGATTGAGATATTTTTGTATTAAACAAGCACTTAAAATAGACAAATACAACCACTGATTATGTTTAAATATTTTCTTCTTCCAAAAAGAACTTAACATAAAAGAAAACTCATTTCATTTATCTCATTTAACAATTTTATGAAATACTGAAAAAGCATGTAATTGTAATTAATATTAATTAATATTAATTAATTAATATTCCTTTAACAATCCAAAGTAATGAATGTTATGTTGATAAGCTAGGGGACTGACAGAGATTTCACTTCTCAGCCTTATTTTTAGACTTTTGGACCATTTAGATTTTTTTTTTTTTTTTCCAGATTGATACTTTAAGCCAAAGTCAGAAGTGGGACTACAAGTGAATTTTTTTTTTTTTAATTAAAAAAAATTTTTTTTTTAAATTTATTTGACAGAGACACAGAGAGAAAGGGAACACAAGCAGGGGGAGCAGAGGAGGGAGAAGCAGCTTCCTGCCCAGCAGGGAGCCTGATGCAGGGCTCAATTCCAGGGTTCTGGGATCAGGATCTGAGCCAAAGGCTGTGGCTTAATGACTGAGCCACTCAGGTGCCCCTACAACTGAGTTTTCTAACAGTGTGGGTAAATTTTAAAAGATACAGAAGGATTAAAAAAGTCTTTTGGTGTGTTGGGAGAGAGTCTTTTATTTTAAATGCAGTTCCTTTATTCATTACAATTACTCCCAATGGCCTGATGGAACAGACCAGATGTGGCTGGAATGAGTTGAGTCCACAGTGCTGCAGATGAAATTTAAAAAAAAAAAAAAAAAAAAAATTGGAAATCCCTTTTGGGACCCTTGAAAACCATTTCTAGTCTAAAGCTACAGGGCAGAAATGATCAATAATGGTGGCCATTTGGCTCATTCATTTCTTTTAATGAACACACTCACAACTCACTAAGAGCATTCTTACAGGACTGGGATGGATTTCAATTCTCTGGTGATTGACAGAAATAGAGCCTTTGATAAAAACCTAGAGGGAGTAGCACTGCGCCCCACCATTCTTTCCTTCCCCTCATTTTTACAACGCAGTCCTGTTTCACTCAGAAAAATATGTCATCTTGGTACAGACTGACAAGCAGTTGATCAGCAGCTATTAGCAAAATTCTCCCCATGATTCTTAATGCAGTTTATTTTAGGAAAGAATCCCAAAACTGTGGATGCATTTCAAATAGGTAAAGTCTAGTAAATGCAGGAATAAAGGCCTCAAGAAAAAATGGGCACTGAGCTGGTTTAATCATTTTATTAATATTCAGTAGGATCATTTCCATTTCTGTAGTCATTGCCCCAGTTCAAGTAAGCATTAATTTGTATCTAATAAAGTGCCATTAATACTGAGGATCCTTATAAATTGCTTTTGATAAATGAACAACATCTGGATTATTGCATCAGTCTCTTAACTTGTCTCACTTATTCAAGTTTCTTCCAATTATTACCTACTTTATATCTAACTGCCAGGAAGAAAAACTCTCTCTTGAATTTCCACCAATATTTAATTCCCTGCTTATTATGAAACTAGAGTTTGCTTATTCAAAACTCTTGTGCTTGAGATTGATTTTTTTTTTTTTTCACTGATTTCCCAAGATCTTCATTTCTTCCTATCAGTTAATCTCTTAGGACTTCAGTGCATCCATATTCTTCAAAAAAGTGCATTTTAATTTTCTGGTGTCATCATTTCTAATATGTAAGTTTAAGAATTTCTAAAATAAAAATACTAGCCTGTTGGCAAACAAAGACTAGAAAGTCTCTGTGATTTCAGAAAATGCCCCTTTCTTGGATCTAAGTCAGAGGTGACTTGGTTAAGGATGGAAAGAGCTGTGCGGGTGAGGGGGGAGTGATGATTTTCTGGGCCTTTCTCTTTGTTGCTTCCTTGTCTCCCTATTTGTAATACCATATTGTGTATACATGAGAGGTTTTGATATTCAAAGATGTAGTAACTATTTTCAGAGCAAATGAGCAGTTCAGTATGAATCAGGAGTAAGTTTACAAAGTACGTATTTTAACCCTTTAGATGGGGTTTTCTGAAGTTCAAGTACAACAGTTGCATATCACAGAGAATTGAATTATGTCTTGTCTTCACAAATCTTGTCCTCATATTTTATGTTTCATGAAGATAAACTTAGATCAAAACTCTCTAAAGGCATGAGAAAAATGAGGAGACTTTCAAAAGTCTGGTTGAATGGTGCAGACCTTAATGTGCATAAATATTAATTTTAGCAGACAAATTTCTGTGCCAGGCCTTGGAATTTTAATTGAATACTTTTTATCAGCAAGATTATGTAAATGCTTGGATTCATAGTTTCTATGTCACTGAGGAATTATTTTTGAGAATAATGTCATCTTTGCCTTTATAACTCTGCATCATCAGTTAGAACTTTCCACTTCAAGGAATCCTAGAGAATCTGGGCACATCTGCCAATCAGCTCTGTCATGAAGTGTCAACTCTATTATGAGAAAACAATTTCAACTACAATTTGCAAGATCAAATATAGAAGCAAGCTATTGAATTTACTTCTTCACTTGTTTTTCCTCTCATCCTGTGTTGGGAAATACATCTCCCACAAATACATTCTCCAATTTCTGCCGAATTATGTCCTTAACTGAGTCCCACACCTAAAATGGACTTTCTCAATTGCCCAGATCATTCTGCCCAGAACTGCCATTTTAACATTTCCAAATGATGCTTTATCCATTTCACTTGTATTTCCATTGGCATCCCTACAAAATGAAAAACAATCTATTTTATACAATCAAGGATCTCCGTGATACGATTGCTTTTTAAACTTGCTCAGTTTTTCTCTATTAACTACCTTCTGAACACTGAATGCTACACATGACTCTGGAACATAATTTATGCTTATTCACTTGGCTTCCCATCTCCAGTTTGGCCACTATCTCACGATCTTCTCCACTTCTGAAATACTCTTCTCAGCCTACTTCTACCAGCCCCCCTACCCTCTGTGGACTTTCCTTGATTTCCCCAACCATGAGTTCTCTTCATTTACAAAATGCACTTTTCATCTACTACAGTGGTTAAAAACTACAGGTGATTTTTCACTCAGTCTATAGATATGGGCAATGTCTGCAGATATTTTTGGTTGTCACTAGTGAGAAGGTGCTATTGCCATCTCCTGGTTAGAAGTCAGGGATGGTACTAAACATCCCACAATATATAAGACAGCTCCCCACCACTAAGAATGATCTGATCCAAAACGTCGATAGTGCTGCGGTTTAAAAAAAAAAAAAAAGCCTAATTTAATACCTCTATCTCAATCCTTCCCATAATTTTACTTGAATATGTTTATCTTTAGTCATCGGTATTAGGATATAAGCCTCTAGAATAGCGGGACCACACTTTATGCAGAATTATATTTCCACAAAAGTCTAGCACAAACTCTGGTATATACGGGCGCTCAAAAACATTTTAAAATCTATGTAAAATTGATATCTGGAATAAGCATGCAAGAAGAAAACACTTACCAATCAAGCTACATTAAGTTCAATATACACTTTCTTTGAAGGCTTTGAAAATTCATCTATCATTTGAAGATCTCTTAATGATGAAAATCAACTGGCATTATGGCTGGTAAAGAGAGAACGTGTGGGTCAGTATGTATCTATTGTTGATAAGAGACATATTACAAACTTCACTTTATTTTCATTGTAGATGAAAAATGAGGCTGAGGTTTTCAGGGTTGGTATACCTATCCTTAATAGATATCTTCTATTTCTCCTATAGTAGATTTGTTGAGTTCTTGTTGTTATTGTCATATACTATGCCACAAACAATTAATCCTTGTTTCATGAAGGTTTCTCAGCTGCTGGGTAGTCTGTGCTGGTTAAATCAGCTTCAATTTGTTTGTATTCCTCTAAGTGGAGCATCTAGCTGTTGGGCAAAATAAAACATTAAATTACCTTGCCAACTGGCTATGAATATTTGAAAATGATTGGTATTGGAATACATAAGCAGTTTTTTAAGCTTCCTTATGAAATGAGCTGATGCATTTTGCTTACTAATGGAATATCTATGTTTACATCATGTCCAACAGTCTCTGACATATGAAAAAATGAATGGAGGTGATGGTTCCCTGCTTTAAAGAACAAGTTTAAGCAATATGCCTGCCATTCAAGGTCTTCCCAGATCTGCCCCTACTTACCTGTGTTTCTTTCAGAAATGTCCTGCTTTAGCTGAATCATCTCATTTATAATCTCTTGAATGTATCTCTTACTTCCTTTACCTCTAAGGTTTGTTCTTCTTCTTCTTCTTTTTTTTTTTCACCCTCAAGTTTCTCAATCATAGGATGCAGTTCTCTTATGCTTCTGAATTGCTGGCTGTTCTAAACCATCCATGTCACATGCCAGCTTCCCTAAAAAGAATCCCTTTATCTTCTAAATCATGCCTTTGCCTTTAAAACATAGCATCTTCTACAACTCAGTTAACTTCTACTGACATGTTGTTGTCATTATATTTATGCATTATTATTTTTCATTTTCATTCAGATTGTAAAGTCCTAGCATTAGGGACAATGATTTACAGACAACTTTGAATATACTCAGCACCAGTATACTGTCCTGTATGTAGTAATTGTTTATTATACAATAGTTGAATAGATGTTGAATGAATTACGGTTTTGCTTTAGGAGTAGAAAATATGTGGCAACCTGGCTATAAAATATGAAATGAAATTGGTTTTTCCAATAAACAAATGTCAAGAGTAAATGAAGGGAGGACTGTTATGGACATAATATCCAAAAGTGATGTGTGAATCTTGTTTGAAAATTGATTTGAACATACTAACTGTAAAGGAACATCTTTGACATAATTGGAGAAATATATAGATAGAATGGGTAATGGATGATATTAAGGATTTGTGGTATGACAGGAGTATGTTCATTATGTCAGAAACAGTTTTTTACAAGTTAGAAATGCATACTGAATTATTTACAAACAACATGTTTGATATTTGATTTAAAATATTCCAATAAAAAAGTACTAAGTATAATTTTAAAAACTTGGCAACAATTGGCAAAATATTGATAATCACTGAAGCACAGTGAAAGTTACACAGTGTTCATTATACTTTTTCACTCTAGCTCAGTTTAAGTTTAAATATTTCCCCTGAAAGTTCAGGTAGATACATAAATTGCTTTGGAAGAATCACCTTTCAGTCATCCTCATGGTAAGAGAGTAATCTTTCAGTCATATTACATATTTATTCTATGGGACTCCAGTGCCTTGGATAAAATTTCATTATAAATGTTTAGACCAACACTTAGGAGCCAACTCACCATGTGAGAACACTGCATTAGTTGTATAATGCCCTACTCTTCTGTATGATACAGAAGACTACTGGGTGCTTAGTGAGTCAGTCTGGCTTTTTGCTCTTCTCTAAAGGCCCTCTTTTTATTATTCATAACTGTCTGGCTTGAAGGAGATTAGTGTCAACTAGTAGCCAGTCACTGACCCCAAATGACTTACTCTCTTATCCCAAGAATGACCAACAGCTCTGTAAAAAGCAAAGAATAATTTTTTATCTTTGCTAGCTGAACTGCATCCACTCATCATTAATGCCGTGGAAGAGAAATGATATGAAGAAAACTTTAATAGACACACCAGGGATCAGGTAAGTTGATGCAGAAGCTGGGGACATTATCAAGCAGTAAATGCTAAAGAAAGATGGTGAAGAGAGAACACAGATGAATTTGTGACTTCAATAGTAGACTTGGTATTGTCAACTCTTTCCCTCATACTCATTATTGTCTTTCCATCTTGGCTGCCACTTTCCTAGACAAGTTCCTCTGTACAGCTCCTCAAGTAAAGATCCAAAAGCTGTCAACCTTGGTTATCTCCAAAAGCATGCCCCAAACCACCCCCCAAAGCATAAAATCTAAGTTATAGTCTTGTGCTTGATAAAGAAACACGACTTCCAAAAGAGCCCTTTACCCTCCCAGCTTTCACTCCTGTTATGCCCACCTGTCTGTCCATCTCTCTCTTCCTTCTTTCCTGCCTTCCTTCCTGCCTTCCTTCTTTTCTTTCTTTTTAATTTTTTAAAATTATTTTTTAAACTATTTTTATTAACATGTAATGTATTATTTGCCCCAGGGGTACAGGTCTGGGAATCATCAGGCTTACATATTTCACAGCACTCACCATAGCACATACCCTCCCCAATGTCCATAACTCAACCACCCTCTCCCTACCCACCCCACCCCGCAGCAACCCTTAGTTTGTTTTGTGAGATTAAGAGTCTTTTATGAGAGAGAGAGTGAGCAAAAGAGAGACCACATGAGCAGGGGCAGAGGGAGAGGGAGAAGCAGAATCCCCACTGAGCAGGGACCATGATGTGGGACTTGGTCCCAGGACCTTGGGATTATGACCTGAGCTGTAGGCAGATGCTTAATGGAGTGAGCCGCCCAGATGCCCCTATGTCCTTCTCTCTATTGACAGCAGTGTACCTCCCTTTCCCTGTGGGTTACTTCAGCATCTTTCCTGGTGGTCTTTTTGCTCTAATCTTTTCCTCCTCAACACACACTATTGGATAGTTCCAGATTAAGCTTCCTAAAATATGGCACTTCCCATACGAATCCCATGTTCAAAAACTTGCAGTGACTTACCATTGCCTATTACATAAAAGCCCATTTTTGTTCACTCAGCATTCCAGGCTTCACCAATCTGTCTAGTTTACATTCTCAGTGTAACTTCTTTTAAGCACTTGAACCTGTAAATCAACAGAACTAATTGTACTTCCCTGAAAATACACTGTTGGGTCTCCATTCTGTGGTTTATTAATGTTCTAATTACTTACAGCCTCTCTTTCCATACATATCTACTTGAGACCTTCCAATTCTTCTTCCATCATTGTGTAGCACTGCAGTCTTTCCTGTCTCTGTCAGAATCCACCACTTTCTCCCTAAGATTCTACAGCTCTTCATGTGTATCTTACACGGACCATTTCCTCTCACTGGTATTATAACCTGGTATAAGCTTCAGTTCTCCAATCACAAGCTTTTGAGAACACAACTTACTCATTTCACCTTTGTATCCCTAGTCTCTGGCACAGTGGTCTGTGTTTAGGATATGTGTAGTAAATATTGGTTAAAAAGCTGGTAGTAGGAATACTAAAAATTCTATGCAAAAGTAGAAGTCAAGGCAAAGCAGTGTTTTCACACATTTAAACATTATGGTGTTTAAATTCTAATTATCAAATAAATTATCACCATTTACTTGAGGCTATCCCAGGCGTTAGGCTAAGTGCATCTTCGCATTGTCACATTTAATCCTCTCAGTTTAATAACTGTCTAGATGAGAAAATTGAGACTTAGAGAGATTGGGTAACTTCTCTGTACATGGTCTATCTGATTCAAAACCAGGTCTGCTTGCAATGAGACCTAGTCATTTTTCTATTATCATGCCTGGGAAGCCCTGGGGTTTAGCAGATATAACTCAAAAGACACCTCAAGAGATTGAAAAAAAAAAAAAGACTCAAACAGAAGATAATTCCCTCTACCCATCCCTTACTTCAGTAACAGACGCTTATCTTTGTTTTTGTTTTTTTTTTAGTGAACTTTTTAATTTTCTATTTTTGTCTGTAAGGTGGGACACTCATTTATTTTCATTATTTCCTTTATTACCTGTTGTCTTATATACCCAAGGATTTCATATTTTTAATTTGTTTGAAGGCATTTAAATGTATAGCCTCTCACATAATGTAACAAGTTGCCTTTACTTCCCCAGAGCAGGCATGTCATCAGCCTGTGCGACTATTTAAACAATACTATCATATTCTAACATATATGTTCTAATCTACTTTTGCAGTTGTTCTCAGAACCAATTTCTAAGTCTTGCAAGAAAATCAGTTTCATTACTTGATAGTCTCAATTTTAATTTGTTCCGAATAGTTTTGATTCTTTCTAGAAATTCTTCAGTTCTGAAAGGATGAGAATTTCATGTGGATATTTATGTAGTTCTTTTTGTTTTTTTAAGATTTTAAAAAATTTATTCATTTTAGAGGAAAGAAAGCAACACAAGCAGTGGGGAGGGTCAGAGAGAGGAAGCAGACTCCCCGGTGAGCAGGGAGTTTGATGTGGGGTTTGATCCTAGGATCCCAGGACCCCAGGATCATGATCTGAGCCAAAGGCAGATGCTTAACTGACTGAGCCACCCAGGTGTCCCTTTAGATGTAGTTCTTAAAAGCCAACTCCCAAAAGGAATTTAAAGAATTATTTGGGTGATGCATAGCTCCCCATGGGGGCCATTTAAAAGAGAGCTCATTTGAATGTGTAAAATCTGGTGTGTGTGTGTGTGTTCTGATCTGCACACATACAGACATATATATATATGTGTGTGTGTGTGTATATATAGTTATAAAAAATTCCCTAGTTAGAGAGTATATCATAAATGTCAACTAATTACTACTGTATATCAGAAATTTCAATATTTTAAAACAGAAATTTATTCTTGGGATGAGGGAGACAGGAAAGAATTCTGGAAGGAAATGTATTCGAGTAGTCCATGGCATTTTGGCCTGGGAGATGGATAGCCATAGGATATAGCACAGCATTTCCTTGAATGCAATTGTATGTGGAAAGCAGCTGAGGTGAGTTGGGTGGTCAAATGTGTTGGGAAAATATTTGTCAGGGAAAAAAAAAAAAGATGTTTACATTTCCAACTCATTTGATAATGGCTCACCCTTATTTTCTCTATATAACCTCTGATAATACTCCCATTTCCCATGTAAATAAAACTGCTATTTAGGCTGATGATTATGATGATGGTAGCATCCCTCATATTTTTGTATGTGTGTGCTTTGAACAGTTTCTTGTTTTTTACTAAGTTTCACATCTACAAGTTGTATGATTATGGAAAATTATTTAAAATCTCGGAGCCAAGGGGCGCCTGGGTGGCTCAGTGGGTTAAGCCTCTGCCTTCGGCTCAGGTCATGATCCCAGGGTCCTGGGATCAAGCCCCGCATCGGGTTCTCTGCTCAGCAGGGAGCCTGCTTCCTCCTCTCTCTCTGCCTGCCTCTCTGCCTACTTGTGATCTCTGTCTGTCAAATAAATAAATAAAATCTTAAAAAATAATAATAAAATAAAATCAAATCTCGGAGCCTCAATCTCCTTTTTTGTAAAACGGAGATAGCATAACACCTCTGCTTAAGGTTGCCAAGAGGATTAAACAAGTCAGCCCCTGCAAAGTGCTTGGAACCATGCTCATTTGCTCAGTAATGGCATGATTTTGGCAATTCCCTAGGCCCGTGAGAAAGTATTGATATTTCCAACAGCGGCAACCTTTCCTTTTGGAAGTTTCCAGTTACAGGAATATGAAAGAGCACACAGTGCTATAAACAGAGGTATGTTTTTCTACGATGAACACTAAAGTCTCAGAACACCACGTGCATTACAGTAGCTTGTGTTTAGGGCACCAGGGGGGCTCAGTCGGTCGAGGTTCTGACTCTTGGTTTCAGGTCTGGTTGTGATCTCAGGGTCCTGGTTTTGGGATGGTCATGTGTGGGGCTCCATGATCAGTGGCAAGTCTGTTTGACATTCTTTCCCTCTTCCCCTGCCCTCACACATGTTCTCTCATTTGCTCTCTCAAATAAATAAATGTTTTAAAAAATTGGCTGCAAAATTAACTTTAAAAAAACCCAACCAAATGAAAAACCCAATAGTTTGTGTTTAGAGAGCCCTTCTAGATTTAAAAAAGTAGGCAGGGCCAAACAAAACAAAACAAAACAAAACAAAAAAAAACCACAATATATGTCTGTCCCCCAGAGGACAACTACCTTTTTGCTTCTGTGTTGTTTTTCATGGGTTAAAAAAAAAAAAAATACACAAACTCCTCATCTCTGGAGGACCAATTGTTATAGAAAAAAAAATTTATATGGGCATTATTCTTGGTATGCAAATGTAACACACTTGGGAATTATAAAAAGATGCCTCAAAACATATTATTGATCTGTGCATTATTGGTTTGTTTTTTTTTTAATTTTTTATTTATTTGTCAGAGAGAGAGGGAGAGAGAGCGAGCACAGGCAGACAGAATGGCATGCAGAGGCAGAGGGAGAAGCAGGCTCCCCGCCGAGCAAGGAGCCCGATGTGGGACTCGATCCCAGGACGCTAGGATCATGACCTGAGCCGAAGGCAGCTGCTTAACCAACTGAGCCACCCAGGCATCCCTGATCTGTGCATTATTAAGAAGATAGTTATTCTGGTTTCTTGAACTTACAAAGTTGTGAAGAATATGGTCTTTGTAATTTCGCTTTTGCATATGTTCAGAAAATTCCCTGAAGTTTCTTGGCAAGCATAGTCCTCACCTTCCAAAAAACCACACTTCATCACCTATGCAAACAGAAAGATTTGTTAGGTATTGGGACTCTTTTGTACCCAACTTTTATCAGGAAAAAACAAATAGAAAATGAGTATATATATATATGGTACGAATTCAAATGTACAACTCTATCATCTGTAGAACCTCTACTGTTATAGATCTGGAGATAAAATAAGATCACGGAGAAATGATTGTGAAAGCATTCTATAAATGCTGAAACATGAAAATATGTTTGTTAGTAGAAATGATAATAAATTGGTGTGTGGGCTATTCATACTGAGGTCTATAATTTTACTTATTTTATGTCTCCAAGGAGGGACCAATCCCAGTCAATATTTTCACCAACAGATACCAATAAGTCAATAAAACATAATGTTTATGTAAGTTAATATGTAATTATCTATAGTTACATATAATCATAGATAATTACATAACTTAAATACAGAATTCTAAAACATTTGCTATTTCTCCCTGACATAGAAATTAATTCAGTTCAGTTTAGTTATGACACACAGGGTTTTTAAAAAACATTTATAGGGTGCCTGGGTGGCTCAGTGGGTTAAGCCTCTGCCTTCGGCTCAGGTCATGATCTCAGGGTCCTGGAATCGAGGACCGCATTGGGCTCTCTGCTCAGCAGGGAGCCTGCTTCCCCCTCTCTTTCTGCCTCCCTCTCTGCCTACTTGTGATTTCTCTCTCTGTCAAATAAATAAATAAAATCTTTAAAAAAATAAATCATTTATAAAATAAATAAATAAAATAAATAAAATAAAATAAATCTTTAAAAAAATAAATAAAAACATTTATAAGCCACAGTTTTTAAATTTGGAAATTAGTGTACTTCTTATAATCAATATCCAAAAAATTGCTGGTTAGGTATCTTTTATACTGAAAAACTTTCATTAATTATGTCTTACAACTAATTCTGTTTCATAGTTAAGGAAGTAGAATATATTGTACTTCCATGTGTCTAGAGATTTTTTGTGGATATAAATGCCTATTACTTAATTAGCCTCCACCATCATCTATACATTTATTTATTTTTTGCTGTGAAGTATTTATGAATGCTTATTCTACCTTAGTCATTAAGTGCCATGCTGTAGAGGTCATAGACTTCTCTAATACTACATTTTGTTTTCAAAAGCCAAATTGTGAATGATGAACATGTGTCTTAGTAAAAAAATATATGGAAACAATGGTCTAATGCATCCATAGCATTCATGGACTAGCCTTGCTCCTCTGAATGAGAATCAGAAGATACAGCACTGAAATCACAAAAAGGAGTTCCAATTAAGAATAGAAAATTGTCTCAGATATGACTCATATTTAGGTTTTACACAAATTGACCTAACATGCCCTTTTCCCCCTTTATTTTAAATTTCATATAAAGAAGCAAAACCAAATTAGTATAATAATATTTTAAAGTATACTTTAAAAAGATCCTCAGTATTATGCCATCTTGAGTTTTTATGAAATTAGCTGCCTAACTATTTGAAATATTTTCATTTATTCCATTATCTCTACCTATAGAGATACACACATATATATATGCATTTAGAGGTGCAACACATGTGAGCCCAGTGTCCCAGCGTCTTTAGGTAGGTAAGAGTGGAATCTGACTTCATAATGAGAAAGAGGAGTGGCCAGTAATACCATGCTCATGAAACAAAAGATGTCCCAAGTATTCCCTAGCCACCTGAAGCTCTCTGCCACCACACTATCAGCTCTAGCTTTTCCTATATCCATTCTAGTACAGACTGTGCAATTCATTCATTTGTTGAGAAATAAGAATATCCTTATTTTGCACTTTCCATCCGTGATGTGGTAAATCCCTGGAATTTAGAGGTGAACCATGTTCTGCCTCAAGGTCAGCCTAATGGGGATACGGACAAATAATAACAAATAATATGTGGGATAGCAATAACAGAAAAACCATCGGAGCAGAGAAGAGGGCGGTCATTCTAACACAGCTTGGCCTAATAGGGAAGAGACAGGGTTTTGTCTTAAAAGAGCTAGTGTCTGGCCTGAGCGATAGCATATGAATAGGAATTAACCAAGTAGTTATGTTTGCATGTTTTTCCTGTTTGCTAGATCTCACATTCTGATATTTCAGATTTAGTCCTAGGCCTTCCTGCCTTATTTCTGCAGACTCCTCTGGAAGTAGTGTCATTGCCTCTTGGGGCCTTAGGGCCATGTCTGTGTTAATTATTTCCAAGTAGACTTCTGAGCTTAGTCGGGGAGGTTCAAGGTGGCAGTAGCACACACAAACTTTATTGGGCGCTGATAGGTTCCCCGGGAAAGTCTCAGCCAATAGGAGGCTGTCCACAGACAAGGGCCCAGGGCTGCTGCTCAGAAGCGGAGGAGGACAAAGGATCTCTTGCGGGGCCGGGGCGGGGCCAGGCCGGGTGTTGGCCAGAAGCTTCTGTGTGGGCAGTGTCACTGTGGTGGCTTGGCGACTCGACAGTCTTTGGGGTCAGAGAGCTCAGAAGGGGGGCCTGGGTTTGTAGTCTCCATGGCCCCAGGGCTTATCTAGTGCTAGGCCTAGATAGAGCTAGGATTGGGGTGGGATTTTGAGGGAAATAAGCAGGCTCTAAATGGCTATAAAAATCTGCTTGTTTGGCCTATTTTAAAAATAAATGGATGTGTAAAAATTTGATTTTGTCTCCGGCAGGCTTTTGAGAGAATGGTCCCAGCCTGCAGTGAGAAAAGAAATGACCTAGGGCCATCTTTGGCTCATTTATATGACATTATATGACAGCTTCACATCAATATAATCAAATGCTTATTTAACATCTACATTGGGGTGTCACGTAAGTATCATAAAATTGACCCGGTCAAGACAGAACTCCTCGTACTTCCACAGTTTTCAGTAAATGGAGCTATCATCCAGATTTGAGGCCAAAAGTTAAGAGTCGTACATGGTTCCTCTGTTTCCAATCTGATTAATCAAATTTTGTCATTTCTGCTTCCTAAGCATCTCTCATATTTAGTTCTCTACATCTCCATTGCCGACTCTCCAGTCTAAGCTGGATTACTCTAGTAATTAATTACTCTAGTAATTACTCTAATAAATAATTACTCTAGTAGAGGAAGTAAGCACTTGACTCTAGAGTGCTTAGATTCCTGTAATACTCTGCTAGGTTATCTTCTTATTTTACTGATGTCCCCTTTCCACGAATTCTCCACACAGCAACCAGGGTTATCTTTTGAAACATAGATCCTGTTTACGCTAGCTCTTTGTTTATATACCTTTTAGCAGTGTCCGGTTCACACTGAGAACATCCCGGTCTCAAAACCCTGCGTGACCTCACCTTCCTAGCTCTTCTCACACCACGCCCTCCCGTTCCTCACCAGTGTCCGCTTACAGACCCAGTGACTTGTGCATATTTGTTTTCACACCACAACCTCTGTACTGCTGTTCTTTCTGCAGGAAATGTGCTCCTCTCCCAGCAATTTGAATGGCTCTTTCCTTTTCTTCTTTTAGGTGTTGCTTAAATGATACTTCCTCAGCTAGGCCTTCTGTAGCTGTCACCCTGCCCTCCACCCACCCTCACTATCCGATCTCAAGCTCTCCATTTGTTTCTGGGGCTACGATGATCTCAATTATAAACTGAGATAGTATGTATTTTGTTTCTTGCTTCAAACCCTCTCTAGACTCTAGGTTTTTTTTTTCCCCCCCATTTTTAAAATTTAAATTCAACTAATTAACATAGAATGTATTATTGGTTTCAGAAGTAGAGGGCAGTGATTCATCAGTCTTATGTAATACTCAGTGCTCATTACATCACGAGCCTTCCTTAATGTCTATCACCCCGTAGACTCTAGACTTCATGAAAACAGAGACTTCATTTTGTTCACTGCTCCTTTTTGGTTTTTTGGTTTTTTGGTTTTTGTTTTTTTTTTTTTAATTGAGTTTCTAATATACTGCCTAGAACATAATAGAAACTAAATAAATATTTGTTAAATGAAATACTTTTCATACTTTCATAAAGAACAAATATGCAGGGAAAGGTGCAGTCAAGCGGAGAAGGATTTTTGTTCCTCTTTTTAAAAGAACTAAAGGTGTTAGTGTTAATTATTTATGTTACATAGTTCAGCATGGAAATTTTAATTCCTTTCTTGATGAGGTAAATGAATTCAAACAACTATGGGGGATATAAATAGACTTTAAATGAACAAGTTTGAAATCATTGAAGTAAATCACTTGTGATTCCTTAGCAAGGCTGGGGTATTCTGTTTTGTTTTTGTTTTGCTTTGGCTGAAGGTTATTAAAAAGTAGATTGTGATCAGCTCATCTCCAAATTTTTAAACCAAGAAAGGTAAAATACGAGTAATCTTCATTATTTGGTATGTACAAGGTATATGAAGGAACATTTTCTACCAGGAGTAAGAATGAAAGAAAAACTGCTCAAGAGGACATAACAAAATCTTAGAATTCTCACTTTCTGCCATGCCATTTTATATTTCCAATGCATCTATGGCTATACTCCCTTCTATCCTAAGGGATACTTATATATATGTACATATTCCCTTTTTCCCCTGGCTCAGTCTTAGTGAGAATTTATCCATTCTGCAATAGAAGTACACCTGCCTTAATTTGGAATTGGTCACAAAAATACTAATACAAAGAATATGAGTAGTGAGCATTTACTGAGTGTTTACTATGTGCCAGGCATTATTCTAAGGGCTTTACATGTTCTATCTTCAATCCAGTAAGAAGCCCTGTGAGTTAGGTATTAGTATTGTCTCCATTTTAAGAAAGAAAGCAAGGTTGCCAACCTGCCTGTGATCTCACTGTTAGGAAACAGTGGATGGGGCACTTGCAGTCAGGTTGTCTGGCTCACTGTCCTTGTCATCAGCTTTCATACTCTGTTGCTCAGGGCTGTAATGCTGTCCTGCTCTTTCTTTTTAGTGGGTGTACCTTCTATGGATGTATCCTAATGATATTAGGATTGTACTCATAGAGAAGAAACAGAAGGTTGCAGCAGTAAATATAGGAATGTCCAATTCTTTTTTTTTTTTTTTTTTGGCTACACTATTTGGAAATTGTTAACTTTTTGCTGAAATGTTTGTAGTTTTTATTAGTGGGTAGCACCAACAATAGTGAACAGAAAATGCTTTCTTGTCTTCTTCTGTCTTCCCTCCAGATAAAAACAAATGAGAAGTCTGGGACCCTCCTTCTGGGAGGAGACATTATAAGTCTTATGAAACTTTGGAGTAGAGAAAAGAACATTGACTTCTTCACTTTTCTATGCATCTGTTTCTCTCCCCATTTCACTTTTTGGTCAGTACAACTTAAGATCTGATGTGATGAAGGTTGGAAAGAATTCTCTCCTCTCATAGCTTCATTCATTCAGGTGTTATTTATTCAACAAATATTTCTGAGTATGTACTATGTGCCAGACTGTATTAGGTTTGGGCGTTAAGTGGTGAAGCAAGTCATGGTGAAGGAAATCTGTGGAGGGGAAGAGAAAATGAAAACATAAAACACACATATACGTACACTCACACATACGGTTTTTTTGGGTATATATTACTTATACATATACATGCATATACTTTATATCTACTATACATTTTACATATTTGTATATATTTAACTTGTTCATTTACTTTATGTGCTTATTCGACATATATTGTACATATGTATACGTATAAATTATCCTAAGTGCTATGACAGAAACAAACAGGTTCAGTGACAGAGAATCACTTATCGACGGTACTACTACAAGGGCCACAGTGAGTCTCTGAGGGGTAGCTTAAAGATAGTCCTGGCTCTAAAGGAAAGTGGTAGAGGGGGTCTTGAAGTCCCTGTGCTGCCAGCCTCATACACAGACTCTTTGATCTAGAATAATGGGAGAGCTCAGAGCTGTGTTCTGTGTGGATGACCAAATGCCCATGGAGGCTACCACAGAGGGAACACACCAACATGGTCATTTGACAGGGAACTAAAAAGATTAGCACAGATATTGGTGAAATGTAGAAGACATTTAATTCACAAGCCCATGTTATGACCATGCTGTGAGGAGATAGAAAAGTACCTCTGACCACAAAGACCTGAGTCTAATTGGGTAGAATAAACAGATGCATGAGGAATGACACTGGAGGCAATGGACCAAAATGTGCAAGCAGATCCATTATAAATGGAATAAACAGAGCATGGCATCCTTTTCAAAGGAAATGAGTTAGAGCCATGGCATTTACTTAATTGGTGGTGAAGGCAGTGGGAATATATCTAGATGGACACTGAAAATAAGAGCTTAGATTTGGGAACCCAAACACAGAAGATGCAACTTCTACTGAAGGATGATAAACAAGGCAGAGACTTGAGAAGCTTTGTTCTAAACTCGTTATGGAGCTACTGTTCCTCTTGTGTGCCCATTTCCCTCTTTATCAATGTTGCTTAATAAAAATTGGTACTGGGGCTCCTGGGTGGCTCAGTGGGTTAAAGCGTCTGCCTTCAGCTCGGGTGATGATCCCAGGGTCCTGGGATCGAGCCCTGCATCGGGCTCTCTGCTCAGCGGGGAGCCTGCTTCCTCCTCTTTCTCTGCCTGCCTCTCTGCCTACTTGTGAACTCTGTCAGATAAATACATAAATCATCTTTTTAAAAAATTGGTACTTCTATATGTGGGTCACAAGCATTTTGTGAAATGGCAAGTGTCTCTTATATGTTTGCTACTAAAATATCTCTCATACAAAACAAAACACATCATTCCATGATCATTCCATGATCTGAAAATTAATTTTCATCGGGCATGAGAGGCTCTAGACCTTTCAGGGTGTTCAGCCACAGTTTAACAAATATTTTTGGAATAATCCCTCAGTGCCAAGGATGTCACGGAGCCGCAGGACTACAAAAAGTAAACGTAGTTCTGTCATTTCAGAGCTTATAGGCTAAGTCAAGACAGAGAGAGACATGCATCTATTTCATAGAATGCAGTATGGGGACACAAATGGGGGACAGGCGGCATGGCCCGACAATGAGTGGGAAAGTGTAGAGACACTCCTGGAAAGATGGGTATTCGATTGAGAATTGATGGAAAAAGGGGCCATTTTGGGAAGGGGGAGCAGCATGAGCAATGGCATAGGATGAGGTATAGGAGAAAATGTGAAAAACCCTCCTAGGATACTCTTTTTAGAAACTCGGCATAAAGGTGTGTTTTGATGTCAGAATCCAAACTAAGTTTGAAAAATACATGGGACGTACAACCCTAGTTTGGATACTTCAGGGTTGAGATGATGTTCACAGAACTAATTTAAACTCCCTAAAACCATTTTAAGATATGGAATTGTTTGGGGCCCAAGCTTCCTTTCATGAAAAGAAAGCAGAGGGACAGAATTTTAGAAGGGCAACAGCTCACTTCTTGCATTCCATGTCATTCATATGCATGGAAATAATCTGGGAATTCTGCAACTTGCTAGGAAGGGTATTAACATTTGTGAGAATCACCACCTGGAGGTGAATTTGAAGGGTGTGGTCTGAAGAAGGGGTCAGAGGAGGCTGAGCAGTGTAATACAGTGTAATACTTGTGACACTAAACTTAGCAGAAACGAAGAACACTTTTTCTCTGCCTCCCGCTCAGGATTTGGCGCAGCTCAGACTTGAGACAGACTCAACCTTTAACGAAAGGAGAAGAGATGCAAACGGTACAGTGACTGCAGGAGTTCACGCTCCGGAAGAACCTGTGGGATCTTTACGATGAGCGCAGTGTTTCTTGCCTAAGAATTCAGTGGAGCGGGTGGCCTATGTCAGATCTTAGGTGAGTCAGGGTCCAGTCGAGAAAAACGGTATTCACTTTGAATATTCGTTAAACGGAGGATTCAAATGCCGGAAATTGATTAAAGCACAAAACAGGTGATGAAAGCCAACCAGAGAAAAGTGAGGTGACAGGAGACTTAGCGACAGGAGTAAGGCATAACCCACCCTAGCTGGAGGGACACAGGATGAAAAGAGGGTACCAAAACCTAGGAGCCATGCGTTACCAGGTAAGAACTGGAACGTGGCAGGCTTCAGCCGTGGGAGGTGGGCACGGAAGAGACACAGCTTCTGCCTGAGAAGGTGCAGGAGGCAAACAGTGTTGAGAAGAGTGCCCTGACTGCTCCCTTCTTCCCCATCTCTTGTCACGTCCCAATGTCCCCACTCCCAAGTTCCAGTGGCAGAAGCCAGTGACAGTTCCCCTGAGACAGTGCTCTAGGAAAGGAAGCCTCAGGGATCAGAATTTCCTGTCCCCCAGTCAGCCAGAGGGAGGGCAAGGAATGGATACAAGGGCAAACAAGCCCATGACCCCATCAGGAGAGTTATGTTATAGAAATCCCAGGACTAGCTGGCTGACGAAGGGAAGCCTGCACTTCAAAAACTGGGTTCTTAGAAGGTTTGAGTAGAAGAAAACCTATCTTTAAGTCATGTTTCCTCTCTTTCTCTGCTTTGCTTGGCTAGAAGGTCAACGTAAAATCAGAACATCTGCATGCACATCCCCAAAATACATTCTAATTTGGCTAGAAACTCTCATCAGTAAAGAAACCTGATTTTTTTTCTCTAAAAGAAATTGCATTTTAATGTCCTATTTTGTAAAACTTAGCCTACATGTAGGATTTTCTGTTTGTTGTGCTAGTGTATTTGACAAATCAGAAGATCCTTGAATTATCAAACAAAGGCTTATTTGCCTAAATTACCATGCTGGCCTGACACTGAGATGTGGGGTTTGTTTTAAGTCTTTGCACATTTAGTGACCTGCGGTATTTTGATAAATGCCATTGCCTACAACTATTCAGTAGGAGGTTTGGGCACCATCTGTGTTTGTTTCTGTAGGAGCCATAAATGCCTAGAGAAAAATCTGATGCTCATTTCAAAGATGCAGTATAAACAAAATTCAAAATTATGCCTTTAACATAATTATTCCACCTTTCATTTACATAGTACTTTATGCATTTCAAAGTGATTTGATATGCTTTCATTTAACGGATCTTCACAGAACTTGTGGAAGTTAGGTATGGGCTTCTAAAAGACAGGAAAGCGCCACAAGGAAAATAACATTGAAAATAAGCAGTCTTTTAGGAGAAGACTATAAAATGCCATATAGTTGGATCTCCTGCTGATAGTAATAGAAAATACTTATCGAGCACCTTCCCTGTGCCAGGAACCTTGAAAGCGTATCACATGTATTAACTCATTTAATCATCAGGATGATACTACGATGTAGGTATTATTATATTCTTATTTTCAGGAGAGAGGAGCTAAGAGAGGCAGGGTGGCTAACTGGCATAATAAGAGAAATGAGCCCTAGCAGGCTAACAAAATACTATCCATCTTAAGCAGTGTCTTCTTTAAATATGTTCTTAACAAGCAGTGTTCTTAATTACAGACATGTATTTATATTAGGTTTCTTCTTCTTCCAAAATGTGCATGTAACTCGGTCATGCGCTGGTAAACTGGCTCACTTCCTTTCTGCAAAAGAGAGAGCAAGAAAAAGAAAAAAAACAAAACTCTAATCTGTAGCATGCTGTGGTCTGAATGGTCAGCCTCTCTCCCTGGAGAATTCACGTTGGCGTCCTCACGCCCAGGTGATGGTGTTAGAAGGTGGGGCCATTGGGAGATAATTAGGGCATGAAGGTGGAGCCCTCATGAGTGGGATTAGTGGTCTTATAAACAAGATTCCTCTGAGCTCCTTAGATAGAAGGAGAAGGCTGTAAGGCCTCACAGGACTGTGCCGCCCACCCCCACATCTCACACTCCCACCCTACGGAACTGTGAGGAATTAATTTCTGTTGTTTAGAAGCTACCCGCTCTGTGGTATTTTTTTAAAATAACAGCCTGAATGGACTGGACAAAGACAAAACCCTTGACAATTTCCGTGGTCTGAGTAGCCCCTGCAGGGTCTACTTCAAGATACCAAAGTGAAGTCATTGAATGCTTAGTTGAGAAGAGATGTGGATATTTGGATCTCATTCGCTTACTGCTCTAGCACACCAGTGGCTGATTTAAATTACTGTTGTACTCGGGATGACGTGTATGCCATGGATGTGATGATCTACTCTTGAAATAGTCTTAAAACACAAGTTCATTTTATTTTCAGATGTTTTATGCAACTCAATATGAATTAAACTGTGGATATGTTCAGTGTTCAGTCACTACTTAGAATGAATTTTGTAATCATGTTTATGTTGAAATGTTTTTCGCTGATGATAATCAAGCTTGTCTGGGTTGAGGAGCTCCTGGAGCATCTGGAGAGAGGAGAGGGGAGGCGGGGAAAAGTGTAGCTATTCATGATGATCGGTGGATACAAACCTTGAGCCTGGTGCCAGCCTTTTCTCAAACCAGAGTTCCTTGGGTTATTTTGTAGCCAATACGGTTACTAAGATTCCAATTAGCAATCTGGAAGTCTTGCATTTGGGTCCACCTAAGAATTCCATGTGTGTGTTACAGAGTATAGTCATGTGAAGAGTTCATCCAATAGTCCTCTAAGGAAGAGTGGACATTTGTTTAAACCCCTCTATCCCAGAGCCACATCAATTGAACCAGAAACAATGGGTCTGGGCAGTCCGGACTTCCTTGAGTACCACTGAGGCTGAGCTGATAGGTGTCCTGTTTTGTGACCATTGCTTCTGCCCAAGCTCCCTCTTCTGGATCCTACCTGACCCTTCTCTAATGCCAAAAATAAGTATCTGCCTTTACTGTCACCGCTGTCGCTCGTTAAAAATGTTTTACAAATACATGTCCACAACTAAACACCATGTGATGCCTTCTACTTTCCCTTTTATTCTCCAAAACACATATATAAATAATAAATTCAGAGCTTTCTGTCATCATGTTATCATATTCTTTTCTCATCTGTCTCTGATTTTCTGTTTATTCTTTGTTCTTCCTATTATTTTTCTTGTCAATGAAACTGTTCCCAATAGTAATATAAAATTCTACGGGGGGAATATGAAGATCTCCTGACTTTTTTTTTTTTTTTTTTTTTTTTTTTTTTTTTTTACAACAACCACAACCACAACCACAAAATGCTAAGGAAGCTTGGCTTGTTTGGTGCTGGGAAGATGTAATGCAGCAACATAAAGATTCTCAGTGATATTTCTGACAGTCACGCCTTCAAAACTGTTAACAACCCAAACCAAAACAATGGCAAAACAAGCCTGTTCTAAAAAAAAAAAAAAAAAAGGAAAAGCAGATCTGCAGAAAGCTTGGGAAAGCTTATTTATAAAGGCTTTCTCCTTCCCACTGACAGATTTGGTGATGTCGCCCTCCACGGAGAGACTGGTCTAAGAAGAGGGGTTTACCAGCTATTCTGGACACAAACATGGATGGGAAATGCCCCTCCTTGCAGCTTGCAGCTTGCAACTCTTTTGCCTTTTCCATCTTTTTATTGGGAAAGAAAAAGTCTAAAAGCTTACTCTTAAAAAGTAACAATTGTTGAAAATCCTTGCCAGATTATTGGTTCTGGGTCAAGAAACAAATGAACTAAACAAAACCTTCATAGATCAAATAATTGATCCTTCAGGTAGAGACCACTGGAAACCTCCCTACACAGAAGGTGGGATGGGATAAATCTAAATGTTTCATTCATTCAACAAACAAATATATGTGAGGCACATTTTGGGTGCCAATCCCTATGATAAAGATTTAAAAATTCAAATTTGAATAAAATATAGATTTTTGTCCTTGGCAGTTTGTAGTCTAAACTGCATTTACTAATTATGACAAAAATTCTTTATTATAAGTAGTAAAATCTATAATCTCTATCTACCTATGTATCCACATATAGATATATCTTCCCCCATATATATAATCAATATATAATCCATAATAACGTACAAGCTTTCAAGCAATAATACACAAGCTTTCAAGTAAGACTTTAAAACTGAGTTTCATATTAGAAGAGAATGGAACACTTCCAAGTGTTTATTGTTATAAATTTTATCATCCAGTTAACCTAATAGGAATCTGAAATGCAGGCAAAAAACTTTAAAGGCAAGATTTTGTTTGGCACTAAAGAGAGTAAAAGAAAAAAAAAAAAAGAAACTCTTTCACCTACCTTCTGTCCATATCTGACTTTTCATCCAAATCTCACCTCTTCTGGGAAGCCTTCTTTTAAAATCCCAGCCCATATTAACCACTTCTTTTTAAAGCCGCATAATTAACATATTAATATGGTCCACATATATTTTAATCAGTGGTTGTTATTCATAGTTACTTCAGAATCACCTGTGGAGCTTAGAAAATACACATTTCCAGGCTCTAACCTCAGACACTTATTAAGTCAATGCAAATACGATCCTCACATTTGTATTTTTAAAGCACACCACACACATTGCATTCCCAGTTAAGAACCACTGTTCACATTACACTACAGGATTTGGCATTTTATAATACCTTATAATCCATATTCATACATTTATATTCTTCTATCCCCAAGTGAACCTTAAGCATCTTTTGGGTATAGGCACAGACTTTTATTTACTTTGTTCTCTGCAGCACACAGAACCTACTCTGCACTGTTAAGAATTTCTACACTTCTTTTTTGAAAAGGAATTTCTTCTCAACAACCTCTATGTAATACTATCATATCTGCTTTTCTATCTATATTTCTTACACAGTGGTGGAACAAAATTGATTATAAGCAAATGTCATTTATTCATCTTTATTTAATATTGCTTTTCAGAAAGGTTCCTGAATTAGGGCAATCCATAGAGAGTTTCTGAGAAAGATGCTAATTCTAGCATAGTGGAGTTAAACTTACATTGGTTCAAATCCAAATGATCTTCTTATCTGGCCTATGGTGAGGAGAAAAATGAAAGAAAAAAGTATAAAAAGTACAGGCCTGTAGTAAGCATTTATAATAGCTAATATATTATATATATATAAAATACATATATATCATAATAAAGAATATACGAATTTTCATATATATTTATATTTCCATAACATAAGAATTTTCCTCAGTGTCCAGATTTCATGCCTTATATCCTGATAACCAGTTACTCCCAGAGACATCTGTCTAGGCAGAGAATGTCAGAGCTGGGAGGCCTGCTGAAATGAAATGGTCCTCGATCTTCCTTTTAACCTTTGAGGCAATTTAGGCCTAGTAGCTAAAACAATCTGTACACATTCGTGGGATTGGAATGTTCTGCCCACAGACCTATTTTAAGAGTCGAAAGAACAGGGACGCCTGGGTGGCTCAGTTGGTTGAGTGGCTGCCTTTGGCTCAGGTCATGATCCTAGCGTCCTGGGATCGAGTCCCACATCGGGCTCCTTGCTTGGCAGGGAGCCTGCTTCGCCCTCTGCCTCTGCCTGCCACTCTGTCTGCCTGTGCTCTCTCTCTGACAAATAAATAAATAAAATCTTAAAAAAAAAAAAAGGGTCGGAAGAACACAGGGAAAGCCCTATGTAGAAAAACTAGTCGCTTAATAAATCATTGTTATTATCCTTAGTATAGTAATAGTGTTATCCTGAACTACAACCTAGTTCAGTTAGTGCTCTTTTCTTGCATCTTAAAATGTATGTTCCTTTATAATAATATAGTCTTATAATAGCTAATAAGAATAACAAATTAAAACTATTGATAATCTTTGAAAATATTCAGTAAAACCCTGCTACTCATTTCAGCCAGCAAATAGGAAGATCGTGTACCATCTTCCAACCTATGCTGTTAAGGAGTCAGACCTTAGTCCGGTTTCAGTTTGCCCACTATGAGAGGAGGCCGTGCTAGTCAATCTCTCCATCTCTGTTTCTTCAGTTGTAAAACAAGGGAAATAAAGTATCTCCCTCATGGGGTTACTGAAGAATTCATTATGCAGGAAAGTATTTCAAAGTCTCAGGTGAATAGCAAGCTTCCAGAAAAGGTTAGTTTATTATTATTAACATTTTATTATTATTTATAGACAAGGTTACCATAATTTGTCATCCATACTGGGACATGTCTGAGAGTGAAAGTCGGGACTCTTAGTAATTACACTAGGACAACAGGCATAAACCAGGACGCACAGCCACCTTATCTACAATGTATATTCTTGCTAAAAACAAATCCCTAAGGGAATGTTAGACTGTGCAGAAAAATTTCCATGGAACTCTTTGGAAAGATGATATGTATAGGTCAGACTCAAGATCCTCTGAGACAAAATAGGAGGCATGATGTTTTTATAGTTTTGTAACTTAGCTGAAGGTTAAAGTCCCTAAAGTCTCTCTGACTAGGTCCTAGAAAGTGCACTTTAATTAAAAAAAATTATTTTAATTACCTGCAAGAGAAACTTTTCTGAAATCCCTTATCCAATTTCATGTCTCATTAAAACAAATATATACATTGTAATTTATACTCTTGAAACAGATTATTTTTTATTTTTGTATCTTTTAAGTTTATATTTATGTCAATAATCTCTACACCCAACATGGATGGGGCTTGACTCACAATCCTGAGATCAAGAGTTGCATGCTCTTCCAACAGAGTCAACCAGGAGCCCCACAATTTTTTTTTTTTTTAAATAAAAGTGTGCATGAAGAAGAAAACAAGCTTCTATTTTGAAGCAAATATATCACTGCCCACCCACCCATCCATTTCTCCTTTTGTTTTAAAACAAAGTAGAATTTTAGGAGGGAACAAATTATCATGTCCCCAGTCTATCATGTTCTGTCCCACTCTGCCCCATTCCACCTTCTACCCCATTTCATTCGACAGACATTTACTGGACGCCCACTATATAGTGTCCTTCCTGCCCGCTACACTGAACTTTCCCTCTGAGACAAAAAGGTGACGTCGAGAAGGCTGTCAAAGATAACTCTTGAGACACAAGCTCCATAAAGATGTCTCATATGTAGTGGATGACCTTTCCTCTCCTCAGGAACTTTCTGTCCCCTGTCTGCCTTTTAATAAAAATCAAGTGAATATCATCACAATCCCTCGACAAAATATATTTCCTTATTAGTTGATTTTTGTTTTGATTTTATTCTGTAATACAGAAATTCATAACCTCAAGTTCTGAAGGTGCAAGACATAGGAAAATCGTGCACATAGAGAATCAGCGCGTAACTGCTGTGCTGCTGTGATGTAGAATAAAACTAAAAGTCTCTCACTTGTTTGACATTCACTGAGGGTCCCACTTAGCCTCTATCAGATGAAAGATCTGCTTGATCCATTTAAGCATTTCTTTTTGGGCCATAATGAAGTGTTCTGCACCTGTCTTGTAAGCAGAGTACATTAAGGAAATCAAATAGATGATTGGGCTCACCTCCATCGTTTCAAACGCTGAACCTCCAGTCAGTGTCAGATATATTCCATCTTCTGGCTTCTCCGTCATACATCTTCACCTATAGTCCCAGATGAGTGGAACAATTTAGAGCATTGTGCAATCACACCTTATAGGCCCCTCTAAGGCATTCCCATATGGTGTATCAATTCAGTTCATGGCGAATTTAACAACAGTAGCGGTTGTCACACATACTCAAAACAAAATAAATTATCCATCCAACCTCTTGTACTTAAGTGCTTTTTATATTCTGTGTTTTAGAAAAACAGTTTAACTTTAAGCAGCATTCTAGCTATGATCAGTCTCTCCTGAGGAAGTATTTTATGAGATTGAATGAAGATAATGACAACCATTTGTCATTGCCATTAGCATAAGGCATGAGGCACACTACAATATTTATAAGCAGCTAAGTCATGACAGTAAAAATATGACTTCCTAGAACTTGGGCAGGCGTCTGACTACGGCTGACTGCTATTTGGTAAAGTGAAACGGGTCTAAGTCTGGTAGTACTATATTTAATGGCGTGTTCATCGTAAGACCTAATTGTTTTCCACCACAGGGTATGGACCTTTATGTCCTCCATCAACCAAAAACAAACAGTCATACTGCTTAATGGCTGTTCAATTAATGTTTATGTGCTACTTTTACACCCTGAATTATTTGATGAATAAACTCTAAGAAGCTATTTGAGAACTAAGTTTAATGGAACCTTAACTATTATAAAATAAGTCCCCAGGATTCTTACAGTAACTCCAACTATCAGCTAGGGAATAGAGAACATACATTGATATTCAGAAACCTTTTCCCTTCCTGTAAGAATGACAGAAAAATCAAACTTCTAGAAGGAAATGGTCTATGTATCTTGAGCCTTACTGCCTTCAAACTGAAGATCAAAATAGGGTTAGAATTACAAGTGACCAGGTCAGACTAAGACAAATGTGAGACTTGGTTTATGATACTAAAAAAGGCTCTGCTTTTGTGTTTCAAGTACTTTCTTAACTTGTAACTCTTTACCTGCTAATATTTCTACTTTCCTGATATAAAGACTACGCTGAAAGCACTAGTTGATTAAAAATGTGTTAATTCAACACCTTCTTTTGCTAGAAGTTTTGTGAAATTGCTAAAAGTGTATTTTCACTGAAAGATTGCCACTTTTGAATTTGTGAGAAAAAATGTTTTGTGACTTTTGTCACAAAAAATATTTGTCACAAAAAATATTTTTACTATATTTGGATAAAGTAGAATTTTTTTTCATTCACCATTTTTTCTTTCTGATAAGAGTCCTGATGTCTCCACCACTAGGTCAATTAATGGTATTTCTTATTGTTCCAAATTAGTTGGGCACCATTAGATACAGGAAAAAGTAAGGAAGAAAGAAAGAAAGGGAAAGAAAGAAAGAAAAAGAACTGAGGAAATGAGAGATACTGCATATTTCCTTTGAAAATTACAGACCTTTTAACACTACACATGGTATTTGCAAATGCTGATGTGTATATTTTAACAGAATGGTGGCTGTCCTCCTCTTCTTGTCTTGTGGTTTAATGTATCAACAAGAGGTTCATGAACAAGGACAAATGAGATAGCAAGTTAAAGAGATGTCAAATGTTCTTGACAACTTCCCACTAAGAGCATAACTGAGAAATGAATTGATCACCTAGTTGGTTGAAGTTTAAATCTCAATAAATTGATTATAAAGCAATGAACCTTTGATTTTCTAGTTCATTTTGGGTTTCCTAAACAGTGTTTCATGAAACATATGTAATTGAATTGATTTGAATTTGATTAGTTTAGCACTACAGTTTCATTATTTGTTATAAATAAAGGTGGCTGTGTGGTGTTACAGTACATGAAGAAACATTTTAGTAGAGCGATTGACTTTTATTATGATTTTTAAATGTATCATTACTTGATATTAAAACCAATCATTACAACTTAACTGGATATACCTTTTCCAATTCTGTGTTTTGTTAGATACTAATTAATCTTCAAATTCATTTCTAGTAGATTTTGAAGCTACTGAGCAAGTAACATGTAACAAAAATTTGAATGTGCTGCATAGGCATTTGATAGAATAACTGATTAGGAATGAGACAATAAAACCTTAATATTTTAATAAAAATCTATATAATATGTTTCCCTAGTTATTTTTTTTTAAAGATTTCCTTTATTTATTTGAAACAGAGAGAGAGAGAGAGCACAAGTAAGGGGAGTGGCAGAAAGACTGAGAGGCAGGCTCCGCGCAGAGCAGGGAAAGCCTGATGTGGGACTTAATCCCAGGGCCCTGGGATCATGATCTGAGCCAAAGTCTTAACCAGCTGAGCCACCCAGGAGCTCCTGGAGCTATAAGATATCGTATAGCTGATTTTTATATGTCAAAATTAGAGTAGAGGAAACTAAGGGAAATAGAATATTGGGAATAAACCATGTGTCATTCTGCTAAAATAATACATAAATCATTGGTGTTAAAAGTAATCAGGCTAATGGATGATACTTCAGTGTTTTATGTTGTACACTTTTTTTCTGTCGAGTCCATTATAAGGGCATATTTTGAAATGTGAAAGGAATTACATCACTTATAAGTAATGCTTAGATTCTCCACAAATGCAAAGTGGAACAAGTAGTTGGCAGTTTGTTGGGTAATTTTGGCAAGTGTCCTATTTAATTTAATAAATAATACTTATTTCTAAACTTCATGTTTTAAAATAGAAAGAAAATAAACTTTCAAAACTGCCTAATCAGTACAATTAGATGCTGGGAAATATATGACATAGAAAATAGAATACTAAACAAATTCCATTACTGTTTGAAATAAGAATCTTATTCATTTACTTAAGTTCTGGTAAAGTCGGAATATCTTCTGAAGGAACTAGTATACCTAGAATTAAAGACTGTCAAATTCATATTCTTTACAAATAAGCAAGTCTTTGTTTTGTTTTTATATTTTTAATCATAAGGATCATTCATAGCTTAGTTCGTGCTCCAGTGATTTGATTTTGAAATTTAATTCCATCATAATAGAGTCATTTACAAATTAACAGACTATGACTTGTCCTAAGATTTCTGTTGCCAAATCCTGTTTTCTTTCCTTTTCTTCTTTTTTTTTTTTTTTAAGATTTCTTTATTTAATTTAGAGGGAGGGAGAAAGAGGGAACAAGGGCAAAGGGTGAAGGAGAGAGAGAATCTCAAGCAGACTCACCACTAAGCATGGAGCCTGAGGCAGGGCTCGATCCCACAACCCTGAGATCATGACCTGAGCCAAATCAAGACTTAGCCAACTGAGCCACCCAGGCCCCCTACTAAATTCTGTTGTTGTTTTTTTTAATCTGTTTGTACATTAAACATAACCAAAGATAAATAAAACAACGACCATATTTATGAATCAATAGTCTGATAAGCTAAATAATTATATTTTGTTGTCTATGGCCCTTTTAAGAATAAAAATATTAGTTATTATTAAATATGTAAATTATTTGAGAAGTTTGGTATGTGTCCTCTCTATAAAACTGACTGAATGCAACTGCAATATATTAATGTTAACAGCCAAGTTTATTTTGGGAAACAGGTATAATTCTATTGCAATAATAATGAATTCTAATTAGGAAATCAATGAAATAAAGCCTATATAGTATATTTTAACATTGCTAAAAACAAATCCAGCCTAAGAAGGGTAGAAATGTACATTTAGATATTTACCAAATATCATAATCAAATAATTTCTCTTTATAGATAAATGCATTCTCTAGAAATACTCTGTAGCATGTCAGTATCTTACTTTGTGTGTGGACATCATAGGTATAGTTAAAGTCTACACTTTATATTACATTCCTAGACCCTTCCATCTCCTACACTGGAGAAGGGAGGCAGCAAGGATCATCTCCTCATCCAATACATGTATTTATTTTACTATTTGCAACTTAAGGTGCTGTTATCTTCTTTATATAATAAGCTCTAATATTTTAATTAGTCACATATGTTTAATAAAAAGTACATTTATCAATCTCAGCAGCTAACTAGAAATCTGTGAGGTTTTGAGCACACCAGCACCTGAAGTGTTATAGTACAGTTCAGCTCTCTCATCACACGAACAGGAATTCAGGAACTCATGTCAAATTCAGGGATGAGGTTTGACTTGGAACTGAGTAAGCCTAAGACTCTTTTAAGTATGCTTTATATATTTTCTGTACAGTGTCAACAGCAACTTAATTGTAAAGCAGTAAATTCTGTTGATCTGATGTACTCATTCAACAGTGGGTTCGCACAAATAGGTATTCCTAGGTGCTTGTGATGTACTTTAGCAACAAAGCTGGGCAGAGATAAATTGGACCAAATAGCAGAATCCTTTCAGAGGACTAGCCCAAATTTTTGCACTGCTAAATGAAATTGTTTAGTAAATTAAATCAAGATCAACTGATAATCTGTGTAATTTAGACTCAAACCTTCCAGCATCTTTTTCTCAAAAACAGGGTGCTTGGTTTAAAATTAGGAAATTGCAGTGACTTTTTTTGGCCTTTGCAAATTGAGCCAAGATTAGATTTTGAAACTCACAGGACATTTAAAATCTCAATTATCCAATAGTCATATAGTCCTTTTTTTTTTTTTTTTAAAGATGGAAGGACTAATGTAAGTAATAGTGAAAGGATGGCCAAAGTTATGCTAATTGTTGTCTAGTGGTAGAATGATAACCCATTTTGTTTTCTTTTGAAGTTCTTTTAATCATAGATGTGAAAGAAATGGGAGTTGCAGTTTTGATATGTTATAAATCAAATTAGAATGTTTCCCTTAATTTCTTACTTAGTGTTTTACACTTAATTTCAATTCCATTCTGTCCTAATTAAATTCAGAAAAATTATTAATTTAGATTCTACAAAAATCTATACAAAATTTTACAAAAATTGTGTAGTTCTATAATCATTAGCCTCTTGATTTTGAGTAATTTCATATGCATCTGACACCAATAGGCTATTTTTTAAAAGTTTTCAATATTATGCCATGGGTTAAGGAAACATTTAAGTATTAATTATTAAAGTTATGCATAAATACTTAGATATAGGTAAAAGTAAGTCTCGATACTTTGGGAATGTGTTTTATTGTAAGATGTTTAATAACTGAACAGTGTTTAATAAATGAATAATAAATAAATCTTTCCCATACAGCTTTGATTGTTCTTTCTTCCACTATTGGCCACTATCATTTACAAAAACAAGATGGTTATTTTGGAGAGGTTAATGTCTCAGCCCAACTCCCACCATATAGACTTCATGTAATTTTGGACAAACCTCTTAACGCTGTGAAATTTTGCTTTCTTATCTTTAAAATGAGGATAAAAAAATTTGACCTGCTTTCATCTTGGAGCTGTTGTGATAAACATAATATAATTGTAAATGTTTTCAAAAGTATCAAGGCATAATAGATAGGTATGTTTAAAAAATATGTGTGAAATTATAATGTCATATACAGTATTAACATTTTACATATAAAAATAATTTACATAATCCTAGTAGCACATATGAAATATAAGATCAGAAGTAGATGAAAGCTGGGGTACCTGGGTGGCTCAGTGAGTTAAAGCCTCTGCCTTCGGCTCAGGTCATGATCCCAGGGTCCTGGGATAGAGCCCCACATCGGGCTCTCTGCTCAGCGGGGGGCCTGCTTCCTCCTCTCTCTCTGCCTGCCTCTCTGCCTACTTGTGATCTCTGTCTGTCAAATAAATAAATAAAATCTTTAAAAATAAAGAAGTAGATGAAAGCTAATTGATAGATATTTATTCATTTCATTATATTTAATAGATGTCTCCCATCAGTCTGGTCTAGGATACTAGCTAAGTTTAAAAAAAAAACAAAAAAAAAAACCCATGATGCCTTTTTCCAAGGGGGCTCAGATTTTTGCCATGAGAAAGGTAAAGCCTAGGTATTCTTTCCCAAATATATCTTGAGTATCTTCAAACGAAGTTGCTGTGCTTGATGAAATTTTTTCTTCTGTGACATCTACCTATGTATTTAGCTCAGCCTACTGTTTGCATTCCCTGAATACTTTTTAGCTGCACTTTGGCATAAGACTGCTTTCTTTTAAACCTATTTCTTTTAATCACAGGCTATTATTTCTAGTTAAAGTGCTTCCTTGAGTGATATAGTGAATAACAGAATGAGTGATGGAAAACTATGTGGATTCAGTAAGTCACTTGATTGTTACTTCAAAAGAACATAAACACCTTAGAGATAAATCCTGAGAGAATTAATTACTACACTTATAAAATCCCACATTAGACATCTTCTTAATAATCTAAATAGAACAAATAATAAATTCTTTTTGAGAACATTTATGGAGTTAATTCTTCTAACAGGGTCTATTTTTTACTCACAATATATAGTATATGAAACTATAAAACTTTTAATAGATTGGAGGACAGTCTCTCTCAAACATCAGTATTACAAAGCAGTGTAATAAATATTACCTTGGCATATCCTTGGAATTCATAGATTTAGTGTTCTTGTTTTATAACATCTCTGAATGATTCTGAAGTTAAATGATGTGTAGTAATTTGTAACTTTCTAAAAGCACAAATTTGAATTAACACACACTGTAAGAGTCTGGTGCAAATGTTTGTTCTTTACTCAACATTGGACGCATAGAAATTTTCCAGAGTGGTAAAAAAAATTTGCTGGTGAAAGTGAGGGGCAAGGACAATGGTTTATGCAAATCAGATACAGAAGATAACAGAAATTCCAGGTACATTCAGTCGAGGGGTATTCTGTGTTTGTTCTAAAGGGAAGGCATATTTTTACTTTTTGAAGTTACTGACTTATGTGATAAGTTGCACATGTTGGTGATTTTGAATATTTTTAGATCTCAGGACATTACATTCCCTGAAGGACATAAAGGGTTGTCTATCTCCTTTTTCATTTTGCTACCTGTTTCATCTCAGCACTTCTAATGGCTCTCTGTCAGCCTTCTAGCTGCCCTCATGTTCTTTCCGAATCTTTCTTTTTCCTTGCTCTCATGTTCACCTTCATCTGGTGTCCTATCGTTAAGTATAATAAAATATAAAATACATTTCAATAGTGTTTGTCACTGATCTCTAAACAAAGGAAAACTCCATTTTATTTTTGCAATTGTACAGATTGGGGCAAATCAATACAACAGAACATGCCATTAGTAAACAAATAAGTAACCATTACTATTCTTCTAGAAATATATTTTTCCAGTTTATTTTCACTTTCCATTGAAGTTTTATTTTATTTAGGATATCTCAACCTCACATGAAGGCTAACTTCTATACTTAAAGACACATAGTTTCTATTTAAGTAAGACAGGCGAATAAATATGGTCAGGGACAACATATTTGGATTTTAGGGTTATTATGCATGACCCATTTTCTAGATAATCCAGGGAAAAGAGCTATTCCAAATATTTTGGTTTATGTATATAGAAGTGTTTAGAAATTTATCATCAGACTTTAATCTTGGCAACATCCATAATAAGAGAATCTCTCTTCTAATTCCTTTTTACTGGCTTGAAGAATCAATTATACATTTGCATTTTGGTTTCCTCTCAAACTTAGTTCACTACAAAATTTTTCAACCAAAATCAGAGGGGACAGTCAGGTGCAGGGGTTAAGAAAGAGGTTTCTGATTGTGATTGCTTCGGTTTAGAGTCCACTCCACTGCCCAGTGATGTCACCTTGGGGAGGTCATTCTGTCTCAGGCCCGAATTGCTCTTTTAGAGAATGGGGATACCCTGGAACTTGCATCATAGGGTTATTGAGAAAATAGATGAAATAATTCCTAAAAATAGTTAAGACTGTGCTTGATATGTCTTATGCATGCCATTAGTGCCAAGATCTCTTTCTTCATATTATTGTCATTATTGAAACAACGTACCAAATTATCACTAGTCTTACTTTCATTTTTACCTCTATTTCAGTGTAAGCTATAGATGTGCAACATTACTATAAGATTCTTGTGTATAAACATATCTCATATTACCTGTTAAGAAGATACCCAGGATATGTTCGCTTATGAATATAATGGTGAGCATTTTTACATCTGTAGTCTAAGGCCTACATTAGCTGAGTATTTTGGTAAAGATTATTTTAAAAACATCTAAGCTACAAATTGATTTGGATAATGAAATGTTTTTTATTAAATTAGCTTTTATTTACACATTTGATACACAGCATGAAGGTGTCTCAAAGTTAAAATTTTTAGTTAAGGAAAAATAATTTGGGGGAGAATATTAACTAAATTTGGGGAGGATATACTCACACCTGTATATCTCACAATTTTATGAACAGGTGGTATTATTATCCCCCTCTTACCTATAAGAAAACTGAAGCTTCACAAGTTCAAGTAATTTTGCTTACAATGTAGAGCATCTATTGTGGGTTAAAGTTTCATAGTATAAATAATGCAACTTTAATCCTCCACATACAAATCAACCTTATGGGAATAGGTATTAGCTTGCTTTTTCACAAAGAAACAAATTCAGCTCACTGCTGAAAATTAAAATTGCATGTAGGTATACAACAGAATCCCATTTCAAATGAATAAATAAGTAACGAGCAGCTGAAGAATGGAGGAAGAATGAAAGGAAGAGAAAGAAAATCAGAAGGAATACCAAACAAGCTATTAACAGAGCTGTCTCTGAGGATTAGGATTATGGATTTGGGATAATTACATTACATATTTGTATTGTACATTCTAAGTTTTTCAACCCTGAGTGTGAGTTACTTTTGGTTAGAAAAAAGAATATATATTCTTAAAAAAAAAAACAACCCAATTCATGGCAATTCTGCCATATCCTAAAACACCATTATTTGTATCTGAATGACTTACTTATTAGAAATGAAAAAAAAAATTCTCTAAGAAGTTAAGCCAATTTGTACTTTATTTGGGATTATCAATGATAAAAAGGATTCCAGAGAAGTTTCTCTGATGGAATGTGGTATTATTTATTTTAAAAATTGCTGCTTTATAAGAAAGCCTAAAGCAGCAGATCTGTTCAAATGTTAGTTCTAAATAATTATGTACTAATCAATAAGTTAATTTATATTCTAAACCTCCAACAGGCAAGTTGAAAGAAACAGTTTAAAAATTCAGCATTAATCCATTAAGAAGATCTTTATGCAACATGTAAATATAATCTTCCCTGTTTAAAGATGTTTATAACTAGTGTTATTCCAGGGGCACTTGGGTGGCTCAGTTTGTTAAATGTCTGCCTTTGGTTCAGGTCATGACTCCAGGGTCCTAGGATCAAGACTTTCAGCAGACTCCCTGTTCAGTGGGGTGTCTGCTTCTCTCTCTCTTTTTTGCCCCTCCCCCTCCCCTTTTTGCCCCTCCCCCTGCTCATGCTTTCTCTCAGATAAATAAAATCTTAAAAATAAATAAATAAAATCAGTTTACTCCAGCACAAATATTATACATTGATCTTGGTGAATTCCATAAGTATGTTTATTAAAGTTTATTTTTTATTTTCAAAGTTTATTAAACTTTATTTTATTAAAGTTTATATTTTGAAATAGAGTGCTTAGACTAATTAAAGATATTTTCTCACCTATTGCATCCCTTTATAGCTAAGAATTCAAGATTTGGTGAATAAGAGGTTATATATAAATGTTAATTTATATATAACGATATATATATATATATAGTATTTGTCTGTTATATATAATGATATATATATATATCATTATTTGCCTGTTTTAATTGAATGTGATTTTTTTTTCTTGGCATACTTTTTGGTTTACAGTGGGCATGTGCTGGTTTCAAAATGGAGACAATAAACATTTCTTAACATGGCACTCTGTTGAATGCTTGGACAGTGCTCTTTCCCTAGTAATAATCAGTTGCCTTTCTTTTGGCTTCTCAGATACCTGTGTGCAGTTGGGAAAATGACAGAAGGCATTGGGAAGGGAGGGGCAAGGTGGTATCAGAGAAGTTGAAAAATGTCCTATGTCAAAAAAGGCAGGCTAAGAGGTTAGAATATGGGAAATATGCTATGTGTGTGTTAGGGCAGAATGAGACAAAGGGGAGGGAACATTTTCCTACTGATAAAAGTCATTCTGAGAGGCATCAACGTGACAGGAAACCTATGTCCCCAGTTCTGCCATTTGCTTGCAGAGGCTCTACCAAGATTATCTAAGAGTCTCCAAATTTCTCTTATAAGTAGATCATTCAGTGTATTCTACTGTGAAGTATGAAACGTGATGGAACAGAAATTTGAACTAAATTAGTGTTTAGAAGCTCACTACCAATTTTTAAGATGGCTCACTCTGCACTTTTTTTTTTTTTTTTTTTTAATAAAAGCAGATAAGCTGCCTGTTGTTAAGGTATCCGGTGGTATATGAATCAGACAGTTTCCTCTCCTGGTTTCTCAATTTGTCTGACAATAAAGTATAAGACACTGAGATGTGAAACAGCATATCAAGTAGAGTGACCTTTTTCTCCCACTGTAAATGATCTTTCTAGTACCAATTAATAAATTCCATGTAAAGAGACTAGGAAATTCATCTTTGTGCTGAATATGGAAGACCGGGTCCTGATTGTCAACAAGAACTGTGATTTTACTGTTAACTCAGATATTTTAGTAGGAAACTAGAATGTCCAGATAAATGCTACACATAATAGGAAATAATTCTTTTTAAAATAGTTAACATTGAGTGATACCTTCACCTGTGTTCTTAACACATGACTGTGTAGTGAAGAACTACAAAAAGGTATTTCTGATTTGAAATTGACTCTCTGTGTTTAAAGCTGAGTTCTGATTTACAGATTGAAGAATAAAAGCCTGAAATTGCTTTCTTGCTTATTTAATCATGTGAATGTTTTTTTTTTTTAATGTCAAAATGGAATTTAGATTATCAGTGAATTCATTTGTTCTACAAAAGACAATAGTCATGCTTTACAACAAATGTGGGATACTTTTCATCTGCATTTTTCTATGATGGAATCAGAACTTTTGGAAGAATGACAAATTTGAGCAAAGATCAAAATAAAGATGTAATTCAAGTTAAAATATTTTATCATAATCTTTTTTAGTCAATATTCATTATATTGCTACAAACCAGAAATTATATTAAAGCTATCTGAGATTTTAGAATCTCTTTTCAGTTAAATTCATTCATTCAAAATTTCAGTTAAATTCATTCAAAATTCTTTTCAGTTAAATTCATTCAAATTCATTCATTCAGTTAAATTCACCATAACATTTTGGAAAATGTGTGGGTTATCAAACTTTTTTTAAATATTGGCTTTCCTATGTATTAGTAGTGTGACCTTAGTTAAACCTCTGAGCTTCAACCTCCTGTTCTATAAAACAGGGTTAGGCATTACAGATGTTTCATGTAAGTTTTTTTTTTTTTTTATGTGAGAATAACAGTACCTTGCCTGGAAGGTATGTTCAGAAAATACATAGCCCAATATTATCATTGTTACTATTAATACTCTAGCCTCACACTAAACATGAATAAATTTTATAAATTATACAATTGGATATTTTCAATTGTGTACTACAGAACATTTCGGAGTAAAAAATTAAACCTTCCTATGGAACCTGCAAGAGTGGCGAGTGGATGGGAGTTTTCCGTTAACAGGTGGTCTCTTGCTACTGAAACTGATACTTGATACTCAGCCAACTCAGATTACAGATCACTATTCTTTATTCCCTTAAAAAAATAAACAGATCTAAAAACTTCTATATGATGTTAACCAAGAGATGTAGAAATAATGGGAGAGAAGTCTGTATGGATAAAGGGTTACATTTTTAAGGGACATTTGTGGTTTTCGGAATACGAGACTATTTATTTTTAAGTGAAGAAATAAAGGCACAAGATTAATGTCTTAATGATACAGCTTGGGAAAAAACTATTTCCCTTAGAAGAATTCATGGGAACCTTTAATATGTTATTTTGTGTCATATTTACTTAAAAACTATTAGTGCTTCAATTGTTACTAAGTTAAATGGCTTCAATTCCATTAATATACTGAAAGTGAAAAGATCTAAATGTTACAAATAACACCTAAAAGCGCTATTTGGTCTCTTAGGTGGCATCAGATTGATTCTAATTTAATCATACGTGAGTGTAGTAAAACTTTTTATTGGACAAATAGCAGGCACAAAGACTTTCTTACATATTAATGTTATTAGTACTATTTAAAATACTTTGTTTAGTGTCCAGACCAGCTGCCTTTTGTATTTTGGTGAACAGCAGTTCCCAGTTGTCACAGAATCATCAGTGTACCAAGAATTACAGCATTATCTGAATAAATGCATAGAACATACACAGGAATAACTTCAAGCTGCAGTTGCATGGAATGCACTGTAATTTATGAACCTTAATTTGCCATGCAAGTTTGTATGACTTGCAGAGGTGAATGTCCCACTTGAGGATGCTTGCAGATCAGTGGATCTAGCCTCCTGGCTGCCATCTTTGGGAGCCAGAACTTCAGGACTAGTGAGAGCAGACATGATGTCATGAAGCGAAGATGTTGGGACCCGGCGTCATTGTCTGATATCAACAAGAGAAGAAGGCACCCTTTGACTGGGCGAATGAATGTCTGTTAGCTAGGGCCGCTCTGAACAGTCTGCATTTTATCAAAGGTTTCTGCTGAAAGGCCAGTAATTTAGGGAAACTCTCATTCCCCATTGCCAGAGAAATCTACTGTATTCACTTCTGACTATCTTGAGAGTCAAACAAAGTTATGCAATAAACGACTGCAGTGTATGTTTAATTATATTTTTCTATACCTCAGCTTCATTTCAATCTTATGTCTCCAGACTGCCAGTTGGAGAAAAACAATCTCAGCTGAATATGAATTAATTTTGGTCAGGAGTTGCTTTATCAACTCAGAGATCGATTGTTGCCCCATCTCTTTTTCCCGGGGTTGGATTTAAGTTTTGGAGTTTGTGGGGTGGGGGGTGCAGCCTGATCCTGTCACCTTCCCCATCGTATCTACACTACATGCACATCTGGGTCAGTGATGGTCCATGCTGATGCCACTGCACCCTCCCATTCTTCCTGCGGAGGCAGTGGTGTGTGTGGCTGTCCCTGCCACACCTGCCTCACTCTTGCCAGCATGGAGAAACATTCTGTAGAAACATTCTTCTGCAGACTAGCACCTGGTATACACTGGTGTGGGGGAACTCTGTGAAGCCTGATGCCTCCCTAGGCTCTACTTAAGATAACGGTCCCTTCTGTGTTCCAAACCTACGTGAGGCTTTTGTTGGACAACTGATACAATATACAGAACCCATTTTCTAGGCCATATGAATATCTTAAACTAATATCTTAGATATTGCTGCCTTTTGAGCTTTCTTCTCAACTGGACAGTATTTATCTTGTAGAATATATATGGAAGAAGGTGGATGAGTCATTGACTGGTTGATTGTTTGGAGACTTAAATCTACTGTTAACACATAAGTTTATGTCCTGGTTAAAGCCTACTTAAAATCCAAGCTTTGAAACTCAAAATCCCCTTTCTCATAAACCAATATTTTTGAGCTTAAAAACCCTTAACTTTTTATCTCAGTAGCCAAGAATGTTCTGTTCTCTTGCTCAGCACTGGTGTTTTTGCTGTGATATCCCCGCCCTGAGTTAATGCGTTCAAAGGTGTAGTCTGAATGGTGAGAAAGCCACAGGTGATAAAACAACAGCAACAATAAAATAGTTTCAGTGGACACAAAAACATACTGATTAATATATCAAAATAGTAACAAACAGTGATTGGTTTCTCTTTCATTGCTTTACAAGATCAAGCCTATTGTCTGAAAAAGTCTCAAAGAAAAATAATATACAGAACATCTGGGTTAAAGATTCTTTCTCCCCTTGGTTTATAAAAACAGTAACATTTTTAAAGAGTCAAATCACATGTGCAATGTTACTGGTAAATAAAATTCCGAACCGTATTCTCTGTAACTTTTTACTTTGATTCTGTGGCTTCACAAAGGGACTTGATTAGTTGAAGCTCATACAGCTTTAGATAGTTATTTTAACAGTTTGAATTTTAGAAAAGTTCTCCCAGATGAAGTTCGTAATTATAAGATTGACTAAATGTGTGGATTGCCATGGTTCTCTGGGATACTTGCCTTAGCTCTGTTTATTACTTCAAAACTAGAGTGACTTCCTTTTATTTTTCACATAAAGTCTGAACAATTTAACATAGCACTTAAGGACAACCACTTGACCATTCCTCTCTAGGCTTTGCTTTCACTCTGTGCCTTCAGGAAGCTGGACCACAGGGCCCATTGGTCTGCTTTCCTCTGAAATACTTCCGAAACTTTTTGGGACTCCGTGAAGTGACACAACCTATTCCCTTTGCTAAGTGGCACTCTCTTCTTCATCTGGTGCTAGGACCTTTCCAGGCTCTCTCATCCTGTTCTTAGAGGGCTAGTTGAAGGCTACGTGGTATTACAGATAATTGCGTAGTAAAAAGAAAAAGGACCATGTCCAGAAGAAGAAATTTGGGGCTTCAGCCGTATTTCAAATGTCATGGCAAAGCCACTGAAATTCTCTGAGCTTCAGGTCAGTCTGTGGACTTCATAACTGCCCTTGCATTGTTTTCAGTCTGAAGTTTACCGGCTCAAGTTTTTTACTCCTTGTGTGCAGAAATCAAGTCTCAGTTTTCAGTAGTGCTTTGTATTCAGTAAATATTTGCTGAATCAAATAGAATGGCAGATGAGAAACAAGAAGTTTATCACTAAGTCCGGTGGCATTATTTTTTTATTGACTAAATAAATGTTAATGTTAATAAACCCTCATTGACAAAGGGTAGGTGAGCAGTTAGCTATGGGCTTCCCTTTTCCCCTTCCTCCATCTCTGCCAACAATTGTGATTTCTTTCCCTAAAACTGCAGAGTAAAAGTTTGAATACTCTTCTTTTGTACTACTAGGGAAAGGTAATATATAGTAATCCGTAGCAAAGAAAAAAGGCTGAAGATTAACTAGTAATTCACATTTCATTTGATAAGCTTCTGAATAAGCTCAGAAAGCCCCACCAGATAAACACCAAGTTCGTCACTTTATTTCAAAGAAGATAAAAAATACCTCCGGTTCCTTGACAACAGTCTAAACCTTTGCGGTGTTTCAATAAGCGGCATTTGGTGTTTTAGCGCACTGCCACAGCTGTATGTGGGTAAACAGATTATCTTTCTTGGAGGGGATAAAAAATAAGCTTACCTCTATCCTTGTTAGCCCACCACATCTGCTATTCACTTATGTGCTCTTTGCTTGTGGATACCTGAAATAGTGAGAAAGAATAAAAAAAGAAAATTAAATATAACTCGACAGCATTTTTGCAAGGCAGACATTTACAATTTTAATTGAGGACAGACACACACTTCATAAAACTATTAGCATGCAACTCCAGCTGCAAAAACTGAACAGCAGTATGCCTAAGCTGGTTAGCAGCAAAAAAGTAAACCAATCACATTGACAAAAGCCACCATAAACAAAAAAACTGTATTTAAAAGATTAACAGTTTTGGCATTCATCCCTACCATCAAGTCTTTCGCTCTCTTTTTCCATCAAAATTTAGCTTACGTTTGATGTTAGCAAGAGTTGCATTACTATTATTGTTAATTTTAGTTCTGTTTATTGCCTTGAGGGTTATATATTGTAAAATAATTTTGGTGCCTCTAGTTAATGTTAATTAGTTGTTTTAATAACCTATAGACCTATTTGTTATGTTTTTGTAGGTTTACTTTTTTAACTATCAGGAACTTAATAACTGAGAATATTTAACATTACTGTTGCATAGGCAAAATTACAGAGTCACTATTAGTGTTACCTGTTTAACGTTTAGTCATCCTTTGAGTCCTGCGACATATTTCCTTAATAATCATCAGCCATCAAGTCTGATAGTCTCAAAAGAAATATCAGCGCTCTAAACTGCCTTCAAGGGCGGTGATATTTAGCACTGAAAATTACAAATAAAGTTTTTGAGGTTGAAGAGCAACAACTGGCCAGTGACACTGATGATTTGTTTGTCAAAACAAATTGTTATAAACTACGCAAATGAAGTCCACGCACTCCTTTGAGTGAAAACAATAAAGTGAATCTACGCAATGCTTACATGTTGGATGGGATATTTAATGTGCGGGGAAACTCAAAGGTTGAAGAACTAGGCATTTAGACAGTGGTAAGTGGTAATCTTACCTCTTTATACTCCATTACTCTTTCTCACGAGAGACATGCTAATGCAAACAAGTCAATCAGAATTTGTGTTTAGCAAGATAAAGCTTAGAGGATAGTTTAAAATCCATTTATTATTCTAAATCCATTTTTTTCCATTAACATGTTATACATTAGTGTTTACTAACCATGATTCATGTAACAGTTTAGTTTGTTAACTTTTAAATTATTTAACAACCATAAGTTATTAATACATTTTTTAAGTATTACACAAATATCTTAAAACAAGCTTGGGTTCATTTTTGTAATTTTTAAATAGAAAACATTTTAGGCATCTCTTGAAGAAGAAATAAAGCAGGCATTTAAAGCTAGAAAACAAGTAATTCCAAATTTAGTTTTTACAAAAGTTTTCAGCTTTATTGACAAATTATGGCAAACATATTTGACAAATTGTGGTTTCCTATTTAGAGTAGCTTACACATGGAACTTTATGTGTGTTTTTTTTTCTTTTTTAACAAATACAGGTTAAAACACTGAACAAATTCAGTTAGCTACATACATACAGTAGCTGCTTGTTTTCAACTCCATTAAAACAGCATTTAAAATTAAATTTACAAACTTAATATCGAACATCTTCATCTAACTAACAGATATTAAAAGACAGGTTAAAACATCTTATCTACAACTTTATTATCAGCTAGTTCAAAAATCATATTACAGTCTTTTAGCAACCCTAAACAAAGTTTCTGCTAGATGATTGAGACTCAAAATCTGTTAACAGATTCATGCTCTTTCTTTAAAAAAAAAAAAGAAAAGAAAAGAAAAAGAAAAAAGAAAAAAGTAAAAAAAAAGTTTACACACAACAATGAAAAACAACCAAGAGAATATCATCCTACTGAATGGTTTATAGACAATGCTTGCCAATGTCTTTTTTAGTCCATTTTGTAAAATAATACTAGTGTCAATGTCACACCAACAGTATAGGGGGAAATACAAGAAATATATGGGAGAAATCATGAGCAGTTATCCCTAGAATAGAAAAAAAAAGGACTATTACTTGTCTTGTTGCTGTTTATGTGGAGACCACAGGCTATGAATTGTCTTTGAGGTGAGGTCACGGGTGAGAAGGACCTTCAATATCTACCATAGGGGTGCTCCCTGTATCCCCCTCTGGCTGACCTTGGTGGTGGTGCCTTCAGGCTGGAGCGGGTTGTGGCCCATTCTTCTGGTGCTATGAACAAGAGAAAGACAGTAACATTCACGTGGCTTCACAGTTACCAGAAACAGTCATTTAAGACGTTTAAGAGTTGACCAAGGAAAATAGAATAAAAGATCTCAACACTGAGGGCTAAAGCCTTACTACCTTTTCCACATGGTGAGATCATCAAAAAAGTATATATTTTGAAATGCAGCCACGTGGAATTAAACTTGTGGGGCATTCTTCAAAGAAGAGAAAGTTGAAGTCCCTGGATAAGTCTACATTTATTATGTGTAAAATTTTTGTGCTACAGAAGAGAAAGAGGGTATCAGTGTAAACCGCTCCTCATTTTATCCTTTATACAGAGTTCTAAAATAATCCAGTGGTTCCTAGTCTTTGAGTAACTTGAGAATCGCCTGGAAATCTTAAAATAATACAAAACAAAACCAAAAATGACTAATGCCTGTTCTCTCTCTCCCAAACCAAATGATTAGAAAAGAGACCTAGGGCTTGCTATTTTCCAGTGCTCCCCTCGATGGTTTGTAAGTGGGACAGGGTGAGGTCCTTGTGCTAAATTATCTTAGACAAAGTTAGTAAGAGATATACAGGATATGGAACAGAGTAAATTTACGCAGTAAAATCAACAAAAGAGTATGCTCACATCAGTTTTTACAAATACCTTGAAAATAAAGGGGTATTTGTACATTAAAAAAACTCATTCACCTGTTAATCAGATTTCCAGTAACCTGAATGTTCTAAAACCTAGCCAAAAACAAAACAACAACAAAAAACAAACCAAACCAAACAAACAAAAAAACATACACAAGAAACAAGCCAACAAGCTTTTGAGTGTTGTGAAAAATAGCCTTTATTAAGTTTATGACCCCAGAAAAGGAATGTAGTCCTCCTTGAAAGGGCCAGGGACTTAATATGCGGTTTATGGTGGTTTCTTATGTAATTCCTGAAGCTAAGTTATTTGGGTCTTCCAATCCAAATTCAGTTTTCATTTGAGAGCAGATTTCATTCATGGAACTATGATGAGAGGAAGTACGGACATAGAAAAAGAGATTGATAGAAAGAAATGCACTGACACTGATAGCCGATATAAAGGATAGTGATAGTAATGGACATAAAACTGGAAAGAAACTGCAGACTGAGGTCAATTGATGTAGATAGGGCATGTGTCCCTGAAGAGTTCAAGTGCCCCTAAGAATATTTTGTACACAGTTCAGGGAGATTAAGGAAAAACAATAATTAAAATTTATGCTGCACTCACTATGCTATACATAAGGCAGAGGATAGTGATGTGCAATATAGAAAAATAATAAAAGTCCATCAAATAGGAAAAAATTGCATTAAAATGTTTTTTGGGGGATATTCTTCATCAGAACTTCTTTATTATTATTATCTGATAATAAGTGAAAAATTTCTCTCTGCTATTTAAGCTACATGCTTAAGTTTATTTCAGTATTTGATAGGACATAAAATAGAAATGAAAACTTAAGTAAAAATAGGAAATACTGCCTTTTCTCAGAATACTGATCGACTTAGATCAGGGGCTGGCAAACTATGGCCAGTGAGCCACACTAGCAAGCTGTCTGTTTTTTAAAATAAAGTTTTAGGAAATGCAGGCATGCTTATTTATCTGCATATTGTCTATGGCTATTTTCACTCAACTAAGGCAGAGTTGAGTAACTGTGACAGAGACCATACTGTCTGCAAAGCCTACAATATATAGTCTGGGCTTTTACAGAAAAGATTTACAGACCCCTGCTCTAGATCTTGCTGTCTTTTTGGCTGGAGATTGTGGATGCTGGTCTTTCTGATGTGATCTCTTAAGGATGGGAATTTACCCCTAAGCTGTTAGACTTTCTTAGCAGACAGATCGTGGAAAGAATTCTTTGTATTTACTTGATTGGAATTAAATAAAACTTTCTAAAAAAAATGTACTGGAAGGGAAAATGGATTCTGCTTGCAAAACTAGCAAATGCCTTCTCCGCCTTATATAATACGAATTTTACACTTTGACTATGAATGATCAAGAATATGCCAATGTCCTTGTCTTCTGGTGGTAAAATCTACCCCTTTTTATTCATGTTTTTAACAAAAGGAATGTAATACTTTTTGCTTTATTCTGTTCTAGATTATTAGAGATACCCGGTTGTAGTCTATGGGATTTAGAAACTGGGATAATAGAAGTTTCAAGTTTTCCCAGGGAATGGAAGTCTTGGATCCTTTCTCAGAAGCATAATGTTCTTGGTGGTTTCTGTAAAACAGTGCAACAACATGAACAGAATGACAGCAGGAGCTGCCACAGCTACCCCAGTTTCATCAGAATTTTTAAACTGGGGGAGTACCTGAGTGGCTCAGTTGGTTAAGTGGGTGCCTTTGGCTCATGTCATGATTGTGGGGTCCTGAGTCGGGCCCCATGTCAGGCTCCCTCCTCAGTGGGGAGTCTGGTTCTCCCTCTCCCTCTGTGTGCTCTTTCTTTCTCAAATAAATAAATAAATCTTTTTTTTTTTTTTTAACTGTAGTGTTGAAAGACAGAAGATACAGGGAAGGTGGCAAATTCACCTGTATCACCATCCCTTTCTTTTCTTTTTTTTTTTTTTTAATAAACATATATTTTTTCCCCAGGGGTACAGGTCTGTGAATCGCCAGGTTTACACACTTTACAGCACTCACCAAAATAAATAAATCTTAAATCAACCAATCAGTCAATCTTAGAAAGGGGGGACAAGACACTTAAAAAAAAAAAAGAATTTTTAAAATGGCATAATCTTGGGGACTTGCCCCAGAACACATTGTTTGATAAGAACCCACTGATTTAGCTTTACTACGCTTTATCTAAAGCTCTAGGGCAGCTAATTTATGGGCTAAAACCTCTCATTTCCTAACTTTTGGCTAGCATTAAAATGGTGACGGTCACTATTTTCTGCTGTATTTTCAGTGCCTGGAAAAAATGCAGTGCCTAGAAAAGGTTGAACACAAAGTATGCATGAATGAAGGATGAAGGAAGGAAGGAAAGATGGACAGAAGGAATTGTGAGACAGAAAGAGCTTTCAATGACAACCTTAAAAACAGTAATATTTGAGCTGAAGACATTTGACATTAATTTTAGAAGCTTTATAACTAGAAATATTATATATTGTAAAGTCAGACTTCTTACTCAAGAGGTTAGTTAGCTAAATAACAAAAGTATTTCTCAACTGGATTTCATAAAACAATCATAGTGGAATCCAATTACAAAAAAGTGCAAAAGCAAATCTCATTGCACAAAAATGTGCTATTATAATTCTCTGTATGTAAATTCATACTGTGTTCTTTCTTCCTTGCTGAAGGCTAGAAATGAGAAATACTGTTTGTCTATAACTGTAACCAGAAAGGCAGCCAAAATGTATTCCTACCCAGGTGAAAATTGTAGATTTTTCTAAGATTCCTTACCATTAACAGAAGAAACAAGAATTTATTTCACTTAATTCATATTCTCAATAATAATAGCAAATTGAGATCAGGAGAGGTATTAATTTCTTTTTGTGCCAAATTTCCTTGGTCTATATTTTTTCTAGTATCTGAATGTTTATAAATAGTCACATGTTTACAATTACCACATGATAATACAAGCCAGTTTCTTTCAGTGAAGTTATTTTCTTTGGATCTAGACTGGAGAGTACTGACTCAAGGGAAGTTTTTCCTTCATCATCTTCTAGTGTCATTGAGCCTTACTTATATGGTCAGCCAGTCCCCTCAGTGCCTGTCATAGGATTTCTCCACCATGGTATTAGAGATAGAAGTGATTCTTAGAAATCCAAAGAAGTCCTAATGTAAGTCCATCATAGAACCTAGCACATGGGAACAGCTTAAGCATAGAAGAGACAAGTCATTATCAGGTCCTTATGATGGGAATCCCTAAAATTTGAAGTATAAAGCCCCCAGAATAGACTAGGAAATTGCCTGTCTTCTTTGAGCTCTACTATTCAGCAGATAAGATGAATTTAAAATATTTTAGGGAGAGGCACCTCAGTCAGTTAAGCAACTGACTCTCAATTTTGGCTCAGGTCATGGTCTCTACATTGTGAGATCGAGCCCTGCACTGTGCTCCACACTGGGTGTGGAGCCTGCTTGATTCTCTTTTTCCCTCTCCTTTTGTACCCCCGCCTTACTCTCTCTCTCTAAAAAGATAAAATAAATAAAATAAAATTAGATAACATAAAATAGAATAATATATTTTAGGGATTCGTACAAATTTTGGAGTCCCTGACAGTGGTTTCTATTCCCATGGTATGGTACAGGATGTCATTTTAAAAATCATTACAGACAATGAAATTTAGAAGTAATCTTTCTTCATCTTCTTGAAAAATAATAAAGGATGTAAGATGCTTTCAGTATTAGGACCATTGTCATATGAGAAGCACCAGCCAGACTATGGATGTGAAATAGCAAATTAGATAACAAATTATCCCACAGAGAATGTGCAAAATAATTGCCAAGTTGAAATTACTGGAATGGTTTAAAAAATTGGGGATCCGGAAATAGAAAATGATATGAGAAATAGCTTCAGTGACTTGATCAAATTCCCACCATTTCTAGGTTTCCCAATTCAGATTTTAATGTACCATTTGGTATATAAAACAAGGAGGGAAGAAGGAAAATAAAGCATTCATTAAATATTTTTTTTTCCTTTACTAAAGATCTCCTATATGCTAGTTATTGTACTAAGCCCTGAGTATGAGGATACTAAGGGATTTTTAGAGATCACAGGACAAAACTACTATGAAATTGCATAGATTAAACACATTTATAATTGATATTTGAAGAAAATGCTGGGGAAAGCCTAGAGGAGGGAAGTACTAATTTCTATCATTCAACAGAACTTGGATTGAGCTCTAATATCTAATCATCTCAAGGAAGTAATTTTCTGAGCAAATATTACAGTGTAACTAAAAATTCAGGTACTGTTTAACCTATTTAAGAGAACTCACTTTCTTTAAAGACTTTCTTATGTTAATTATTTATGTTATGTTAATTATTTTATATCATTGTTAAAATGGATTCCAAGATCTATAAGAAGAGAGCCCTTTGGTGACAGACACATAGGAAGAACACCTCAAATATTTGTAAGCTACATTTAAATGATGTTACTAACTAAAAGGAATCTTGAAATCAGTTCTGAGAAATAAGTACAACAGAATTCTTATTCAGAAACACATTGTTTGCAATTAGATTATAGTGTTTCATGAGTTTGAAATATATTAATATTTCTTCTAAAAACATGACTCCACCTTGAGTTTTTTTTTTTTTACTTAGACTGATTTTGTTCCCAGTTCAGTCAAGTTTACAGAATTCCATAGAGTATATCTCCATTACATGCTAATTGGTGTCACTGTGGAACATCTTACTTTGATGAAGGCTTGTAAATTCCAAGTAACTCTTATGCATTGGATGTTACTCTAGTGACTTCAAAAGCTTCTGTATCTCAAGTACTCTGCTTTCAGGGCAATCAGATGTATTAAGTGGTGTGCATTTTTCAGTGTGCTCCCCCTCCTGCCCTGGAACCAGCTACTTTGTGGAGGAGGCATTCAGAGTGGGGAAGAAAGATCTGGATGATATTTTAAGTTGTAAAACTGTGTTCTCTGATTCTTCCAGAGATACTATAAACATTAGGGTTCTTGGTGGGGAAATTGAAATATAGGAACAAGGCACAAATTTGGGACACATCAGCATTATTTAAATACATGCAAAGTAAACTTTCAGTGTTTTATCTTTCCAGAAGTAGGTTTAGAATGCCTCCTTTAGAGTACATTCATTTCAGCAATCAGTTCAGAAGGGATATAGGATGTCATGGAGATTATTGAGGTCACAGCTCTTATGTCCAATTTGTGAGACCTACACAGCTAGTTGTTTATATATCTGAGATCTGAAAAAGAATCTAAAAAATTGGTTTTTAATTTACCACAACAAAAAGGGAGAAAAAATTGTTTTTTAATTTACCACAACAAAAAGGGAGAACTCATGCTATTTATTTTTGGTAAAATACTGTAAGCCAATACGCAGAAACCCCAACTAAAGCAGGAAGCCTAAGTTAAGCTCTATTATTACAAACAAGTAGTGTCTCATATAAGAGCATTTACAAGGTTGATTAGAATTCACCTGACTTCTCATCCTCTCTGTTTGCTGGTCTCAGTTAAATTTCTGATCTGTCTCTAAGGAATAGCATTCTACTTAAAAACACCTTTCAATACTTCTATGTTGTTTTATTGTTATTTATTCCCAAAGAGAATAGGTTCGGTTAGATGTTCTGTTGTTGTAACTCACTATGACAATGTCTGTTTTCTTTATTTAATTTTAAAATACCTATCCTACTAAGAAAATAAGATTCTCATCTTATATGAGAATCTTATATGAGAACCATCTTTTCTGAGAATCAATATTCTTATCACATCTTCCAAACGTCAAACACAATGCTATGTTATTAGCAAATACTTAAAATTTTCCTGCAAGATAGGTGCCAATGTCATCTTCCTTTTAAAGATAAGACAATTATAGCTCAGAATTGGAAGACTGAGAATTAAAAAAAAAAAATTATTTATTTCTTTTAGAAGGTGAGGAGGGGCAGAAAGGGAGAATTTCAAGTAGACTCCCCACTGAGCACAGAGCCCTATGCGGGGCTCTGTCTCACAACCTTGAGATCATGACCTGAGCCAAAATCAAGAGTCTTTTCTCAGCCAACTGAGCCATCCAGGTGCCCCAGAAGACCCGAAATTTTTATCTGTAATTGTCTTACCATTTTCCATCACTCCCTTCATCTGAAAGAAGATCCTGACTCCCACTCTCTTTTTTCTTTTCTTGCCTGGAAAATAAGACTTCATTTATTCTAATTCCCTTGAATTATATAATAACTGGTGATTCCAACAACAGTTAATTAGCTAAATGAGTGAGAATGTAGCTTTAATTTTGTTAACAAGAGTGTGGGCTGCTTGAACTGAATTTGTTAAGGTGCAAATCTAAGTGTTCGTTCATCTAAGGTAGAAAGAAAGATCGTCTGCTCTGTTCTGAATATTTTAAAATATTAATGGGATATCGGAACCTAATGGTTCACCAATTTTATCTACACAGTTTGTATTGCCACTATGTTGTAATTGCAGAGTTTATTGTTTTAAGATACAGAGGATACAACATTATAGCACTGAAGGGGAAATATGGATGACCAGCATCTGTTTCCACAGATGAACCTAGTGAATTCTGTTCCAAGAAGAGTTAACTTTGAGTTCACCACAGTTATGCTTTCAGGAAATTCAGTCACCTTCTGGAAAGCACTTACAGCTTTTATCACTGCTTCAAATTTTTAATTAGATATTCCCTGTTAGAAAAAAGTAACACTTGGAATAATCCATCTAGAGAAGAACAGACGACTAGGCCTTTCTAAGCACGCTTTTCTCAACTCTAGAATTTTGTGATGCACATGGCAGAACTTGGTAATTATTTATTGAATGCATTAATTCTATTTAAATATTTTACATCTTCATTTTGTACCCATGAAAGAAGCCGCAGCCTTCCCTCGGATCTCTTCATTTCGAATAGGACTCCCAGGGGTCTTGTAGCTAGGCCTGCATTTGAATTCTGGTTCTTCCTCTTTTTTACTGAAAGACTTCTTTGGCAAGTGGCAAGTTTCTTAATCTACATGCTGATGGCAAATTTTAATTATCACAGACCATTCTCAGCTTCTGACGTACATATCTAGCTGCCTGTGGGGCATCTTCTCAGGTGTTTCAAAGTTAACTTTTTCCAAAACTAAACTCATCTTTTTCTCCATACTACTTAATGCTCTTCCCAAGTTTCCTATTGCAGAGACTGAAGCTACTACATAGAAATTGCTGGTTACTCATCTAAAACCCTTGGCATCCTCTCACCTTTGCCCAGTCACTCTAACTAGTCGTTAAGCTTTGCTTTTTCTTCCTTAATTTGTATTTAACTCATGCGTTTCTTTCCATCCATTACCAACCCTATTCCATGGCAAGCCATTCTCATCTTTACCCAGACTACGCAGCTCTTTTTTGTGTGTGTGTGACTTGCCATGACTGTATATCAAATATTTATATATGTATATATATAAATACAAATATTTATATATGTAAATATATACAGCATATATATTTTTATAGATGCTGTAATATGTGTTATATACATTATAAAATATATGTATCTGTGTGTATATACATATACATGTATATAAACATGTATGTATTCCCTAGTTTTTGTGTGTGTGTGTGTTTGTATATACTACTCTACTCCAGCTTCTAGCCAGAGGGACTTTTCTAAATACGATTGATTAGGTCTGTTCAGTTGCTCTTGTAGCACACTCAAGCTCAAGTCCAAATTCCTTAGTAAGAAATTCCACCCAGAGCCCAACATGATCTGACCCCTACCTTCATTTTAGAATTGATGACTTTGGTGATCATCTGAAGCACGGGTATTCTACAATACTCGTTGAAAAAAATTTCTTAGGTCTTGAAATAGGAGGAGTGTTAGTATAGTTAAGATTTTAAAGTATTTTTCTCAAAAGGAAGGTCCTCTGTTTTTGCATGGAAATGGACCAGTTAGCGGAAGAAATCAGTAGAACAAACCACTTAATTTCAAGTACAAAAGACCCGAACTTTAGATACCTGTTATATTTTGGCAAGTGAATGGTTTCATTTTGCTTGATATTTTGAAGAAAAGCTTACATTTTCCTTAACTAGCTAATGTTTATGGATTAGTTTTTTTGGATCATTTATTTTGATTCATCTTAAGAAAGATAATGATGACTTCTGGTAGTGATCCCAAAAACCAGAGATGGGCTGGGTCTTTTGGGACTTCTTAAGAGCTTCTCTTGGCTCCTGGGGAACTTGTCCTAAATACCAACATCTTCCTCAAAACCAGTGAGATTCATTTTAGTCTTTGAAGAAGTTCTTAGGTTAAGTCTGGAAGAGGTTTTCAAAAGTAGGTGTTTCCCATTGGCTGCCTGGACCATGAAACAGATAAATAACAACTGACTCCAAAGTGCATTTGTTGACATAAGAAACAAATACGAATGTTTAAAATGTGTTCCATATTGAAAATATTCATGGGTAAATTCAGGAAGACAATTCAATAAATATACGAGTCATCTATAATGAGGAAAGCTGTAGAAACTTTTGAGGGTAAAATTCTGAAGTACATCTGTGGCTTAACTAGTTGGTACTTGACATCTCTCCATTAACTTTAATTCACCTTCATAAAATGTGGGTCTGTAGTCATGGCTGGGTTTTATAACCTGAGAATTAAATTATCTTCCAGTTCCTATTTTTCAGTCTAGGTATGGAAATTCTAGGGCCATTTTTCTTAAGCTTTCTTCATTCTTATACATACTCCTGTTTAGTATCTCCAAATTTACATCATGTATATACCTAATTTCCAAATCATTACATGATTTCACAATTTTATCTTGTGTGGCTAAGCTTAAGTTATTGGAATTACTGCTATTTCTATTGTGAGCTCCAGGAAGATTTTTTTAAAAATGACCAACAAACTTGAGGCTGTGTCAAGAACTGCATACCGAATAGTTTAGCTTGCAATGAGTGATTTTTACTAGCTTCTGTATTCCAAGATGCAGCCACCATGATTGGCAATATGAGGAAGAATCACTGTAATTCAAATATGCTGTGATTAGTATATTATCCATACCTTGCAGGTGGTACTATTTTTATATTGTCTACTCTGTTTTAGCCCCTACCTTATACACTTTACACATGATCATATTTAATAATGACTCTGTACCATTTCATTTCTAGTTATCATCTATTATACACATAACTAAAATTTAACCTTATATTTTATAAGGTTATATCTTGACTCTACTGAGTAATATCTTGCACCCATAGAATAATAAAGGCCAGTGGTTCTCAATATTTTAAAATAAATGTATTTCTGTCTTCTTACTTTAGAGTTAAGATCTTGTCTAAGTAAAAAGGAGATAAAGAATCCAGTTAGAGAAAGGATTTCCAAAATGAAAGGTATAGGAAAAAATGGTGAATGATAACTGAACACAATATAAGAGGTTTCTGACTTGAATTGAAAAAATTCTTCTATAATTGTCAAATAAAATCTGAAGTCAATCAAAAACCTGCAGAATTCAGCTATAGACTTTTTAAAATATACATATGGACTTTATGAGAAAAATTGAAGAATAAGAATGATGATATAAAATGATATTTTATAATTCTCTTCTCTAAGAATTCTAATAACGCCTTCAACTCAGTGAAGGAGGTAGGCATGGTGATGTAGCTTCATAGACTTTGTAGCAATTCGATTGCCTTACTCCACCCCACACCTGTCATTTCTGTACTTGAGACCAGCAATGAGCTCAGAGTGTATTCTTAGACCAACACCAAGTTACAGAAGTTACAGAAAACCAGGTTTTAAGTGTAGCAAAATGTTAACCTGGCTGTTTGACTGGCTCTGACTCTGTGCTTTTTGCCTCAACATGTCTCTGCCGGCTTTCCCGAGTTGGCACTCTTATCTCACCCTCTGTGTAATAAAAATTTGGGCTACCCTTTGTCCCCAGTTACTGTGAAGTAACCTCTAAACTCCAGGAATTTCCTGGAGTAATGGGAAAGTCTTGTTATTCATGATGGGCTCCTCTGACCACACCTGGTAGTTCATGCCAATGAGACAACTCAGGATGGGGCCTGGTCATGCCTGAGAGGCCAACCAGGAGATTAGAGGGTTTGGGCATTAACCGCATGATACCAGCCCAATCTGGAGAAGAGAGAAAGGAGTCTGGAGATGGAAATGATTCAGTCGTTCATGCTGAATAAAGAAGCTTTAATAAAAACTCTGGGCACTGAGGTTTGCATGAGCTTGGCAACACCTTGTATGTGGTTACACATCAGTACGCCAGGAGGATAGTGCCACCCTGAAGATTTTGAGAGCTTCATGTTTGGGGATCTCCCAGACCTTGTTCTATGTATCTGTCTCTCTCCGCCTAATTCTGCATTCTTTCCTTTTGCTCTAATAATTAATCATAAGTTAGAGCCATTTCCTTAGTTATGTGAGTCATTCTGGCAAGTTATTAAACCAGACGGGGTAGTGGGAACTCCAAAGTTGTAACAAGCTGGTCAGAAGAAAGGGTGGCCTAGAGTCTTCCAAATTTGTGACTAGAGTGTGAAGTGAGGGCAGTTTTGTGGAGAGTTGTACCCCTGACTTGCAACATTTAGGCGAACTCTGGGCACTCACCCTAGTCTGTTCACTCTCCCATTCTTCTTATCAGCCTGAATTTAACTCTTTGCCCATGACTAGACCTATCCCTGGTAGAATTTCCAAATGCCAACAGCCTCCAGGGGAACTGTCGCCTACTGCTGCACTCTCCTGATCATGAGGGGACATCTCCTGGAACCTTCCCGCGCAGTTGCCAGGCTCCAGAGAGACTGACCTAAGTATTCTAGATCCATCCTCCCCCTCCCCCAGCCTATCTTGTTACCAGCAGAGCTAGGTAATTTATAAAAAGACACTGATATTAGTCATCAGTAATCATAATTACATTTTCAACTGGCATTTTTCCCAGCAATCCATATATATCAGTTCCCATTGGATCATTCAATAAATTATGACATATTTGATAAATATGTGTTGCACATTTATTTCAGGACAATGTATCTTTGTCTTTTAAAATTTCATGCTCTCTATTAATAGAAATAAAAATCTACCCAAACTGTGGAAATTTTATAAAGACCCCCTAAGGTGGTATGCCTTCAGGATATATTTTTTCTTACCTAGTCTATTTCCAGGTAGCCAAGAAAATGTTTTTCCAGCTTTATATTTTATATTCTGTACTTTGTGTTTTAAAAACAGCTCATTTTTGTGTATTCTAAATATAAATCATTATACTGAATTTACTTTTTTTGTACATGATCTGTACACCCCAAGATTCTGAGAGTAAATCACTCAACTCTTCCCTCCCCATCAGTTAAAATGATTGCACCATTAACTCAGCAGAAAAGAAAGTGATAAAAGAACTTTCCTATGGCTTGTTTTATTGCCTAAGCAAGAGAAATGATAGGTGCATGTGAGCTGTAATTTTTTGTGAACTCTCTGTTGGGTGAATTTTAGAGATTTAAATGTTCAGCACACAATTGTTCAAAAAGGGGAGAAATCCTATTTTCCATTATGTAAACTTACAGCTTTTTTTAAAGTGAATTTAAAATGCCAGGTCCTAGAATACAATATTTGCTTATAAAGTACCCAGTGTTCCAAAAGATAGCCTTTGCAGGACTCTGTGTGGTGCCTTTAAGAATGCAGGTGCCTGGCACAGTTTTGATCATTCATATTAAAATTACAGGCTACTTTTCATCACCTCCCAGATATGTATCTAAAACTTGTTCTCAACTTTAGCTTACAGAACAACCACCCAGAAAGCTATTCAACTGATGCCCCCAGTTCTCATCTCCAAAGACTGTGATGAAGCTGATCTTGGGTGGTAACCGGACATTAATATTTTTTTCAAGATTAACCAAGTGGTTCTAAAATGTGTCATTAAGTTTAACAATCTCTGATCTGAAATATTGTAAAGCAAGTTCCAGTTTTGCCTAAAACTGAATGGAAACTGTAATACATCTGTTACACTGGAAGAGATAGAGTAGAAGACACTGATCTTTTGATTGTCTGTCTAGGCAACATAATCTACATTTATTATCCAGACTAGTTGAATTAGATATCCATCTCACTGCAACCTCTGAATTAGGAAAGACCAAAAAGTTAACTATGCCTTAAGTTAATTTTACAAGTGAGTTTTAGTGGCACCTGGGTGGCTCAGTTGGTTAAGCATCTGCCTTCAGTTCAGGTCCTGATCTCTGGGTCCTGAAATCAAGTCCTGCATCGGGCTCCCTCCTCAGCAGGGAATCTGCTTCTCTCTCTGTCTCTGCCCCTCACTTGTGCTCTCTCCCTCTCAAATAAATAAATAAAATCTTTATTAAAAAAGTGAATTTTAAAATACTTTAGAAGCACCATTTCATTAGCCCTTTTAAATAAAGGACTAATAAAGTCCAATAATTGAAATCTAATAACCTTAAAAATAAAGTTTAAAAATCTATATTAAAAGTTAAATAGAATAAATCATAGTGATATTTTTCTCAGTAGCCTATCATGTAACAACAATATTAATAAGTCCTAAGAAAAATAAAAATAAGTCCTAGGATACATGAGTTTTTTAAATGTCTAGTAAATTCTTGCCCATGTTAAGAAGATTATCTTCATTTATAAAATCAATTTCTTCAAATTGATATTTCTACTTACTATTAAAAATGGACAGAATTTGTTCTTGAATCACATGGATGGCATGATTGTCAGTTAGCTTCATTTTCTTTTGCTGTTTTCACAGATTAATCAATGCAGGGCTCATTTTCATACTGGGATAATAATCATTCCTGCCTCTGAAAACAAAATGAGCTTTGTGTTCTGCAATCGTCTTGAAGTGAAGCACTCAAATGCCCTAGAATATGGGACAAAATTCTTTTTGCTTTCATTCATTTCAAGACAGTGTGTTAATATTATCCTCCTTGCTTCCACACAGCTGTCATCTTAAATGCCACTAAAGAATGATGCGTAATTAGCTCTTTAGTTCATACATTAAATACATTTTAATAAACAGTTCTTTTCTCTGAGAAGAGAATATTGCCGTCCATTCTTAGCTGTCAGTCTCAGAGAGAATTCAGAGGGTGTTTCCTATGTGAAGTATTGCTTAGCCAAGCTGATCTATGCACTATATTTAAAATGCACCCTTATTGAATTATGAGCTATTTAGATTTACCCAAAACAATTATAATGACTCTGATAAATTAAGAAATATTTTTAAAATGAAGAAACTGATTTGGATTTCTGTGAGTCCAATATTTGTGTTCCAAAAATAAATTCAAGCTATCAGAAACATAAAATTTAAATCTTAACTTAATAAAATTAAAGATCATGAAGTATTTAATAAATATTAATACATTAAGTATTGAACATAAATTATTTATGTTGTATTTTAGTACTAGCATCTATATAAAGGATTTAATGTTTAAAATTTTATATTTATAATGCTTCAAGAAAGAACAGTTTAATCTTTAATGTCAAATTGTATGGAAATATCTTGAATAATCCAATTGTGATGACAACCAAAAGGATGCATGATTTTCTTTGAGGTCAACATTATCTGTCACTTCAACATGACTTATGGGCCTGAAAGAGACAAATACAATTTTAATCTAGTGATATACAAAACACAATGTGTGAAGATTCAGAGTGAGGAATCACACTGAATGATTGGATTTTTACTTCTGGTAGTTTATTTCAAACCATTTCTAAAGGAATCCTAAAAGAGAGAGTCCATCCATGAGTCTTTCAAATGAGAGACCCGATTATCCCGAAGAGCATTCCTTCTTCCTTTTCCCAATACCTGTTAGCCCCACAGTTCTTTCCACCAACCGGAGCAGGAGAGGCAACTTATTGTAACACTCTTCACTTACTGTCCAAATCTGGGTTGTGGCCAGGAAATTGAGGATTGGGGCTATTTGTTTTATAAAAATAATACAGTCAACCCACTGAGATTTAGTATCTGTGCCCAGGATACAACCAAAATGTAAGAGATGAATTATTGATTTAGAATGGAAATGAATGAATAAGTGGAGGTGCAAGGTTTAAATGTTACTGATTTGAAAGGTTGTACACAGTTCTTTAAAGGTAAGCTATAAATGGATGCTAGTTAATACATTAGCTACTATGTGAAGTATGGAAAATTAATGAAAAAAATCCATCTGTATTTGAGATGAGTAAGTCCCCAAATAACTGCTCCACATGCATATTTAAATTTCATCATCTGTCCTTTTGCATAGGATAGGATGAGCAACCTATCAGCACGAAGCCTGTGCTTCAAGCTGCCTCCACATAATAACCTGATGCCAATATCTGAGTGTATACAACGCATATTAATTTGTTAATTAGATTTCAAGATGATGATGCTGAGCACTCACTGTTTCTCAGCTTTTGACTTGGCCCTTTTTCTATTGTCTGTAGAAGATACGAGAGGAAGAGAATTCTCAAAATTTAAATCTCATTACTACGTGGATTGACTGCAAGTATTGTTGTTACTTCTTGGTTATACAAAAGGAGTATCCCTTTTCAACTGATCACATTAGTGGTTAATTCTGATAGCACATGTGAAAAATATATTAAATTCTGCATTTGTCAAGGTATAATTGTAATGATTAAGAGCTGAAAAAGAAAACCTTTACTTAGTGATAGGAAAATCTTAAAGGAATTTTTATAAAGCAGTCTACATTGTGTTCTCTTTTTAAATAAAATGTGTATCATGATGGATTAAAAAATTGGCAAAATATATAACAAAAAGTAAAGAATGAATACATATAGTAGCGTAATTCAGGATGATTTAAATTCCTTCTTTTGCAAAACAAATTTTCTATAGTAGATGTGTACTATTTTTAGCATAAGAAAAAAATTTTTTTTAGGTGAATCAGAACTCCGTATCTGCTTTGATTTTGAAACACTGTGGCAAAAAAAAATTCTAAAAACTATTTCACATATGCATCATTCAAAACACAGTTGCCTTTGTTCAGAGTCTCTGGTCCCTATTTTATGGTCAAAATGTGTACCACAGATGGCTCATAGTGAGCTGAGAAGGCTATGAGGCAGTGGGGTGGACCTTGGGCTGTTGAAATCCTGCCTCATGAGCAGCTTCTTCCTCAACCCACTGTGCTGCACACATATCATTTCCTTTGAGATCTATACTATGAAAAAAGGTTACAACACATTAGTTAGATTTCCTTGCTTCAGCCCCTGGAATATCATTCTGACCCTAATAGAATGACTTAATAAACTCTGTCCTGAACAATTATCCTTCTGACAGGAAAATCAAGAAGGGCTTCCTAAATTAGAACGCATAGAGTGTTGACATATCAACATTTTCAAATAAAGAATAAAAACACCTAGAATGTGAAGCGTATTCTTGAATTGATGCTTGCTCAATAATGTCAGAAAATGGCAACAGATCCGAATGGCCAAAGAAAAGATCATGGCCCTAAAGACCAATCTATTTTTAGTCACATACATGTATCTAATCTTTCCACAACAAGAATATGGCCAATATGGCTGACATTTTAGTTAGTAAAATAGGTAAAATAAAAAAAGTTGTTATTTAAAAATTCCTACTTAATATCTTTTTTAGTCTGACCAGACATTTTCCTCATTACTTATTAAAAATAATTTGTCAACTTTTTCTGGATGTTAAAAAGTACTTATTGGTAAATTGTAATTTGACCCAGAAGGAAATCTTGTGCTTATGGGCAGGTGTAGCTTTTAAAATAAAAGGGGTTGTTGTTTGTCTCTAGACTTTGCTGCAGGAGAAGAATCAAAGAAACAAGATAGAATCATGTAAGACCCATAGATCAGAGAGGTGGACACCACCCTTCTGACCATGGTCCCTGGATGTCCGTTAAAAGATCCGAAAAGATAATAGTTTATATTCACACACTTTTCCCTATTACCTTACATGGCAATAACATTTAAAAAAAAATACTTAGAAACAGAATACTCATCTCTTATTATGAGCTACACTATCAGATATCATCCATTGATTTTAGTACATGTAATTCCATAAAGTAAGGTGATTTTTTCCTCAAATTGTGGCAAGTGTAAAAAGCAATGACCATATTTTGCAAATGAAAATCCCAGTTTTTAAAAAGTGATTTATAAATAGTAATGGGAGTTTCAAGAGGTTGTTCACCACAGTATCTCCAGGATTGAGTACAATGGCTTGCACATATTAGCCATTAAATAAATATTTGTTACATGAGTAATGTTCTCTGACCTTCTCTTATATCACATGGCTTATAATCTGGCACAGGTTTTTTTTTTTTTAAATATGTAGCCATAGGTTTCTCAACAACAGACAGTAGGAACGGGGGAGGGAACATGTCTATTATGTATGCCATCATATTCCAATAGCCTGCAAAATACCTATATGCACACAGTTGAATGAATTAAAGAAAGGCCCATGTTGTGTCTTATTTACCTATCATCCTAAGTAATCATACAAGGCATGTGGCTTCATTCCTATTTCTTTTTTTTTTTTAATTGCATTTATTTATTTGAGAGAGAGAGAGAGAACAGGGGGAGAGGCAGAGGGAGAAGCAGGCTTCCCGTTGAGTCGGGAACCCAAGTCAGGTCTCCATCACACGACCCTGAGATCATGACCTGAGCCGAAGTCAGATGCTTAACCTACTGAGCCACCCAGGCACCCCTTGATTCCTATTTGATTAAGAATATTCTTGCAACAATGCAGATTTACTTATTGCGCCGTTGAACTAAGAGAATGCTGCAGCAACTAAGGCAGACCTGTGTGAACTTGTCCATCATTTATTTTTTCTGTGAAATAACTTCTGAAAATATGTTTCTGTTATTTTGGAGAATATCCCCATCTCTCACAGCAGGGAAATTATGTTCATTTGATTGGTGCTGGAGAAGCTGGAGTCTGAGAGAGAGTGAGCCTAGTGCTCATTTTGGGTTAATTCTTTATTTTTTCCTGGAAAATACTCTCGCAGACCTTCATCCCCTTAGATTAGTGGGAGAGCAGCTGGCAGGATTTAGAGAAATCTCACAAAGCTCAACATCCTTCCTTTAAAATAAACTTAGGTTTAAAGTACCAGATCCTGTTCTTTCTTGCTAGGTCCACTGAACTCTGCTCCCACTCCCAACAATGAAACCAGACACGCTTGAATTCACATTCTTGCTGTCATTTGTGAATTGTTTAACTCAGGCAGGTTACTTCAGCTCTGAGCCTCAGCTCCTTATTTGTGAAGCTCCGATGACAATATGAGCGCGTACCCTGTATGATTCTGGTGGGGATTCGATTATGTAGATATACACAGAGTGCTTAATGAGGATTATGTCCATCATCGCTAATCCTCATTATAAATTGCTTAGTATGGAGCCCTAATAGGTAGGTGCTTCGTGTGTGGTAGCAGCAACTAATCGCATTCCAAACACCGATGAGACTCTAAAAACAGAAGCTGCGTCCCACAGCTGTACCCTCATATTGACTTAACCGCTGTTGTTTTGTTTCCTCATTAGAAAATGGAGTTAAAACACTTAATAGTTCAATTTATCATAAAAGATAAATGAGAAGATATATGTAAGTAAGCAGCTTATGGATGGCAGTCACCGTGGGAACGGGTTATTTGTCTACTCCTGTTTCTGAGGTTGGCCTCGTGATACTCCACCCAAAGAAGTGGAGAAGCGAGTCGGTTAGGTAACTAGTTTCAAGGAAGGCGCACTTCCTCCTTTCCTCCCGAGGTCTGGACGTTTCCTTCACCCTCATGAGGCACTGCACCTGCATAGTGTGGAGCCGCGAACCCAGAGGCAGCATTCGTGATGTCTTCTACTGCTCCCCATAAAGAGGAACGGAGTGGCTTTGGTATTACTTCAATAAAAACTGGGGCCCCAAAACATTTAAATCAGTGTCCTTTTTCAAGGTGGACAAGCAGTGACATTTTATATGTATTTTAAGGAACGAGAGACTACCTTTCAAAAGTGATAGGCTATATGGATATGTCATGGATACTCAATACATCTTATTGAATTGAATTAAAATTAATATTAAGTAGTATTTTAATTAAAGAGTGTATTTTTGAAATTAATTTTATAGACTGACATTCTATTTGACTATTCTTTTAAAAAAATTTTTTTTTATTTTTATAAACATATAATGTATTATTAGCCCCAGGGATACAGGTCTGTGAATTGCCAGGTTTACACACTTCACAGCACTCACCATAGAACATACCCTCCCCAATGTCCATAACCCCACCACCCTCTCCCTACCCCTCTCCCCCCGGCCACCCTCAGTTTGTTTTGTGACATTAAGAGTCTCTTATGGTTTTTGACTATTAATTCTTATGCCAAGCGTTATATGGCACTTCTAAGAGCTACAAGAAAATAACTTGAAAGCCACAGTTTCGGCCCTTAAATGTTTTGAAATATTTTGACTGTGTATTACTCCTCAATGATCTTTGTGACAGCAGGAAAGACACAGCATTGTTGTCAAATCAATGAATCAGACAATGGACATAGTGGAACATATAAGACACTGTTCAAAATGCTCACTGTTGTTGTTGAAAATGATCTATGATTTTGATTAATTGCTTTTGAAATTTTGATCAAAATTGATCTGTCCAGGTTTCTGGTACTGGCTCTTGTATGTCAGACCTCACCCTGGAATTACATAAATCAGTTTAGCCTGGACTTCTGTAAAAACTGGGGGTAGAAAGAAGTAATTTCTGAGTTGTCAGTGACTGATGGATGTTCTGATTTCACAGATTTAGTAAAGAAAAGGTCTTACCGTAGCTGTCATAGGCATCCTCACTTACTCCATGACCGTAGTCATAGTATTCAGGGACACTGCAACAGATTTAGACAGCAATCAATGCTACCGTAATCAGGAGGAATCAACCCAGAAACTCATATGGAATTTGAAAGCAAAATGTGTGCTAAAGTAATATCCTGAGAACCTTCTAGGCATCAAACACAATCCTAAAAAAATAAAAAAAAATAATAAAAATTAAAAAAAAATTCAGGAAGAAAAATACAGGTTATTGACAAAGAGTGCTATGATTTTCTCATGGTACCTCAGAACTTCTTTATCTCTAACCTCCAATTTTATAAATCAAATTTTGCTTAAAACACAAGTATAATACTTCAAAATTTGTCAAGAGGGAAGATCTTTATAACTATTCTATTTCCAAGAAAACGTGCTATAGAAGATGACAATTTGCCCAATTGTGTATGGCTCTTAACCCTGTTACCCTAAGAAATATGCATCCCCTTCATCTTCACTTCCTAACACTGAAATTATATTTATACACCCCTCTAGCCCTTCCACAGCCTGTCCATGCCCTTCTCAAATAGATAAGTGATTTATTTTTAATATTTTACTAGATGCTTCCCCGTTTCAATAACTGACAAGAAGGTGTCCTTCCTCCATTTCTTACTCAAGTTACTTCAAGTCTTCCCACACTACAGATCTCATCACTCTGTCCTGCACCGTTTTCCCCTTTAAGGCACCATTCTCATTAGCATTCATGCATTTCATCCCCGAAAAGTCCTCTCTCACCCTCACTTCCCCACACAGGGATATGACTATCCCTTTCTCTGGCCCTTTCTGGTAAAATTTCTTGAAAAGAGGCAAGTGTTCATTCTTTTCACTGCCTCTCCTTTTATACATATGTTTTTGAAGACAGTCCAATCAAGCTGTTGTCTCCAATGACGTAGCTCTTGTCAGTACCTTGACATTTCAAATCTAGTGGTGGAGAGGTGGTCCTCAGTTTACATTAGCACCATTTAACACCGTTGACCACTTCCTGCTCCTGGGACCATTCCACTTGCTTCTGAGATGTCCTCAGAATAAACAGTAGCTACTTATATTAATATGCTCACATTGATAATTTATGAGACCCTGTATTTTTCCTGCAAATAAGCTCCTTCATTTTACACCCTCAGCTTGAATCTTAATTTCTGATTTATATATTATATACATAATAAATTTGTAAGTTATGTCAAGATTATTAATTTCTCTTAGTTATATAAAGTGTGGTGAGAAAAATGGCTTAATATCAAATACTAAATTGTATAAGAACTGAGGGTGGGCCACAGATACCAAAGGGTTAGGTTAAAAGACACAAAAGCCTAAAATTCTGTGGTTGTCATTATCCCTCAGGGAAATCCCATAGGTCTCATTATATTAAACACTTCAGATTTCACTGACAGTAAGGAAAAAGAAGCAAAAAAGATAATACAGGTCTATGTATTAGAGGTGAAAAAGATAAATAGAGAGAAGTTTGGCCCTCTTTATCTTTCTGGGAGGCAACCGATAATGCATTAATTCAATTTTTAGTGTAAAATAGTGAGAAAAAATAAAAGAAGAAGGCTACTGAACCTAAACTTCATTGTCCAGAATGTTTATACACAAACTACCTAGGAAAAAAGCATGGCAATATGTTTTTCTTCCCATCTCTGGGACTATATAAGTCTAAGGCCATTGACTATCGGCTGGATGTTTATCCCTTCTTACGCATCCTTCGCTTAATAGAAGTGATATAACCTACTTGAGAACCCTCATTAATATGTAGCAAATTCCTGAGAGTTGTTACATTGATTCCCAGGTGATCAAGAAATGGCAGTCATGAGAATGTGATTTAATAAGCAGCATTCCCATTTAGAGGGATAACGAGAAAATGAAGACATCGACAGCAGCTTCTCTCTCCCCTCGTCCCAATCAATAATTTTTCCCTGAAAAAGCCTGCTTACGTTTTCCAACACGATGTATGAAGACCACTAGCTCCACTATCTAGTGGCATAACTATGTGTCTCACTGTATTTCAATTTTAATTTTAATTGATGAAGATAAGTGACAGGAAGAAGAAAATAGAGAGAGAACATGAGAAAGGAACTCCAATTATTATGGGTCATCAGTGGTACATACACACCAAGAAGGAGTTTTAACTTTCAGCTACTCTGAAAAGGAGAAAGTAGGACATATAAGACATTTATAAAATAATGGATGATGCAAAATAATAGATGATAATCATAGCGGACTCTGCCAGAGTCCATACCTTTGCTCATCCAAATATGACTTCTCGTTTCTTCTATAGGAAAACACGTTGCGTGGACAAAAAGCTGAACGGTGAATGAATACATTCCTCAGCTATGCTTACAACTAGATGTGCCCTGTGACTAAGCCAGGAAACAATGGGGAGGTGCACAGATGTGAGGGTTACTTCCAGTTTTACGACAACCTCTTCATCTTGGACTTGTGCACTCTCACCTGCTCAGTTGGTAGCATGCAGTCCAAGTGATGATCTAGCAGCTACCACGCTAAGAAAGACTGCCTTAGGAAGTGGTGGACTGCGACATGGAAGGAGCTTTTGTCTCTAAATGTTCCTGTTGGAGTAGATTTACTGTAAATCACTACCGATCTCAGGGATTGTTGGGAGAAATTTTTTTTTTTATCTTGTTTGAGCCATTGAACTTTGAATCTTTCTGTTACAACAGTTGAGTCTAACAAGAAAGGAGTACATAGAAGTGTAGAAATGCCATTAAAATCCCCCAATATTGGGCATAATCTTAGAGGTAGGGTGGAGAGTGCAAGGAAGAAAATACAGCCAGGTAGAAAGCAAATAAGCTTTGTTACGCCATTGCCTGTGAAAACTTGGAGCAGTAGACTATAGGTCTGCGTATATTTTGACACTACAGGATAAAAGCTGAACAAAGCTCAGTTGTTCAGAATCCTGCTGCCTTTAGAAAGGTTTACAAAAGTCATGAACTTAAAGAAGAATGGGCCATTTTTCCAGGAGAAACAAAAGTGAATAGAACTTTCGCTAAGATAAATTATCTCTGCCTGATTTATGTGTCAGTTCTGTAATTTAAAATGAGAGAATGTTCAGAAATTTGGGGCTTAACAGGATTAGAGAAGTCAGCTGTTCCTGTATTCCAATAGGAGGAGATAATGAGTGCTGCTCAAAAATGCCCTCATTTCGTCCCATTAGATTTTACTCTCATATATGATCCCTAAAACAATCCTCAGGTCCCTGAACATGTACAATCAGGAAGCATGCCATAAAATTTGAACTCCCTAAAAAGGGCATGCTATATTTGGCTCAATTCAGGTGTGGCTATGGATAAGACCATTTATCAATTAGGATAAAGAAGAACCTTCTAGGAAATCTGGTATAACCTCCATAAAAGAAAACTAAGGTTGCCGGATGCACTAGCCAAAATATTATTTCAATGTTGTTGTTTAGGTGTCTTAGCTTGTCAAGATTTTATCATTTTTATTGTCTGTGGACCCTTCAGTGTTTACCAAGAAGTTTCTATTGTGATGATTCTGTTCCTTTACCGCCACTTTATATTGGGTATTATGGGGAAGAAAGTTGAGAGCAGGAACATTAATCTCTTTGTCATTTACAGGTTGCCAGACTTCAAAGAATCAGGACCTAATATATAAGTCTGTATATTTCCCAGAGATCCTGGATTTTCAGCGGTTGCAATAATTGGAATTGAACTTGGATTTCCTCTGTTGGGTAGAAAGTAGGCATCTTTGTTTTAATGAGAAGAAGGGTATTCACTCATATTTGTATGACTAGAGGGCTGGACATAGAAGACTTCTAGTTGTTCCCCTCCAAAATCCATTTGTCTTTTCTTCCATAAGAGAGACTGACCACTTCAGGACTACATTTCCTAGTCTCCCTTATAAGTCTCCCTTATATTTGAAGGTGGGCAGGTACAGAATGATATGTAAAAATTTTTTTAATGATTTGCATAAAAGTAAAGTCCTTTGTCCTCTACTCCTTTTCAACCTTTATGTAACTGACTGGAAGTGTGAATGATTGGAGCCAGTGATAGTGTGGTGAACTAAATCTTTTTGTCTCCCCAAATTTATACGTTGAAATCTTAACCCCCATGTTATTGTATTAGGAGGTGGGGACTTTAGGAAGTAATTAGATCATGAGTGTGGAGCCCTTATGAATAAGATTAGTGCCCTTAAAAAGGGGACCCCAGAGAGCTCTCTTGTTCTCTTACTACCATGTACAGATACAAGAGGATGGAGGTCTGCAATCCATAGGAGACCTCACCAGAATCCAACCATGCTGGTACTCTGACCTAGGACTTTCAGCCTCCAGGATTGCAGGAAATAAGTCTTTGTTTTATAAGCCACACTATTTTATATGATATTCTGTGACAGCAGTCTAAACTTAGATAGCATTCCACTAGCCTGGATCCCTAAATGGTATCATGGCGCAGAACCCACCTACTTACCCATGTTTATTATGTGTGAGGGAGATAAACTTTTCTCTTATTTGGGCCACTGAATTGTGGATCTCCTTACTAATGAAGCTATAACCAATAATATAGTTGGCAATTAAAGCAACCCTTAAAAATGAACAGACATCCAGTAAATATTTGTTGAATGAATAAGTGACTGAGCAAAAGAATTCAAGACATGATTGTGTTTGAACATGAATAATTTAGAACATTTTGCTATAAATATCTTTATAAAACTTTGTATATGCTTCAGAAGGGATGTCTATATTGATAGCAATGAGAGCAGTGAAAAATGAAACACTTTTGTTTTCTGATATGAATGAAATTCAGATTAAAAGTTTAAGAGTAGTGTGACTGACTAGTTCATCTGTGATTTTTATATATTGTTACATTATTTTTCAACTTTAAAAACATAAATGATTTGGCTAGAGAAAGTAGACTGTAGTGTTGGCTCTAAGCTTTTCATGCCGTTATTTCAGAAAGCTACTGTTTCATTACATTAGTTTCATTTTTCTGTTGTTTAATAATGGGAGTAAAAGCAGACAAATGAATTCAGTATAAACACAACCTGGTTATTTAATTTTTGGTTCACTGTTATTCTTATATTTATATTTAGAAAATATATAGCTATCAAGGTATCTAAATACATTGTGACAATTGTGGAAGTGTTAATTAAAATGACAATTATTGGTGATTTGGAACTTAATTACTCTGGTGGTTATAGCAGATGAGATTTTCCTAAGAACTGGCACATATATAAAATCATGTTAGCTGCAATGACTCATTAAACAATATCTAGTTGTTAGTAAAATTCTCCACAAATTTTGGCTTTTTGATATCAAGACCATAGGCATTAATAAATATTTGGGAAAAATAACATATACACAAGCGGAGTAAAAGGAGGCAGGGAAATATCTGATTGATTTATTAATGGTCATTTGTAAAACTAGAAAAAAATCAGAGATGGAAAATTCCAGTTATTTTTTGATGGATAGAAGAGTATTTTATCCCAAACAGACCGATAGCAATTCCCTCAGACAACTAATGAAACGGCAGTGAACACAATAGAAAAAGTTAGGATGAAAAGTGGAGTCCAGGAAACCAAATAATATCGTCACCATAATCAATCTGTTTTCCCAGCACCTGTGATGTAACAATCCTTAGTTTCTCTAGGGCTTCACAATCTAGCAGTTGGTGTTCATGGCCCTGTGGCAGGAGAAGCTGCATGGATGGTGGAGCAGCCTGGCTGGGACTCACTGAGACTAACCAAGCTTGTCAAGGAAATACTTTGGACCTTCAGTTGTTACAGAGAGAGATTCTGGTCATAATATAAATGAGAACACTGCTGTATAAGAGTTGTTCACGTAACCAAACCAGACTGGTATAAGTGAGGGAAAAATAGAGGATGCACTTAATAAAAGATCCACACTTTGCTTAATTTTTGCCTGATCTTTTGGTAGGACATAAAAATCACCAGAGAGGGGCGCCTGGGTGGCTCAGTGGGTTAAAGCCTCTGCCTTCAGCTCAGGTCATGATTCCAGGGTCCCGAAATTGAGCCCCACCTCCGGGTGCTCTGCTCAGCGGGGAGTCTGTTTCCCTACCCCGCTACCCACCGCGCCTGCCTCTCTGTCTACTTGAAATCTCTGTCAAATAAATAAATAGAATCTTTAAAAAAATCACCAGAGATAATTAAACACTTTAAGAATACACCACGGCTTGTTGTGGTCATCCGAAGATGAAAGCGCCCGCATTCATAAGTTCTGGCTACACTTAGTTTATGCTGTGTGGTCTTTCATCTCAACCTCTTTTTGACTCTTGAGTAGACTGAAGGTTTGTGTCTATGAATCTGGACAACTAGATGAGGATGAATTTTAACTAAAGCTTCATTCATTATTTTCTCAATTGAAGAAAAGTAAAAACTACAAAATAATATTTTAGAAGAAGGGATAAAGGACTTGATTAATGTATTAATAGGAATTATTATTTATAACTACCAAATTTTTAGGATAAGCGTGTGAGCAGGGGGGCAAAGGGCAGAAGGATAGAGAGAATCTTAAGCAGTCTCCATACCCAGCGTAGAGCCGGACATGGGGCTGGATCTCATGATCCTGAGATCATGACCTGAGCATGCTCCCCCAACTATTTTTAGCATGCAAGTAAACTCTCTTTAAATTTGCTCTCCTAAGCATTTACGCTGAAACAGGTTATGGTGTGCATTTATGCTGTAGTTCCAGAAATATTTGTCAAGTAAAGGTAAGTTTTCAGCCCAGCTCCCATCCTCAAATTGCAAATTGGTAGTTCCTTATTTTTATATCCACTTACATGGTAATCAAAGCCTTCTGTTAAATTTCATAAAGTTCCATGAAAGTGCTACTTACAAAGCTGTAAACCTAGCATGTAGATTATGATCGCAGCATACTGGTACATTTTGAAAAGCAACCAAATGTGCTTGAATTTCATTACTAAATTGCACAAATGACTGGTGGTCTCTGAATCCACTGTCATGATTAATACTACAGTAGTTAGAAATGAAGACATAATATTAACTGGGCTGCTACCAATTAATTTCAAGGGTTTAGAAATGAAATATTCTGAATTATTATTAGAATAGGTAAATATAAAACACAATTATGATATATCAAGTCATAAGGAAAAAACATAGGAAAGAAAATGTATACTATAACTGCTAATTATGAGTGAATCCTTCTATGCATAGTTTAAAATTCTTAATTTCATGCTTGGAGATTAAAATCACAAATAGCAATAACATTGGGATCAATAGATTTAAATATGAAAAATGTATAGCTTACATTACTTAAGCTCCGTTATGTGTTCATATCTTATACATTTCATTTTCTATTCAAGAATTTTTCCATTTAGAAATTGGACTTTAGGGGCACCTGGGTGGCTCAGTGGGTTAAAGCCTCTGCCTTCAGCTCAGGTCATGGTCCCAGGGTCCTGGGATCGAGCCCCACATCGGGCTCTCTGCTCAGCAGGGAGCCTGTTTCCCTTCCTCTCTCTCTGCCTGCTTGTGATCTCTCTCTGTCAAATAAATAAATAAAAATCTTTAAAAGAAAAAAAAAGAAATTGGACTTTATTCTGAAGGAAATTGGAGAATTAAAACATACAAGCTAATCTTTCTGATACTAGAAATTAGTGCTCACATATATGATCATTTGCTTTTTAGGGAATTCACTATCATTGCATTCATTAGTAAATAAAAACTTGTGTAAAAAGAAACCATATGAGACAAACTTATACATTACTAATACAGAAATAATCAAAACAAATATTAAAGAAATAAAATTCTCTTAAAAATATATATGTCATAAATACATATTTTAAACCAAGCTCCATGTTCAGCATGGAGCCCAACACAGGGCTTGAACTGATGATCCTGAGATCAGGACCTGAGCTGGGATCAAGAGTCAGATGCTTAACCAACTAAGCCACCCAGGTGACCCTAAAATATTTTAAAATTTGAAATATGTTGATCATTTTGTGTGTGTGTGCTCAAAAATATTACATGAAATACATTCCTTTTTATGTGTACCTGTTCAACGAAAATGCAAATACCCTTTTCCCTGCTCTAATATCAACAGTTTTCAGAGTTCTAAAAGATCAATGCTATAGATACATGTATATTTTTACATATATATTTTTAAAGCATCCTTGGAATTGCATCAAGATTGGATGAATAGTTTTAAAATATTTTAAAATATTTTAGAAATTCATTCATTCATTCATTTCATCATTCATTCATTCTGTTTGGCCAATAGCATTGCGTTACAGAGCAGCTGTTTTGTGTATAAACAGAATATATAGTATAGCGTAAATATATACTATAGTATAAATAGAATATAAATTTGTGTCTTCCAAAACTAACTAGTAAACTACATTAAACGTGGATGGATGGATAGATGGATGGATGGAGAGAGAGAGAACATAATAACCATCTGCAGTTATCTTGGCCAATTTGTTTTGAAAAGTAGAAGATATAAGTCTCCCACTCAAAGGTAGCTCATTATGAGTCAGAAAAAGTTCACAGTCCATTCCCTAATCCATTTGGAGGAAAACAAGGATTTCTTCTAAAAATGGTAACACAGAATATAGAAAGAGAAGTATTTGAACTTAACATTGAAAACTGCTATTTTCCATTTTCATAGAGTGTGTCATCTTGGACAAATCATTTAATCTCTCTGAACTTCAATTTCTTCACCTTTATTATGGAAATAATAATATTTACCTCAAGTATTAACGAGAAAACCTGTGACAGCCCCATGATAATTGCCTAGTACATAGCAGGCACTTGTTAAATATTAATAATGGGTAATTGTCCAATCAATAAAGTCATAGACATAAAACTTCTCTTTTTCATATTCATAAGGGTTGCAATGCTGAAGGAGATTCCATCTTCTTGAAATACTCTGAAACAGGAAATAACCACACATGCCCTCTTAAGTTTCATTTGATGGAATTTAATGTCCGCAGGATGAAAAACAGGCTGATTATTCTTGAGGGGAGTGACATATTTGTTCTGCTCATAGGTTAATGATCAAGGTAGATGATCTATATAAGACATGTAGTATAGAATTATGATCAGCCTTGCAATGATCTACTGTATAGAAAATAGGTGTTTTAGGAGTGCAACCTTATGCTCCAAATAAGAGAGAAGTACATTAAGTATATTTTTGCTGATCTGAATTCAACACTGCACATACATTCCTGAAAATGGCCTCTTTTTATAGACACTCTTTAATTATTTGTTTCCAATTCGGCTTGTATTTTTTTGCTTACTTTGACCTTTTATTACATAAGTGAAGGGTGAGCAATTTTATAACAAAAACATTAATCTTCTGTTTTATTTCATGGAATTATCATTAGGACATAGCAATTATTTTCTATAAATAAGACCTTCAACTGACTGATTAATTAGGCTCAGTGATACATGACATTATTAAATGAACTGTTACATGCTCTTGGTACAAGTACACAGAAGCTACTGAACCCTAGTTTGAAATGGACATAATTCCAACTGTATACACATTATCTTTTTGGCTGAATCATAATTTATGAGTATCAGTAAGATTTCAGTGCTGTAAACATCAGCATAATTTCTAATTATTTCAATACTCTAATCTAGTTGACTTTGAGACTGAATGCATTGGTGCAAGCTGCACTACGGCTATGTGTTAATGCTGATTTATGTTCTTCCCCGCTCAAACATAAATGGAATCTCACCTCTGTTGTATAATGTTCCAGAAGCAGGTTTTACTTATTAAAGGATTGTTTTCATGCACCAGACTCTGGAAATTTAAATAAATAAAACAAAGTCTGGGTAAAGAATATATGAATTAATAATAGTGATTCCGTTTTGATAATTTTTTTTCTTTATGTGAGGAAACAAAGCCACATTCTTCCAAAAACTCTCAAAATATAACTTTAATCAGGTGAGGCTGTGTCTCTGTATACCACCATAGTGGCATGCTATGAACTGAATTGTAATTGTGTATTTTCATGTTTCTCTTTTCTCTAATCCTGACTGTGAATGCTAATTCCTTAGTATGCCGTACAAATCCCTTTTCTATAATTACCAAACCCCGCACTCCAACATACATGGAGTATATACAATTCATGACTCCATGAAGTGGAATCTCCCACTTCATGTCTCCATTCATGGTCCCATGCCTCCGACCATGGCATCCTTCTGTTTAAACGGACTTCCTCTACTTCTTCACCTAAGAAGGTATCCACTGTCCTTTTGGGATCCAGCTCAGCGGTTGGCTTCTTATTAAAGTGTTACCAGGTAAGATGTTACCCATTCCCACTTGCCCTCTGTAAGACCTTGTGGACATTTTCACGTAGATCAGCTGTGATTGTTCCAGAATGTTCTTTAAAATCTGTCTCTTCCTTTAGCACAGTGGCTCTCAGTAGCTAATGTGCATATGATCAGATGGATACTGTACCAAACATACAGATTCCTGAGCCTCCACTCTTCAGATTCTGAATCAGCTGTCCTCAGCAGGGGCCCCAAAATCTATTTCATTTGCAGGTGATTCTTATACAGAAGTCCAGGATCATGTTTTGTAAAAAAAACAAAACAAAAACCCAAAAACAAAACAACAACAACAACACACACACAGACACACACACGAAAATGCACTAATTGTGAATAAATAGACATCCAGGCTCTGCCTTATTTGCTTTGAATACGTAGGTGCAGAATAGTGACATTCAATGAATGCTTGTTGAGTAAGTGAATGAGTAGTTTTAAAATACTACATAATTTCTTTGTGAATAGTTTCTAAGCTGCCTTCTGCCAAGTAGATTTGTGGCTGTTTATAACTATTCTCACAGAATTTTAATTAGTGGTCAATGTCAATTTAAAGGTTGTTACTGAACTATGTCCTTGGTACTCTGTTTTCTAAAAAAAATTTTTTTGAAAGGTATTTGATAAAGAAATACAAGATATGCTAAGATGTATAGCTACTATTCTGATTTTAAGAATTAGTATTCAAAAAAGTAGTTCCAAATCAACAAAAGAAGGCCTAAACAACAAGGTGAAATGTCACAGAGATAAATGTACATGTCTGCATTTAGGTTAAAAAAATCAATTGCAACGACGCAGGATGGTGTTAGAACTGGCTTGACAGAAGTTCATTTAGGGAGAACCTAGGTTTCCAGTAGAAAACAAATTCAATAAAACCCAATAATGTGACATAGCCACTTAATAAAACCACATGGTATGGGCTCCTGGGTGCTTCAGTTGGTTAAGCCTCTACCTTCGGCTAAGGTCATGATCCCAGGGTCCTTGATGGAACCCTGCACCACTGGGCTCCCCATTCAGCAGGGAGTCTGCTTCCCCTGTTCCTCCCTATTCATGTCCTCCCTATTCATTATCTCTGTCTCTCCCTCTCTCTCAAATAAATAAATCAAATCTTAAGAAAAAAAAAACAAGAAAATCACATGGTAGGATGATGTAGAAGTAAAGTAAGAAGCATTATTACAAATGATATAATAATGCTGTATCTTTGCACCGGTCAACTCTCATCTGATATAATGTGCCTCAAGATCATTGTGCCACACTTCAGATGGGTGCTTGGACAACTGGAGTGGTTTTATGAGAGAACAACTAGAGTAAATAGTGAAATGGGAATCATGATGAACCAAGAACAGTTGAGGAAAACCATGTTTATGTGGGCCCTGATCCTGGACACTGGCTTGTTACTGGTACAATAATGTTGCTTAACAAACAATCGCAAAATATTATTATCATACAATATGAGACAATTCACGTGTTTTTGTTAGGCTAGAGGTTTGCTAACCTAGGCTCACTGGGGGCTCTGTTCCAAGCTTGGGTGGAATTGGAATTGGCCTTGAGGTTTGGACTGCCCATGTGTTTATTACGGAACTCCGACTAAGGGCACAATAGCTAAAAAGAGAAGCTCTTCTCATGGCAATAGGAAGAGAGCAAATGGGAAATGCCTAGTCCTCTTAATGTATAGGCTTAAGATGTGACATTATTGTATTAGTCAAAGCAAGATATGGAACAGTGAGGAGTCAGGAAAACAATCTACGTCTTTTGTGAGAGATACTGAACGATCACACGTGGGGGCGGGGGATGAAGAATTGTAGCCAAGAACGCATGGAGCACTGGGTGTTACACGTAAACAATGAAGCGTGGAACACTACATCAAAGAGTAATGATGTACTGTGTGCTGACTAACATAACACAATAATAAAAAAAATGCACTCTATCACATTGTGGATATTGATAGAGGGACGTTATCTTTATAAAGAAAAGCTGATAGGTATATCAAAATTAGATTTACTATGTGTAGCTTCACAAGCTGCTTACTGATCAATGTATATAAATGGAGATTACAGGGAAGAAGATATTACTTCAGCTTGAGAATTTCCTAATAAGCTGAGGTGTTAAAAAACAAAATGAAGCGTTTGGGAAGCAATATGGTATTAGTACAAGTGCTCAGTCTTTGGAATTGGACAGGAATCAGTTCAAACCTTGTCTAGTCCTGGGCAAAGTAAACATTCTAAACCTAGTTTCTTTATTTGTAATAAGGATAAAACTGTCTACCTCATATGATCATGTTATAAAGTGCCTAATATAGCAGCTGCTCTGTGTTATGGTTATTATTTTTATTAGAAACTTACTTCCTTGGTCAAGAAATGGTCAAGTGTTCCCTGACTAGTCCTTCCGACTCCTCTCTTCGCTTCTTTCACACATCTATAATTCAGTCTTACTGAATATTATATAATACAAATCCACAATTATTTATACTTGAATTCTAAATTCAAAAACTCTGAAATCAAATTTTTTTTCTTAAATTGGGTGTCTGAAATTATTAGGCAACAAAATTCTTACCTAAAGTGATAAATTATGTATAGCTATTTATGTCCTGCCTACTATAGTTACTCATTTATTTCAATGCAATAACATTAATATATATTTGTGGCACAGATGCGATAATAATATATGCATTGTACTGCCCTTATAAAATATAAACAATTCTGAATATGAAATATCTGGCCCACAGTATTATAACTATAGAATTGTGATCCTGTGCTTAAATATAGAGTTCATTATTCTCCTTCTACCACCTAGAAATAGAAGGTCCTTAATACATATTAACTTTAATGAAACAGTAAAATAGGATGTTGAGATTATTATTAAGAGAAATCTAGTCATGGAGACTTACTAATATCTATATCTTATTTTGGCTCTATTCCATATGCATCTGAAATAAATTCTGTTCCCTTTTCTGAGGTACCCCCAGGAGTTAAAAGTGTCATGTTTGTTTTTGTTTTTGTTTTTTTCCCACTCTATAATTTAAAGATCACAAAGTCCATATTTTCCATCTCGACCATAGGTGTTTCAAGAAAAATACCTCCCTTCTCTCATTACTAGTGTTTAACTACAAAAAAGTAAGACCTGGAGGTTTTGTTTCGTTTTGGTTTTGGTTTTGTTTTAAGTGCAAATTGATTTAGAAACCAAAGAAAGCAATGGAAGTGCAGACAGATCATTCAGATAAAGGATGGAATAACAACTAATAGAGAACTTGCTGAGCTCAAATGAGCAAATCAGGCTGATGCAAAAAAAAAAAAAAAAAAAAAAAAAAGGATGATCATAATTTTCACCAAAGACAAATTCAGCTTTACCAACTTCTAGATATGATGACAACCTCAAACTCTACCCCAAAATCAATCTTTTCTTACACTGGAGTGCTATAATCCAGGCCTTCCTGTTCCTTTCGTATCATTTCAGGTAATAACTGCCCTACCACTCCTAAGTTATCTTATAATTTGATTCACCTGAAGGACATGTAGTTCTTTAGTAATGAATCATATTCTCATTTCTTTGTCTTTGTACATTATTTTTGCCTGGCTAAGATTTTTTTTTTTTTTTTTTTTTTTACCCAGTTAAATCACAGCTGGACATCAGCTCTGTTTCAGAAAGCTTCTGGTACTTTCTCATCACCCTCTACTCGATGGCCTCCTATGTTCTCTCATAACCTCTGGCACATCCTTCTAGCACAGTGCTCATTGCATGTTACGTGTTTATTTGCATGTCTGTCTTCTTCTCTAATTGTCTCCAAACAGTCCACTCGTGGATTTCAGGACATCCTTAACAGACCATAGAGTGCCCTCAAATAGCCATTTGGAAGGACTCCTTAATTCCATGTCCTTGGACACATTTTCTGGATACTGACTTCTTGCTTATGTATAGAACAGAATTTAGAAAACAGTGACTGTGGCTACCTACAGATATGTTTGGTTTAACCTATAGAGGGTTTAACTTTCAAAAATTAGTTGCTAATGTGCACTGAAAAACTGATGTGGCTAGTTATAGTTTCCCAAAACAGCCACAATACAATTTTCCATGCTTGAACCGTGCCAGTTCCCCAGAGAGGGTGAGGTCTAATATCCTTTCTCTTGAATCTGGCTGGACTTGTAACTTGCTTGTAACTAACAGACTGAGCCCAAGTTGTGAAAGGCAATACAGTTTCTCTTTTGTTCTTTGGGATACTCATATGTGGCTCTCTCAGCTGCCATGCCGTGAGGAAGCCTAAGCAACATCGAGTACACATGAGCATCCCAAGCAGAAGCCCCAGTTTAGGTATCAGCTGACTAATATACCTGCCAGATATATGAGAGAAGAATCTCCAGATGATTCCACACCCCAGCCACTGAGTCATCCCTACCATTTGAGCCTTCTTGCTGAGGCTCCAGACAAAGGGAAGAAGAAACAAACCACCCCTGCTGTCCTTTGTTAGAATTCCTGATATACAAAATCCTCAAGTATGAAAGAGCATTATAAAGATGGCAATTTAAAAAAACATTAAAATGTTGTTTTTATTTATTTGACAGAGAGAGAGAGACAGTGAGAGAGGGAACACAAGCAGGGGGAGTGGGAGAAGGAGCAGGCTTCCCGCTGAGCAGGAAACCCAATGAGGGACTTGATTGCAGGATCCTGAGATCATGCCCTGAGCTGAAGGCAGATGCTTAATTGACTGAGCCAGCCAGGTGCCCCAAAGATGGTTATTTTATACCACTTTGTTTGGAGATGGTTTGTTTTGCAGCAATAGTAACTGGAAAACAGGTTTTCTTTGGGGAAAAAAAAAAAGATCTAAGCTCCCCGGGGCCCTTTACTCTATGTGAACTATATGGCCATAGTATCCTAAACTTGAACCGAAGATAGTTGCTTTCAACAGAGCACACACTTTCCAGTTTGCCACAGTCTCCACTACTCCTTGTCGTTATACCTCAACAGTTATATACGCTTATGAACATTTATGATCCCTAAATATGTTGATAACTATCTGTTACATATGTTTTTTCTTTTAGTGGAGCTAAGTATCTTTAGCGACCATTGAAGCCAGAATTTCACCTTGGGCTCTTTGACTGGCTTTAATACTAGGCTTTTTGCAAAACATCATGTTCTTCAAGAGTCTAAGATGATCTAACAGTTCCCATTTCTGAAGCTCTGATTGCATATGGTTTGCTCAGTACTTTCCTTTCCTTTTGAGGGGTGTCTCTAGTTCTAAAGTAATCTGCTGAGAAGAAATGACTGACTACTGACATATCCTGATCTCAGTAAATGATTAAACAGGTTTCAGTTACTAACTGGGACACTTCCTTACGTTTTCTTGGGAGACTTGTCATTCACGTGACTAGGGAAAATGTTTTTCCTAGCTTTTCTTATTGGAGTCTTATAAAAGATATTTTATTGCATATTTTTAAATACAAATTGACTACTTAGGTAAGTAGTTTGGTTATCAAAATTAACCCTCGGTAATAAAAGAAATAAAAAAATACAATAAATATGTAATGAATAATTTGAGAAAACACATTGTTCCTTTCCTAAAATCAACAGCAAGTATTCTAGATGCCTAAAATAAGTATTCCAGATGAGGACTAAAAAAACTGTATCAAGAGCTGCAATCTCTCTTTGTTGAAGTAAATCTAGGCAATACACAATCCACTGTTCATGTATGCAGAGGTGTCTAGATGGTATGGAAAATACAACTAACTTGTAGAATAACTGTGGGAAAATATCTCAAATCCAATAACCTACTGTAAATTCAATCTCATCACTGACTATAGTTTGAAACATAAGAGAATTGAATTACAAAATGAGGGTGAGTCATTTTATACTGAATAGTACCACTTAAATGAATAGAACAAACTGTTATATACTTAATATGATAACTTTTATTAAATTACTGGATAACTGCAGTGACTTATACTTAAGTTTTCATTAGAAGGGTTTCTATAGATTCTTAGTATCAAATATAAGGACTTGCATTACATTTATAGCTTAAAAACAATAGTTAATAGATAAATTGCATTTTTTCCTTTGGTCCAAACTTTTCAAAAAGCGTGCAAATAAATTACTAGATTTTTATTATATTAAGTACATATTCTCTGTGGCTTGTTCAAATAATAGCAGAAATCTGTTGACTCAATGAATCGATTTAGATTTTCAGACACTATTTATTAATCTCTATGTCTAAGGCCTGTGAAGTTAGCAGATATGATTTGGAAGTCAGCATTTACTACTTGAATGAACTTGGGAAAATCACTTGACATTTTTAAGTTTCAGTTTTTTCTGCCTCAAATGTTATTGCAAGGATTGAATGAGACAAAGTGGCCTCAACAATTAGCACAGCAGCCAGCATAAAACTAATGTTAGTTAGCACGAATCATTAGTTTCATGTTTCAAGCCTCTGAACAACAGACCAGTGGTTCCCATTGTGTGGGCTCTGACACTTGAGGAGCTAAGAAGTTGTGCAAGAGAGTCCAAGAACGCATTTGTTCACCAAATGTGTATTTGTATGCTCACTGCGTATTCTGACTTTTCTTCTTTAGTTCCTAGATGCTTTCTCATTAATAAAATACAAATTCATTTAAAGGCATTACTGTTTCCATGACAATTCAATAAATTCATTATTTATATCTATAAGCAACTGACACTAATATATACAATTACTAGTTGTTGGGGGGTCTGATACAATTTTTGGATGCTGTGCTGCCTCTCTTCCATTTGCCTTCCCACTTCCCCTCTTCCCTCCAGCCTGTTCTGGGGATGTCTAACAGCAACACCACCTAGTAGGTTTCTTGTCTTCTGCCTCTTCAAGGGTTCAGCCAATGGGAGCAAAGGTGGGAAACTGGAAAGAGGGAGGAGAGTGAGGTCAGGGCTTTAACTCCCTGAACTTTCTCTTTGTGGAATGACCATGGCTCCCATTCTGAATCGAAAGTCTCAGCTCCCTTCAATCCTAATTTTGGTGACAAACACCTTGCCCCAGGGATCCTAGGGCTAGAATACTGCACTGTGCCTTGTGGTTTTCCTTGTATTCTACCACTGAAGATAGTTCCTGTATTAAATTCTCCTCAAATATCCTAATTTAAGAGTGTTATTTTTTTTTCCTACTGTGTAGACCTTGACTGTTAAAGATAATTCAAAAAGTGATCTTTATTCTAGAAAACGTTGGGAACTTACATATCAGAAAGAGAAGTACATTCTCTCTGCTAGCTCATTCCTTTTTGATTTACAGAAGATTCTTCTCTGGGGTGCCTGGGTATCTCAGTGGGTTAAAGCTTCTGCCTTCGACTCGGGTTATGATCCCTGCGTCCTGAGATTGAGCCCCTCATCGGGCTTTCTGTTCAGTGGGGAGCCTGCTTCCCTTCCTCTCTCTCTGCCTGCCTCTCTGCCTAACTGTAATCTCTGTCTGTTATATAAATAAATTAAAAAAAAAAGAAGATTCTTTTCCTAGTGAATTCCTCATCTGATTCATGATTTAAGGAAAGCAAAGTCTTCCATTTTGATATTTTGCTTATTATACCAATCTGCAGTTAAAATTTTACACTGAAAATTTATAGTTTCTTAACATTTCACATCCAAATTAAATTGTCATTAGAATCAATGATCAAAATCCCTCTTTTGATTTTCATTTGCAGTATCACTTTCAGTCTAGGTAAATGTCAATAACTTTTTTTTTTACATCTATGGCTTTGGTTTGGTATAGGTTCTTGCTGAAAATTTGGGCACTGGGAAAAATCAATTCATTGGTAAAATGATGTGACAAATGTAAATATGTAAAATATGTTTTCTTATTGAAGTATTACAAAAGCTATTTTATTGCATATTTTACAATATGAACTGACTACTTAGACAAGTAGTTTAGCTATCAAAATTAACCCTCAGTAATAAAAAAAAATCAACAAATACATGTGTAAAACGTGAATTTACACACTTTCAGAAGATTGATCTCTGAAAATGTTAATGACTTTGAGGAGTACATAAAAAATTGGGTATTAGAACATGGGCAGAATTTAATATTTAGTCCAATTAAAGTTGTTAATCACCAGATGTAACTTGTCTTAAGCCAAAGACTTCAAATAATTGAGTTCCCCTGGAAACTGCAATGCTAGTCCTGCAATTTGAAGCTTGCATAATAAGCTCATCAATCCATTTTTTTTTCACTTTTTATCCTCATTGACACAGAGCAAGAGGAAAAAGATGGTCTGAGACCCCTCATATCATCATCTTTACCAGTCCTTAATAATGTCATTACATTGAGCTGCCTCCTAAGGAATCTTTAGAGAAGTCCCTCTTTGGATCCATCTGAAAATTTCCAGAACTAATGACACCTTACAAGACAACGGGGGATTAATTAAAGTTGTTAGAGCTTCTGAACTCCAGGTGAACCTTTTTAGGGTTGTTACCTTGTGAACCTCCCTTAGACTCTTTATTGAAGATTATATAATTATTCCATTTAGGTGTCTGCCAGATTCTACTTTATAATTTCCACAAATTCTGTCCTCACCTATGCTGACTAACTAGTCATTTAAAGACCATTTTCTCTGAAGATTTTTATTTTTCTCTATCAGTTCTGCTAAGTCACACATAATTTACTGTTTTACCTTCAGCTTCTAAATTGGAATTTCTTCTGATTATGACCATGACAGTGCCAAAATAATATTCATATTGTTTGCAAATGATGGAGATGTTTTCTGCTCATACATTTCTCTTTATTCCACTTTAGAAACTTTCTCCATTTTCCTCCATAAATCCAACTCATATTTTAAAAAACCCAGTTGAAGAGGCACCAATTGATTTAAAAAAAAAACAACAGTTCTATACTGATTCTTGTAAAAAATGAACTTTCTCTCACTTCTAACTTCTAATACTTGGTCACTCTATAGTTGTTTCACTTATATTTATTTAAATATATATGCAGCTTGCAAATGATTCCTCAAACAAATTGTTAGGGGCAAATACTAAAATATATTTTTAAATTTTTTAAAAAAGTATCATCACTGTATGGTGAGTATGCTCTCTGACACATATAATCATTTAATAAGTGCTTATTTAACTAAATTGTTAATATTACCTTCTCCTGGCATAGTTGGATCAAGAGAAATAATAAAAATATAGGAATTTAATACATATGTCACGAATTTTCTCAGTGTTTATCTATTTCTATTATAAACTGGTACTATATTTAAAAATTCTTCTTCATAGTTTTCTGAAATACTATTGTTAATTTCATTCTTTCATTAATGCATTCATTTTTCTTTTGTTCATTTATTCAACAAATCTTTACTGAGAACCTCTAGTGTGCCAGAAACTCTATGAGTATTAAGGCCATGTTTTGACCAAAATAGGTATTTTATAATTATTGCAAAAGAGAACATTAGTATCACTTTTTGAGAATATTAGTATCATTTTAATTAATTTCATGACCTGATTTCTTTATCTATTCTGGTTTAGCACTAAAGTATCTGAGAAACACATAAATATTTTGTCAATGAATATAATACATAGAATTCTGCATATTGTATTCTCCTTGAGGGAAGAGGCTCTTATTTTATAGCTTCATAGTGTAGGTACACATTAAGTCTGACATATCTGTATTCAACAATCATTATTCAGTACATACCCTATAAAAGACTCAACACTGGATACTGTGAGGGACATGAGGGTATCAGACAAGGATCCTAGGAAGGTAGTAAGAGTGATATGTAACGTGTACACAATTGATCCCATGTAAGACAGAAAGAGAAAGAGCCCTAGAGAAATAAAGATGTGGTGCTATTGAAATTCAGAGCAAAACCAGGTTATTCCCAAATAAAGGATTAAGGAAAAACTTTTTGGAAGAGTTGGCTTTGAGCTGGGCTTAGGAGGATGGGATGAATTTAGCCATAGAAAATGGAATAAATAGATAGGAAAGGAAAAAGAGAAGGTAGCAGAAGTGCACAGAAAGTATCTTTTTACATATAAATTATGCTTCATTAAAACAAGACCAATTTTTTCTGAAATTATTCTATTACTTTTTATGCATAATTATGTTCAATTATTATAATATACACCTTTGAAATATTCAAAAATAAATTATCCTAATCTCCCATTTTTTTCTTCTTCCTTGTCTCTTAGGGTTAGCTAAGCCCATTTAAGTGTTACCAGAAGAAAGATGCTGAAAGTCACTCACTTTCAGAAAATTATTCCAAAATCTCTATCAGCTGAATGTACCTCTACAAAGCTAAATCAAGAAATTGTTTTACTCTCTCCTAGTTGTGTTTTTAGAGTGTGGTAATTTTTTTTTCCACCAAATAGTTTCTGAAACAAGATATAGTACTTTATTATCACCATTTTTATGCACTAATATACAAAGATTAAATTATAATTTGTTTGAAAATATTAGCAGATGCTTTAAATATGTAGCCAATCACATACAATATTCAGTGTCTGTGACATGATGCAAAACTTTTCGCCATCCTAAATAATTGTGCTGTTTTGATATTTAACTGGGATTATTAAGATATCACCTACAGTATAAATTCTTAGCTCATGATGGCTTTTCTATTTAACATACTACAAATAAAGCAATTACTCAAAGTTGAAGATGGTCATTTTCCTAATGATATGTTATGCTTAGCTTTAAAAGTATCAGTTCACACTCATCTTTTTCCTAATTGCCTACAGTATTCTAAGTAGAATTTCCCTTCACTTCTTTCACTAGGCTTTCCTTCTGGTCATGCAACATGCATATTTATGCATTACATGTAGTTTTCCTCCACTCCATAATGACCTTAAAGTTGTTTCTTTCTTTGTCACTCCCCCTCCCCAGATATTACTTAATGAAGCATCCAGATCTCTTTGGGTCCCATTAAAGTTGGTCAATAAATGGTCAATACTATAATGATTTTGTGACAATTAGTTCTACTGGTTTCTGTCAATCACATATAGGGGAGAATCACTTAACTATCATAGGAACTCTTCCTACTTTCCCATGAAGATTGTAACTTTTTTCAGAAAAAAATATTTGGGAGATATATTTTTCTAAGAATGCATTTGTTTAATGACAATTTTATTCATAATTGTAAAAAAAAAAAAAAAGAAACAACGTATTTGTCCTTCAACTAGTGAATGTAGTAACTATGGCACATCCTTACAATGAAACACTGCATAGTAATAAAAAGGAAGAAAACATTGATACACATAATGATATGAATAAATAAATATCAAATATATCATGATATGTAAAGAAGCCAGACTTAAAAGGTTACATATCATACCATTTCTACTTATATGGCATGCTAGAAAAGTCAAAATTGTAATGGCAAAAAACTGATTGCTGTTTCCAAGCCCTGGGAGGGAGAAAAGTTGTCCATATAGGGCCATAAGGAAACATTTTGGGTTGACTAAACTGCCCAAAAACTTAATTTTGATAGTGGGCACATGATTGTTTGCATTTGTCAAACTCACACAAACTCTGTACCTTAAATGGGCAAAAGTTACTATATATAAATACTACCTCAAAAAATGTGACTTTAAAAAAGTAAAAATAACTGGATATCTCAAAATGTGATCAATCTGAAAAGATATGGTCAATAATCATTTAGAGATCCATCAAGAGCAGAAAGGAATTATTCATTCCATAGGCTGTTTTATAAAATTTCCTTTTCAGAAGGAGTATAAGTAGCATTCATGTATCTTTTGTTTTATAAATAAAAATTACATTTTGGGAGAAAAACTTCATTGAACAAATGCCTTGTGTTTCACTGTTGTGTTAATTATGAATTTACTAAAATAATCTCCAAAAGTAACAGTATTTTGTTAAATACAAGCCTACTTAATGAGTTTATTAGTTATGGTAATTATCTAGTTTTAAAATAATGCACTGCTATTATTAACAATTTTAAGATTATTATCTTTTATCTCTCAGTCTAGTAAACAACTTAATAATTCAGGAAGACAATGGAGAAAAACCACTGCTAGAAACTCTCACATAACAGAACAGGAACTCAGATACAAGAGACAAAATAGCAGGATTAGAAGTAATCCTGAGAAGGATGCTTTAGACAGCAAATGCCTTACCTTTGCGTTTGGGTGGCATAGCTGTTATCGTAAGTCTCATAGGTCTGGTCATCATATTCACCCCCGTAGCCATCATCATACCCCTAAGACAGAAAATGGTAGAAAGACCTATTAGCAATCAACTTGATTAACTTAGGTCTGGTTTGGCTTAATGAGATTTTAAATGATGTGACCTTAGTTTAGTTTTTATGTTTGGTTAGTTACTCTGCATCAGATTTTACTAGACTAATAATTTCTTCATAACCTTGACTAATATTTCATGGACCAGATATTAATGCTTAATAATTAAACTCAGCATGTCATTAAAATAGCAATACCTACCCTATAATTTATCTGGAATTTTAATCAATATTAAAGAAGACTATATAAGAAGTTAAAAATAAATTTTCTTTTGAAAATACTATGGTTAGATAGTGTGCTAATATCATGGTGGTGTTAACATACTGGTTACAGCCCCATTGGGTTTTTTTTTTTTCCTTCCCCTGATAATAATCACAATTATGATTGAAACTATAAAATTCAGGATCCTTAAATTGTTACCAACTTTCGGTAAAAAAGATACAGTCATCATTGCAAAACAAACAAAAGGAAGGAGAAAAAAGAAAAAGGGAAAGAAGAATAGGAGGGAAAGAAGGAAGGAAAGATGAGAAGCGAGGGAAGGAAGGGACAGAGGGAAGGACTGGGGGAGGATAGGAGCCAGGAAGGAAGGGAAGAGGAAAAAAAGACAGAAACCCCACAAAGAGCCTTTATTTTGTTGTCCATTCTACAGTTTTAAAATCTCATAAATAAGATAATGTTGGTGGTGAGTTTGATTACCTAACTAAATTAATGCTACCAAAACTAATGCAGATTTGTCATTGCAGACTGTGAAAGCAAACTAGCAGTGTACAATCCAGTTATCAATCACTGTGTGAGAAATTTGCCTTTATTTCCCTTTGTAGTCACTGACTGTACTCTAAACCCTAGCCATCCACCTCAACTACTCCCTACCTCTGAAAAAAGCTTTTGATTTTTCTGCCTCTGGGCCTTTGCTGGTGTGTCTCTTTCCCTGGAATGCACTTCCATCCCATCCCACCAATTCATAACTTCAGTTCAGTCTGGAGGCTTATAAATCTATTATGTTCAAAAATTTAAACAAAAAATATGTAGACATGAAAGTTTCCATATCAGTTTTGACTAAGATCTTGAGTTCATTTAATCTGAAAACTAATATTTTTTTCATCAACCTAAGAACGTTTTAAAAATATTATTTATGACCTCTCCATCTGGCTTACCACTTATATAATGCTATTATTTATATATGAGGTTTGCTGAGTCTGACTTAATTTCTTTTATTCTACTTACGGTTTTCCTCATATTTTTCCTCTGCACTATGGGATCGTTTCTCTATTTGATCTTTGACTATTCTAATTCAGTTCCTGTTGAATTAAAAAATTAAATATTCTAAATTTTAACATATAAGATTATTTTTTAAAATAGTACTAAAGGATTTATGCACAAAAAACAGCACTTTCCTTCTTTGTCCCTCTATAAACCTCAGTTCTCTTTAAGCCTTTTCATCTATTATTCTAGTATTAATTTTTTGTATTAAGTAATATGGTTAATGTTGCTGATTTATGAATTTTGATTATTTTCTATTGACTAGCCATTCAGGTTACTAAGGATTGTTTTTTTAGAGTCTTCTCTACATTTTTCCCTGCACTTTAATATAGTTTCATCATTATTTTTGTTAAATAGTCAAAATCTACACTGTCATTCAATAATAAATATTATTCACTAAGAATCCAAATAGGTTAATACAATTCTTTTTTAATTTTCATATACTTTTTGTTTCTCCTAAAGTTAATAATTGCTCAATCATTTTATTATTTTCTTGGCTTCCTATATATTTTGAATTATTTCTTTGTAATTATCCTCCTGTGTTGGGCTCCACACCCGGATTCTCTCTCTCTTGTTACCCTTCCCCTTCTCCCCTCTACTCATGTACTCATTCTTTTTCAAAAGAGTATAGTAAACATACAATGTAATATTAGTTTCAGGTGTATATTATAGTGCATCAGCACTTCCATACAACATCCAGTGTCCATTACAGCAAGTGCCCCCTTAATCCCCATCACCTGTTTTACCCACACACTGCTGCTCTGGTAGCTATCACTTTTGCTCTCTCTGTAGTTAACACAATGTTTCTTGGTTTGCCTCCCTCTTTTTTTCCCTTTGCTTATTTGTTTTGTTTCTTAAATTGACATGAGTGAAATCATATGGTATTTGTCTTTCTCTGACTTATTTCATTTAGCATAATACTTTCTAGCTCCATCCATGTCATTGCAAATGTCAGGATTTCACTCATTTTTATGGCTGAGTAATATTCCATCATATATATATATATACACACACACACACACACACACACACACACACACACCCCTCTTTATCTATTCATCAGTCATTGGGTACTTGGCTGTTTCCACAATTTGGTTATTATACACAGTGCTGCTATAAACATCAGTGTCTATGTATCCCTTTAAATTAGTATTTTTGTATCCTTTGGGTAAATACCTAGTAGTGTGATTTATGGATTATATAGTGTAGTTCTATTTTTAACTTTTTGAGGAAACTCCATACTGTTTTCTAGGGTGGCTGCACCAATTTCTATTCCTACCAACAGTGTAGGAGGGTTCCCCTTTCTCCACATCCTCGCCAACACCTGTTGTTTTCCTGTGTTGTTAATTTTAGCCAGACTGACAAGCATAAGGTGATATCTCATTGTGCTGATGATGAGTGATGTTGAGCATTTTTTTATGTGTCTGTTAGCCATCTGGATGTCTTCCTTGGAAAAATGTCTATTCATGTCTTCTGCCCATTTTTAAACTGGATTATTTGTTTTTTAGGTGTTGAGTTTTATAATTTCTTTATATATTTTGGATACTAACCATTTATTGAATGTGAAATTTGCAAATATCTCCTCCCATTCTATAGGTTGCCTCTTAGTTTTGTTGAGTGTTTCCTTCACTGTGCAGAAGCTTTTTATTTTGACATAGTCCCAATAGATTGTTTTTACTGCTGTCCAATGTCAAAGAGGTTACTGACTGTGTTCTCCGTGAGGATTTTAACTAAATTTCTAAAATCCTCTAGGATTTTAACTTTCCCATTTAGGTCTTTCATCCATTTTGAATCTATGTGTATGGTGTAAGAATGTGGTCTGGTTTCATTCTTTTACATGGGGCTGCCCAGTTTTCCCAACACCATTTGTTGAAGAGACTGTCTTTTTCCCATTGGATATTCTTTCCTGCTTTGCCAAAGATTAATTGACCATATGCTTGTGGTTTATTTCTTGGTTTATTATATTGTCTTGATCTATGTGTCTGTGTCTATCTTTGCACCAGTGCCATACTGTTTTGATCACTACAGCTTTGTAATATAACTTGATTATGATGCCTCCAGCCTTGCTTTTCTTTTTCAACATTGCTTTGGCTATTTGGGGTCTTTTATGGTTCCATAAAACTTAAGGATTGTTTGTCCTAGCACTGTGAAAAATGCTATAATTTGCGGATAGAAGACCAATGTATAGAAATCTATTGCATTTCTGCACAACAATAATGAAGCAGCAGAAAGAGAAATTAAGGAATCAATTCCATTTACAATTACACCAAAAAACAATAAGATACCTATGAATAAACGCATCCAAAGAGATAAAAGACCTGCACTCTGAAAAGAATAAAACAGTGATGAAAGAAACTGAAGATGACACAAAGAAATGGAAAGACAGACATTCCATGCTTATGGGTTGAAAGAACAAATAATATTAAAATGTCTATATTACCCAAAGCAATCTACACATTTAATGTAATCCCTATCAAAATCCTCCAGGCTTTTATTGGTTTCTATAACTCTGCTTTTTAGAGTAGTCTAGACCAGTTGTTTTGTTGACTTTCCTATATTCTGAATTTGATTATTCTCATTATTATTTTGTTTCAATGTTTTTGAAAGGATACTGCACCTGTGATACTGTGTTGAATATTTATCTGATTGTAAATTTTAAAATTCTAACTCCACACTAGATTGATTAACTGAGTATAGAAGTTTAGGCTGAAAAATGGTTTTCGATCAGAATTTTTGAGGGCTTTGATTGAATGTTTTCATTACTACATATTGGTGCTGAGAATTCCTGCTACTTGTATGTGACCTAGTTTTATTTTATTTCATTTCACTTTTTTTCTATCTGGATGCTTTTACAAATTTTACCTTTGGTTTTCTGAAATTTTATAATGCTCTGCCTGTGTGTGTGTGTGTGTGTGTGTGTCTTTTCATTCAGAACGCTGGGTACTCAGGGAGCTCTTTCAACTGTGGGAGCTTGTGTTCTCCAGTTCTGGCAAATGTCATTGTACTTTTCTCTTCTCTTTCTAGTACTCTTACTAATGGGATATTGGATCTTCTGCATTGCTGCATTAATCTTATCTTTGTGCTTATGTGATATCTCTTATTCTTTTTGTTTTACTTAATGGGAGAATTCCAAGAAATCGACCTTTCAGCCATAGTATAAGATATATAACTTTATTTGCCCACCTCTACCCCTCCAACACACACATTAACAACCATTAGAGTGTGTACGGGAGGCTCCTGTGTTCTCAGGTGAAATTTAGGCTTCCTTATTCTCAACTCAAGGCTTCATCTCCCCTCTGGTAGAGCAACAGTTAACACTACAGCTGGAATTTCCCATAGTTGAACAAGATAGGCAGTCTAGTTCTCTATCTTGGGGATCACTGGGTCTGTAACTAGGGCATTAATTATATTTGCCACAGGTGTCTCAGGGGCTGCACACATCTTTTCTAGCATCCATACTATTGTTCTCCAACCAAATTCTAAAAATATGGCTTCATTGACCCTCAGTTGTTACTCTGGACTCAAAGCTCTAGCTTCTAACAGGAAGCAAGCCAAGTTTTGCTTTTGTTTTGTTTTTGTGTTCATGGGTCCACACTAGAAGAGCCAAGGTGGGACTCAGGTACATATTTTCAGAGCCTTCAAATCCCTAAATTTCCTATGTTTTCCCTGTTTTTATCTGTTGAAATGCTATTGATATCTAAAGGTTATTTTATATTACACAATCTTCAGGAAATTTTTCCTGCTTCTTTCAAGTTTATGGTAACCCTTGTCTTCTGAATTCTAATAGACTGTTGTTTTTATCACCAGTACTTAGAACAGTACCAAATATGTACTGTATTTTTTTTTTTTACAATTCTTTCACTTTTTTAAAATTGAAGCTCCTGAGAAGCATGGACTATGTCATAGTTAATCACCTTTTTTTTTTTTTTAGATGCCTTATGGTGTTTAGTACAGCTTATTCCATAGAGTATTTTCTCAATAAATATGTATCAAATTGTTAAATTAGCATAAAGGAGAGTATTCTCACCCAGAGCAGATATGGATTGACTCAAATCAGTCACCACTGAAAGAGAAATATTTCAAATGATGATTTTATCACGTATTAGTATTATCTCCATTTATGAAGAATAGCTTTACCATTTAGCTTGTGGAAGGCTATTACATCTTCCCTCCTCATTTACACTTTTACTTTTATTTTTTTAAGTTTTACACAGAAAATCCATAAAACATATAGAAATATTTCCTGGCAATGCACAGTTGCATAAGGTATATAATGCAGTGATCCCCAAATAATTGTCCTTACTATAAAAGGGAAAGTAAATATGGATACTTATACATAATTTATTTTTGTTTTCTTACATTTGACACAAGTTTATATAGTTTTCTTAGGACAAGTAAAATTATGAATCATGCTGGTAATGATCTAACATAAATCAGTAAAATAGTAATGCTCCCTACAAAGCCAGTCAGTATCTGTATGAGATTCAACTTAGATATAAATGTTCAACTAAGAAATCAAAACATATTCTTCCCATTTTTGCTCCATTGTTTCTACTGTTCCCTTTGAAGAAGTTACTTTTTTTTTAAAGCAATTTCTATGCCCAAGGAGGGGCTCAAACTCACCCCTTGAGATTAAGAGTCACATGCTCTTCTGATTGAGCCAGCCAGGTGCCCCTGAAGAAATTAGTATCTTATATCTCTGCCTATTCACACAATTGTACTAAAAATTATGACTTTTTTTGACAATAGAAATATTTTATTAATGACCCCAGGTGTATTTCTTAGATACAGGGGTTTTGAACTCAAATTTAGGAGAAAACAAGTTAAGATTGCTTTGTCCTGCAACTCATTACCAGTAATATACTGCAAGGTGCAACGGCTTGGAAAAGGGGGAAGAAGGCAGGGGAATGAGGGAAGATAAAAGGAATTAAGTCGAGCAAGTGGAATTCTTTTTTTTTTCCTTTTTTTTTTTTTTTTAATTCTTGAGAACTATTATGTCCTTGCCAGCACAGTTCATTTCTCCAGATTATTTTCCAAACATGTACAAAATGGAACCAAAATGGAGAACCCCTTAAGAACCTGAAGCCGCGCCATATGAAAAGCTATGATTAGCCAGTAGCCTTCTGTTGCCAGCCGCCTCCTCCTCCTGCTCCCAATTCTAGCGGTATGAAAATGGTCTTCCCTGAGACTGTTTTCGGTTCTTTTTTCTCAGTGTCTGGGTGTGCACAGTTCAGCACCTCGAGGAAGTTGCTGGTTTTGCCCGCATCATTTGTGAATCTAGGCCTTAGAGCACTTGGGGTGGTAGTGAAGGTGGTCCCAGGACATGTGGATTGGGTTGTTGGTGTTTTCTCGAGCGTTTTCTGGCGTTGGTGTGGTGAGGAAACGAAGGTCACAGAGCCAGTGTTGTCACCCGCTGCAGCATCTGTGTCTTTCAGCTCCAGAGGAGATTCCTGATGGCTAAGGGGGGACCTGTGGGGCTGTGGGGCTGGCTCTGTGTCCTTGTTTGAACTCTTGCATGGACATTTTTCCAATCACTACATCATTGTTACCCTTAAACACTGTGCTGAAGACTACTGTGACTCTATCCTTTTTAGACTAAACATACATGGTCTCACCATCCCTCTAACAGATAACTGCCCCATTCTCTCCTTCTTTGCCCTCTTCTTGGGATTAGAAGCATTTCTCAAAGACAGAGGCAAAACAATTTAATGTCAACATGCCAGCCTGATGCACAATGGCATCCTTGGATGCTGGCAGATTATCAAGGTCATATAGCAAAGAGACATTGTATCCTGGTTTGGGATTTACCAAGAAAACCCTGTACACCCTCTTTATTAACTCATCAGTATCATGTGCCTGAACTTCCTTGTAGAATTTCAAAGAAACACTGACCATCACTTTTGTTTTTTCTCCATTGGGATTTGAAATATGATAGAGGACTCCCAACAAAATCTGCAAGTGTTACTTCTACTGCTTCTGGTTTGTGACCAGTGGCCACATTTTTTAACTTGAGTGTGACCATCTCCTCAATGATGTCATTGCTCACCTCCAGCAGGATTATGGCAGCAGCTGGCCCCCAAGCCTGAACCCGGCCTGCCCAGCCACAGCTGATGGTCCAAGACTGTTTAGATGCTAATTAAATCATCAGGGTCTCAGAGTAGAATTTTCTATATCTGATGTCCCAGTGAAAGAGAAAATCACCTTCTGCAATTAAAAGTTTTAATGTTATTTCCTTCCAGCTGAAGCCAGATGATTTGGCATCTTGCACAAAAAAACAAAGTACCCAAGTAGGAAAGATTCACTGTTTTCTGGAACATAGTTGTGAAGAACATCTCTTCTATCTTGAATTCCTTCATATTTGTGAAGTTATAAATTCTTTAGTTTTCTATTCTTTGAACCAAATAAAATATCCTTACAAGATCCTTAAGGAATGCAGTCTTGGCTATTTTCCAGATCTTCACCAAGTCCTCTACAATTTGCTTAAGTTATAATTTGAAGTGGAGTCTGATGTGAAGGCCTGAGTAGTGTGAAAGAAGAGAATGATTTCTTTGTAGTTCCCTATGAATTCTATATAGGTCACTTTATACATATACTTTATCAATATTGGGCAAGGCAGCATACAGGGTAGATGTGCATTACTATAAATACATAATTATACAAAGCCAGCCCTTTTCAAATCTTCTTTGGAAAATATATTTCTCTGCCTTAATATGCCTACTAATTTTTCAATTTAAGCACTCCTTCTTGAACTATGATTTCTGCACCAATTTTGGGTTTCAAATCTAAGTAATATTGGCTCTCTCTATATGTAGACTTAAAATAATAGTAATTTCACCAGACTGTATATTAATCACTGAATTTATTATACAAGCAACAGAGATAAAAGAAGAACAAGATCTAATTCCTGTCTTTGAGAGGTTCTCAGCCTGTGTGATCTGATAACTGTTTAACAAATGCCTCTTCAAAAGAGTATGTGCATGTGTGTGGTGTGTATGTATATATAGTTTCACTATAAATTTCACTGACGTAACCACACAATTTACAAATAAAAATCAAATTTATAAATATATATAAATTTAATTTATACTTATAATAAAATTGTATATTTAATTTATATTAAAATAAAATTTATAGCACACAACTTACAGATAAAATATCTAATTTATTTTGTTTTATACACATACAATTTCATTGTGACTTGCTATCTCTTGTAAAATCAGTTTTTATAATTCTGATATTACAATGATACCATAATAAATCACAAAACAGATAAAACATGGCTATCATCTTTTTTTAAAGGCACTCTATGAATTTTAATTAGCATAAATACAAAGAAAATACACCTAGGAATATCCCAATGAAACTGCTGAAAATCAAAATTTAATGGCATCCAGGAAAAATTGGTACATTATCTTCAAAGTGAACAAAAAGAAACAAAGCCAAATTTTTCAACAGAAATGATGGAAGCAAGAAGACAATGGAATGCCATCTCCTGTGTGATGGCTATCTTATTCAGCAAATAAGACAGCCTTGTATTGATGAACATTCTAAATCTGACATGAATGCCATTTGCAATTTTCATTCATGTTGGTTGGCAAGTAAAATGAAAGGAAAATCTTAAATACATATGTCAGTTTTATTCATTTCTCAGTTATGTGAGCAACTTTGTTCTGAGTTGGACAATGGCTTTCACATACTAAGAGAATGGTCTCTAAATTTTGGGTTCTGTTCACACTGTAACAGGCTATAGGATGATACCATTTTAAGTTAAATCTGCATTATTAATATCTTCTCCATAGTGTTCTGAAATTTACATAATCAATAACAAAAGATCAAGTCCTAGCTTTTGGCATTTGCTGGTATCTGTGGTGTAAATACTCTTATCACGGCTGATTTCAAGATATCAACAAGGAAAAGCAACAAATTTGGGAAGAGATAAACAGTAGCACACTATTATAAATTATTTCCACCATACAAAAGCAACAGACATAAATAACCTAGAGCATAGATTGTAATAAAATAATCAGATATGATGAACTTGAAAATATTAACTATCTCTTTCATATCATTTATTTAATTTTAATTTAATTTTTAATAATAGCTGGGTTAAATAGCCAATCACAAAATTTCTGAACATTTGACAAGGGGCCTTGTGAGCCAGCAAACATCAGTTGTAGCACACCCCTGCTCTCAGCTTATTATATACATGAGACCAATAGATGTCTGAGAAACTGAAATACCTATGGAAAGCATTTAATAGAGTATGTAATAGGTGATATAAGTACAAGAATTTCTTAGGAAAGGTCTTATTTGAGATGGTTATTTGTGGATAAATCTCTATTTCTAGATGGACCAGCAGGTAGTGTGGGAGCATTCCACTTTCCAAGAACATCAAGTGTGAATGCCGGGCAACATCAAAGGAAAGTCCTGTGTTAGGGAACTAAACTTAACTAAACCTGTGTTAGGGAAGTAAACTTAACTAAACTTAACCAAAGCACATAATGTCTATGAAAGGGTAGGCAGTCAGGCTCAAGAAACAGATAAAAGGAAGTTTTGAAGTTCTTCCTGTGACATGGTAAAGAGTTTATCTGTATGTATCCTGTAGGCAAGGGAGCCATGGAAAAGTTTCAAGCACTGGAATGATGAAATATACATCTGCATTTTGTAACTGTCTTTGATTCTTAAAAATTCCAAGTCTTTTGGGATGAGGCTCCATTTTCCCCCTCTACTTTCTTGAATATGTTAATCATAGTTATTGTAAAACCCCTGGATGATAACTCTAACATCTGAGTCATCAGTGCCTTCATTTTTTCCCTCTTGCTTTTGGTTGAATTGATATTGATCTTAACATGCCTTATAATTTTTCAGTGAACCCTCTCCTCAGTGTTGTTTATGGAAATTTGTGAAAACTTTGGCTGATGGTATTTTCTTCCAAAGACAATTAAATGTTCTCCTGATAGGCAGTTGGGAAAGCAGCAGATGACCTTAATGTTCTGGAGAGTTAGTCTGAGGCAACTGGACACAGGGGTTTGAGGCTTAGATAGTGTGGGCTACAAATAGAGCTCTGGAAGTCATCAGCACATAGATGACAGTTGAAATAACAACCACTGATCAGACTGTCTATGGAGATGAGAAGCTTAGGCTGTATCAGGCTCTATGTGAACACAGTGTTAGAAGTCCCACTCCCCTCTTTAATTGATCTTTATCTCACTAGGAAATGGAAGGTACAAGCATCCACTATAATAAACAGAATCATGTTTTCTGTAAGAAGAACTCACTCCAAAAAGAAAATCAGTCTTGAATTCATAAAGAAGATGTTATTTCTTGGAAAGCCTATTGTAAAAGTCCTCATGCTAATGTATTTCTTAACATTGACCTGTACCGTGAGAATCTTTGGCTGTCTCTTTGTGCTCTCTACTGCCCACAGACACCAAACCAAAACATCTTGGCAAAAATGGAAACATAAATAGATTAGGTATTAAATTTCCTCAGTATATAGAGGTTTTCTAATCAGTGCTCATTTATGGAATTTCGGAAGATTTCTTGTAACTCAAAAAGGGAGTTATCACTCGTAATAGTTTAGAACATCTCTGACTCCAATTTAGACATGCATACATATGTTTTCAAAATACTAAATTCTGTTACTGACAGTTTGTTAATGATTGCTGTAATGAATTTACCTATTTAAAAAGTTGAGTTGGATCGTATGACATTGCCATATTGTCAATTTTCTATAGTCCAACCTAATACTAGTATTAGAAGCTATAATAACTAACATGTTTTTATCAACTAAAGAGAAGTAAAAATGTGTTATGATGCTAGCAAATTATTGTGGCTTCCAGAAGAAAATCATTTGGAAATTTAAATGATATGAAACATCATCCTCACTCTGGTATATACCTATACTTTCATCGAAGACTCTTAAACTTAACAGGCACATTTAGTGTTTGGTCATTATTCTCATTTCAGGTTTTATTTTCTGTAAAAGGTCAGTGGGTATTAAAAGAAAGTAAAAATAAAAGGAAATAACATGGAATTTTCTAACATAATCGAGAGAAGAAGAAAATAAAGACAAGCATGCAATCAAGAACCATTAAACATTCTGGAATTAAGTAATTTAATTATGAGGGTCAAGATCATAAATTTGTCACTAAACACTAAAATATTAGGCACAGAAGCAATTTGCAAATGCTGCCCTTTAATGGTATTGAATATAATTAACAGGTCAAATAGAACTTGACATTCAACTTTCTTCATGAAGTGTGGTTAATTCTTATATGTTCCCTCCTTAACTTAATGAGTTATATCATAAAATGCATAAAATCCACTTCATATATGATCTCTTGTTATTATAATAATACTTCCTGGTAATAATACAAATTAAAAAACATAAAGTATTATTAAAACAAAAAACTAAACACAGAATGCCTATGTTTTAATAGTCAGTATTCCCATAAGATGTAATGATCAATGCTTATGACAAATATCTCCTAAATCATGGATTTATGCTTTCCCATGTTTCTTTTCTTAAAAGTTTTATTTTGATGTGAATATTTCCCTATTTTTTTTTAATCATGCATTACCTATTTGGTGCTTAAAGATGCATTTCTTACAATACAGAGGAGATGTTAATAGTAACTTCCATTTTTTTTTTTCCCATTGCAAGTAGGGCTGCCTATTACAGATTGCTGGTAGGTTTGGAGCTGCATGGCTATGGACACCCCTCAATGTGTAGCTTTTGTTACTGATGCAGGAGGTCAGTTGACTCACTCGCTGCGGGAAGTCATTATCTCTTCAAAACCATCCTACAACAGAAGGGTCCACGTAATTGGTAGGGATTCACTGCACCTAACAGCCTAACTCTGCAACGAGACAAAAGTTGAATTTTCAGAAAGTTTTTTATGGAAATCAGTGAATAAGTCCCCAGTAAAGGGTATTCTATACTACCTTCATCTTCTGTATAGATTGTAGCTACTAATCAGCTTTTCCATACATATATGTATACTCTACATGAAGGGTAAAGAAATGGCATATTTCTGAGACCTAATTTCTTTGGAAATTACAAGCTCCAAAGGAACTGTAAGACCTTCTCTATCGAGTATTATTCATGAACATGGTTTTTTAATTTTCTGTTAAAAAACTGTATAATAAAACAAAGTATATCACAAACCCAGATTAATAAAAATAATACAACTGGTGCTTGGTGAAGACAGAGGGAAGTAGTAGCTATTTACAAAATGCTTCCATGGTGTAACCTAAGTTGGATATCCTGTAATATTTTAGTTATTTTCCCTTAACATGCCATGAAAGGTTGTTAACTTTGTGTTTCTTGAGAAGATTCTTTTGTCAATAGGGTTTTCCTACCCCATTTTTATAAATGCCTTTTAACACTTTACAGATCGGGCAGCACTATGTTCAATCTAATTAATGAAAAGCACTATGACTAACGAAACTGGAAGTTCACAGTAATGTACTAATGAATGTTAGTTTGCTAAGGGATCCATCTTAAATAGATGCTTTATGTATTTTGGATCGTAAGCATCAATCCTGCTTCAGAATAGAACCCAAAGCAGATGCTTTAAAATCAGTGTTATAAGTCTCTAAGACCTTCTAACTCACCAAACAGAAAAAAAAAGATAAAATTGGTAAACACTTCATGACTAAGAACAGGATCAAGTTTTAGAAGACAATTCATGTTTTTCATTCGTAAGTACCAAAAGGTTAAAGATGAATAGCAGAGCACTGTCATAGCTTAATATATTTCTAATCATAGGTATCCAGTGGGCTGGCCACACAAGGGGAGAGTTTCTTTCTTTCTTTTTTTTTTTTTTTTTTAATGTCTTTTTACCTCCAATAGTCTACATAGTGCCTTGAGGTTGATGCTATTTTAGGGTCTAAGAAATGGAGGCCTAAAAAGTTGTTAATGTCATTGGAGCTGATCTGATTCAAATTATCTGATTCAACCTGTGGATGGCAGGGGATAAATTAGAAAACAAAACAAAACAAAACAGAATCCAAAATTTTAACATCCCGTAATGACTCTTGCCACACTTCTTGGCAATATGATTTTGGTTGTGGAGCAGGGATTTTAATAGCTTGCAGAACGAGAGTATGATGGCATGATGTATCTGTTTAATATTTTTCATTATATCTTCCCCAAAACTATTTGAGCTCTGATCTTTAGTAACATTTTTTTTCCAATTAAAAAACAATTTAAGAATCTATCATTTACATTCATAAATAAAGCAATTTTGGTGCTTAGTTTTATACAATTATCACTTTCTAATAAATTATTCATCAGGCAAATGCATATCAAAATGAAATAATGATTCCATATAAGCCAGTTAAGTAATTTTCATTTTTGTGGTGATTTTTTTCTGTTATATGGCACTATATATAACAAAAATTCTTTTATTATCCAAAGGCGAAAGCATTTCTAATCTTTACAAATTACTATGGTTAGAAATACAGCAAGATGTAACAATGCCTTTCTTTTCATCCTTAACCTTCTGATACTTCTAGTATAAAACACGAGTTGTCTTCTAAACTCCATCCTGTTCTTAGTCATGACAGCATTTACCAATTTTATTTTCCCGGATTTTTTTTTCTCTTTCAGCTGTACTTATTTTCATGAGAAGATCTAAACATTCACATTAACTAAGTTAATAATAAAATATTTACTTTGACATAGCGTAGGGAGGGTCTCACTTCTGAATTAGCTTTAGTTCTGAGCTTTACTAGTCTACTTTTTAAACCACTCTCACCTACTGTGGTCAGAATTTGCTTTCTTTCTTTTTTTTTTTTTCTTAAAGACAGCTCAGGCTTTCCTTGTGACTCATGACTCAAGGTATGTTGGAAACCTGCAGCGTGTCAAATTGTCTGACCAGGCAGAGACCCTGCAGCTTCACTGCAACCAGATTAGCTGTGTTTTAAGTTTTACATGAGATTTCTTTAATCTAAAAGGTTTTATAAACCATGGTAGAGAGCATTCTGCTTTACTGAACATTTTCATGTGTTCTACTTCAACTCCCAAATGTTAGCTATTAGGGCTAAAAATATCAGTTTGCCATATACACATTTATATCAAAGGATCATCAAATACACAAATTTCTATAAAAGGATCATTCAGATTGCTGTATTATTCTATTAACTATTCATTTACTCTGTGGTAATTCATTTCTTTCCAAATTTAACATTGCATTGGCTTATAATGTTAAAATTCCTATTGTATTTCATACTTGGAGACTTTATGTATCCTAGTGCAGGGCTTTCCAATAGATCTTTCTGTGATAATGGAAATTTTCTGTGCTTGTGCTGTCCAATATGGTAGTCATAGTAAGATGTTACTGTTGAGTATATAAATGTGGCTGGTGTGACTGAAGAACTGAATTTTTAATTTTATTTAATTTTAATTTTAAAATTAAGTGGCCATATGTGCCTACTGGGTGCCATACTGAACATGAAGCACTTAGTGAATAAATATATATGAAATACTAAGCTGCCAGAAATTTTTTAATGTCTGCTTTCCTTTTCAGTTCAAACTTAACCAAAAGAAGGAGAAAAAAAAAAAAAACACCAAAGGATTTAGACTTTATAAGTGATTTCATTTTAACAGCAAAAATGATGTATTTTTGAATCTGTCATCCACTCTGCCTTCATCTTTTCTATCTCATTGTATAAATTATCCTTGATTTTCTCTTTTGATTTTGAGTGATTTTGCTTTCTAATGAATGAAATGGACTGAGAACTTGGAGGTCATGTTCAAAAAACTGACTTTTTAGGGAGCATTCACAACTAAAATGAAGATACCATTAGTGGGTGCCTGGGTGGCTCAGTAGGTTAAGCCGCTGCCTTCGGCTCAGGTCATGATCTCAGGGTCCTGGGATCAAGTCCCACATCGGGCTCTCTGCTCAGCAGGGGAGCCTGCTTCTCCCTCTCTCTCTGCCTGCTTCTCTGCCTACTTGTGATCTCTGTCTGTCAAATAAATAAATAAAATCTTAAAAAAAAAAAGATACCATTAGTGACATAATAATATTTGATAGTTCTGAGAAAATTTCCATATACAAATATCCAAACAATAACAAAGAGCAATGAGGTTAGGGGAAATGTAAAACACTTTCTGAGTCTGCACTTATCCTTCTTATAATCATTTTTTAAAAGGTTTATTTATTTATTTGAGAGAAAGAGCGAGAGCCTGCGAACAGGGGGAGGGGCAGAGAAACAAAGAGAGAGAATCCCAAGCAGATTCCCTGCTGAGTGCTGAGCCCAATGCAGCGCACGATTTCACAATCCTGAGATCATGACCTGAGCCAAAATCAAGATTTGGATGCCCAACTAACTGTGTCACCCAGGCACGCCCTTCTTATAGTCATTTTAAGGAATTAACCAAAGAGGAGACAAATAGACCCATATGTCTGAATCTTCAATGATTTAAAGACGGTTATTTTAAAGCAGCTCTTCTGTTGTCAGTTCTGCTACATTCCTTACTGTTTATAAACTAATAGAATGACCTCTGAATTTTATGCTTGAGGAGGCTTTCAACATTCATGAAATTGATAATGAAGAGTTTTTTTTCAAAATGAACTTCATTATTTTTTTTGTAGTTTCATGTTTTTACTTAAATTCCAGTTAGTTAATGTTAGTGAAGAGTTATTTTAAGAATAAATAAGATTACTGTGTGGAAAAGGATAGAAGTCACCAGAAACATGTTATGTGTGATAGTATCCATTTTTTTTTTTAAAAGAACAAGAACAAGAAAACAACACTCTTGCCACAAGGAGAATATACACACAGGCAGAAGAAAGTCGGGATTGATTAGAGCATCATAAGAGATGAAAGTTCAGTTTTTAAAAATCTGTGTCATGCCTTAAATCTGAGACCAGTGAATAAAGGCTACTTTTGTTTGAGTAAATGGTAACAGAAGTGAAAGAAGCAGAATCATGGTAGTGAGGCTTGTAAAAAGATTGGTAAATATAGAGAACAACAAAGGGAACAAGCGAGACCAGTCTACTGCCTAGATTTCTGTTAAATCTCCTTGATTAAGGCTCTTCCGAAAGAAAGAAAGAAAGAAAGAAAGAAAGAAAGAAAGAAAGAAAGAAAGACTCCTCTAGCCACGAAGCACATTGTGGGCTTTTCTGAACTTCTACTGTTCTTTTCATGCGACGGTGATGGCTAGGTACAGGCTCTGTTCGTTATTCCCATTCACCTAGCTAATCCATCAGGATGCTCTGCTCACCAGCTCTGGTCATTTCTTTGGAAAGCAATCAAGTGTTCCCAGACAAATCCATCTTCTGATTCTATGCCTCTATATTTCCTTTCTAAGCTTTTAACATTTCTTTATTTCTCTCTATTACCAGGGAGTAACTGCCTCTCTCTTCTCATTTATGACCAAAGAGGAACAAGGAAAAAAAAAAAAGAAGAAGAACTAGGAAACAGTAAATCATCCCAGGGATAGTCAAATTTGATAAATTTTATAGTTCTTTCCAAGGTCAAATTCCCATGTTTCTGATTTTATCTTGAGTAGCCTTGCATATAAATGGTGCTATGTCTGCAGTAAAAACAAGGTAAACTATGGTAGTGATTGTAATGTTATTGCTATTATTAGCATAGCAAACAGAAATATACAAACATAAAATTTGATGTTATCATATGTCATAGTACAGTAAAGAATTTTGAGTGACATATTTTGGGATCTGTGGTAAACACTTTACATGGATTACTCTATTTACTGTTAGGAGGCTACTACTTTTATGCATACTCATTTTATAACTGAGGATATCCTTATATAATTTCTAAAGTAAAGCACTAAATGGGAGTGCCTGGGTGGCTCAGTCATTAAGCCTCTGCCTTGGGCTCAGGTCATGATCTCAGGGTCCTGGGATCGAGCCCCATATTGGGCTCCCTACTCAGCTTGGAGTCTGCTTCTCTCTCTCCCTCTTTCTTCTCCACTTCCCCGCTTGTGCTCGTTAATGTGGGTGCTCTCTCAAAAAATTAAATAAAATCTTAAAAAAAAAAAGTACTAGTTACCAAAAGGACCAGTGACTCAACTTCTGAAGTTCTTGAATAACCCTGCTTTTTCAAAATTTATACCCAATTTCCAAACTCCTGCCACTATTATAGTTTCTATATATTGATTTCTACATCAGGGATAATATATGTGTCCTATTGCAAGAGCCCAAATTTGACACAAAGGTGGGAAAGATGCTCAGAGAAAAGGGGACAGAACCATCAGCTAAATAACACACAGCTAAACTGTCCCTGATGCAATCTATCACATTTTTGCTAAATAAACTTAACACCTAAATGGTAAATGGTGCTGGATTTCACCTAGAAAGAGGAGTAAGGAGCTGTTAATTCAATTCTAGGGGTTAACCAAATTGGCACACTCTGATGGAAGGGCCGGCTGGCAGAAAAATACTTGAGCGAAGGGTATTAGTTAGCTAGAGCTGCTCTAACAAAATACCACTGACTGGGTGGTTTAACAGAAATTAGTTTTCTCATAGCTCCGGAGGCTAGAGGCCCAAGATCAGGGTGTCAGAGGTTTAGTTTTTTCTGAAGTCTTTCCCCTTAGCTCGCACATGGCTGCCTTCCCCTGTGTCTTCACGCTGGCCTTTCCTATGTGTGTGCATTCCTGGGTCTTTCTGTGTCTCAATCTCCTTTCTCATAAGGGCACAAGATATATTGAATTAGAGCACACTAACAATCCCGTCTTAACTTAATTACCTCTTTCAAGCCCCTTTCTCCAGATATAGTTACATTCTTAGGTACTGGGTGTTAGGGCCTCAACATATGAATTTGAGGTGGGTGAGACACAATACAAGCCATAACAGGCAGGCGGGAAGGTCCTGAGACATCACAGGTCTGGGACTGGCATGTAGGCCCAGTCTCCTCAGTTTGCTCTAGCTGCAAGATAAGTACTATTTTTCCCATTTTGCAGCTGAGAAGAGTAAGTAACTTGCTCAAGACCTCACAGATCAGTAGATAGCAGACAAGACTCGACCTAGCTTTAGCTGATTCTAAATCCTAATCTTTTTCCATTAAATCAGTGTGCTAAATCTGCTTTTCTATAAGTCAAATATCCAACACAATTGTAACTGAAATACAAGAAGATAAGTTACTCAATTGCATTATTTTTAAACTTTCATTCCATTAGCTTTCTCCAATATTTGTCTCTAATATTACAGACTTTAACAATCTGAGAACCCAATTATTTCACTTGACAAGTGTATTTGGAGTGTCTGTAAGGTGCCAGGCACAATTTCAGTGATGTGATACACAAGTAAGTAAAACAAAAAAATCTCTCTATAAATTGAGATGATATTCTAGTTGCTGGCTTATAGTGGAGAGAAAGAACAAACAAAGTAATTAAACTGAGTATATATTATGCTATATGGAGATAGATAGCTGGAAAAAAATAGATCCAAGTTTTTGGGACAGGCTCAATGGGTGGGGAAATTTTAATAGGGTAAAGGCAGGCTTTCCTGAGACAGATTTATCATACTGTTTGAATAAGATGTGTTTTGGACTGCAAAAATAGTAATAACAGTAACTTAAAAAGAAGACTTGCAGAATTCACTGGAACTTAAGCTCTTAGTTCCCTTTCATTAGCTATTTTATTCATGGCCGTGTATGTGTCTAAAAACCAACTAGAACTATATTGAATTCAGTAGTTCACAGACTGGAAGGAAAGGCAGTTCAAGGAATGCTCCTCACTCCCTCCCCTCTTTCCCTCTCTCTCCTAGTCTTTCAGTTTCTATCTCTCTGTCTTTTGGGCATCTCTACTTGACAGGGAACATAGGCACTCACTGCTCTGTAGTCATATTTTTTAGCAGCTAAAATGCTAAATGCTGACCTGTCCCATTATTCATGAGTGGGGCAAGAGAGCATCTCAGCTTCACGAGCTCACCAAGTAGGAGTCCTATGTGTGCTGCGGACTTCATGTTCCCTACGTGAGCAGGTGTGCCTGTGATTACTTCTCAGAACTCATCTCTCTCTAAACTGAGGTACAAGTTGGAGAATCAGGAGCTACAAACCCAGACTGTGTTTAGAGACACACAAGGGCAGGATCTTAGGAACTCATAGAAGTAACCATCCTTCGGGTATGGACTATGTCTTAGACTTCTTTGCTCCTTTGATTCTTCCCCCTTGAAACAGGATCTTACATAGGACCTTGCTCATAGTTTTTATAAATTTTTGTAATTGATTATTGGGAGAAAATGCTGCATTGGCCATGGAAATTTTTTTTTTAAGATTTTATTTATTTATTTGACAGACAGAGATCACTAGTACGCTGAGAGGCAGGCAGAGAGAGAGAGAGAGAGAGAGAGGAGAGGAAGCAGGCTCCCTGCTGAGCAGAGGGCCCAGTGAGGGACTCGATCCCAGGACCCTGGCATCATGACCTGAGCTGAAGGCAGAGGCTTTAACCCACTGAGCCACCCAGGTGCCCTGTGGAAATGTTTCTTAAACTGTAACTTTGAAAGCCAGTGTAAAGTATGTAATGATAGCAATGTTTTTCAACCCACAGAGTTAATGGATGGTACATTTTCAATGTGAAGTTTTTCCTCCAGATATTTCCATTACAATTTTGACTTTAATACCGAGTTTATAGTAGAATTTAGTATAACAATATCTCTTTGAGCCCAAATGATATTTTACATCTATCAAGTTAATATTTCATGGAATTTTTCCAGGCACTCTCTCCTCTGAAGTTGTTTGACATGTATAGATTTATGTTATCCTATGTATAAGAGATTATTTTTATGTTTAACGATGTATGAAAATAGAACACCAAAAGGGATTAGGTATAATGTGCTTTCTAAAGAAATGCTTTAGAAGTTAGATATCAAAATAAATTAATAAAATCTCTTGGTATTTTTCCTGGGCCCCATCCTGAGATTCTAATTTAATCAGTGTATACTAGGGGCCTGAGCATTGGGAAATTCTTAAGGTTCTCCAGATTACACTAATGAACAGAGAGATTTGAGAACCACTGTTTTGGAGTCTTATTAGCCCTAGACTATGGATGAAAGTCCCTATTGAGGCTGACAGTAAATCAAAACTAGTCTACAGAAAAACGTTCACACAAACAAATACAAAAGCAGAACAAACAAAGAAAAAAATCCCCCAAACCAGAGCCTATAAGAAAGTATCTGCCATGGGAACCTAGACAGTGCCCAAGGCCATCGACTTGAACTCATGCATAAAAATCAGTAGATTCCTTTTAAACATTTACTTTAATGCGCAATTAATAGCATTAATCAGCAAATAATTTAGATCTGGAAATGCTGATCAGGAAATAGACAGCAATCCATTTTATCGAAATGTAAGACCCTAAAAAAATAGCTCTTAAATAATTATCCCTCCTCCTTCCTGTCACTTCTAGATCTTGTCATCTGAATAGCTTTAATAGCTTTATTCAGCTGTAAGTAACACAGGGTACACCCCACAAAACATTTTCCAGGTATACAATTTGACACAAGGATGTATGATCAAGATGATAAGCCCTGTCCCCAGGCAACCCCAGTCTGGTTTTTGTTCCTATAGACTAGTTTACATTTTCTAGAATTTTATATAAATGGATTCATTCAGTATGCACTCTTTTTCATTTACCTTTCACTTAGCATAATATTTGGAGATCCATTCATGCTTTGGCTTTCATCAAAGTTCATTCTTTTTTATTCCTAAGTAGTAGTCTACGGGACTACTATGGGACAACTACTATTTTTGTTTTCAATATGTCCCATTTGTTCTTCCCATTTAAACTCTTTTCTGACATCTCTTGAATTAATTCAGTATTTTTTAATCATCCAATTTAATTTCCTTTGTTACCTTATTACTATTGTTATTTTGGTTGTGTCTTTATATAGTATATAATTTAAATTATCACAGTCTACTTCCATGTGATATTTACTTCATTATTGTATAAGAATCTTCCATTAGTCTACTTCCATTTCTCCCCTATGCTGTTATGCTATTGTCATACAATTTATTTTCATATATATCAGTCAATTTTGTTTTTAAGCAATATAAATACTGAGAAACATCTCATATATTTGCTCATCTTGTGTATTTATACTTACCTAGTGCTCTTCATTCCATACGTAGATCCAGATTTCCATCCACTATAACCATTTTCCTTCTGCCTAATGAACTATCTTAATAGCGTTTTGTGGTTTGAGTGTATTGTTGGTGAATTATTTCAGCTTTTGTATGTCTGAAAAAGTGTTTCAATGAGAAGAACAAATGGGACATATTGAAAACAAAAATAGTAGTTGTCCCATAGTAGTCCCATAGACTACTACTTAGGAATAAAAAAGAATGAACTTTGATGAAAGCCAAAAGTTATTTCACCTTCATTTTTGAAAGATTTTTTTTTTTCTGGGTATAGAATTCTAAGCTGATAGATTCCTCCCCCCCTTTTTTCCCCAATACTTTAAAAATTGCTCCACTGTCTTTTCACATGACTATTCCTTAAAGAATAGTCATTCCTTAGAGAAATCTGCTCTTCCCCTGATCTTTGTACCTCTGTGCATAATGTGTCCTTTTTCTTTGGCTGTGTTTTCAATTTTCTCTTTGGTACTGGTTGATCAGTTTGATTAGGATGTGCTTAAAATAGTTTTCTCTACATTTTTTGTGCTTAAGGGTGCATTGTGCTTCCTAGAGGTATGGGCTTACATAGTTTTCATGAAAATGGAGAAGTTTCAGCTAAAGTCTTTTTCAAAGAATTTTCTATCAATTTCTTTTTTCTACTTCTTTGTACTTGGCTTCTTGAAATTACTCCATAATCCACTGTGCTCTTTTTATTTTTTTGTTCTCTGTGCTTCCTTGTGAATAGTTGCTGTAATCTTACCAGTCCTCAAGTTCATTAATCTTTTCTTCAGTGTCTTGTCTTTTTTTCTTCAATGTATTATCTGTTATTAATCCCACCCAGTTTCTTTTCCATCTCATAATGAGAAGTTTGACCTGTATCTTTTTAAAATACTTTCCATGTCTCTACTTACCATTTTGAACAACTGGTATATACTTATAACAACTGTTTTAGTGTCCTAGTTTATTAATTATAACATCTGTGCCAAATTCTGGGTAAGTTTGTTGTTGTTGTTGTTGTTGTTATTGTGTTTTTTTTTTTTTAGATTTTTATTTATTTATTTGACAGAGAGAGAGAGAGAGAGATCACAAGAAGGCAGAGAGGCAGGCAGAGAAAGAGGGGGAAACAGGGTCCCTGCTGAGCAGAGAGCCTGATGTGGGGCTCAAACCCAGGACCTGATCATGACCTAAGCCAAAGGCAGAGGCTTAACCCACTGAACCACCCAGGTGTCCCCCTGTGTAAGTTTTTATTGGCTCTACTCTTTGTGATGTGTTGTGGTTTTCCTACTTCTTTGTATACCTGATATTTTCTACTCAGTGCCATGCCTTGTGAGTTTTACCTTTTCAGTGCTGGATATTTTGTTTCATATAAATATTCTAGAGCTTCATTCTGGGATGCAGTTTAATTATGGAAACCAATTTTTCTTTTCAGCCTTGCTTCTAATATTTGTTAGGTGGACTAAAACAGTGCTCAGTTTAGGGCTTATTATTTCCCACTACTGAGACTTTTGTATGTCCTCTACTCAATGTCCCATTCATAATAAAGAATAGTATGAAAATTGGGAACAAACAGGTACTATTCCTAGTCCTGTGTAAGTGCTGGACACTGTTACTGTTGATTCTTTTAAGTAGTAATCTTTTTCCCAAACTCATATCTATTCACATATATGTGCTAATCAATATTCTGCAGATTCTAGATTTCACTGTGCATTTCTGTCCTGTCCACTACTCTCAGAATCTCTCTCTGCCTTGGCTTCCCTGGACTCTCAGCTCAATTCAGGGAGTTTGCTGAGCTCCGCCTGAGACCCTCCTCCCTATATCACAGCCTAGAAACTCGCAAGGCTGTAAGCTTCATTTTATAATTGTATCAAATATGGTCCACAAGGATTAAATATCTTTTCCCAAACTAGTTAGAGTCCAATATAAAATTCAGTTCTGTTAGATGATGTTAAGCAAATTACTTGATCAACTTGTGGTGGATGAGTTCCAGCCGTTTATAAAATGTATATAGTAATACTGGCTCTAAATAAATGATTGTAATGTGGCTGAAATGAAAGCTCAGTTTGTGTGTAGTCAACAGTATTCTGTCAGCAGCTACCTAAAATATTAATGAAAACAGTGATTTTGCATATAGCTAGTTTAATGTTCAACGGACTCCACTGTTTTCAAAGAATTCAGTGGAAAAAAGCACAAGAGAATAGTCACTATGTTTCTATTCAAAAGAGAAAGCAAAACCTTCTTAACTAGGCATCTGCTCATATATACAGGTTAGCAATGCTGGTAACTATGATAGATACTAACCCATCCCTTATCGAACACTGCCACACCAAAAGAACTGAGCTCCCACACTGCTGTATTCATTTTTCTGCATGACTCTGTTCTTCATGTGTTTCTTAAAAACACAAAAGTTAAGTGACTCTTAATCTCACAAAACAAACTGAGGGTTGATGGGGGGAGAGGGGTTGGGAGAGGGGGGTGGGGTTATGGACATTGGGGAGGGTATGTGCTATGATGAGTGCTGTGAAGTGTGTAAACCTGGCGATTCACAGACCTGTACCCCTGGGGATAAAAATATATGTTTATAAAAAAAAAAAAAAACTACCGATAAAAATAAAAAAAAAACCCACACAAAAGTTAAAATGGTCGGTCCATTCCTCTCATATAGCACTTCTCTAAGTGTATCACAAAAAGCAGTTTTAATAGTAATTCTGAACCTCCTTGCATCTCATAATTTAAAATATTATGAAAATATAATTAAAATGGATTATCATTCTTAATTTTCTTTTTCTTGTTTTTTTTTTTTGTTTTCTTTTTTTTTTTACATTTAAGAACTGTGTTTTATCTTCTAGGTTTTAGGGTTACACTAAAAGTTAAATAGCTCTCCTTCTAAGTACAGATGAAGTCAAGCTCACTAAGGCACTTACTCCTGGTAGATAATTCATGCCTTGGCATTTGTAAAACACCAAACTATTTTGGAAAATATAAGCCCTCTTTCATTTCCCTTGGTAGCACATTTCAGCCTCTACTTATGGTGAACAGGCAGGCTAAGCTGCTTGATACAACTGATGGCCATCATAATGGTAGGATTTGGCTAATCAGCAAAAATTAAATGAACACTAGCAGCCTAAAGGAACCAGAATGTGTGCAAAAGATTGTCGTTTCAGCTTTGATTAACTTTTGTCTTCTCGCAGAACATGCTGTCTTTTAAGCCTGGCCAGACTTTTTTAAAGGTCTGAGCCTGTGGACAGGTACTAAATGGCAAACTCAGTTTATGGGAGAAGACTTCAGTTAGCTTATACTTATTTACTTATTCATAAAATGACTTGAAAAAATAACATACACTTAAATTTTTTAAAAAATGTGGTGATGTTGAACTACATCAAAAAAAGACGAGCTATTGAAAATGAATGTTGTAGTGTTCTTAATTGGAAAATTCAATTATACATGGTCTGCCTAAATATTCTGAAGTTATTATAGGTGAGAGAAATTCAATAGATTTTTAATTGCTTTTCTAAAAGCATTTATATTGTTCTCTTATAGAAGGTTTGCAAGCAAGTGTGGAAAGGACAAAAAAACAAGTCTCCAACTGTCCTTGGTACTAGTAGGCCAATAGCACCCTGGAGAGGATGATTTTCTTTCTTTCGTTCTTTTTTTGTTTGTTTGTTTCATTTTATTTCATTTCAGTGTGAGGAAGATTTTTAAAAGAAAAACCATTACCAACACAATAGAAAATGATACATTTTTGAATATTTTATGACACTCCTTGTTTTAACTTATTTGAAATGGAAATAAGGAATCATGGAAAACTTATAGAAAGCCAATACTTTGGTAGAGCGCCTTCAAATTAAATATAAAATTTAAATATGTTGACAGATACAACACAAATAGTAAGTGACACTCTGGGAAATGCCATGGAGAAATGCTTCAGTAGTTTTGAAAATTTCTTCAATAATTGAGTGGCAAAGATTTTTTTGTATTATGTATTGTTTGTTATTAATATTAATATATTTTTAGTTGTAAGATTCAGGCAAATAGTCAAGATTGAAAGATGCTGGAAATGAAATCTGTAGTATCTTTACTTTCAAAATATTCTCCCTAACTGTATTTTTAGTGGACCAGTTTCACATGCTATAAGGAATAGCTATTTCTGTTGCCTTTTAGGCAAGGCTTTCCAGAGAAACTGTTTTAAGCTTTAAAATGTGTGGTCAGTAAAGAGATGGAATGCTTGTATGATGCAAATAAGGATGCAGATTAGAGAAAGATGTTGTCAATCACAGTTGTTGGCCTCCTTTGGAATTAATCAAGGTGGCTGGGTCTAAATTTAACTGACACTTTTGACTGTTACATATTTTAGAAGACAAATACATGTCTGCTTAGCAATTCCTATAAACACCTATTTGATTTTGTGCCAGTGACACAGTCTTTAAGTTTTTTATTACAATAATAATATGCTGGTGTATCAATTTATAAAATTCTAATGGTTCATTTTAATCTGGAAGATTTTGTACACACCAACTAATATTTCTCTGAATATTTATAAAACAGAATTGCAAATCATTACATTAAGGTATTTGGTACTATTTATCTGGATTTTATGTCAAATAAAGATCACCTAGCACAGATTCTTTAAAGCCTGCTGATGGAAATTCTATAAAATAAATACATATGTACTAAATGGAATGATCATTACATATGCAGGTTATAAAAAGTTTGGGAGATTAGTATGATGGAGTAGAAAATTATGAAATTTGAAATCAGATTAACTGTTAATTTGAATCGTGGCTTTAATGCATCTCCATTTTGTAAAATGGTAATACTAATATATACATTGTATTTGGGAGTTGGAAGATTTGATTTAATCTGCACAAATAAACCTGGGTGCCTTGGTACCATAAAATTAGACAAGACCTAATTTGTCCTACATTTGGTTTGTTCCATTAGACTTAAAAAAAAAAAAAAAACTTCTGTGATACCTGTCATTACTAACAAAAATAAGAGATCAGTTATAATATCAAATGATGTAAATATAATATCAAAGATAAAGTCTAAGGGGGGGAAACAAGAAGAAGAACTCTTGGTACTTTTCACTGCAAACGAGTAACTTGTAGATGTCAATAGAAAATGATTGGGAAAGGGTTAATTTTCACTGGTTATGTTTCATACACTTCAGTGACTAGCCTAGCATATATCAAGGACATAATCCATAAGAATAATAGGAGTTGAGCAATTTGGGGAAATGCCTTAGAAAAATGAAATCCTGTGCAATCTCTCCATAATGATTTCTCAGGTTTTTCTGTGGAGAAACTGGTCACTTTTACTCCGCATTTTTTTCTCTGTCTTGGAAAGAATCCTTTCTGGGCTCCTGTATCCCAGCAAAATAGGGCAGCCTCTTAGTGAGTCTCAGTGTTGTGTCAACAGAGAAAGAAGCTCAAATCCAGTGCCAACGGTCCTAAAAACAATCGACATTTAAGGCCTCTAAAACAGGTAGCAATAACACAGAGAGGGCTATAACAGAAAAGGGTCCTTCCAAATCTTACTTACCTGCCTGTCTTCTCAAAGCCCTCTCATAGTAAGCCAGCCTGACATTTCTTCCTGTTCCAAACTCCTTAAACATTCCACCTGGATGCGGGGGTGAGGTCTGGGGCAAGGCAGTCCTTCTGCCTCTTCTTCCTTGGTTTTTGTAAATCTTACCTCCTCATTCCATGTTCTGTCTTTGGGGTCTATTCTATCTCCTCTTTCACTAAGGTTCCAAGTTCTTTCTAAATATATATTAGCTTAAACTCCTCTCAATGTCCCTCCTCACCTGTGGACTCAGTCAGAAGAAGAGCAAGCCCCGAGTTGAGCAGAGAAATCAAAGGGACCTCCTAGAAGCAGGGAGTGGAAATTGAGAAAGGAGGCCCGCAACAGCAGGGGTGCTAATTTTGCTCACTTCCACACCTGGCACACTGAAAGGGCTTGATAAATATTGGTTGGATAAAGAAATATATGAATAAATGAATATTTAAACCTTAATATGTTGATTCCTAATCCTCTTGCAATTCTAAATGCTAGACTACAGGGGCATTCTACGTAGGTCTCTTGGATTATTGTGGAGAATTTGGAACAGTGTCTGAACAGAGGTGGAAGAGGGGAGTATAACGGAAAAGCCAAGAGTCCCTGGAAGATTTGTTGTGGACATGCATTTCTGACCAGCTTCAGGTATGAGATCATTAAGAAGCCCCTTCATACTTGAAAATGGAGCAGTTTCTAAAACGAAAATTATAGGGAAATATTTTTCTTGCACAATGAAAACACATAGGATTCATACAGTATTGAAATAAAACCAGTAACAATAGAGTATCACAACTTTTAAAATGCATATGGGGAGCCTTACTCACCACATTTTAGACTTACGTGGAAACCACACATCATTTTATGATTATCCTTCCAAGAAAAGTGCAGATTGTGAATTTCTATGCACAATTTGGGTGGATAGGGACTATCTTTTGGTTCATATGTCTACTTCACATTCCACGTTCTTGATTTACTTCAACTAAAAATTTCAAAAACTTAAAACTTAGATTAAATTTTTAAAAAACTAGATTAATACTAGATTAATAAATACTAGAACTACTGGAGGTGATTAAGTTACAAAAGCTGTTTCTCAGCTGTCAATGAGAGTACAGAGAACTTAAAATGGTGAACTCACTGATTTTAAAATTTGATTCAATTTACATAGAATTTGGAAGCAACCTACTTCTTTACTTTTTAATTCAAAGTGTACCTGTATCATTTTCCTCTGAAAGTGAAAGAATCATTATTGACTGTCTCTGACTTCTAGCCTTTCTTCAGTGTCTTTCATGATTTTTTATATCAAAAGTGCATTTTCCTATTAAAGGCATGCTGTATGTGACCATTTTTACAGCTTGATATGTTGCATTTTAGGCTGATGTTAAGTAGAGGTCACCTGAAAATATTTATGGTTTAAAAATTGTTCTGGATTTGATAAAATATAAATTTGTAATTTTATATTTAGAAGAGGACCTGAATAAAGAAGGAAAAAGTGCATTTTGCCATGCTGTGCTATTAACCCATTGACAAAGAGTTACAGTAGAAGCTGTTTCCAATATAGGAAAAGAGTAATGATGTTATTTTGCTTCTCATTTGCAAATAAACACTGAAGCAGAGAATGCTGAGAAACCATGGCAAACAAATGAAAAAATTCATTCTAACTATTACTCATTTGGGAAAGAACAGAATGGAATTATACAGTGACACACAATGAAAGTGTCCAGAGATCAGTGTGGAGAGGGGAAAAAAATTACCTAGGATGTCTATGTTCTCTGGTGATAGAAACCTCAAAGGAAATACCCTCTTTAATTTGGGAAAGAACATAACAACATATGTTTGGTATCCTTCCAGAATTTCAGCACTCATATTAAGGGTATGAAATAGAGCAAGACCTAGTTGTAAGAAGAATGACTCTAAGATTTTAATTTTATATCATTCATCATATAGTTTAATAAAAAAATATTTACCACAGTGTGTCTTTGAGACAATGAACAACTACTAAAATATATTAATACCAGCTCTAAAAGTCAGAATTTCAAGGATTTATTAAATTCCATGCATGGACACACTATTTGGCAATAAGGCATTTGAATCGAGTTGACATTGCCTATTATGCCCAGGAAAGTGCAAGGTTCTTTCTCATCCTCAACCCCATGTATAAACCCACTATCACAATTCAATGAAACAAGTATTTCTTCCCTCAAATTACAGCTGAAGAAATTTAAAGAGGTGATGATAATTTACCTGAGACCACACAGCTGGTTAATCTGACAGCAAATTCAAGTACCATGTGCCTCTCCAAACAGAGGGCATAATAAACATGACTTACAGAGGAGAATATCATAAAATAAAATGGCAGTTAAATTAAAAGGTAAAAATACAGATTCTGTGGATAGAGGTGTCACAGCTTAAAGGACACTTTTCTAAAGACAGCGCAGATGACCACCTGCTCTTTGCCAGGATCTGGTGCCACCAGCCACAGTTGCTTTTTTGTGTGTGTCTTCTTTCATTCCTTCACTCCACCGTCAATCCTAAATGACATACCCCACCCCCTAATGTCAAGAGGCATTAGATTTTATTTTTGATCTCTTTGTTCCGTCAGTTTAAAGGACAATATGTCAGAAAGAATAGATTGACTATTGACTGAAAGCCAAACCCTTCTGCCTTGATTTCAGACCCTTAGCAATTTGGTTCCACTTACTTCTGCAGCCTTATTTCTCAGTGCTTTGCTCACAGACAATCTACCACTCATTTCCTGCCCAACCACTGTTGTTTGTTGTGTGTCAGACTCTTTCCACACTAATATTTCCTTCCCCTCTAGTGAGCTTATTACCCAATGTGGGCAGTTGCTAATTGTTTTCAGGAGGGGAAATTAATTAACTAGACAATTCAGGATATTAGGAGACATTTTCTCAATCATAACCCCAGCTTCTAAACTAAGTATCTTCCTATCTTGCCACCCATCAACAATAGTAGAACAATTTTTCTCTTTAATAATACTAATGTAAACATAACATAAGAATGTTTATTTTAGTGATACCCAAAACATTTATATAATTTTTCTTGGGTTCACTTCTTAGAGATCTACTAATATCTGAAATACACCATCTCAGAACTCTTCTCCCATGGGAACCATAAGAAATACAGCTCTTAGAGTTGCTATGGTATGGGATAATATGATAGTAAAAGTAGATGTTTATCTTAATAAAGATAGCAATAATATAAGGATGTAGACTGCATGGGAACAGTGGAATTAAAAAAAACATTGATTTCTAGATCAGTGTATGTAGCATCACAAGAAGAAGAAAAGTGGAATAATCTGTAGGGGATAGTGGCAAATAATATACTTCTCTCGAGTGGATCATAATGGAAAATGAAAGAGTAATTGAGACTTCTTGACCAGATAGTATGTAATATGCTGTATTTCTTAAACCACCCAATGAGAAAACAGCCCAGTTTAAAAACATAACAACAAAATGATAAGCGAGTTAGACTTAATATTTATATGAATACCAATAACAGCTAACATTCGATGGATATGATATTCTAGGCACATTTTTTTTAAAGATTTTTATTTATTTATTTGACAGAGAGAGATCACAAGCAGGCAGAGAGGCAGGCAGAGAGAGGAAGGGAAGCAGGCTCCCTGCTGAGCAGAGAGCCCGATGCGGGGCTTGATCCCAGGACCCCGGGATCATGATCTGAGCCGAAGGCAGAGGCTTAACCCACTAAGCCACCCAGGTGCCCCTCTAGGCACATTTTTTATATTAAATGTCATATTTGTTCTGCTATACTCCCAAGAGGTATGTACCATCCATCCCCATTTTACTCCTCATAAAACTAAGACATAAAGTCCAAAATCACACAGCTTAGAATGTGTCCAGGCTGGGAATGAAACCCACATCTGTCCGACATTAAAGCTGATTGCTTAGCATTCGTAGACAGAAGCCAATCATAAAAGTGGAAGAAACTCACCAAATTCGAGGACTTTATTTCCTTCCTGGGTGGCATTTCAGTAGACTAACCCTGTGCATCTTATAAAAATACAGTAGAAGTGTTTTTAAACACATGATGTATCCTCAGCACATTTTAATCCATGAAATAAAGAGACAACTTTATTTAATCAATGGTTGGAGTAGTGGTCTGAGCACTTTAATTTAGTTAAGACACATTTTTTTCAGAACAAAATTGGGAAAAATATATTTCTTGAGTACCAAATACAAAACAGCTGTTGGCTTTGGAAAATATGTAACATTATAGTTTACCACAAGTGATTAATACTTCTCGAGTTTACTGAATCTATTCAGGATCATTTTCATCCCCTGCAAAAAAATCCAGCTTTTTATTCTAGTAATTTCCTTTTAACAAACAACATTCATTTAAACCTAAATATGGATCTTCTTTCTGAAATCTGTAATTTAGTTGTTTGGGAAAAGAATAAGCTGTTTATAATAAATATATACCTGTCACTACCCACTGTTGCCTATATGAGAAGCCAACTGTCTACAGTCAGAATATCTGCCCTTCTGAGTTTCACTTGAGGGCTCCTGTGTGAAACCATTTTGTATTCTCTCAGTGGCATCTTCCTGCGTATGAGGCATCTATGCCTCTCCCTGTACCTCAGATTCATTTATTACAGAAAACCATGGCCTTTGTTTTGAGGCACATGATAAAGTTCCTAAAGTGACCATCGTGTGAGCCATCCCCAGTATTTATAATATACCATCCCAAAGATATGGCCCATATTTGAGGAAAATATGCCCAATTATTTTTATATGACATAATGACACAAAGGCAGGAATTTAATTTTATTTATGTAAATCACCTAACTTCCCTTTTATTCTATCTGTAGACAGTGGAATGACATCAAGCATTTTAAGACAGATGTGTGTACAGTTTATTCCTAACTAACTCTCAAGTCCATGTTTACATAGAATGATTTTGCAAACAAAGAATAAAGTAAAAACTGATGCAATGTGGATAAGATTCCCAATATAAACTGAATCTCCCCTTTAATAAAATCAATCTTAAGAAATCTAAGCTTCTAAACTCAGGCTAGAAATTTTTGTAGAAATCTTTTTCTACGAATTTCTTTTTCACAAAATAGCACTAAGTGTAGACACCTCAATGCCATCAATAAGTCCTATCCTTCAAAACAGGCAAATAAGTAAAAAATAAATAAAATGAGCAAAACTAGCAACTTCCAGATTAGATATTTCCAAGCTCTTTACTTTTCTCAAGCCTTTAAAAATGGAGAGCAGATGCTGCTGTTGACGTTCCAGGGAGAGAGAAGAAACCTTGTTATGAGCCGCTTTAAATCCTCTTTAGAGACAGTCCGAAAACTTTTGCACAACAGGAAGAGAAGTGAATTTTATCCAGGGAATATAAACATGCTACTGAGCACTGATGATTCCTGCGTGCCAAATTAAGAATCTAGAATAAATGTTGGGCGGGGGCGTATAGAAGTATACGTCTCCAGGAAGGGAAATTGAGAAGTGTTTTTTGGTTGGTTGGCTTGTTGGTTTGCCCTTTTGTTTATTTATTTATTTATTTAGGTTTTGTTTTGTCCGTTTTATTTTTAGAATTGAAAATCCAGAAGTTTTTTTTTTTTTTTTTTTTGAGGATTTTATTTATTTATTTGAGCGAGAAAGAGCATGAGCAGGGGGGAGGGGCAGAGACAGAGACAGAAGCAGGCTCCCCACTGAGCAGGGAGCCTGACACAGGACTCCATCCCAGGACCCCTGGATCATGACATGAGCCAAAGGCAATGCTTAATCAGCTGAGCCACCCAGGTGCCTGGGAAATCCAGTTTCTATCACATACTACAAGATCAAAGTCTCTGGCTACTACTGATTGTGCTGTGTTTGGCTGGCAGGATCTGGGCCACTTTAGGTTAGCTATTGTGTGGACAATGAGCGATACGTGCTTGTTTTTTCGAGGACGTGATCTTCCTCTATAAACAACACATCTGTCATTTTATTCATTATATCTGCAGGATTTAGTTTTGTACCCCAGTGAGCAGATTGGGTGGCCATGCCAGGATTTGCCACCCCATGGGTTGAAGATCAACAAATTGGTTTTAGTTGCTAGTGTTATTCTCCTATTATAGACCATAAAAGGCCATTTCTGAAGGGCCCAAATACAGATAGTCCTTTCTGTGCTAGATTTTGGTTTGTTTTCAGTTCCAGGGGAACTGTGGGAGGATTTATTTATTTTTATTTTTTGTCTTTTAAAGACTTTATTTATTTGAGAGAGAGAGAGGGTGAGAGCAAGAGCACGAGCACAAGCAGGAGGGAGGGGTAGAGGCAGAGGGAGACGCTAACTCCCCACTGAGCAGGGAGCATGAGGCAGGGCTCCATCCCAGGACTCTGGGATCATGGCCTGAGCCGAAGGCAGACACTTAACTTACTGAGCCACCCAGATGCCCGTGTGAGGGTTTAATATGATTTTTAAAAATTTGGATAAATTTAATTCTCAGAAAGCTGTAGCCGATAAAGTTATGTCTTTCAATTCAGAAAATTTGCATTGACCACCATGTTGACAGCATTTATGCTCAAAATTGTGTATTCGCTAGCTATTACTGCATAACCACCACCACAAAATTTCAATAGCAGACGAAAATGAGCATGTATTTTTCACTCATGTGTCTATGAGTTGTCTGTAGTTGGGGTGATCTAGGCTTGGCATGGTGAACTTACCCATGCTGAGGGCTACATCCACATTTCTCTCATCCTTCTTGGGGTAGAGGAATACTCAGGCTATATCCTTCTGATGTAGTGGCAGAAGCAAAAGAGGACTCAAGCACATTTTATGCCTTTTTTTTACTCTGTTTTCACTGTATCACGTTGGCCAAAGCAAATCACATGGGCAGTCTCTGTCCATGGTCAGACTCTGGCCATTACATGGATGTGTAATGCTACTACACGGGAGTGATAACTGAGCACAATACTTAAGAGTACCACAGCGTGGGAGAGAAAATATAATTTTTACAAAATGAAATCACTTTGTTGGAAAGAATAAAGGCCCTCAGCCTAAAGTATCACGCAATTTATTTGTAATCAGCTTCTTCCTTTCACTCATTTCCTTTTCATTCCTACAACTGGCTCCTTCTCCTAGAATGTCTTCCTTCTCTTTCTTAACCTGATCCGTATTTATTCACCCTTTAAGCTCAGCACATACACCACCCTTTATAGAAAGTAAATTCTGACCTTCGTCGTTTAAGGCAGAAACACTTGCATGTCCCTCTAGACCAGCATTTTCCATGTTGCATTGTAATGATCTACATGTCAGTCTCTCCAGAAGGAGGAGAGCGCCTTTGAATCTTTTGTTCCTAACACTGCATGTAGCCAGTGCTCATTTATATTTATTGAAGGAAGACAATAAATGAAACAGAAGAAGACAAAAAGACACAGTTTCTGCCTTCAAAACTCAAGTCCTATGCTCTAAAAGTACATATTTTCCTAATAATTTTATATGAGTGAATTTAAATTATAAAATCATATTTCCTTACCGAAGTCACATAAGTAGATTATTCACTAAAAAAATTAGTACTCTGTTATCTTCTTTAAAAAAATGTAACATGTATTTATGCCTAAAACTAATTGCATTTTTATTTTATTATGTGTAGGAGATTAATAAGTGTATCATTACCTATACAAGCTGGAGCTTGGTTATTAATCATATGTAAACTACTGAACTGCTATATTAGGAGGAAAATAAAACATTTAATTATTATGAATGGTTGTTAAGAATTACTTGATAATATCAGGCATCACCCTTTTAGATTATAAAATGTGAATCATAGAAGCAATTAAATCACAGTACTCAAATCTCATTAAAGAGTATGAAAAAAAAAAGAGTACGAAAACAAATCTTATAACGGCTCTATCAAGTATGTTTCTTCTATTCAGTTAAAGAAAAGAAACCTGAAATTAAATCTAGCAATGGGTATAGACTTCCCAGCTAGTAATGACTTTTAAAAATACTTATCTAAACCAGAACTACCTTAATATTTAGTCTTAGATATTTATTTAATTATAAATTACTCAAATTGAAAATACACAGATATCCCTAAATATTTTTAGTGTTTCAGCAATCTTAGCCTCATGTTCTGGGTACAGCTTCTCATTAAGAACCTGAAAAGTAGGGCACCTGGGTGGCTCAGTGTGTTAAAGCCTCTCTTCGGCTCCGGTAATGATCACAGGGTCCTGGGATTTAGCCCCACATTGGTCTCTCTGCTCAGCAGGGAGCCTGCTTCCCCCTCTCTCTCTGCCTGCTTCTTTGCCTACTTGTGATCTCTGTCTGTCAAATAAATAAATAAAATCTTAAAAAAAAAACCTGAAAAGTATTTATTACTTTAATCATTACAGTAATCAACTGATAATGTTTTAAAATAATTTACTTCATTTAATGACTTTTGTCAAGAAATGGACTTTGTCATTCAGTAAGTAGTTCTATAGATTCATTTTAATCATTTTGAAATAGTAAAATCAAAAATCTATACTAGGAATATAGTTTGTGTGAGAAATTGCTCAAGCTGTGGGTAAGAGTGCTTCTTTTTCCCCAGAATATGATTCAACACATACCAATTTTGTGTTATAAATCAATTTAGTCTAGAAATTAGCCTGGCATTTGGCACATTCTCCAAGTAAAACATGTGTGTATTTAATCTTATTAAATGCATAAATATGAACTATTAGGTGAATTATTAGGTTGACAATATCTGTTGATTTTTTGTTTTTACCTACGAAAATGGTTTAATCTAATAAAAATGTTTATTAACAGAATACTACACATGCATATGTGTCCATACAGTAATGTTAGTTATTCATTTTAATTATTACCAATATTAGGATTTTTAAGTTAGCATAAATTTTTTAAGTTTTTTAAAATAGGCATTAACAGGCAGTGAAATAAAAAAAATAGAACGTAAGACATGCTACTCAGAATCTAATGCTCAAAGACAAATTTTTAAAAATGAGAAGCTATTTTTTTCATCTCTCACCTCAACAAAAATTGCAAATAGCTATTATTATTCGTGATGCAGGAAAAGTAATATTCCTTGTTGTTTGATTGTGGCAGTTCAAATTTGTATAAGCATGTTGAAGAGTAATTGGATAGCACTTATAAAAATTTAATGTTGTATATACTCTAGAATCTAGCAATATATGTATCAAACTTTATCCCACAAATACAGTAGGGTGAAAGTGCAACTGGACCCTTTTTGAGAAAATGAAATGTAGGTATATGGATAAACATACAAAAATCATAAAGACTTATAAACTATAAAAATAATTTTCTGTGGGATTGGTACAGGGAGGAGGTTTTCTTTTTCAAATTATATTTTCCAACTACAAGATAAAGCAAGCATTAGGATCATTTAGCTTCTTACTTTTGTGACTGTTTAAAAAACATTGTCTACATTAAATTTGCTTTAGAACACAAAAAAAGAAATGTTACCCTTCCCCCACCTCCACAGTCAAAGAAGGAAAAAAATGCACACATTTTGTGACTATATAGTAATAGTAATAGTATTCACGAATGAGCCTCCATTGTCCAATGTGGTGAACCTCTTTTTCTCTTTCTCCTCTCAGTTTTATTCAGTTGAACTTACTCAGCCACTAATTACTTGTATCTGTTCTCCTGTTCACTAGATCTTCGGCTAAAGTCAGACCGAGCCACACGTATATACACATATAGGCAGGACTCTGTCTCTCTCTCTCTTTCACACTCACACACACACACACACACACACAGCCCCCTGATCTCTCCTGTAGTAGGTAGCAAGCACTCTACTTTTTAAAAAAGATTTATTTATTTATTTAAGGGAGAGTGAGTGCACGTGTGCAGGTGTGTGGGAGGGCCAGAGGGAGAGGGAAAGGGGCAAGCTTTCAAGCAGATTCCCCACTGACCGCAGGGCCTGACAGGGGCTCAATCTCACAACCCTGTAATCCTGACCTGATCTAAAATCAAGAATCGGATGATTAAGTGACTGAGTCACCCACACATCCCCAAGTACTCCTTTAAGACAGTTTGAAAAGTATTACACTGCTAGGCTTTAAATTAATTCATTTATTTAATTCTTGTAATCAAAATGATGAAAAGGAGGAGGAAAGGAAGAGTGAAATGGAAGAAAGGAAGAAAATAAAATGGATGTGGAGAGGAAAAATTTGCTGTAAAGTCAATTAGGACACATGTTCACTGGAGAAATTTCCAAATTATTTTGAAAATAAAATCATTCATGGTTATATAAAAAGACTGCTAGAAAAATGAAGATCAAGTAACCTGATGGGTCAAGCAAAGCTAAACTTATGAGTGCTTTTAAATGGGAATTAGAAAAGACTATGTATAGTCTTCACATACAGGCTGAGGGATTTTGAGGTGGGTCTTGCAAGTAAAGGAATTATTTGGGATCAGGCAGAATTTATGACATAACTCCGGATTGGTGAGTGGGAATAACAAAGCAGAGTTTCTGAATTCTGTCTTTATGCTTAAGCAGTTAGTCTTGGTAGGTTGGTTCAGTCTTTTTTTTTTTTTTTTTTTTAAGCTTACAGTGTTTTATTCAGGGTAACTATGTAGCTGCAGAGCTATTTTCCACAAAGTCTAGTTCACAGATTTTATAGAATAAGGGGTGGAGAGGAAGGGGGACTGCAGTGACCTGGAAGGGTTGGCATATACCCAAGTGATGGCTAGACTTTAATTAGACCTCGTGGAGTTGCTACGCATCAGGAAGGGAAACTATCTCTAACAGATTCCTGGGAGGCCAAGCCTCCCCCATCCCCACCTTGGTGGCCATTTCTGAGGCATGTGTATTAATCTCCCAGGGACCCAGAACAAATAGTCCTGACAGAAGTCATAGTGCAAACAGGAACCAGATGGAGGCGCAAAGATGCAGTCAGTATCGTCAGCTCTCCGACATCACGTCTTTTGTCCAAAAACAGGATTGCCTTTTTTTTTTTTACTCTTGCATTTTGAGAGGTTTCTTTTGAACATTCTAGATATGTGTGTTTTGTAGTGTATGTGGTTTGTAAATATTTTCTCTCAGTCGTTAGCTTGCCTTTTTATCCTCTTTTTAAAAATTTTATTTATTTTTTTATAAACATATAATGTATTAGGTTGGTTCAGTCTTAATTTCTAGGAGTAGGAACAGTAGCTTAGATATTTTCACTTGTTCTCTCTATTGCTTAGAAAACACAGACACACACCCACACCCCCCCACACACACATGCGTGCGCACACACACATACACACCCACACCACCCCATTCCCCAAGACAGAATTTGTCACAGAATTGCTTGGTACAGGAATAGGAAATTATTTTGGTTTTCTCTTAACACAGTAACCCAAAAATAATCCCAATACAAAATGTTACATAAATTTCATGACTCACATTTCCTTTACATAAATCCGTATATATTTTTATATAATTATCAATAATAAATATGTATATAATACTTATTATATATAAGTATATTTATACATAACATTATATAAAATAAGCTATTTTCCTTATTTTTAAATATTCCTGAAAGAATACTATTTTGGTACACAAAATTATGGTGTAGTTAGGAATGTACAATGATTTATTTTTACCAGATCCCTATTATTAGACTTCGAGTTTGCTTTCAACATTTGGCTATTATAAATACTGCCATAATGAACATCTGTGCATATAAATCTTTGACCTCCTCTCTCATTATCTCCTTAGGACAGATTTCTAGAAATAAAATTAATTGCCAAAGAGTGTCCATCTCTATTTAGTATAAAATTGTGAGTGAAATGATTTATGACTTTACCACGATCATAGTTTCTATCTTCCTGTAACTTTTGAGAATATTATATGACAGATGCTATTATAGACAGCGAGTAATTTACACATTTGAACTCTTACGGCTGTTCATTACAGATGAAAACCATGGAGTTATTTTCTTTAGAAAGTGAAGACTCCGCTTTATCAATGACTCTCATTTTTAAAAAAGATGTCAAAGTTATCACACTAAGCACTTCATCCTTCCTCTTACTAAGATTTTTGTTTACCGTTTGTTTTATTTACTTAGTAAATTGGCCTGACCTATTATCAATCCAAAGTTCTGGTATTTTTCACTAATATTAAGGCCTGAAACTGTCTTCTGACCCAGTGACAATTGGAATCATTGTATATTTCTGGATTTTTTACAGTCAGATTCATTTAGGAAAGTTATTCTCTTCTTCCTTGGAAATGGCAATGTAATGTTGCTTTTACTTTTGTAAAACTGTGTTTTTAAAAGCATACTGGATCTTAACCAGTAAAGGTTTACCATAATCTCAACTCAGCTCAGGAATCCTGCTGTCAGTGTTCTCCCTAAACCTGCACGCCTTTAAAAAAGTTGCCTTATGCATAGCTCTGGGTAACAGCACACTGGTGTCCACAATGCATCAAGATATATATCATTGTTAGAGACACTCTATTGTCTAAATGCTGTACTTTAGTGAACTTGCATTAATACTTCTGTTGGAGATAAATTTTTCTACATGTGTTCTAATTCAGTGTTCAATAATTTGGGTAGTTTCTTTTTATAGATACAGGCAAAATAGTGATTGCATAAATTATGAAAAACAAAGTCCTCAGTTAGATATTGTTGGGAAAGAAAATCCTATGCAGCCACTTTTATGTTCTGAAATATTGGTTGTTTTTAATTCTGGCCTGTGTTATCTGTGGCCAAAGAAAGAAGTATGGGGGAACACAAATTACTGAAAAGTCCTATTACTTATAGCTACTAGTTGAGATTTGAGTGGTTATTATTTCTAGACTTATTGTCAGTTCAAACAAATCATTTGTAATGAGAGTGGAAGAACAGTTTTTCCCCCATGTAGAATTCAAATGTTGCTTTATCATGTAAAATATCAGTGTGAGAACAATTTGTTGTTATACATTTGACATCTAATTGTGATATAGGGTTTCTAACCTCAAAATTCTTGGGCTCAAATCACAGATTCTCCACCTACATAAGCAAGTTTTTAACTTCTGTATGGCTGTTTTCTCATCTGCAAAGTGGTTGTGATAAGAGAAGTTATCTTGTAATTTATGTAAGCCCAGCAGTGCTGGCATCTAATCGTCCTCAATAAATACTAACATCACGTTAGTAGTAATTATTTTTAAAAGTTACATATTCAGTCATTAGCATTTACTGAAAATGCAGTGGATGCAGAGTATGTGTAGATACTAGCAATTTGTGGAGGTAAATTGAAAAGGCAAATCTTGAGGATTTAAGATTGAAAAAGGCATAGGAGAAAAACATGGACATGGCAAGAAGTCCACAGAGTTACCGGGGTAACTGGCAGGGAAAGCAAAAGTCAAAATTACATAAACAGGTTTATTATTAAATATGAAAGAATAAAGAAACACATTTAAAAAGTGAAATCGCTAAGCACACAAACACAGAAAGAAGGAAAATGTAGCATTAGTATTTGGAAAGGAACTTTCTGTACAGCGGGCAGGTAACACATGTTTTAAAGATGTCTTTACACTGATTAGCCGGAAGGGAACTCCAAAGAATCAAATAAATTAGGGACCACTGTAAATTATGTTTCTAAAATTTTATTTTAATAAAGTCCAGGCTTTGGGGCTGCTCTTATAATAATGGTGCCGGTTTGCCATAATTTCTTTACTACTATATGTCTTATGACCAGGAGAATAATTTTCAAGATAATTTTTTAGGGTTAGACTTTCATAATTTAGTTAGTAAAGAGAGTACCTTTGATGGATGCATGATCACATTTACACTGGTAACCAGTGAAAACCTGCCTAAGAAAATTCATGTCACAACTATCTAATAAAGGTGCTATTACGCTTGCTTTATTGTTAAAAATCAATCTTATTTTCTCCATGTGCCCAACGCCCTACAGCTCATAAGTGGTGAAGAAAGAAAGGAAGAGAGAAAGAAAGAGAAAGAGAGAAAGAGAGAAAGAGAGAAAGAGAGAAAGAGAGAAAGAGAGAAAGAGAGAAAGAGAGAAAGAGAGAAAGAGAGAAAGAGAGAAAGAAAGAAAGAAAGAAAGAAAGAAAGAAAGAAAGAAAGAAAGAAAGAAAGAAAATCTGAAGTCCTGTTCTCTGGAAATCACACTTTTTTTTTTTTTTTAAGATTTTATTTATTTATCTGATAGACAGAGATCATAAGTAGGCAGAGAGGCAGGCAGAGAGAGAGGAGGAGGCAGGCTCTCCGCTGAGCAGAGAGCCCGATGTGGGGCTTGATCCCAGGACTCTGGGATCATGACCTGAGCCGAAGGCAGAGGCTTAACCCACTGAGCCACCCAGGCGCCCTCACACTGTTTTGATAAAACTCAAAGAGAGACATTAGATAGGACAGAAATCATAGAGGATTCAAAAGTAATGAGAAAGGGAAAACACTGAAGATCTTAAAAACACAGTTCCTTTGAAACAAAAGCAAGATAAAGAAACAGGTGATGGAGGTCCATTTGTTTTCAGACTCTGAAGAGGGGGCTTAAACAAATGAGGTAGCCAACAGAGCACTTTAATAATCACCTGCTTCCATGAAACAAAAGGGTAAGTCCTATTGTTAATTAGGAATTGTACCCTTCCATGAGATTATTATTATACACTTTCTTGAAATTCTTGGAAAATGATATTTTAGAAAGAGAAAGTATAATTATCTATTATTTGTGTTGGTTTGGGTATGGCTGTGTTGATTTAAACATATAACGCCTCGTAAAATCAATGGCATTTTATATCCAGAACTAGACTAGAGATTGTACAGACCAAAATGAGTAATGCACTTTCCATATTAAGGGTGCTTGTCAAAAGATGTTTTTATTAGAAATAAAATAGAGATCCTTGTAAAAGTAAAATACTACCAGGATTTCCTCATTAGGTACGCTTCTACCTTTCCCTCCTATTTTGAAGTATTTCCCCTTCAGTTTCATCAAGATTTCTAATCCATTAGACTTGAAAGATGCGCAAATGAGTGCAATATAAAGCAGCATTGCTAAAGAAATTAATCAAGGCTCTCACAATACACCTTACTTGCGATTTTTTTCTTTTAAATAAAAGCAGAGGCAGACAACAGCAGCCTGAACCAGCAAGAATAATTCTTTAACAGCAGTTCAGCTCGGGGCAGGGGGGACACAACCACCCCCCCGAAAACAAAACAAAAACCCCTCCTCCCCTGCACTGTTCCACCTGGTCCTCAAAATAACTCTAAATCAATCATTTGAATTTTTTCATTTTAATCCATTCTTCTGATGAGTTCATTCATTGATTTTTAAATTAAACTATCTTGTGTTTTGGGATAAACCTAATTTTCCCATGGTATATTTTCTTTTGTCAAATTATCATGATGATTGCTGGATACAGTTTACTAATATTTTGTTTAGATTTTTTGCATCTGTGTTCATTATGAAACAATTTTATCATGTTATATTTTTTCTGGGAATTTGTAAATTTAATCCAAAATTTCCCATTTATTACTATAAAGTTATTTATAGTATACGTTTGTTATTTGACTGCCCATAGTTGGGTCTCCACTGTGAATTTTGGTAATTTGTGAATTATCTCCTTTTTCGATTATTTAAATCAGAGGTTTGCCAAATTTATTTTTTCCTTCTTAAAACAAAGAATCAGAGCGCCTGGGTGGCTCAGTTGGTTAAGCATCTGCATCTCGATACTGGCTCAGGTTATGATCTCCAGGTCATGAGGTTGACCCACACATAGGGCTCCCCTCTCAGTGGGGAGTTTGCTTGTCCCTCTCCTTCTGCTTCTTCCCCAAAATAAATAGATAAATAAATCTTTTTTAAAAAAATCAACTTCTGACTTTTTTTTTAACCTCGCTTGTAAATATTTTTATTTGGTCAACTTTTGTTATTCTTATACTTTTTTCTTTGGAACCGTTTACTTTTCTTTCTCTTTGTTTTTGTTTCTTAAAATGCTTGCTTGGTTCATTAAATTTAAGCCTGTATACTTTACTAATGTGTATTTAAGGCTCTTAATTTATTTCTAAATACTGCTTTAATTACATTCCCAAGTTTTAATTTGTAGCATTTTTATTAATATTATTGAATTAAAATATTTTCTAATATCCATTAGGATATTTTCCTCAAGGCACTGGTTATATAAAATGTTTCTTATTGCTTTAAATACATTGATGTCAGAGAAAAATCTCTGTATGCTCTGAGTTCTTTGAAGTAGGACGGATTTGCTTTGGAGTCTTTTTATGATAAATCTTCCTAAATCATCTTATGTGCCTGAAAAGAATGTGCTTCTTACGTTCTTGAGTGCACTGCAAGCAATTTAAAATCATTACAAGTTACGGATATATATGAAGCTTTTAGCATTACAAAGTTACCCTCTTCCTAGCATTTTTTTTCTACCTATCATTCTGCTTACATATTAACATAACTAAATGTTTTTTTCTTTTTAACAATTACATATGTATTTCCATCCTTTTACTTTATAATATTTATCTTTTTTGACTTAGTACATTTAGAAGTGTTGTAATTACTGGTACTTCTGGATTTAATTCCTACCATTCTATCTTATTTCTTGATTTGTCCTTCATATGTTCTTTTTTCCTTCTATCTTATCTGTTGAATTTTTTTTTTCCTTATTTCATGTTTTGCTGTCTGCTACTTTGGAAGTGAACCCTCGGTTTCTATTCTTGATTTGTCTCCCTAACTTATTGAAGTCTTTATTTTGCCATATTTAGCATACTTAACTTATCAAGGTACAGTCTAAGATTAATATCTGTGTGAACACCTTAAAAAATAGGACATTAAGAACACTTTAATCCCATCCACTGCCCCCTGCCCTGATGCATATGCTACTCATTTATAAATAAATTTGTTTTAGATATTTAAGCTCTATATTATTGTAATCATATGTCATTATTTTATCTTAATAATATTTGTCCACTTTTAAAAACATATTTTAAAATTGTTATTCATTCTTGAAATTTATAATTTCCATCCGGAATCATTTTTTTTTTTCTGTATCATTTCAAAATTTTCTTTAATGAGGATCTGTTGGTGGACTGGCAATTTTTTAGTTTTGGCACTTTGAAAATATCATTCCTGTCACTTTACTTCCATTGTTGCTCATGAAAAGTCAGAATGACAAGTGATTACAAAACGTAATAAGATTTTTAAAATACTCTCCCTAAATGAATAAGTTACCTAGAAGTATGAATTTAGTATCAAATATTCTGAATGGAGAAGTATATTGTGTTCCTGAATAGAAAGACTCCATATCATATTTAGCCCTCCCTAAAGTAATCTACAAATAACAAATGTGCCTTCCAAAAAAAATCCTAAAATGTTTATGCATATGTGTGTACATCCTGAAATTCATATGGAAGTAAAAGCAGCCAATAATAGCCAAGGCAAGTTTGAAGATTAAGAAGAGTAGTGTGGGGTTTTCTCTACTTAATTTCAAGACTTACTACAAAGCTTTGGTGACTGGCACCTTTGTATTTATATAGGGATAAAAACAAAAGCTGAGAGAAAGCTGAGAAATAGATCATGCGTATATGTAAACTTGGTATATGACAATGTAGACATTATAAATCAGTAATGAAATGGTGATGAATCTACCTCACCACATTTTCAAAGCAGGTTTCAGATAAAGATCTAAATCTAAAAAGTGAAATGTAAAAAATAGAAATAAATATGGGATAATATATGTATGTTGTTGTATATGGTCAGAGTTTTTTAAAGTAATTTATAATTATTGAATAATTTTTAAAAAATTGATTCAGAGATACCAACTTGCTTTGCAAATTACAATAGCTGTCACAAACCAAATCAAACGATTATTTTTTAATCGTTATATGCATATAATATATGTGTTCCTAGTGCACTCTGATTTTCCCAGCTATTACCTTGTAAAAAGATGAAAATCATCAATAACTGTAGCATTACCTTTGATTTATCCAGGTGTTAATATCATATGTTATATTAAGAACAGTTCACATGGCAGTGGGCAATGACAATTGATGACAATTGACCTAAGTGATGATTATATACTGCATAGTAGTATATACTGTGCTCCAGTTTGTTTATTGTTCTGCCTTACTTCAATCATCTTTTTTACAGTTGACCTGAGTACTTTTTTTTCTGAAATAGTGAAGGTTATTATCATTGTACTATCATAAAATCCCTGAATGCTGGGCTGTTGCATGGAAGTGAAGGAAGTGAACAAATAACATAGACTAGTGGTTAAGAGCCTGGGATCTGGAATAAGGTGGAATGAATGTTAGTCTCAACTTTGTCATTTTTAGCTAAGATGATTTTTGTTTCCTCATTCTGAAAATGAGAATATTAATAAGGTTGCTCTTTCCACTTTCTAGGGCATTGAATATACTAGTATTTTATATCTCCATGTAATGACTGAGCTCTTCATAGTTGGGCTCTTATTATTTGAGAAGTGATGTAAGGCAGATAAGTAAGCTTAAAACATGTTATTCAACTCTTTTCCATTAGTACAGAGAGTTGGCTTTTTTGGAAATGGAATGCCTGAAGAATTTTCAAATTATGTAATTTTTGATAGGTAATCCATAATATTCAACATATATCTTTCAGGTTTTCCTTTACTCAACAAATATTAACTGAATGCCTATTATCAGCCAAGAATTCAGATGATGAGGGTTTGGTATTAAACAAAGCAAGCAGCAATTTATACTCACAAAACTTACTTTTGAATCTATTCCTCTTATAGGTTACATTAAAACCTACCAGCAAATGGTTTTATATAAATAAATATAATGGTTATATAATTGAAAAAAATAATATAGTACAGAATGACAAAAGAACCACATAAATGCTTAAGGAATTTGAAAAATATTTAATACCTAGCATGGCTACCATAATTTGGGTTATGTATAAGATTCCCTTCATACTTAAGAAGTGTAATGGTTATATTTAAAAGGGACCATTTACTTAATTTTCACAGACTTTAAAAGGATGTAATTTAACACCATATATTGTATGCTATAGCAACTGTTTATAAGAACAGATGGTTTCAGTTTTCAGCTGAAGTCATGGTGGATGACAACTGTCCATTACTTAATGAGAATTCTTTATTACTCTATAAAGTGCTGATAATGAACTTGAGTTTCCAAGGTACCCGTATCTTATAGTCATATAGATATATAAGCAAAACAAAATGTGCAGAACGAATATCACCACTGTTTTCTAATTTATGTAAGTGATAATAGAGAATAAAAGGAAGAAGTCTTTTATGAGAAGAAGATTCTGCTTTAATAGAACATCTCTGGGGGCACCTAGGGGCTCAGTCTGTTAACCCTCTGACTCTTGATTTCAGCTAAGGTTCATGAGATCAAGCCCTGTGTCAGGCTCTGAGATGGGCATGGCGCCTGCTTAAGATTCTCCCTCTGCTCCCTGCTCCCACCACCCCCCACCACCCTGCTCATGTGCTCTCTCCCTTAAAAAAAAAAAAAAAATCTGGATGTGTTTTTAAGCAATTTCTTTGTAAATTAACAGAATTAAAAAACAACAACAACAATAATAACAACTAAATAGCACCGAAGATACCCAGCTGAACATACATTTTTTACCAAAAAGAGGAGGAATGATGAGAGTTCTGTTTCATGCTGCAGTTAGGGGGAAGTAAGAAATTGAGTGAAGAGGAAAATGTCTGTCCACCATGAGATGACACACTATTGCCAAACACAGGGCTACATGGTTTCCCATCCATGTGTAATAGCATCCTAATACCTCATTAGTTGCATCTGAGATATATTTCATTAATTTTTCATCACAACCCAGTTAGATAGGTATTAATCTCTCCATCTTTATCAAAAGGACACATAGGATCAGAGTCTTAAACTTGGAAGAGATGAGAGAAACATGAGCATGACCTGCTACAAAGAAAAATAGTAACCAGTCTTTAAGACTTCATTGTGTTCATTCCACAAATATCTTTGTAAGCACTTAGCAACCACTGGGCACTCTCCCAAATATATTAGTGTGTTTTCTTTTCCACTGCCAACCTCTGGGCTATCAGGTCCTTTCTTGGAAATGCCAGGTTCTACTCTCACTGGTTATATCTCACACGCATTATCACAGTGTCCCGTTATAATAGTCTCCTAAATAAGAACAACTCACTGATCTCACAAAATAGCTTGATAATAGCATGTCAATATTTTATACGTGGAAGCGCGTGCACACACACACACACACACACACACACTTCAGGCAAAAATGCATGCATTGGTAGAAACAATTTCAGTCTTTTGACTGAAAAATTATTTCTTGATTTGGTTAGTGACACTATCTCCAGGCAGAGTGGTCGTTTATTTGAAAATTGAAATATAATTGACATATAACATTGTGTAGCTTTAATGTGTACAATGTATTGATTTTATACATTTGTACATTGTAATATGATTATCACTTTAGCCTTAGCTAACACCCCATATCTTCACATAATTATCATTTCCTTTTTGTTGTAGGAAAATTACTATCTAGTCTCTTAGCAACCTTGAAGTATATAGCATAGTTTTGTTGAGTATAAGCACAATGCTGTGTGTATTGGCTCTCCAGGACTTATTTACTAGTTCCCAATTTGTACTCTAAAACAACACATCCCCAATTCTCTCCCAGCCCCTGCCAGTCCCTGGTTAAAAATAAAACAAAACAAAACAACAAAAAACCTAACCTAAACTAAATAACCACCATCCTACTCTCTGTTTATAAGCTTTTACATTTTTTTTGTTTTAGATTTTACATTTAAGTAATTATCAGACAGTATGTCTTTCTCTAACTTGTATCACATAACAGAATGCCATCAAGATCCTTATGTGTTGTTGCAAATAGCAGGAGTTCCTTCTTTCTATGGATGAACGATAGATTCTCCATTGTGTTTATGTACCACAAATTTTTAATCTACTTAAAAGTCCATGGATGGACACTTAAGTTGTTTCTGTATCTTAACCATTCTGGATAATGCTGCAATAAACAAGGGAGTGTATACATATCTTCAAATTCCTGTTTTTATTTCCTTTAGATATATAGTTAGAAGTGGAACTGCTGGATCATGTTATCACATGATAACATCACACACTATTTTTAATTTTTTAAGGAGTCTCCATGTTGTTTTCCACAGTCGCTGAACCAATTTACATTCAAACCAACAGTGTACAGGAGTTCTTTTTTCTCCATATTCTAGCCTACACTTGCTATCTCTTCTTGATGATCCCCATTCTAACTGGTGTGAGGTGATATGCCAATGTGGTTTTGATTTGCATTTCCGATGATTAGTGATGTTGAGCATCTTTTCATGTACTTGTTGGCCATTTGGATGTCTTAGGAAAACTATCTATTTCATTCCTCTGCCAATTTTAAAAATTAGATTGTTGCTGTTGTATATTGTATGAATTCTTGATATAATTTGTATCTTAGCTTACAGGTATATATTTAGCAAATATTTTGTCCCATTCTGTAAGTTGTCTTTTCATTTTGTTGGTTGTGTCTTTTGCTACACATAATCTTTTTAGTTTGATGTAGTCCTATTTTTGCTTTTGTTCCTTGTGGCTTTTGGGGTCATATCCACAAAATCATTGCCCAATCCAGTGTCAAGAATTTTCTTCCCCATGTTTTCTTCTAGGAGTTTAAAGGTATCAGGCCTTATGTTTAAATCTCGAGTCTACTTGTGTTAATTTTTGTGAGTGGTGTAACATAGGAGCCCAATTTCACTTTCCTGCACGTGGTTGACTAGTTTTCCCAACACCATTTGTTGAAGAGACTATCTTTGCCCATTGAGTGTTCTTTCTTCCCTTGTCTAGTATTAGTCGACTATATATGTGGGGATTTAATTCTGGTCTCTCTATTCTGTTCCATTGGTCTATGGGTCTATTTTTATCCAGGACCATATTGTTTTAATTATTGTAACTTGTAATATAATTTGTAATCGGGAAGTGTGATGTTTCTGGCCTTGTTCTTTCTCAGGATTTCTTTCTCTTTTCAGGGTCTTTTGTGTTTCCACAGTTTCAGATTGTGTTTTCTATATCTGTGAAAAATGCCATTGTAGGGGTGCCTGGGTGGCTCAGTGGGTTAAAGCCTCTGTCTTTGGCTCAGGTCATGATCCCAGGGTCCTGGGATCCAGCCCTGCATGAGACTCTCTGCTCAGCAGGGAGTCTGCCTTCCCTTCTCTCTCTGCCTGCCTCTCTGCCTACCTGTAATTTCGATCTGTCAAATAAATAAATAAAATCTTTTTAAAAATGCCATTGTAATTTTGAAAGGGATTACATTGATCAAACGATGGCTTTGGGTAGTGCGGACATATTTAACAATATTCATTCTTATGATCCATGAACACTGTATCTTTCCATTTGTGTCTTTTTAAAATTATTTTTTTCCTTTGCAAGTATTTATTCAAGTTCCAGTTAGTTAACATACAACATAATATTAGTTTCAGTTGTAGAATTTAGTGATTCATCACTTCCATGCAATCCCGGGGGCTCATCAAAAGTGCCTTCCTTAATCCTCATCACCTATTTCACCCATCCCCCACCAGGATTTCACCCCTCCCCTCCAGTAACCCTCAGTTTGTTCTTTATGAGTCTGTTTCTTGGTTTGCATCTCTCTCCCTCACACCCCATGTTCATTTTTTCCCCCTGAAATTCAAATTATTTCATCAAGGTCTTCTAGTTTTCATTGTATTGATTTTTTACTTCATTGGTTAAATTTATGCTGAAGTTATTTTATTATTTGTGATGCTACTGTCAGTGAGATACTTTTCTTTTTCAGGTGTTTCCTTGCTAGGGTGTAGAAACAGCACTGATTTCTGTATATTAATTTTATATCCAGCAACTTTATTGAATTTGTTGATTATTTACAAGTCTTTGGTTGAGTCTTAGTATTTTCTATGTGTAAGATCATATCATCTGCAAATAATGACAATTTTACTTTTTTTTTCAATTTGGATTTTTTTTTTTCTTACTAATTGCTCTAGCTAGGACTTCCTATACCATGTTGAGTAGGAGTGGTGGAAGTGGATACTCTTGTCTTGTTCCCGATCTTAGAGAAAAAGTTTTTAATTTTTCACTACTGAGTGTGATATTAGTTATGAGTGTGTCATATATGACATTTATTATGTTGAAGTATGATCCTTCTACACACAGTTTGTTGAGGCTCTTAATCATAAAAGCATGCTGTTTTGGTCAAATATTTTTTCTTCATCTGTTGAGATGATCATACGATTTTCATCCTTCATTTTGTTAATGTGGTTTATCACACTGATTGATTTGCACATACCAAACCACCCTTATATCCTAGGGATAAATCCCACGTGGTCATGATGTATAATCCTTTTAACGTGTTGTTGAATTTGGTTTGCTAATATTTTCTTGAGCATTTTTGCATTTATATTCATCAGAGATATTGGTCTATAGTTTCCTCATCTGCCTTTGGTATTTAGTCTTAATGAGTTTGGAAACATTTATTTCTCCTCAATTTTTTAGTAGGAGTTGAGAAGGACTGGCATTAATTTTTCTTTAAATGTTTGCTAGAATTCATTTAAGCCCTCTGGGTTTGGGCTTTTCTGTGTTGGGAGGTTTTTGATTACTGATTCAATCTCTTCACTTGTTACTGGCTTATTCCAATTTTGTTTCTTACTGATTCAGTCTTGGTGGATTGTATATTTCTAGGAATATACTCATATCTTCTAGGTTATCTGGTTTGTTGCCATATAAATTTTCATATCAGTCTCTTATGGTCCTATGTATTTTTATACATAGGCAGTTGTAATGCCTCCTCTTTCATTTGTGAATTGAGTCTTTCTTAGTTTAGCTAAAGGATTGTCAATTTTGTTTATCTCTTCAAACAACTAGATCCTAATTGACTTTTCTTTTTTTTTTTTTCCTGCTCTATCTAATTTATTTCTACTCTGATCTTTGTTATTTCCTTACTCCTGCTAATTTTGGGCTTATTTTGTTCTTTTTCTATTTTCTGGAAGTGTAAAGCAAGGTGGTTTATTTAAGATTTTTCTATTTTCTAACATGCATTTGTCAGTATAAACTGCCTTCTCAAAACTGCTTTTGCAGAATCTATGGGTTTTGGTATATTGTGCTTCCATTTTCATTTGTTTTGAAAATTTTTTTTTTTTTGCTTTTAATTTTTCTTTGATCCCCTGGCTTTCCAGGAAACCAGTTTAATGTTTAATTTCCACGTTTGCAGATTTTGCAGCTTTCTTCTTGTTTACTTTTAGCTTCATACCACTGTGACTGGAGAAGACACCTGGTATGAATTCAGTCTCCTTAAATTTGGTAAGACTTGATTTTGTCCTTCATATGGTCTAACTGGAGAATGTTGCATACGCACCAGAGAAAAACCTACATTCTACTTCTGTTGGATAGTGTTCTAAAAATGTCTTCTGGATTAATTTGGTCCAAAGTATGGTTCAAGTCCATCATTTCCATGTTGATTTTTGGTCTGGAAAATGACCTAACCATTGCTCTCAGTGGGATACTTAATTCCTCTACTATTATTGTTTTTTTTTCTCTTCAAATCTGTAAGTAGATGCTTAATATATTTAGGTGCTCCAGTGTCCGGTGCATGTATATTTTTGATTGTTACATTTTTTCGATGGATTGACCTTCTTATCAATATAATGACTTTCTTTTGTTATCATTTTTGGTTTAATGTTTATTTTGTCTGATATAAATATAGTTATCCCTTTATATATATATATAGTTATAACTATATCCCTATAGTTATAGTTATTCTTTTGGTTTCCACTTATATGAAATATCTTTTTCCATCCATTCTCTTTGAGCCAATGTGTCTTTAAAGCTGAAGTGAGTCTTATAGACAGCATATAGTTGGATGTTGTTTTTTTATCCATCCAGCCGCTCTGTGCATTTTGATTGGTAAACTCAGTCCATTTTCATTTAGAGTTATTGATGTAAAGACTTACCAATGCCATCTTCTTAATTGTTTTGTATTTCCATTGTTTCCTTTTTCTTTTGTTTTTGCTTACCTTTGTAAATTGGTGATTTTATGTGATGGTATGTTCTATTTCCCCTTTCTTTATCGTCTGTGCTAGCTTTTTGCTATGAGGCTTACATAAGGCATCTTATAGATAAAACGGTCCATTTTAAGCTGATCCTCTATAAAAGCTTCACCCTTTTACTCCTACCCTTTCGTATTTTTGAGTCATTATTAACCTCTTTTGTTTTGTGTATTTGTTAACACATCATAGTAGCTATAAATGCTTGGTACTCTTTTCCTTGTGATCTTTATACTATAGTTTAGTTAACTCACCATCCTACTACAGATTTAGAATTTTCCAAGTCGGACTATATAATTACTTTTCCCAGTGTGCTATAAACTTTCTTAAGTTTTCATTCACTGGTTAGTGTCTTTTGATTTCAGCTTGAAGAACTCCTCTTAAAATTTCTTGAATGTAGGTCTCCTGGTGATGAGCTCACTCAGCTTTTGTCTAGGAAAGTTTTTATTTCCCCTTCATATCTGAAAGATAACTTTGCTGATTAGAGAATTCTTGGCTGGCATTTTTTTTTTCCTTTGCATAATCTTGAGTATGTCATTCTACTCTCTCTGATGAGAAATCCATTGATAGACTAATGGGGGTTCCTTTGAAGGTTATAGTCTCCCCCCCAACTCTGCCCTGCTGCTTTAAGAATTTTTTTGGGGGGGCTCCTGGGTGGCTCAGTGGGATGAAGCCTCTGCCGTTGGCTTAGGTCATGATCCCAGGGTCCTGGGATCGAGCCCCGCATAGGGCTCTCTGCTGGGCAGGGAGTCTGCTTCCTCCTCTCTCTCTGCCTGCCTCTTTGCCTACCTGTGATCTCTGTCAAATAAATAAATACAATCTTTAAAAAGAAAAGAATTACTTTTTACCTATCCTTGATCTTTGAAAGTTTCATTATAATGTGTCTCGAATAGGTCTTTTTGCATTGAGATAATAGTAATGGTGATCTCTTAGCTTTGTAAACTTAGATGTCTAATTTTCTCCCCAGGTTTGGAAATTTCTCAGCTACGATTCAAATAAATTTTCGTGTCTCTTCTTCCTTTCTTCTCCTTCTGGAATCCCAATTATCCCAATATTTGTTCTTTTGACAAAATCCTATAGGTCATGTACGTTTTCTTCAACCCTTTTTATTGTTTTTCCTTTGTTCTCTTCCAACCAGTTTATTTCAAAATTCTATCGTCTAACTGACTTATTCTATCTTCCATTTGCTCTACTGCGCTGCAGATGCTGTTTTACTACATCTTTTCCCTTTTATTTTAGTGAGGTCTTTAGCTCCAGAATCTCTGGTCCTTTTTTTAATGATTTCTATCTCTTCAGAAAAAAAGAAAACTCATTTTCATCGTATTTTCTTTCAAGATTTCTTTGAACCATCGGAGTTTTCTTGCAGCTCACTGAATTTCTCCAAAATAGCTCATTTGCATCTTGATGGCCTGTTGCCTTGATTTTCCATATTCTTTTAGTTTTGTGTTGCTGTTTTCACACTTGAAGTTGAAAGACACCCCTTAAGTCTTTGTTAATTGCCTTCTGATTGGGAATTCTGTTTGATGATATTTTTATTATATCGGCTTTTATCTGTCTTTGTGTGCACCTACCTGTTTCACTGTACTTGCTCCCTCTTGTGGCAGCATTTTGTGTCTTCTCTGGTTCTTGCAAGTCACCGGGCTGGTTACTGGAAACCTCTCTTTTATTCTAGAAGATGACACTATCGCTCAAATCTGAGGTTTCTTCCTTACTCAGAAGACCCTGGCCTATTTTCTGAGTGTATATCTGTTTAAGAGCTCTCTTGCCACAGCACTCAGCAGCGCACAAAAAGAACCAGCCACAGAGTGGGGGGAGGTGTGACATTAGCCCCTCGGGAAGGTGCCTGCAGACCTCTGGACCCAGTACAGAGTTCCCAAGGTATGTTACTCCCAGAGGCTAGTGGGTGGACTTTGTATTGAGTAGTCTGCAAAATTCAAGTCTCTTATCTCTTTCCTAATCTCCTCTCTCCCTTCGAGTCCTGAAGGTCCCACCTCAGCACTCTGGGTATTGCTGGAGAGAAATGGATTTCTATGTCCATGTCCCACATAACTGAGATGACCAGGTAATCAACACCCCCACCCCCAGCCCCACCACACACAGAGAAGAGGTCACTGCTACTGGATAGAGCAGCCCCATGCAGTTTTCTTGGTGGGGAGGGTGGCATTAGGAACATTTCTCGTATAGCTGCCTCCTCTGTGACCAAACTTATATATATACGTAAGTATGTATCCCCCCCCACCCCTTCAGTTCTGTGCTGGAATCTCTCCTAGGGAATGCTAGGCTTCAGAAAATTCTCTCTTGTGCGTGGGTATGTGCCCAGGTCAACACTCTCCCGGTTTTTTTCCCAACAGGGGCAGGAGAGATCTGACATGTTGACTGTCCCCTTTGGTTCTACAGACCAATGTCTGTCTGCCTATTATAATTGCATAGGTGGGTGAGACTCATCCTAGGATCTTTGGTGTCTGGTGCTAGATCCCACAACACCCACAAAAGCACTTTTGTTTGTGGATGGGTATCTGTTTCATTTTCATTTTGATGCATCCATCACGTTATTATCAGACTACGTGCATAGCTCATTCTGCATATGAGTAGAAACACTCAAATGGAGAAACAAAAAGCCCTCTGCAATGTCAATTATTTCATCTTAATGTTCTTGGGCATGAAGGTGCCCAATCTGTGCTTTTACTGCCAAAGCAGGAAAGAAAATGCAAGATAACATTTTATACCAGTGAAATTTGTTTAAAACCATGAAACATCATTAGAAAAGAGTGATTAGTTATGGTTAGTTTGGTTAAAGAATACTATAGTTAATTCATAAATAAAAAACATAAATGGTTTTTAGTATAAATGCTTTTTATACTATCTGCTAAGGTAATCTAAGAAACTATAGAATTTTATGATATTAGAATGACTTCTAAATTGTAAATTTTATGGTTATTCTGCTTGGCCACAACAATCATCATAAAAGCAAATAATTATCTTTTCTTTCTTATTATGTTAATGCCTTGGGTAATGAGGTATTTTAACTTATTTAATATTTAAAACATGAAATTGGACCTATGCTTTTTATGTTTTTCAGTTGTTATTCTGCAGTTCTCTCTTAAACAAACAAAAAACGCTATACATTTTTATAGTAGTATATGTCTGTGGTGTATATAGATAGACATATGCTAATGTATGCATAAGAGGAAAAAAAGTTCCATTTATTTAATTCTTTAAGTAAGTAATTATATAGTTACAAAGTTAAAGTTGTTAAATTTCACTAAAAATAAAAAGGAAATTAAAGAATTGATGAAGACTGGTACCCTTCATTTTTGTGGCATATTTAGCAGCCATCAAATACAGAGTCAAAGGACCAAGTGAAAAACTATTCTGCACTTGATACATCTATGAGGCCACATATTCTTTCACTCAGTTTTGCAGCATCAGTCATGAATTACAGTACAGTAAGTTTTAAATGCTGCAGTGTTTTGTCCCCAAGGTATCTGTTCCAAGACATTATACATTTTTTTAAAAACATTAAATAGGTGGTCAGAGATATATAAGTAGTCAGAGACATAAGCTACGTAAGTGTCCTTTCCCCCCCCTTTCATTTCTTCATTTTGAACATCTTGAGGGCTTTTCACTGCAAGTCCTACTGCTCTAACCTAAAAAAGGAAAAGTACTCTTATTTCTAAGCTTACTAGGTCTTTCTTTTACATAGTTCATGGTTTTGTGAATAATGTATATGTTCAATAAGATAATCAAGAGATATTGCCAGCATCATGACACCTTATTGAAACAAAGTAATGACTTAGAATTTCTACTTTGAAATAAAAAAATAATAATAAAGCACAGAACTCACAAAACTTCTTTTGGTAGATTATTTTTAGTTAGTTCCCTTCCAATTAAGAGTTTCTCAAAAAAAATCCTCCTGACATATAAAACTAAAACCTTCATCAACACTACCATGACTCTGAATTTCTCCACTGTATTATATCCACTAAGGCATGGAATGTACTAATATAATATTTAGAAGAAACAAAATAGGTGAATGGGCAGTAAGAAGTTTGAGGTCTAATCTTTACTTTGTGTGTCCCTCTACATCAACCTCCTTCTATTTTCAACACTTTATAATTCCACAGCGGTTCAGTAGCACTATGAAAATGTTATTTATGAGTACTGGTTATTGCATGTGAAAGTTATAAAGTAGTAAGTTATGTGTAATAAAGAGAACATATCAGTATCTAAGTTACATGCATGCTAGTGTAAATGCACACACATCCCTAAGTGATAAGATTTTCTCTATAATATGCCTAAAAGGATGACTGAGAAAGGCATTGTTTTTACATCCTAACTTCAAGTTTAGAATTGCAATGATGCTGCTTGGACTTGTGCTAGTATCTGTAGGTTCTTTATCCTTTGAGATAAAATCAGAGTTCTTGGTCCCTGGTTAATCTTGGCACAAAACTTTTACAAAGAAAATTATTAAGAAGCTAATTTCCTGTTTTTGTGATTCAAATCCTATACAGATGAATTATATGTTGCTACATATTATATTTTCAGAATAGAGAGTCAGGTGGTTCTGTCTAAAAAATATGTTTTAAACATAGATTCTTTCACCATGAACATAAGGAGTTTTAGGGGATCACAACTGCTCCTTTTTCCTATGCCTTGGCTCCCTTAGTTCCTTCCCCATGAGCGCAAAGCAAATGCTACTTGTGTCTCAGAATTGCTATAATCAAATGATCTGTTTCCACACTGGAGGGTAGTTGCATAGCAATGTGGTCAGTAGTACATTACCTAATTTAACACAATCTCACTGGAAAAAAAGTCTTACTCTGATGTGCTGTTTTTCAGCATCCTCCCAGTTCTGGACCTTTCTCAACTTAATGGCTGTATCTATTTCCTCAGAGTAAGGACCATCCTTGTTTCTGTAGGTAGTCAACCCTTGTTTCTGACCCAGGCATCTCCATCTCATACCTTGGTATGGAAATTCATTTTTTTGGTTCACCTTTGCCAGAATTCCTTTTTTAGTTTCTACCTATAATGTCTACTTCTTTAGAAATGGGATACCATCTTGTTCTTGTCAGTCCTTCATACTCGGATAGTACTCTTGCTTCTAAATACCTGACTGTGACCCTACTTCCTAATGCAGACTGCTTTTGTGGGTATCAAAATATCATCAGCTCCTAGATTCTGGGTTGCTGTAGCCCACTCACCTGCCTATTAGGACACCGTGGGTGGATATGCTGGATATCCTTCATGTCAACTACCTGTTTCATGAGCGCATCTATTTATTTACATCTATGTAAATAAAACCAGTAACAGCAGTTATTCCCATTTCTAACATAATTCTAATTCTTTTACATATTCTGTATATTACACTAAATCAATTATTTTTTCCTGGCTTTCATTTTGGATAGCATGTAGTATAGGAGAGCACTCTTTCCTCAAATTTCCATTGGTTATTTTTTTTTTTTATTTAACAGATAATTTCAGAGCATCTTTGTTGTGCTGGGACATTTCCTGAAGATGATAGGCATTATTTTTTTTTTATCCCTAAAGAGTCCAAATACTACTTGGAGAAAAGAATATGATAAAAACAGATGATTTTAAAAGAGTATAAAAAGAGAAGACAGATGATTCTAATTAAGCTTGGATGGAAGATAGAAGGAAATGCCATTAGTCAGAGCTTTTCAGAGGAGGTGACAGTAGTCATGCTGACCATCAGTGATTCAGTATTATTTAAGATGGTGTCTAATGGAATTATATCTGTTTCTACATTTCTTTACTTAAATTGATAATTCATAGGCATATCAGATAAAGAAAGAAGACCAATGAGCAACTCTCTGTAGGCCCAATTCAGTTTAGCTGCATTTAGCCAAAATTGATGCATCACTGTGTGCGCTCCTCACCCTTCTGCAGATGATGATAACCTTATAGCAAGAGTGGTGATGATGATGATAATAAACACCACTTGAGTGTTTATATATTCTGGGAAATTTGCTAAAATGGATTTACACCTTTATATGCTTGATCCCATTTGATCCTTTATAATAGGCAGAATTTTAAGATGGCCCCTTAGATTCCTGGCTGCTGGTATACACAGAATTTCTTCTGGTATTCAATGAAATGATAACCTAAATACTGCTCTGAAGAGATTTTACAGATGTCATTAAAGTCTTGAATCAGTGGATCTTAAGATGGGGCATTATCCTGGTGAGCCTGAATTAATCATATGAGTCCTTTAAGTCTGGTCATAGATTGAGGTCAGAGACAGAGGGAGTCAAGAGATCCAAAGCACATCCAAAGCATGAGAAGGATTCATTGTATCACCCTGGCTTTGAAGAAGCCACATGGCAAGGAAGTAGGTGGCCTCCAGGATCTGAGAGTGAGTCCTGACTGATAAGCAGAATCTACTCAGCTGAGAAAATTTATTCTTCCATGACTACATGAGCTTGAAAGAGGACTCCAAGCTCCAGATGAGGTCAGAGCCAGGCTGACACCATGGTTTTAAACTTGTGAGACCCCAAACAGAAAACCCAGTTGAGCCCACCAAGAATTCTGACCTACAGAACTGTGAAATAATAAACGAGTATTGTTTTGATCTACTAAGTATGCCATGCAAAAATAGGACATTGATATAATTCTCCTAGCCAATAAACTGGTCACTTCATTATACCCATTTCAAAGTGAGGGAAGTGAAGTGTAAGGACTTTTGCTCATCTTTTCTGTGTATCACAACAGTTGATAATGTGAAACAGAACTTCTTCAATATTATGCAAATAACACTTTCATATTACACTAATTTAATTTTTGATGCTATGACTAAGGACTTCTTGCCGACTAAGTTTGTGCACAAGAAATTACAATATTTTCACCCTACGTCTAATTCCAAACATGGACAAAGAAGTCCAAACTTCAAAGAACTCTTAAATCCCTAAGAGCCAAAAGCAATATTTAGAAAATGCTTCAAATTTTATATGAGGTGAGGTAGGGAGTTATAAATGTCCTTTCTTCAGTGTTTTATCTCTAATTTATACATTTTCTCTGGGTACAATTTGTAGCCATGGGCTTCAGAAAAGCCTTTTTCTCACCTATTCATTGGCAGATCTTTCTCTTCAGTTAAAGCCTGGATGGGTCATGGAGGAGAAGCCCAAAGACAGCTACATCCATGCCTCTACCCTCCCTATCTTGGAATGGTGGAAGGATGGCAGGGTAAATCAAGTGTGTGTGGGGGAGGGGGAAGAGAGAGGAAGAGAAGAGAGATAAGGTAAAGAGACAGAAATTAATGGATCTCTACATCCTGATAAAGAACAGATATAAAAACTGAAAGCAATTATCTCAAAAGCTTATGGGGATAAAAGAAAGGAAATTAGAGAAATTCCTTGGTGTGAGCATATTTGACTATAAAACTGACTTAATTTAAATCTTGACTTTGTTTTCCCAGATTCAAAATGTATTTTCTGAATCATAGACTCAATCATGCTGCCCTCCTCCTCATAATCAATTCTTTCGTTGCTAGATGTGAGTGGGAATTGGAAACAAGACAATTTGCCAATTGTTTTCAGGCACAAAGAATTCTAGGCAGCCCTGTTTCCTATGGAAACAATGCTTATTAAGAAGTATAAAAATCAAGGTCTTCCCTAGCACCTCTTCTGGAGAGGGACTGAATGCACAGGGGCATCTTCTCAAAGAAAAATATTAAAAGCCTACTGACTGTCGAACTGTAGTGTTGACTTAGACACGCCACTTGTTATCAATCCCACACACTCATATAAGTTCCCATGCTTTCAATCTTATTTAGACAAATACAACTGAATAATGATCATAGCAGACACTTAATCATACTTACTACATGTCAGGCATGCTCATGGCATTTTATACATATTATCACATTTAATCTTTGTGATAACACTTTAGGGCAGGCACAACCATTGTTCCTATTTTAGAGATAAGAACATTGAGGCAGACGAGAAACCACATGTGTATGGTCACACAGGTCGGTGGGGTGGAGCTGGGACATGACCCAAAGCAGTCAGACTTCAGACACTATGTCTAGCCACTGATTCTGTAACAGAATTTATTTTCCAAAGCCACATATAACAATATTTCTTTTCTTTTTTTAAAGATTTTATTCATTTATTTGACAGAGAGAGAGATCACAAGTAGGCAGAGAGAGAAGGGGAAGCAGGCTCCCTGCTGAGCAGAGAGCCCGCTGCGGGACTCGATCCCAGGCTCCTGAGATCATGACCTGAGCTGAAGGCAGAGGCTTAACCCACTGAGCCACCCAGGCACCCCTACAACAATATTTCTTATCTACCTGCTTTTCTTACAATGTCATACTGGTGTACTTCCTTCAAGAGGTGAAATCTAGGCTTCTTTTTCTAAAATCAGAGCAGGGCTTTGGTCCAAGTTATAACTGACATTAGGGAACTTTCAAAGCGAGGTAATAAAAAGTGGTAGACCAGTCTTCTGATGCTCTGTGGGGCTACTTGCCTTGGGAGCACTGAGAGCTGCCAAGGAAGCAGTCTAACCCCTCTGGCCACCATGGTTTGAGGAAACCCAAATTAATCCCTAAGAAGGGAGACCACCTGGAGAGGCGCTGAGTCCACATGAAAACGGGAGATGCCCAAGAAGCCCCCAGCTGCTTTACATCCCCACCAACCCACCTCCAGCCACCATCTGACTTCACACGCAGAACAGACCTGAGTCAGAACACCAAGGGCCACTCCCAAATTCCTGGCCCCTAAAACCTCTGAGAGACAAAGCAGTTGTTACTGTTTTAAGCCACAGTGTTTGGGGGCAATGTGTTATGCAGCAATGGAAACATATAGAGATATTTCTATAGGAAAGTGGATTCAGTTAAAATGAAGTACATACAATTATTATATCTATTAATTAAAAATGTGGGTTATTTATTTATTTATGTGAGAGACAGAGAGACCGATGCGGAACTCGATCCCAGAACCAAGAGATCATGACCTGAGCTGAAGGCAGAGGCTTAACCCACTGAGCCACCCAGGCACCCTAAAAATGTGTTTTAATTATAAGTTTCTATTTTGGTATATGCCCTGGTTTCCCAAGTAGAAATTTTCTTACTACGATGACACTGTTTAAATCTCAAAAGTTGGCTTCATCCAGTTACCAGTTTTGTTCTGTCTTCTATTATTTCAAAGGATGGGTTAATTTCTATAGAAATTAGAGTAACTAGATTCTACTTCTTAAATTACTGTGATTTGCTTACTGTCTTTTCAATGTGAAATAATTTCTTTAGGATGAAAGTACTCTACCTTCCTGCAAAATATCCTATTTTGGTGAAACATTTTTGATTTGTGAATAAGGTACCACACATCACTGTTAATAATCCAGCCAGAAGACCCCTACTGGATAACAATATTAAATCAACTGTCATGTTGTGGGGGGGATTTGAAGAACAAATTAAATTCCCATTCAGGCATTCAAATAAAGCAACTGCTTGAATGCTCACTCAGTGGGCATCATCTCATCACTCTGTTGGCATCTTATTTGAGGAGGAATATTCCCACTGGCAAGCTTATTTACTTCATGATTTTAAATATATATACGTCAAGGAAAATGTGAGAGCATTAGCTCAATTACCATTAGTAGTTTAAATCTATAAAATTGATTCATCTTAAATATTTACGGGTAGAATTATTTCCAGAGAACAATCACATTAAGAAGCTACTTTCTGTGTGTGTCTGCTAAAAGGATACAGAAATTAATCCATTATGTAGGAACTTGAGCATTCAAATGGGGACTAAAAAATATAAAACCAAGATTCAACATTATGTGAGGTTATAAACATGAAACTGTATCCAGAATTCTAGTTCTAGTTCCATTAAACAAGTTTTTTTACTAGAAGTCAGTGTAATTACAATGAAACTGAGCTTCAGCATTAGATTTCTGAAGAAGTATTGACCAAAGGGCAAATGTGATTTCTCCCAGTGACATGATCTACTTTCGTCTAAATATAACTCTGTAAAATGGCACCGAAGGAGTCATTAGTGGAGTCATATCTTTAGAGTGTGTACTCATTAAAGATAAAACACTGAAAGCAGATAAATGAGAAGTGCATTCTTTGCAGGATTTCTTGGGTTAGATATGACTTACAGTCCAAATTTCTGGATTTTAATTGCTGTAATTGTAACTAAAGGAAAAATAGGACATTCTGGGATTTGAAATGAGGGAAGACATTGTAAGTTTGTGAAAGAATATTCAGATTGCCATTTCATATATTTGTATCTGTTTTTCTAAATTAAATCCTGATTTTCTTTTTTCCCATTCTTTTGGTGATACCTATATATTTGAAGCAATATACAAATTCCTCTCCTCTGAAAGGAATGAAGGGAGAAAAAAGTAGAAAAATTAAATGAAATTTAATTCAATTTGTCATAAAATATGTTTAAAGCAATTTGTTAAATGTAACATCCATTTCTAAACTTCAGGATTGAGATTAAAATAATCTGTAATGATTTCCTGAGCATAAGTTTCTTATCTCAGGTGTAGCCAGTGGCTACACTGGAAAAAAGGTAAACTACCAAACAATGGTGTCACTTTTAAGTACTAGATTCCTTTTACTATATTCGCGGAAGTTAGAATGTACCACTATGAAACTAATGTTTTGTAGTCTCTCCATGTAGATGGTGGCAGAGCAGGCATAATAAATCAATAGACAAATTGTCAGACCAGTAATGTGGCTTCTGTTGTTCTGCTTCTCATTAAATGCAGTGGCAATTGAAGAAAAGCTATTACTGCATCCGGAATTCTTAATGAGGTTTGCTACCAATTAGTTTACTGCCCAAGTATATGCTTTGACATTTGGTTAGCTAACAACTTGGGCAACTTTTCATGTAAAAGGATATTACTACACATAAGCCTGAAATACTTAGCTCTTCTAATGCTGAGCCAGTTAATAGAATAGGCACCTGCAAAATATCTCAAGAAAACATCGACCTTCAAATTCCTGCTTTCTTCTCAGTTGATGTCAGATCAATAAAGAAACCTAAAGCCAATGTTTTATTGATATCTGAACTAATGTGGTTTGCAAAAATTTTTTATTAAGCTTTGCAAACCAATGTCAGGCTAAACTATTGTGCCCAGAAAATGTCAGCCTCAAAAAATTGTCTGACAAATGTGATGGAGCTTCTTTGACACATTCTCATCAAGACCCTACTCTGGTACCCTCTTCCTTTCAATCACTTCAAGGCTATGAATAAATACTGCAGCAATTTTTATTCTGTAACTAGGATTTTCATGGGGGAAATCCTGGTGCATCAGTGAGTGAAGATTTTTAGTTGTAATCATTGTAAAGAAAGATTTGTGATGTAAAGGAAATTTTGTAATATAGCCCAGGAGAAAAAAAATCTATGGCTTATGTCACAAGATCTCAAGAAAATTCATGTTAAAAAGAATGCCAATATTTATATACAGAAGAGATTTTTTGATAGATTATTAAATAGATACTGTTTTTTAAAAGAACATAAAGATACAACAGAAATACTGACTCAGCACCAAAACCTTTTAAAACATTTAGAGAGTTTCTGAGAATTAATGCAATAAGCTACTTCTTATAAGTCAGAATAGAGTAAAACAATGCAGTATGACCTAAAGAGCACAGGATGACGGCTCTTTGTAGACTCAGGCGGAAGGACATCTAGAACCAACATGCTTCCTGATACCTCAGTTTCATTACGGTTTGCTCAAGATGGTTCTTCTTCCCTTGGATGATTTATTCGTTCCCAGGCTTAAATCCACTGGCCATTTTTCTCACTGCTTTTTATATTTCTATCAGTTCCAGTTACCAAAAGGTCACAAAACTCCAACTTTCACTTCTTTGAGAATGATACTCAGCTCATGATCAAATGTGAAGTTTCTTCATGTACAACTTTGGTCACATTTTCATTTTCCAGTTCCAATATCATTGAATCAATAGTCTTCTACTTCCTGTTAAAATGCATATATCATAGCCTTTATGTCTTTTACATAGGGAAAAAAGTTGTCTCCTTTAAAGCATTGTTCTGAAGTCAATAAAATTTGTAACTTTGTGTCTTAGAGTATGGAAAAAAAAATCATTGCGTCGTTCATGATTCTGTATGAATTAGCTTCTCATTCTCCTTTGTACTGCTGGATATCATGATAATGCTAGAGACTTTACTTTCTTTTTTAAATATTTATTTATTTATTTTATTATATTTTAAAATTTTTTTTCAGTGTTCCAAGATTCATTATTTATGCACCACACCAGCGTTCCATGCAATACGTGTGCTCCTTAATACCCACCACCAGGATCACCCAATCCCCCACCCCCTCCCCTCCAAGACCTTCAGTTTGTTTCTCAGAGTCCAAAGTCTCTCATGGTTCGTCTCCCTTATAACCACAGTGACAAATTTCTCTTGCCTAACTTTAAACACATTTTTATACCCAATTTAATTAAATTTTATTAAATTTTCTACTTCTGGCTTCCTTTCTTCCTTTCAGAGGAGAGGAATTTGTATGTTGCTTCAGTCCAAATACATATCACTAAGAGAGGGAAAAAATGGAATGTAATTTAAAAAAAATAGCTTAAAATGTATGAAATGTCATTCTGAATATTTTTCACATTCCTGTAATCTCTTACCTCATTTCAAATCCTAAAATGTCTTATATTTCTTAGTTACAGTTACAGTAACTGAAGTACAGAAATTTAGACTACAATTCAAATTCAACTTAAAAATTCTGCAAAGAAGGCATTTGATCTCTTACATCTTTCCAACCATGAAGATACATCAGCCTAAAATAACCCATGGGAATTTGTGTGTTCCAGATTGTTAGTCCACGAATTGTTCATTAATAGTGTCCTATCTACTTTGCCTTCCCAGTACTGTATACTGTGCTTGTTACATGGTAGGACCTTGAAAATGTGTGATAAATACAAACCCCAAAGACAGCGCTTGCTAAATGCTAGACCCTTTATAGGAGTTTTACATTAAGTCAGCTGATTTAATCTTGTAATTTAAGAGAAAACAAAAGTCAATGGGGTGCCTGGGTGGCTCAGTGGGTTAAAGCCTCTGCCTTCGGCTCAGGTCATGATCCCAGGGTCCTGGGATTGAGCCCTGCATTGGGCTCTCTGCATAGCAGAAAGCCTGCTTCCTCCTCTCTCTCTCTCTCTCTCTCTCTGCCTGCCTCTCTGCCTACTTGTGATCTCTGTTTGTCAAATAAATAAAATCTTAAAAAAAAAGCCAATAAACCAAATAAGTCATCCAAAGTCAACAGTTAGTGGCAGAATTAGTATAAATGTATTAAAGTAATGCAAAATAATGCCCATCAGCTAGTTTATAATTTAATGGCTAATGTACTTGGATATTTTTTTACTAAGGGCACTGTTAACATCACAAAGATCCATAACAGATTTTAATAGTCAACCTAATCAATGAAAAGATAAAATACAAGACAAATCACTACTTTGGAAAGCAGAATAAATACACATGTAGTGTAAAATCTCCTTACAAAGAAACAACAGTTTAAAAAATATGGGGAGGGCTGGGTGGCTGGGTGATGGACATTGGGGAGGGTATATGCTATGGTGAGTGCTGTGAATTGTGTAAGACTGATGATTCACAGACCTGTACCCCTGAAATAAATAATACACTGTATGTTAATAAAAAAAGATTAAAAAGTATATTGTTACAAAACCTTAGTTTTACTGTTGAGATATGAGCATTTATGTTTTTCTAATTTAGTCCCCCTTGACAATAGCATATTTTCACATGTTTATACATATATTCTTGTATATTTTTCACATGTATGTTATAATCATCATAGTCTGTTACCAGTCATCTACTATTTGATTTTGAGAACCCCTCAAAATCTAACCTAGTTTGGAATCAATAGGATTTATGTCCCCAGTGAAAAATTTTTAGCTTACCATCAAATATCATGTGTTCATATAAATGTATTTAGGTGAATTCTGTTTAAAATCAAAATTTAATGGATAAGGAAATGAGAAGGAAATACAAGTTTCAAGAAAATAAAATCTAAGACCAACTACAGAAGTTAGAATGGAAAAAGCTTTGTGGTATTTTGAGAAAAGAAGGGATGATCCAAGATGAACAGTTAGTTAAGTTAATGAGTCAGATACTACTCAGATGGAAGACAGGATAATATTGCATTAAGAATTATTCTTGCTTTTACATCATTATATCCAACTGACCACCAGGAACCCAATTACAGACAAACAAAATTGGTTTTTGTTTGTTTGTTTGTTTGTTGTTGTAAGAAGACCACATAACTAGGCATACATTGGACTGGCAGGGATTGTCAGAATTTGTAAACTAAGGAATTGCTGGAACCACATGAGTCTGTGAGGAGTTACTGTTTGCTGTAGGTTTTGGATCTTATAGGTCTGAATGAACTAACACTAAAAGAGTTTGAGATCAGATATTTGTCTTGCACATCATTATTTGGTACAGATTATCTGTTTTGTAAATCTTAGTACACTCTTGCAAGGTATTTTCTATTTGAATGCTCAGTTCCCTGCTCATCATCTAGCTACTAGCAGAATTGCTTTTATTTCATCAATATCAATGCAGTCAAATCCTAGAAGGGTTAAATGGAATTAATTCATGTTCTGGACTGAACTAAACTATAATTAATTATAACAACGCAAGACTTATTTTCTCCTTGGTGTCCTCCCAGATCACAGAGGTAGTTCTATCACACTCACTTGGCACAATCCCACCATTATTGCTTGCTTTTCCTTACCTCCCACTGCTGTCCAGAACCTGCTAGACAGCCCTACCCCACTCCTATCCCATGCTGAACAAACGGTTCCATCTTGGGTTTAGTCTAGTTGAACTCTAGCAAAATTAATGAAAGAGAGCATTGAATTTATTTATTCATTTTTGGAGATGTGCCTAAAAATTTACACTAGCTGACCTTCAAGTTCCATTCAGTTGAGAGTTTCTGTGATTTTTTGAAGTGGCAAAAATATGTCAGATGGATTCAAGGCAAAACAGTTGTTTACCTAGTCAACAAAAATCAGAGTTTTGAGCTACTGTTGCCTTCTATAATAATATAATGTAACAATCCACCATGACTGAAATTAAAATCAATGACTACAATCTAGTTTGTGGGCTAAAGTAAATAAGTACTATTAAAAACTGTGTGCATGATGCTAATACATTTTAGTTTTACCTAAAATTTGGAATCATAAGCATTTGTTTGTGTTTAAGAGAATCATAAGCATTTGTTTGTGTTTAACATGATGAAAATAATGTTATCTTCCTCCAAATGCCATTACTCACCCATAAGTAGCTAAGTGTATATTTTAACTTGAAGTTTCAGTAAAGGTTATGTGTTCTTGCCCATCTATTCATATATTTAAAGTGACCTGGACATACTCTACATTTGCAAGGTGTTGGCTGGGATAATCCTTAGGGTCAATGGCCATAGACTTGAGAGAAAGTAACTTTCCCCAGGGTTTTCAATTCCATGACCTTGGTGTTATTAGAAACCTGGTACAGACTTGATCTCCATGGGCATTTCTATCCCTGAGGTAATTATTAAGGGGAAAATTTTTTTGCCCTTGCTTTTAGTGAAAAATGTATAATTAATTTGCTCAACCAAGCAAATGAGTTCTGGACTCCACTTTCATTTTGGAGGACTTCTGCCTTCCAGCCTAGGTTACATAAACTCTAGGCTTTGCATAACTTGTCCCTGGATACCCACCATAAAACCCTATGCGGATAATAACTAATACATTAAAAACTTTGCTGAATGTATCATTAAATATGTTCTACTAGAATATTTGTTAACAATAGAGCAGAATCAATAAACAAAGCAGATTTTATTATAAGAAAGGATTTTTCAGCTATGCTCCTTAACTAAAAAGAGCTCTCACAAATATCAAAACTTCCTTAGTGAACCAGACCTCACCTTCACCACCTCCCACAAAATCTAAGATGATGGAATAACGCACTTCTCAAACTTACCACTTGCCAAAATAATAAATGAATTTGAGTTAAATAATTATGCACAATGCTTCTGATTGAGAAAGTACTTCCACAAAACAGTTACAGCCTGAACTGGATTCTTCAAAATATATATTGAGATCCTAACCCCTATAACCTGTAAACGTGATCTTATATGGAGATTTCCGGCCATCACCACTGATGGAGAAGTAAGAAGGATTCTACCTAGCTTCTCAAAGTGAGCACAGCCCTACTGCCCCTTTCATTTCAGACTTCTAGCTTCCAGAACTATGAAGGAACAAATTTCTATTGTTTTAAACCACCCAGTTGGTGGTACTTTGTGACCACAGCCCTAGGAAATGAGTATAACATTGTTAGCTACTTTTACAATTAAATTTGCCAAAGAAAGATTAGTTTACTCTTAAAGACTAAATCTATTAAAATGTAGAATGCCAAGATGTTATGTAATGAAACCAAATTAACTCACCATATTCATATGGGGTGGCATTTAGAATCCTCCTACATGAATTTTCTTTAAACTAATATTTTTACGTGCAAAATATTCCTCTTAAACCTATGGGAATTGTCTTAATTTAAACCATATATTTTCTACAACTGATATCACGGCTAGAAGTTAAGTAGATTTCAATTTTGGTGTTTCTAATTAAGACAGTTTACCTGATGATACTTCTGTTATGGTCTCCAGAAACAAGAAGGTGGTTGCCCAAACACTAGGCAGCAGCACAAAGGTATGAAATCAGTATTTATTCCCATATAGCTTTTCTGAAAGTTTTTCCTAAACACAACCTGAGTTCTCTTGTTTCTCTACAGTGAATATAGATGCTGCCCCCTAAATAATGACTCTGTTGCAAAGTGATGATGACATTTCTTGAGAATTATGTTTAATAGTAATGAGAATAACATTACTGATGATGGTGTTCAACTTCTTTTTTAAAAAGGCTCTTATTTTGGAAAATCAGATCACTGCTTTATGATTTTCTTGTGCATGTGTAGAAGTTCAAAACTATCCCAATACATATTGCCTTTCTTTGTTTTATCGTCTGTCACTTGCGTCCAAATATCACATTAAATGCATTGCTGTGCTATGGAAGAATGACAATTATAGAAATGCTAAGCAGTAGATTAAAAAAGTCACAGTGCTAAATCTCTACTGGTACATAGACTTCCTCCCTCTCTCTCTCTCTCTCCTTTTGCTGTAGGAAATTCTAAACGTCTCTCCTGGAAGAAAAACAAAATACATTAGATTTGAAAATGAATGCTATGTTTTTAGACAATCTGTTTAATAATATATATTTGGTTTGGGGGAAATTTCAATTCCTAAAACCTCTCTCTGTTTTTACCAGCAACTGTGGCTTTCAATATGTATTAGTTATTAGCCAGATTAGTACCAAGTCAAAGCTGTGCCTTTGTATACAATGCCCCGAAAGCTCACCCTACTAACCTTTACATAGACTTACAAGTCACTGGTGCATAATAAGTATAGCCTCCACTTAATGAAGCTAGATCTTTATATTTTTAACACTCATTTGGAAAACCAATTAACTCTGGCTCTATTGAACAAATTGAACAGGAAATAAATCAAGTGTTAAAACATTGGTGACGAGTCAGAGTTTCTATAATTAGGGTGCTGATATGCTCAGGGCTGTCTACGTGTAGTTCTCTACTTTGAAAACTTCCACATATTAATGGCATTATTATTATTATTATTATTATTTACATATTTGCTTCTATCCCCCTTCTCAAAACCCAGAGGCCTCAATCACAGGGAGAACTCCCGAGAACACCACACAATTGACAATGGCAATTTCACCTGCTATTTCATGTTCATCTTGCCAAGACACTATCTACTGTGATAAGTAACACGCATGCAGCTCTATACTTCTTCATATCATTTCCAATTCAGAAAGGACATTTTTAAAAAGGTTTTTAAAAAAGACCTCCCCATTGTTAAAATTAGGATATTGGGCTGGGGAGGCATGATGAAGTAAAAGAAAGGAACAGCGGGCATCAGGGAGGAGGAAAGGATGAAAGAAACAAGGATGTTAGGGACACTTAAGAGGTTATTAAAATTGTTACGATAGTATAAGCTGATGAAAAGAGGGAGTGACTAGAAAGAGAAGTGGAAGCTGCAACAGTACGAAGCTGGGAATGTGAAGCTGTGTGCGGTTCCTGAAAGACCAAGGAACCAGGACCTAGTGGATAGAAGACCCACTCTGGATTTGATTTGGGCTGGAGAGATTTTATATGTTTTTTGGGGGGGGTTCTAGATGAAATATACCTTATCTGCTTTACTTTGCTGTTGTTCCATGATCACCAGACAGTTTTGGATAATGGACAATGGAAATGGTTTTACAAAGTTCATTGGAAATGTGTGCCTCCTTTTGTAAATTGCTAAATTGATGGTTCGTATTATACTCATCTATTTCTTGTGGGTTTGGTTAGTACACCAATCTTCCAGAACATGCTAAGTGTAGAAAGACATTAAAATTAAGTATCTACGCCCACAAAGTGAAAAAAAGCAAAAAGATTACACCACCCAGACTTGTGTCCCTCCAACAACTTGTTGTTAATGCAATTGTTGTCTAGGATAATGTCCCAGTAGGAAAATGCACAAACTTATATACGTTACGGTGAATTGCTTTACTGATTTGGGAAAATCTATAATATCCTCAATAGTAACTTTAGTACATAATTGAATTAACTACATCCTCTAACTTTCTTCTCAATTTTCCCCACATCTTTTTCTTTTAAACATGTTTATTTTAGGTGTAGTATTTTAACATTTGAGAAAACTTTAGCCTTTTTTTAAGCAGGCGGTATTTAATTTGGAAAACATAAAATAATCATTTCACCATACAAATGCTCTTAGGGCAACAAATGTGACCAATGAGTCCAAAAGAGCATGAAGTAATGAGGGATTGAAGGCAGAGTATTTTCCCACCGGTTTTAATGGATAATTTAAATTTAAAATTTTATTAATTTCATCAAAATATTGTATAATACAATATAACTTAAGGAAATAAAACAAAATTCTGTAGCTCACTTTGCCCTGCTGTGATTCCCACCCTCCCTCTTCTTTCTGAGAGATATAACCCAAATACTGGGCTTCGTATGTTTTTCTCTGCCCATGTTTTTATGCTAGATACAGAGATATCTATAAATAATAGCTGCATTGTGTTTTCAACATTTTGTTTCTTGTTTTATTGATTAGTAACTGAAGGCACTGCTTTTCCTGAGATTAAATGAGATACAAACATTCTTCTGTCTTCCAAATAGGACTTTACAATAAATTTGATTCCTGCTTATAGATAGTGCTTTTGGTATTAGGGAAAGCAAGTATCCACTCCTCTAGAACTTAGGTGAAGAAATACAGGAAAATTAAAAAAAAAAATGAACATGAGAAAATTGACCACTTTCTGAAAGGTAAGACATGTGGAAAAGTGAATCTGAAGCAATGGGAAGATAGACTGTGGGGAAAGGGGCCAGCTCCTGGCAAGTGGCAGAGCAGTGGAGCACGAAATCAGAACTTTTGGAAGTCTGCTCCCCTGAGGAACATTACTCTAGAGGCTAAGTGGGGGTGGAGCCCTCGTGGGGACAATGTGGCCTCAGGTCCCACGGGATCACAGAAAAAATTGGGGGTGTCTGAATGTGGCAGAGCTGCCAGGTATTCGAGTGGAAAAGCCAACTACAGAGAACCAAGGAGTGAGCTTTCGGATCAGGGTTACCTTAAACCATGATCCAAGGCACAGTCAGACCAGTGCTCTTTGAGCAGGAACCCCACAAGTGGGAGATCTGGGGAGATTCACCTTCCTCTTCTGAGAGGAGTAGTGTGGCAGGGATCTGCTGGGTGACCAGGGAGACAGGAGTGATTGACCCCTTTTCTCTGAGGGCATACTGAGGTGTGGGGCTCCTGAGCTCTTGGCTCCTCCAGGCTGGAGATTGGGAAGCTGCCATTTTCATTCCCATCCTCCAAAGTGGTAAAGAAAGTGTTCAGAGAACAAAACTTCTGAGAGCAAACCTGAGCAGGTTACTTAGCCTGTTCATTGGCAAGGGTGGTACAGTTTGACCTTGTGCAAACACATGTGAGAATCACAGCAACAGGCCCCTCCCACAGATCACCCAAGAATATCAAGCCAAGACCAAACTCACACTGATCAAGGAGAACAGCGGAACTCAAGACCTAGGGAAAAGCAATGAACAGAATTCATGGCTTTTGCCCCATTATCCTTTAGTTTTGCAAAGTTGATTTTTTTTCCATTTTATTGTTTTCTTATTCTCTTTTTTTTAACTTTTCCTCTTTCCTATGTTAATGTTCTTTAGTTTATTTTAACAATACCTTTCTAAAAAACACATTTTTAAACCCTAATTGTTATAGTCATATTTTATCCCTTCGTTATATTTAAACTTATATTTTGTATACATATAGGGTTTTGTTTTTTCCTGAAAGATTTTGGGATACAATTTCTTCTAATACATCAAAATATACCCTAATCTAGCATATAGCTTTGTTCTAGTCTCCAGCCTAAGCACATTCCCTCCTTTTTTTTTTCTTTTTCCAACCAACTTGTCAACTTTTTTTTTTTTTTAAGATTTTATTTTTTTATTTGACAGACAGAGATTACAAGTAGACAGAGAGGCAGGCAGAGAGAGGAAGGGAAGCAGGCTCCCTGCTGAGCAGAGAGCCCAATGTGGGGCTCGATCCCAAGACCCTGGGATCATGACCAGAGCCGAAGGCAGAGGCTTTAACCCACTGAGCCACCCAGGCGATCCTGTCAATTCCTTTTTTAGAATTTCTTAAAATTTTTCATCATTACAATCATATTATATCCCTTCATTGTGTTTACCCTTATTTTTGTGTATATATAAGTTTTTCTCTCTGTAAAATTTTGAGAGGTAGTTTCTTCTGAGAGACCAAAATATACCCCAAATCAAGTGGGTGGCTCTATTCTATTCACCAGTCTAATATATATAATATTTTATTTTATATTTTTTACTTCTTTTTTCCCCCTTTCTTCTCCCCCTGGTTTTGGATCTCTTCTGATTTGGTTAGTTTACATTTTTCTGGGGTCTTTGCCACCCTTTTAGTATTTTATTCTCTTGTTCATATATTCTTATCTGGATAAAATGACAAGGCAGAAAAACTCACCACAAAAAAAAGAACAAGAGGCAATATGGACGACCAGGAACCTAATCAATATGGACATTGGTAATAAGTCAGATCTAGAGTTCAGAATGACAATTCTCAGGGTGCTAGCTGGGCTCGAAGAAGGCATGGAAAATATTAGAGAAAGCCTTTCTAGAGAAATAAACTCCCTTTCTGAAGAAATAAAATAATTAAAATCTAACCAAGTTGAAATTTAAAAAGCTATTAATGAAGTGCAATAAAAAATGGAGGCTCTTACTGCTAGGATAAATGAGGCAGAATTAGTGATATAGAAGAACAAATGACAGAGAATAAAGAAGCTGAGCAAAAGAGAGACAAACAACTACTGGACCACAAGGGTAGAATTCGAGAGATAAGTGAAAACATAAGACAAAACAGTATTAGAATAATTGGGATTCCAGAAGAAGAAGAAAGAGAGGGGGGCAGAAGGTATATTGGAGTGAATTATAGTAGAGAATTTCCCTAATATGGCAAAGGGAGCAAGCATCAAAATCCAGGAGGCACAGAGAAACCCCCTCAAAATCAATAAAAATAGGTCCACACCCCATCATCTAATACTAGAACTGACAAGTCTCAGGGACAAAGAGAAAATTCAGAAAGTACCTCAGGACAAGTCTGTAACATACAATGGTAGGCATTGTAATAATAAAGTAATTATTAATTGTAATAATTAATTGTAATAATAATAAAATTAATTGTAATAATAATAAAAATCTAATAAAGAAATATTAGATTGGCAGCAGACGTATCCACAGAGACCTGGCAGGCCAGAAAGAACTTGGCATGATATATTCAGAGCACTAAATGAGAAAAATATGCAGCCAAGAGTACTATAACCAGCTAGGTTATCATTGAAAATAGAAGGAGAGATAAAGAGCTTCCAGGACAAACAAAAATTAAGAGAATTTGCAAATGCCAAGCCAGCCCTATAGGAAATATTGAAAGGGGTCCTCTAAGCAAAGAGAGAGCTTAAAAGTAGTAGACGAGAAAGGAACAGAGACAATATACATTACAGTCACCTTACGGGCAATACAATGGCACTAAATTCATATCTCTCAATAGTTACCCTGAATGTAAATGGGCTAAATGCCCCAATCAAAAGACACAGGGTATCGGCATGGATAAAAAAACAAAACCCATCAATATGCTGCCTACAAGAACTCATTTTAGACCCAAAGACACCTCCAGATTTAAAGTAAGGGGGTGGAAAACAATTTATCATGTTAATGGACATCAAAAGAAAGCTGGGATGGCAATCTTTATATCAGATAAATTAGATTTTAAGCCAAAGTCCATAATAAGAGATGAGGAAGGACACTATATCATACTTAAAGGGTCTGTCCAACAACAAGATCTAACAATTTTAAATATCATGCTCCTAACATGGAAGCAGTCAACTATATAAACCAATTGATAACAAAATCAAAGAAACACATTGACAATAATACAATAAAGTAGAGGACTTTAACACTCCCTCACTGAAATGGACAGATCATCCAAGCAAAAGATCCACAAGGAAATAAAGGCCTTAAATGACACACTGGACCAGATGAACATCACAGATATATTCAGAACATTCCATCCCAAAGCAACAGAATACACACTCTTCTCTAGTGCACATGGGACATTCTCCAGAATAGATCACATCTTGGGTCGCAAGTCAGGTATCACCTGGTACCAAAAGATTGGATCATTACTTGCATATTTTCAGACCACAAGGCTCTGAAGCTAGAACTCAATCACAAGAGGAAAGTTGGAAAGAACTCAAATACATGGAGGCTAAAGTGCATCCTACTAAAGAATGAATAAGTCAACCAGTAAATTAAAGAAGAATTGAAAAAATTCATGGAAACAAATGAAAATGAAAACAAAACTGTTCAAAATCTTTGGGACACAGCAAAGGCAGTCCTGAGAAGAAAGCATATAGTGATACAAGACTTTCTCAAGAGACAAGAAAGGTCTCAAATACACAACCTAACTCGACACCTAGAGGAGCTAGAGAAAGAACAGCAAAGAAAGCCTAAGTTGAGCAGGAGAAGAGAAATAATAAAGATCAGAGCAGAAATCAATGAAGTAGAAACCAAAAAAAAAAAAAAATAAAAAAAAAAAATATATATATATATATATATAAATAATAGAACAAATCAACAAAACTAGGAGCTCATTCTTTGAAAGAATTAGCAAGATTGATAAACCCCTGGTCAGACTTATCAAAAAGAACAGGACCCAAATAAATAAAATCATGAATTAAAAAGGAGAGATCACAACCAACACCAAAAAAACACAATTATAAGAACATATTATGAGTTACTATATGCCAGCAAATTTGACAATCTGGGAGAAATGGATGCATTCCTAGAGACATATAAACTACCAAAACTGAACCAGAAAGAAATAGAAAACCTGAACAGACCTATAACCAGTAATGAGATTAAAGCAGTCATCAAAAATCTCCCAACAAACAAGTACCCAGGGCCAGACGGCTCCCCAGAGGAATTCTACCAAACATTTAAAGAAGAATTAATTCCTATTCCCCTGAAACTGTTCCAAAAATTAGAAATGGAAGGAAAACTTCCAAACTCATTGTATGAGGCCAGCATTACTTGGATCCTAAAACCTGACAAAGACCCCACCAAAAAGGAGAATTACAGACCAATATACTTGATGATCACAGATGTGAAAAGTCTCACCAAAATACTAGCCAATAGGATCCAACAGTACATCAAAAGGATTATTCACCACGACCAAGTGGGATTTATTCCTGGGCTGCAAGTTTGGTTTAATATCTGCAAATCAATCAATGTGATACAATACATTAATAAAAGAAAGAACAAGAACCATATGATACTCTTAATAGATGCTGAAAAAGCTTTTGACAAAGAACAACATCCTTTCTTGATCAAAACTCTTCAAAGTGTAGGGATAGAGAGTACATACCTCAATATCATCAAAGCCATCTATGAACAACCCACAGCCAAGATCATTCTCAATGGGGAAAAACTGAGAGCTTTTCCCCCAAGGTCAGGAAAACAGCAGGGATGTCCACTATCACCACGGCTATTCAACATAGTACTAAAAGTCCTAGCCTCAGCAATCAGACAACAAAAAGAAATTAAAGGCATCCAAATCAGCAAAGAAGAAGTCAAACTCTCATTCTTTGCAGATATGCTACTTTATGTGGAAAACCCAAAAGACTCCACTCCAAAACTGCTAAAACTCCTACAGGAATTCAGTTAAGTGTCAGGATATTAAAATCAATGTACAGAAACCAGTTGCATTTCTATATACCAACAGCAAGACAGAAGAAAGAGAAATTAAGGAGTCAATCCCATTTACAATTGCACCCAAGACCATAAGATACCTAGGAATAAACCTAACCAAAGAGGCAAAGAATCTGTACTCAGAAAACTATAAAGTACTCATGAAAGAAATTGCAGAAGACACAAAGAAATGGAAAAACATTCCATGCTCATGGATTGGAAGAACAAATATTGTGAAAATGTCTATGCTACCTAAAGCAATCCACACATTTAATGCAATCCCTATCAAAATCCCATTCATTTTTTTCAAGGAAATGGAATAAATAATCCTAAAATTTATATGGAACCAGATAAGACCTTGAATAGCCAGAGGAATGTTGAAAAAGAAAGCCAAAGTTGGTGGCATCACAATTCCAGACTTCAAGCTCTATTACAAAGCTGTCATCATCAAGACAGCATGGTATTGGCACAAAAATAGACACATATATCAATGGAACAGATTATAGAGCCCAGAAATAGACCCTCAACTCTATAACAAACTAATCTTCGACAGAGCAGGAAAGACTGTCCAATGGAAAAAAGACAGTCTCTTCAACAAATGGTGTTGGGAAAATTGGACAGCAACATGCAGAATGAAATTGAACCATTTCCTTACACCACACTTAAAAATAGACTCAAAATCAATGAAAGACCTCAATGTGAGACAGCAATCTATCAAAATCCTTAAGGAGAACATAGGCAGCAACCTCTTCGACCTCAGCCACAGCAACTTCTTCCTAGAAACATCACCAAAGGCAAGGGAAGCAAGGGCAAAAATGAACTATTGGGATTTTATCAAGATCAAAAGCTTTTGCACAGCAAAGGAAACAGTAAACAAAACCAAAAGACAATTGACAGAATGGGAGAAGATATTTGCAAACAACATATCAGTTAAAGGGCTAGTATCCAAAATCTATAAAGAACTTACCAAACTCAACACCTAAAGAACAAAGAATCCAATCAAGAAATGGTCAGAGGACAGGAACAGATATTTCAGGAAAGAAGACATCCAGATGGCCAACAGACACGTGAAAAAGTGCTCCACATCAATTGGCATCAGGGAAATACAAATCAAAACCACAATGAGATACTACCTCACACCAGTCAGAATGGCTAAAATTAACAAATCAGGAAACGACAGATGTTGGAGAGAATGCAGAGAAAAGAGAACCCTCCTACACTGTTGGTGGGAATGCAAGCTGGTGCAGCCACTCTGAAAAACAGCATGGAGGTTCCTCAAAAAGTTGAAAATAGAGCTACCTTATCAATCACACTATTGGGGTATTTACCCTAAATATACAAATGTAGTGGTCTGAAGGGGCACGTGCACCTGAATGTTTATAGCAGCAATGTCCACAATAGCCAAACTATGGAAAGAACATAGATGTCCGTTAATAAATGAATGGATAAAGAAGAGGTGGTATATACACACAATAGAATACTATGCAGCATCAAAAGAAATGAAATCTTGCATTTGTGATGACGTGGATGGAACCAGAGGTTATTATGCTGAGCGAAATAAGTCAGTCAGAGAAAGACAATTATTATATGATTTCCCTGATATGAGCAATTTGAGAGGCAGAGTGGGGGTTTTGGGGGGTAGGGAAGGAAAAAACGAAACAAGATGGAATCAGGAGGGAGACAAAACATAAGAGACTCTTAATCTCAGAAAACAAACTGAGAGTTGCTGGGGGGTGAGGGAAGTATGGAGAGGGTGGTTGGGTTATGGACACTGGGAGTATATGTGCTATGGTGATTTCTGTTAAGTGTGTAAACATGATGATTCACAGACCTGTACCCTTGGGTCAAATAATATATTATATGTTAATAAAAATAATAATAAACTTTTAAAAAATGAACATGAAAATTGTATGAAGTTAGGAGATATGAGGGAAGATATCCTAAGGACCTATCTTTCAATAGCCCAACTTGTGAGGAGGAGATGACTAAACCAAGACCTGGGATTTAGCAATCCTGCTTAAGGAAACAGCAGGTAGCAAAGTCCTGAAGAATGAACTAATGTAAGAATTTCAGCAAACATAAATCATCTCCAAAGTCTCTCTTAAGTACATTCCATTTTATCATTTATTTTCAGGTGAAGCACAGGAAAGTACACTAACTTGTCCCAGCTAGAAAGCAGTAAAGCTTAGATGCAAACCTAGATAATCTGTTTCCAAAAATTTGTTCTCAACACACACACAGCTAACTGGCTGAACAAACGAGACAGTTAATGAAGGTGTGCTACGAAAAGCAGCAAGAGGCCTTGGTTTCCTGTGAAAAGTACTTGCATTGGTTCACTTGTTTGTCAAGCGACAATGGTTTGAAGAGCTGTGAGCAGTTGAGTGCCATTCGATTTATACTTGAGAATTCCTGCTGCTGGGGGAAGAATGGGTTATCCACAAATGACTGGAGGAGGTTAGGAGTGTAAGCCATTAGGAGACTTTCATTCTCCTAATGATTCTAGGCAAGAGATGATGAAGGCTCAGCTCAGGCCATACTGCGGATGGGAGGTTCAAGATGTGTTTTTAAGTATAATCAACAGAACTTTCTGAGAGATTTGATATGGAAAGTGAAAAAAAAAAATGGGAAATATAGGATGACTCTACATTTTTTGCTTGAGCAATGGGTGAATGGAGGTACTGAAAGGAAGATGAAGAATGCTGGATACAGGATGGGTTTGACAGGGCCTGAGGTAATAGAACAGAAACTCTGTTTTAGAACTATTTTAAGCAGGAAGTTAGATTAACATATCTCTATCTTGGGGAGTTTGATTCTGGAAAATCAATTTAGGTTTGTTGAAACATGAAGTATTTAGAGAGTAAAATGAATCCATGCTTCCTGTCTGGAATAATTTTGCCCTTAGGGACTCTCTGGCAGTCACATCTGTATCAGTAACTGTTCTGATGGAAATTTGTGTATCACAAACTTTTACAACCCACTTTTGCAGAAGTGATCTCATTTCTTATGGCCTCTTCTGTGTATGTGCAACACATTTAATAACAGTGTTTACTAGGGCTGTGGTTTTTCATAACAGTTTTTGGAGACAAGTTAAATGGCATTAAACACTCCGTAGCTGGCGGGAAGCAAAGCCTGCACCTGCGCCGCCATGTTTATCTGCTGTCCTTCTTCTCAAGTTTGCAATATATCCCTTGATGGGGCCAAAGAGATTCCTTGTGATTGTGTAAGGAGATTTTGAGTAAGGGTTGGGATATCTATATACACTGACTACTTGAGCTGACTAAATCTGGGTTAAACCTGGTAATATTATTTCTTTTCCCTTGGTTTCCTAAGATTAAGCACTATCAGAGACCTCTATATTTCCTTATCAGTTAAACAAGTTCACCCCTCAGGAACTCAAATCATTTCTGTCTTAAAATATTTGGCTTTCAGTTCTCCCTGACTTCAGAGTTTTTGAAAATGTCTTTTGTGGACCACCTTTGTCATAATGTACTGAGACACTATTTAAATAGCATAAAAATCTGGGACCCATCTGGAAACTTATCAGTGCTAACAGGCAGGCATCCATGAACTAAAATACTGAAAGCAGTACAAAAGGTAAGATGACACTTCTAAGATCGCTTGTCTGTGTTGAATGTGAAAGTTTTATTCACAGCTTCCTCTTTTCATCTCTCCTTGTTATATGTTCCTTCTATACTTCTACAGGTTGCTATGATGATGAGAGGTAGAAGCTCATTTTACTACTGCAATGAGTTTATTTTCCCACTTAAAAGCTTTACAAAATAAATTCCTTTTAGTGAGATGTTGGGTGTCCTATAGACTGCTTCCTTTGCTAGCAGATATCATATTACTGTTTTTTTCTCTTTCTATCAGGGCACTCTCTTCATCTTTGTATAACTCTAGAACCATACTGTGCCACTCCTAGTGACCAAGAAAGGGGATTTCTGGTACAGCAAGAATTCAATAAAGTCCAGATTTGACAGGTATCTAGAGCAGTCTAAGGTTTGAACCTGCTAGGACGCTCACCCCAGATAAAACTTTCTTCATTTATATAGCTAGAAGACACAGTTGGTCCACTGTGTGAAACTTCTCAAAGAATTTTCAGGAATTCCCTTTAATGTTTTTATTATTTGAGGTGCTTTCTTATTTTCTCTTTTCTTAAAACATCCTCAAACCTAAATAAAATGACTTTATTAAGTTAAAGGACTTCAGTAACTATTTCTATGGATAAATTCTAATTGTATGATCCCAAACCAGATTTTTCTGATGAACTCTGGACCTGTATTCCCCACTGCCCATTAGTTACCTTTTTTTGGCTGACTCACCGGCTCCTCCAAGTCAGTCTACCTAAAACTGAGTTCATCTTCTTCCACCATATTTGTTCTTCATCCTGTCAAGCCTATGTCAATAAATGATACCAATGTTTATCCAGTTTCCAAAGTCAGAAAGCTTGGCATCATCCTTGAACCATCTGTCCTCCTCCTTTCCCAGATCGGGTTGACTGTTGAATTCTGTCAAATTTATCCTCTAAATGTCTCTTGAATGTCTCCACTTATCTTCATCCCCAGTACCAATTGCCTTATAGTAGATCAGCATTTTCTCTCACTTTGATCAGTATGTCAGGCTCTTAATGTGGTCCTCTCTCTCCCCCACACCCATCTTCTCTTCCTTTCACTAATTCTCCTTACAAAAGTCAGAAGTCTCTCCAAAATATTTACAACCCTTTAATGGTTTTACATTTCTCTCAGGATAGATGTCTAACTTCCTAAAATACCCTAAAAATTTATTATTTACATAGCATCAGGTTAACTCTCTAGGCTAACCTATTTCTGCTCCATACTCTTGCTTTTCTGTTCAACTCTGTGAGCGTACCAGGTCAGCAATGTGGTCTCACAGAGGAGCTCTCTCCTCTCAGACTCTAATCTTCCTTCTCCAAGATGTTACTTGGGCTTGAATCCCAACCAACAATATCCTGTGTTTCCCATCCCTTTAAAGAGAAATCTGTTTTTCTTTTCTCTGGTATCCATGATAGCCTGTATTATTTCCAATGGAATCCCAAAAACAGTCTACTATAATTAGCTGCTTTTAAAACTGTGTTCCACCAGTTGGTTAGCTCCTCGAGCAGAGATGCCATTCCTATGTATGTATGTATGTATGTATGTATGTATTTTTCACTGTTGAATCTCTAGTACCTTATACAATGCCTAGATTAACATATAAGTGCTAAATAATGAATGATGTGGTAATTCTGATAGATGTTGTCTGCCCAGTTTACTAAGTTGAGGTAGAGTCCAAGCCCCTAAGGACACAATAAGAAAAGAACCACGAGGATGGATTAGCCATGTCTGCTACAGTCAAGAAGTGCCATACACTCTACTGTTGCTATACCACAGCTCTTCTTAAGGGTTCTCTCCAGCTCTTTAGGGAGAAGAAATTAGGAATGAATATTGTAATCTTTCATTAGAGTCTATATAATTTTTCTTATTAAGTTAAAATATTTTAAATATGTTTTGTCCTGATAAAGCATGTGAGTTCAGTCTTTCACAGCACATCACTGCTATTCTTCCTAGAATTCTCATTTAAAGAAGCCCTTTCTAGATGTGGAGATAGGATGGAACTTATAGAAGATAGCCCAGTGCCCCAAGTGAGCAAATTCAGAAACAAAATATCTTCCACAAAGTCGTCCTGACATAGGTTAATTCTCTCAGAATGTGATCACATTGCAAGCGGACTAATTTAATGGTTTCAATGGTATAACAACATCAAAGTGGTTTCCTATTATTTATTTTCCTCACTATCAGGAGGTACCTAGAAATAGTTACTTCCTTATAGCATAGTTTGCCTTTGGAGTATTTATGTGTGTTTTGGATGACTTTGTGTTGGAAGTAAAGGCTGCTCAAATTTATGGTTTTCAAAAATGTGTGGCTTCCACAAAATCTGGGGATAAAAAAATAAAAACTGGGAAACTAGGGACCACTAAAACATGTATATGGGTTTCTTAATGAAGAAATAGTGCCTGAAATAACACACTCCAAAATATTGGATCTTTAATCCATGTTAAATCATGTAAAAATGTTGACTATTACTACCCCTTTCTTAATTTGGTGATAAGAAAATGCATTTAGTTTTATCTTCAGTATATCCCTAGAAGACAATTTTTTCCCCCTTGTTTTGATAATACAAGAGATGCATGACTTTAAAAATTCAAAGAGTATTTTGAGAGCATTAAGCACCTGTGTTTATGGCCAAGAAAGCTCTGAGCTGAATAAAACTTGTACTCCTATTTCATATGCCTTGTCTGTCAACATCTACTGAAAGCACAAACTCTACTTTGTACAAGGATCTGAGCACAGGAAGACACACATTTTAGAACCGCCACTTTCAAATACATCAGGAAAATTAAGGTACCCTGACAATTCATACAACACACATAACTAGGAGTTTAACTTTCAATAAGACATCAAATCATTTGCTTGTTTTAGGTGATACTATGATGTGGTCTGGGTTCAGTTGTTAGATTGTCTACAAATGACTTCCAGACCTTTACTGGAAAACTCAGCTCCCTAAAAATAAAATTTACTCTATATTTTCCAAATGAGAGTAATGCATAATTATAGTCCTGTCATTCAAACGGCCAACTGTCCACTTTACCAGTATTAAAACTAGGTAGATTTATTGTGCTGGGGTGTTTAAATTCTATAATTTCACAGCTCTTCTCTGGAAAATTTTCACAGAGACTCATCTTTTTATTACAAATTTAATTCAGTATTCACTTTAATATTCATTTTATTTTAGTTGAAATCAGGGGATAAATTATTTCATTAGCCAAAAGCATTTGGAAAAGGATATAATTTACATTCTGAAAATGGAATTCATTTATGTGAAAAGGCTATTTTTATAAAAGTTATTGAGGTCTTTAAAAACTATATTTGTCAAAGAATTATCATCTGACAGTTTGTGCATTTTCTTTCTTAGGAAAGTAAGTGAATTATCAACTTAAAATAGTGTTTCCATCCTGGGAAACACACTCGGAGTCTTTGGGATTGACAATATACATGCTAGATTTGGTTACATTAATGGCTGCCATAATTCTGCCTCTAATCTCACTTAATCCTCTAAATCTTTGGCTCTGATAAATAGCACCCCGGTCTGTGGACACTTACACCCTAATTATCTCGAAGGGTGTTTGCAGTAGCTTTGACTGTGAGTAGAAAATGCATTTTCTCTAAAGGTCTTCCGAACAAGTTAACATAGTTGAGTGGGTTGTGAGAATTCATGGGCAAAAAAATCACCACCTCTGATCTGTTGACGTGGTCACCATTTACAATTTATCTCTACCGGGAATGCGGTCACGCAACAAGTCCCCCACAAAAGACTTCTTAGAAGCTCGGAGGATGGACATTGAGCCCAAGAGCATCAGTTCAGATGTGTGAACTAGGGGGCAAACCACTTCACTTTCTTTGCTTTTGGTTTCCTCACACACTGAATGAGGATGAAGAGAATAGAGTCTACTTCATATCACTGTGTGAGGATAAAATTAAATTAGTATTTGCCGAAACTTTTAAAGCCGCACCTGCCACACAGTAAGCACTATAAAACCAATAATTAAGTAACATTTTAAAGAAACACTGCTAAATTAGGATGTCACCACTTGAAAGATTTCTCTCCCTTCCAAAAATAAGAGATGGGGCATCCTTACCCTGACAAAACAGATGTAAGAAGACCTGTGGGTTGCAAATGATGGAAGGGGCTTTTCCAAATGTTCTCCTTTTCCCCTACTTAGGTTCAGATGTGTCCCTGATCTTCAGAGAGAGGACTGGGGCATTTTTAGGAGTTCTGATGGTTATTTTCTGTTTGCTTTCCTATACCTATTATTTTGCCTCACCTATACTCTGCTCTGTGCCTTGGAGGCTAACCTCTACAGATTGTGTCACATAAGGTCTCTGCCACCTCCTAGCATTTTCTTTAATTAGGCCAATGGAAGGCACTGCAAGAAATTGGAGGAGAGAAAGAGAAAGGGATGAGTTTTATCCGCCACGACCATGTCTGCTCTCCTCCGCTTTGACAGTGACTCCTGTGGGACACCCCCTTCCCCACTGCGTGGCTGCTTTATTCCATTGTAGTGGAACATGGTCCCTAGTACTAGATACATAGTCCATAGTACTGCCTTGTGCTTGTGCCCTCAGGGCAGAGTTTTAAAGGCTTCCTGCTGTCACTAAGCTCTGGCTGCTTTACCATTCCTACGTGAAACAGTCCCTTCATTGACTCTCTTGAATTACATGTAAGAGTGTTCCATCTGGTCAACGCTGGCAACCTGGCCCATACAGGTAGGATTCGTTAATTAATTATAAATTTGATCTTTCTAGCCTCTCAAGAAACTCGTTGAATTTTCAAAATAATAGGGCAATTCATTGTTTCCTAGCTGCCTTGAAAATGCTTATTTGCTAAAGAATCCGTGGTTCTCTGGAGAGATATTCACTGCTTTTTTTGAAAAGCCTGTGTTCTTTCCTTCAATGACCCTAAATCTGTAAGGACATAATTTTAGCAAGGAAATAGTTTGGACTACATAAAACTAAGCCAACTGTTTACTTCATTAGAAAATAGAGTACAGTCAGTTCAACAATGAATCAAATAATCGAGTACTAGAAGGAGAATATACTTCTTGGGGCTTCAGAGAAGCATATTTAGAACAAACAATTTTAAGTCATAATTTTACACAGCAGTTAATCAGCATCATTAATTTACTCATTTTTTAATAGCTAGGTGTTAAGCAGTGTGCAAAGTGCTAGATAAACAGTGGTGAACAAAACAGGCAGAGCCCCTGTCCTCAAGTTCCCACGTGGCACAGAGGTGTTACAGCACCCTGCCTGTGATCCCTTCACCCACTTTGTGGAAGTGGGAGTATGGGTGTTGCTCTGGAGGAAAAAAGAAGACAGAAAACCCAATTTGTTTTCTCGATCTACCAGATTGAGTAAGATACATCACATTTGCTAGGAGGATGGGATCTTTCTCTATTGAAAGAGCTAGGTAGGATGACCCTGGTTAAAAAATTCTATATATGGTCAATAAATCCAGAATCTATGGATTTATGAGGCATAGTTCCCTGGAGAATGCACATAACTTAGACAACTCTCTCGGGTATTGTGCTCATCTGCTCAGGGTGCCATAACAAAACACCATTAACTGGGTGGCTTACACAACAGAAACGTATTTTCTCACAGTTCTGGAGGCTGCGGGTTCAAGATCAGGGCACCAGCAGGATATGAGTTCCCCGAGGATGGCGCCTTCTCATTGTGTCCTCACACAGCAGAGACAAAGAGAGCAGGCTCTCTGGTTTCTCCACTTAGAAGGCACTAATCCTGTCACGAGGAGCCCACACTTAGGACTTCATCTAAACCTAATTAACTCCCAAAGACCCCATCTCTAAATACCATTACACTCAGGGCTAGGGCTTCAATAAATGAATCTTGAGGGGACACAATTCAGTTCATAGCTGATATAAAATGGAGATACTGCCTAATATAAATGCTCCCTATTCTGTAAGGTAATCCTGAGGACCCACCTAGAGACATCACTGATTATTCTGGGACAAGTCTGATTTGTGAAGAAGGACCTGGAAGAAGTTTCTGATGTCCCAGAACTCTGTCCGTTGTCAGAGCATCAGGAATGCCTGTATTCTTAAGGCTGGATATAATCTTCGATCCAGGGATCCAACTTGGCCATCTGACCCTGCATCTAATGAGGAAGCAGGGCACAGATAAACACACAGACAGCATATAATTACAAATTTGGATAAAGGCTGTAAAGGAAAAGTGTGGGGTATCTTAAGAGACTATAAAGAGAGCACCGGATCTAGATCTGTGTGTCAACTACAGTTTCTGTGAGGAGGTGACTTTACGGTTAACACCTGAATGTTATGTTCAGAATAGCAAAAAGGGTTACAGGCTGAGTGGGGGGGTGGGGGTGGGGATTTGTAAATGCCTTTTAATTATTCTTTGTATGGTTAATTGTTATCTATTTTCTTCCATTTCAATGTTAACCTAGCATTTGATAAAATATCAAGAGCTCATCATAACATGATTAAGTCACTACAAGTATTATTCATCCTCCATCTTAGCTCAAAGGTCCTCTCTTCTGTGCATCTTGTCTGTATGCCCCAGGCAGCTGGGAGGTAACTATTTCCACATTTTCGTGTGTCTCTCCATTCTGCTCTGTTCCTCACCTGCGCTTCCTTGTAGCTCTGTTACAGTATTTATCGCACTGATCATCTTTGCCCACCTATGAGAGACCCTTGAGATCAGCTGCAATTTTTTATTTATCTCTGTATGTTTTTCCTATCCTTCATTTGTCCTTATGTTTTTAATTTGTATTTGTATACCACTGTATATCTGGCATGTAAGTGACACTCCATGAATGTCTTCCAAATAAATGAATGAACCTCGGGTTGTAACTGAAAGCATTTGAAAACATATTTGTTAGTATGCAATGGGTTAGGATTATTAATATATATCCTGGAAACCATTAACTGCAAGTAAACTGTTGAAAAATTAAGTCTTTGACTCCAGACTGGTCTATAGGGCTATTCTCTATTCCCTTTTAAATTAACACTCATATAACATTGAGAGAAGAGAGAGAATGCTATTGAGATCGTGTGTGTGTGTGTATGTGTATGTGTAGCTGAGATTGAGGATCCTAAGTAGTACTCTTTTTTATTGACTTTACGTAAGTAAAAATAAATAAAATGTGTCAGGGAAAGATAAACCAAGCAGCTTAGAAATCAAAAGGATCTAATAAAAGAATACAGTAATCATATTTATTAAAAAATGTATCTATAGATCTATTAAGCATAGTGGGAAACATAGTTTCATTGTAAGCAACGCCAGAAGTAAAGTACAAAATAATCTCTATTAACTCATTTACTGAATCATTTTCATGAGAGTCAACAACAATGCATCAATTTAAAATGGGAGTCATACATGATATTCAATCTTGAGTGCAGGAAGGTAAAAGATTGGACCCACCATCTGGGACTTTAGAGAGTTCAGCTAAATTGAGAGAACAGAGGTACGTGACTAGATGAGCCCAACTGGGATCTTACTATTCTGAATCTATTTTGAAAGAAGTTGAAAAAAATAGACAAGTTTTTACTGTACATATAACATCTTGAGAAGCTTGAAAGAAAAGAAATATGGGGTTTTTGCAATGTGAATCCACACTTTCCATGTCCTCTCTAATTAAATTTATGAAGTAGATAATATAAGAAGGTCAAGGGCATACAGATGGGGGTAGAGTCAATGTGGATTCATCTCAGCTTAGTCAGCTTTTGAGTGGTTAGTGTTGTCTTTTTCAGTTCAGGGCAAGTCCAGAGGGAAGTAAAGGAATGATGCATTGAGAGCTGCAAATTCGGGAGTTATTGTTACAGATCTTCTCTAATACCTATATAAGCCTCCTCCAAATTTATCCTTTCCAAAGTCACTGTCTATGAAAAGAAATTGGAAGGGATAACTGGTGAGAGAGAGAAAATTTTGGCAGCCTATCTGCAATTTTCCCTAAAGTAATGGAGAGAGATGGATGTTAAAATCTCCATTTATTCTTGAATTCTGCATTTCTACATCCTGTACAGAATTCATTTTTTGAAGCTTTTGATTCCTCTTCCTTTCTTTTCTCATTGACAAAGAAGCTGGCAGTCCAACCTCTTTTCATTAGTCTGTCTGCTTTAACTTGGCAGCTGTATTCCTGGCTTCCCAGTGTAGGTTTAATGTCATGGCCTAGGTCCCAATTAAAGCTAGCCCGCCATTCTACCTCTGAGCCAAAGGTAGAGGAGAAGTTGAAATAAATATATCCATGCTTATGGGTAGTAATATACTCTAAGGGCTTACTACTAGTCATGATAATGCAATTTCAAAAATATGAGAGATGTGTATAAGTTGGAGATTTGATAACACCTTATTTCATCAAATCTAAGATGGTTATAAGATAGGCCATCATTTCATATACCACTAAGGAAGGATAAAATGTTCCCAACTAAATTCTTGAATCTAAGATGTACCTCTTTTTCAGGGATGTTTGAATTTGGAAAATTTACATCTGACAATTTGAGACACGATGTAGTTAGATCAGATACTTTTTTTTCTTGCCATACTTAAAAGTTCACTGAATACAATGACAGGTCAGAGGCTCAGTGATTTCCTTCTTTATAAATCTGGTAAATCTCTGTTATTAGCGTTAAGGCTCCTTAGGCCTTTGTATGACTTGTTCAGTAGTTTCTATACCAAAGGAATTCTTAGCCTAAAGAACCTGTAGCATTATCTTTTTGCTGTTTAAATTCTGGAAGATTATCAAATGGCTCACTTGTTATTAATATCCTATTACATTATACTATAAAAAAACTCAAATAATAAAAAAGTAACATATCTATTTACATTTAATGTATCACCAACTGCACAATTTCTGAAGACAAAAGGACAAGTGTGTGTGTGTGTTTGTGTACACTAGGATTTATAAAAGTGCCCTTTGATTGATTGATTGATTGATTGACTTTTGTGGTAACTTCAATTTATTTAATCATTTCTCTGTTATATAGTGAAAAGAAGGGCCATATGCACCCCAACGCTCATAGCAACAATACCCTTAGTTTTAATTTATAAAATATTATAGGTTTCTACCAAATATTCCTACCATTTGTTTCCTTCCTGTATACTATGATTAAAAGGAACTTTTGAAGGATGTCTTGAGATCGTAGTTAATATTTACAATATTTTTTTCCAGAGAAGAATTCCAACCAACTGATTAAGATAAGAAACCTTATGGTGTAACTCAAAGGTTGGAAGCGTCCTGTATTTTTTTGGGGGGGGGGTGGCGGAGGGAAGCTTCCAGTATTTTTAGGAACATAATTTATATGTTCAGGGCACATTAAATGCACATAATATGGTCAATAGATTTATCTGAAATTTCTCAAATATCTTAAATCTTATAGAGATAACATATTTTTAAAAAATTCCTTATTGGCAAACACAGCTTGAATTATCTAGCTATTCAAAATATGCCAGTAAAGAATAACTTAAGAAATAACTTGATTACACAATAATTTTCCATAACAATTTCCAAGGGCAATCTTAATCATAATAAACATACTCTAAGCATAATTAGGGATAATAAGTAATTATACGAAGTGAATATATTTGTATACAAATAAAATGGAAAAGTAGTAAATGTTCTAAGTTATTTCTAAATATTATAATGAATGGATAAAAAAATATAATGAATGGATATTTCACTCAAGCCTGGCCTTAGAAAAAAGGCCACTTAAATTATGAATTATGATTTGGAGTATGGCTTGCATACCTTCTAATTTAAAAGTCTCTTCCCTCTTTTGTGTGTGTGTGTGTGTGTGTGTGTGTGTCAAATCCTCAACTAGCTTCAAAAGTGTTAATAACATAATAAAGTAAATAAAGGCTGCAAACTGACACCAAGAAAACTGAATTCAGCTGCCATTTTTGCCTTGGGAAAGCCCTGGTTTTGTTTTCCTCAAACCAGATTATTAGAATACTTCTCTCAAGGGATTGCTAGGAGAAGCACATGAGGAAACGTTTGTTAAGAGCCCGTTTAAAGCCATTAAGTATCATGTTCAGCAACTAGCACGTTGTAAGGGATTAGGGCAGCTGATAATAACCAAACTACTTAAGAATGGTCCAGAAGGACAAAGATAGATGATGGTATCCAGTCATGATCTGGCTGCTGCTGACGCTTGGTGTATTTGGAATCTAAAAGACTTGTGGGATGGGAGTCTCAAAGCCCTTTGTGTCTAAATGGGTTTGTATGATTGAATCAGAACTATTTTTGTTTTAAGTCATAGCAAAGAATGTAATTCCTAAATGTTGCTGAAGATCAATCAGACTTAGGTTTCATATTTTTATGTTTAAAATAGTAAATTGAAATTAACACTAATTTAATCTTAGCAAATAATAAGTTGAAAGTAAATTTTCTAAATATCTTAATAAATTATAACTAGAGTAGACTGATACACACGAGTTATAATTTGACAACTTCTTTTGGTTACAACTTTCCTAAAAAGCACCAACTCTTTTTAATTATTTTAAGGGTTTTCCAGAATAGAACTTAAAAGACAAAATAGGCAGGCTCTTTAGATATCTCAGTATCTATGAAATTACAGTTTGTGGAGCTATTATTGACATTGGTATGAATGATTTCTATAGCACAGAATCACAATTTATTAGCAATGCTTTCTTGCCTGAGTGACATTTTTCACATTACCTACGTTCTTTGTCCTGGAGTGTTTTCAAATCTTTGCTGTTGATTAAATTCTAGGTCAGGCAATTGCTAACATCTCTAAAATATAATATTTTTGAAATAGCTTTGAAAATGCTATTTCATTCACATATTCTGGAAGAGTTTCTTTTCCTTTATAAAACCATATGTTCAGCTCCTATCATATATTCCCAATTCAAAAAACCTTCTGTCTTATGATGCGTCACATCAATCAACAAGGTGTTTATTTGGAAGACATTTGGTCGTGAGCTATAAAATTCCTTCCAGATACAAATTAAATGAAACCCCAGCATATAGTTCTCCATCATTCATCATTCGAGGTAGTTGGACAAGACAGGCTTTAATGACTTGAAAAGCTCTTCCAAGGGCAAGTGCTTCTCCAGATGAAAAGCTCTTCCAAGGGCAAGTGCTTCTCCAGACATTTTGGTGTGAAAAATACTATGGTTACACTGAACTTGTGCCCAGTTTCTCTCCAGCAAAATATATTTCTGGGTCTTTTTGAGAAAACCTATTGAAAGAACATAATATCCCTGAGCAACTCTCAATTTCTTTAAAATTAAGAAAGAAAAAAGAGGGGCGCCTGGGTGGCTCAGTGGGTTAAAGCCTCTGCTTTCGGCTCAGGTCGTGACCCCGGCGTCCTGGGATCGAGCCCCGCATCGGGCTCTCTGCTCAGCGGGGAGCCTGCTTCCCCTCTCTCTCTCTCTGTCTACCTATGATCTCTCTCTGTCAAATAAATAAATAAAATCTTTAAAAAAAAAAAAGAAAAAGAAAAGAAAAACTCTCTCTCTCTCTCCTATCTCTCTTTTCCTCCCTTCCTCCTTTCCTCTGGCCATTTTTCTGCCTCTCCCACCTCCCTGTTGCCCTCTACCCTTCATTTGAACCTTTTTCAAATGACTGTTACAACCAGAGATTGGCTGAAGTCTACACATAGACATAACATAGAAATGGACAAACATCTGATAAATAGTGATGACTTGATTTATATAGAAGGGTAGATTTTCTAAATGGAAAATCATTTTGTTTTCATTTTCCATGCAAATAAGACTTCACCTGAATTTCCATTAGCCTCAGGAGTATTTCTATTTTACTTTTATTTAACCATTCATACCATTTCTGAACATATTACTAAACATTAATAGCATAAAAAAGAAGAAGAGCTCTTAAGACAGAGTGAATCATATAATGAGAACCATTTTGTGTGGCCAAGTGTATTTTCTTCATTTTTGGAATGCAAAAGTTTTCTCAGTATTGTTATTTAAAAACAAAAATATGTGTTTAATCAGCATATGAAATATAAGACGCAATGAAACTTCATAATGAAGTGAACATGTAAATGTAATCACTTAGCATCATAAAACTAATTAACAGCAGAGAGGATGAGTTTTTTCACCTTTGGTAGTTCTGATTCTGTTTTAATTTTCTTTATCATAATTACAGTAAAGAATATTCTCAAAAGTTAATTCCTTTTGGTTTAAGGGCATCTATTGTAGTTACATTTTTTATGTGCGTTACTCTAGAAGCAAATGCAAAGATGTCACTGTGCCATCATGTTTAGCAGCTGAGAATCATCAGGTAGAGAGACTTGCTTGCCTTCTCATTGTTGGTAGAGTTTACCATCCAATTCTCATTAGGAAGAGTATATAGACAATAAGTCACGTTGGTTAAATCTTAATGCATAGGTATCTTTTATGTTTAAAAGGATAATTCAATAGGAAAATACAATTCTATTTTATGTTTAGTTATAAATTGGAGTCATATTTACCATAAGATTTATTAAAACTTGCCATTGTAAATTTTTAAAATAATAAATATATGAATTGACGATAGGAATGCTATTTAATTCATTTCCTCCTCCTTTCCCCCTTCCTTCCTTCATCTCTTTCTCTTTCTTCCTTACTTTTTTTCAAACATTAAGCACCCACACTGAGCAAAACAAAGGGATGAGAAGTACATTTATCGGTGTTTCCCCGGAATTCTTTCCTGCCATAATGATGCCTTCCCTATCACAGATTTTACTCTTGTCAGACTTTTTAACTTGCCAATTTGATTAGGAAAGTGAGATGAGCTGAGGTTCATCATTTGAATTTTGGAGCTTTTAAGTCTGTAGAGACGCAGCCAACATCTACCACTGACGTTCTGACTCACGTGGATGGAGGTGACAACTGCAGACTGTATCCCTTGCAGAAAGTTCCTTAAAAACACTCTTCTTATGCCTCCACAGTCATTCTCTTCAATATTTCTTATTAATGTGTTTTAATTGCAGTAGCAGTGAGGTGTAAGAAAAATCACTGAGTCAGTGTCAAGGGTCCTTTACTAATCAGTTGTGTGTGAACCTCAGACACAGCTCATTAATCATAGTGTTGCATTTCTCTCTCCCGCGGCACAGAGATAGTGCCATCAGCTAGAGCCATCTCGCACTGCCACTGCCAGGATCTACTGAAATAATGAATATGAGAAAGCTTTGAACAGAACAGGGTACTGAGGAAAGACAAGGACTTACTATTTTTAACATAGAATGTATGTGATGTTTTCCCAAACCCTTGAAAAAATTTTTGGTTTACTTTCCTACAATAAAAGCATATGGTATTGACATCATTTCTGGATTCCAAAAATACAGACATAAATGTACTGCGTCATCACTGCATGTAACACATGCAACACTTCTAAGACAAACTCCACTCGGAACAGTTAAGATACTAAGAAAATGAAAACTATCCTGCAGCATTATGAATGAATCCACTTTGAAATCTAATGACCATTATTTATTTCCTCAGCCTTCCATGCATATATTGAGAATATGTTATTATTTTTAAACTTGGGAAATTTTCCCAGGAATGACAAACACTGTGAGCAATTAAATAAACTATCTACATTAAACTGCACTCCTTAGATTTTAAGTCATAATCCTGAGGTTCATGAAGGTTTAAGTGTTACACACAAGTCACCCAACTCAGGAGGACTGGAGCTGAAATAGTAATAATGTCTTCTGATTCTCAGTCTAGGTTTCCTTTTTACTATCTATCTACCACATGGAACAAAAACTGTGTAGGGCATTTATGTGTCTGATCAATAATATCAACTAGCATGATCTCTTCTTTGCCACCATTTTGTTTGACACAAAGTGGTTATTCAAGCTACTCTGGGACCCTCTTCTCCCTGCGTGGCAGTTTTGGTAGTGAATGCAAAAATCTTATTCATGTATCCCATATATTCTAGATTTCCCTTATACACAGACTCCACATAAGGCAAGTTTCATGATTTTTCCATATAAAAGACACATGCATCATTGGATGAATCTGAAAAGCTGACAAATGACAGGAAGATCAAGCAGTCTGCCTTTTTTTTTTCTAACTTTATGAAATTTTTCATGTTTTATTATCTATCTACTCAGATAAAATTAGGTGGGACACATTTTTAATGCTTCCAATAAATAAGAAAAATGTGCCTGCAGCATGAAAAATCCTGTGACTGCCTTGTGTTATTTGCAACAGATGAATCTAATTTGTATTCAGACATCAGTGCTATAACTAACTAGAGAAATAAAATGGATGTCTATGACCTCTCTTCAATTATTTAGTAAGGATAAAGTGTCAAGTGGCTAAAAGTAATGATGCTGTGGCTATATATAGTGTTACACTTATTAGATAGTGTTACACCTATGGTGTTAGACCTATTAGATAGAAATTCAAGATGGAATATACACATATACAGGCATACAGACAATAGACTAATAGCGGTGAAGGTTAAGCAACCTATAATCACCATGACTCTTGGGACACTCAAGTATTTACACTTTAATTAGTTGGTGTTGACAAGAGACTTAAAATCCTTTTTCCCCCATTAATATGCAGATAGAATGCTATTTTTCAAAACATTTATATATTAGAAAACAAGTTATTTGAAGTTCAAGAATTTATCTATTGAGCAGTAGAGCAGAATTCATTCATCCATGACGCAGTCCTTCTAGATCAGGGATATAAGGACTTTTTTTAAAAAGATCTTAAATGTGTAATAAGGTACAGTACATAAACTAAATGTAGAGTGCCATTCTGGATTAACCTTAAATGCAGGAAGCTTTGTTCATGTATTCCGTACACATCCTCAGATTTCCCTTGTGCACAGACTCCACATAAGGCAAATTTCCTATTTTTAAAACTTGCATACCCAAGTAGATATGCTAATGCTAACTATAACTTCTTAAAAAGCAACAAGAAAATATAATTCACAAATCAGCACGTGGTTTGTCCTATCACACACTCAAGACAAAGCATTACTATTTGAGTGTCACAATCAAAGTATACATTATTGTTCCACATTTTAGAAACTACTGAAATAATGGGAATATGTGGGATATAATTTTAACACAGGATCCTGCATGCTTTTCTGCAACTGTCATACACCAAACATTTTACTCTGGAGATAATCCCTTCCTTAGGCACCAATGGCTGGACATGAGACACTGACTATTTTGGCAGAGGTCACAATCAAACAATGGATTCATGACAATGATATAAAAAAGCAGACAGCTTTTGTGTAAGTCAGGAACATTCAGACATTTAATTTAGAATGAATATTCCTGTCCTCTTTTTCCTTCTCTTCAATGTAAGGATTATATGATTGGTGGGAAGAGATAAGGAAAGATTACATCAGTAAGGATGGCTCCTGATTCAAAACTTAAAAGGTTCAAAAGACCAACTGCCATTTTATGGCAGCAGGAGGATATGGAAACAACCCACTTGTGGGTTGTTGTGTCTTTTTTTTTGTTTTTGTTTTTAATTTATTTGACAGTGCGAGACACAGTGAGAGAGGGAACACAAGCAGGGGGAGTGGGAAAGGGAGAAGCAGGCTTCTGGCTGAGCAAGGAGCCCGATGCGGAACTTGATCCCAGGATCCTGGGATCAAACCTGAGCCGAAGGCAGACGCTGAACGACTGAGCCACCCAGGTGTCCCTTGTTTTTTTGCTTGTTTGTTTTTTGTTTGTTTGTTTTGTTTTATTTTGTCATGTTTTTCTAGGAGGAATAGCTAATTAACACCTTGCAACAGACCACTGACTAGTGTATAGGAACATTCTTCCTCACCAATTTCTGTGATCAACCCTCACTCAGCAACTCAGGAACCTAGAGCATTGGAACCAGAAATGGAGGTGAAGAACTTGGACATCTGCAGGAGTAGTATGAAGAGCTGCTCGTTCAGATGGCCACGGAGGGAAATACATATCTGAGTCCTAGATAATGAAAAAAAGATCCTCTTTTGGTACAAGTATGAGTCAGAGAGAATTTAAACACAACACACTTTTTTTTTTTTTTTTTTTTTTTTTTTTTTTTTAAGATCTAAGGAAAGGAAGGACCGGTTTGGGAAAGGCACGAAAGAAGCACACTGATCAGATTCTTTCTGCCCACATGTGGATTTTTCCAAAGGAATTAATGACGATGGTCTCAGTTCAGTGTTGACACAGAATACTTCCCCCACATAGGTTACAAGCGTTGTGATGTAAAAATTTGGAAATACATGACTAACTTTGTTTTAAGACACTTATGTTGTCAAACTTCTTATATAAGTCTTAATTTCTGAGATGTTCAAACTAAAACAGTTCTTAAGTTACATATATATTTGAGTAATGATTAAATAAAAAAATAAAAAAATTAAGGAAAGGATAGCATACCACTAACCTTCTGATAAACGAAGGACATTATTCTCAATATTATTTCACATATCTTGGAAATATTTCTATTTTTAATTTACCTCAAAATAATTACATACACCCTTGTCATAATACATTAATGAAAGCATCTTATGGTCTCTTCTAAAAAACCCAAACTCCTTAATTTCTATTTCCTTCTTCAACTTGTATGAAGTATAAAATCCAGGAAAGATATAAAGGAGACACTAAAGCCCAGGAAGATTTGTGGGGTGCCTGAGTGGCTCAGTCTGTTGGGTGTCTGACTCTCGATTTCAGACTCTCAATTTTGGCTCAGGTCATGATCTCAGGGTTATGAGATGGAGCCATGAGTTGGGATCCAAGCTTGGTGGGGAGTCTGCTTGAGATTCTGTCTTTCTCTCTGCCCCTCCCCCCTCCTTTATTTCAGGTGCACTTTCTTTCTGTCTCGTAAATAAATAAATAAAAACTTAAAAAAAAAAATAAAGCCCAGAATGATCTGTGATTTATCCAGGCTCTGGAATTGTTTGTAAATAGAAATATACCTGAGCCCATCTACATTTCTCGATCCCCATCATCACCACAGCAAGCCAAGACAGTATCATCTTTCACTTGAGACTAAATAATGGATTAATAACTGGTTCCTATTTCTTCACTTCTTTATTTCACTTCCTATGCTGAAGTTGGGTGATCTTTTAAAAAAAATCCAAATATGTACATATATTCTCTTGTTTAAAAGTTTGAAGATTTCTTATTGCAAAAGGTTAAAAAAATATTCAACATGAGTAAAAGTTGTGACTCATCTAGCCATGCCTTCCTCTCCAGAGTCCTTTCTCACCACCCTCCTACAGTGTTCCAGTAACTCTAGATTTCCTTAATAGGCCAACCCTTTGCTCACCTGAGGGATTTTCCGATGCCTTTCCTTCGGCTGGAACATTGTTCCCTTTGCTATGGCTGACTTATTATTCACATCCTCCAGATCTCATAGTAAAGCCTTTTCCACAGTAAAAACAAAGGTTCTCTGAGCCTCCAGTCTAAAGTAGTCACTTATACTGTCTCAAGGCAATATCTATTTTTCTTACTCCAATTAGATTATAATTTGTAGTTATGAACTTTTTGCTATCTAATTTCTCTAGAACCCTACCTTACTTCACGACTGTTTCTAGTTGTTTTGCGTTCAATATCCTGCACCTAGCAAGGGCATAGCTAGTAGAAAACCACTAACTAATAAACATTTGTGAAAGACTGACTAAATGATTGAGGAGATGGATAGGTGCGTGAATGGGTAGCAGACAAGGCTAATCTCCAAGAGGTGAAAGTGCTTAACAGTCAAGTGGATAGGGTCCATTGTGGCTAGGTTAAAATCCCAGGTTGGTTACTTATTTTCTCTGTGAGATTGGACAAGTCAATAAACTTTCTAAGCCTTTTTAAAAGTTTTATGATTTTGGTCTTCCTAGAATAGTAAAATTGAAATGACTTGTAGAATAAGAAAGTTAGCAAAAATGTAAAAATGAAGAACTGCCGTGTTAATAAGTTATTGAAAGTTGGTGAAAGGTCAAGAACACAGGTGTTTGGACTCTTAGATTAGAAAGAAACAAAAAGACTGCCTGAAAGGAGGAGCACGAATAGCATATGGGTGTAGAAAGAAGGAAGTAAGAACAGGTGATAAGAAAGATGGAGGAGAAAAGGAGTGTAGAAGTTCATGACCAATGCGTTTCTTTTCCCATTGGAGCAAATATTTATTTTGTAATGAAAATATCCACATAATGTCTGTGCCTTAATTTCAAGCAAAATGTTTTTCAGTGAAATTATCTATCTAGTCTTTTTTCTTACCTTTATATAACAATGTTTGTTCTCAATTACTATGAAGGCAAGAAAACAAAAACAAAAAATTGTGCGAGTGAAAAGGAAGGGCCATTTTCCAAGAACTTTCAAATGACTTTTACAATGTTTTCAATTTAAATGGGCAGAAACTTGGACAAAAAACCCCCAGGATTTACATTAAAAATGATATTAAAGTTGCATATATTTGAAAATATGTTTTCCCGTGTCCTACTAGTAGCAAGGGATCTTTTTTTTTTTTTTTACATCGTCAAAAATAATGACTTTTGACATAAAAGTAGATAACCTAAATATAATTTTGTTTGGTTGCCTGCAACATCTCAATCCATATATTCCAATGGTAACACATAACCCAGTACTTTTAATAATAGCATATTTTCTTAATAACTGATGTAACACATAAGAGCTAAAGCTACGTTCAGTTCTTTGGACCGGGGCTTGCTAAAAACAAACAAAAAACAAAAAAAGGAAAGAGAGGAACAATTTGAAGGTTACAATTCTCTGCAACAAGAAGAAGAGATGATAATAGATCATACTAACTGCTTCTAACTAGCTAATGCTAAGCTGGCTTTCTCGTAGGAGTTTGGGCAATGAAAGAGATAAAAACAGCTATGGATGCCCTCTGAGACTGGGGGAGAAGTCCCCTGCTTATCCAAACCGACATATGTGACGGCACACAGTGATGCTGGGCCCACTTGGTGACTTCTGTGCTGGCTGTATTCCGTAGCAAGTCCTCCCATGTCGGCATCCCGATTGAACTCATTAAGCTGAGGTTTGAATGGAGGAGAACTGTAATTCTCATCCTGCTGCTCTGTGGAAGGAGAAAGTAGCTCCCTAACTCCAACCTCGCCACCTTTCATCCCCTGATAACACAGTAAAGGATCCTTATGAACTCACTAGAAGACACGGGAGCCCAAATAACACGCCTCAGCGACCGCTGGGGGCCACCTGTTTCACATGTGTTTATTAAATTCTGGAAATAAACATGACAGCTAAAATTTTTAATCAAAATAAATCCGAATTTGTAGCCTTGTAGTAGCCCTTTAAACAACTTACGGTCATAAAATCTCAGGGCATTTGAGCTCTGCCTGTACTAATCAAAAGAAAAGGTAGTTTCTGGGTGCCTGGTGGCTCAGTGGGTTAAAGCCTCTGCCTTTGGCTCCGTCATGATCCCAGAGTCCTGGGATCAAGTCCCGAAAGGGGCTCTCTGCTCAGCAGGGAGCCTGCTTCCTCCTCCTCCTCTCTTTCTCTCTGCCTGCCTCTCCCGCTACTTGAGATATCTATCTGTCAAATAAATAAAATCTTAAAAAAAAAAAAAAGTTAGTTTCCTTAGTTTTAAGGAAAAGCAAGCATCTAATAAACTCTAGCTGGAACTTACTAGTCTCCATTTAAGCTTTCTTTACAGCTTACCCTCCCTTACTGCCATTTAAGTCCTCTGAAAATAGGTAATAAAATATAGCACTAGGCATGATTTTGCATGGTTACTAGACTGTCAGCCCAGGGCTGTCTCCATGTCTTTAAATTTTCCTCTTCTCCTACAAAGGTGCTTTACAGGTGGAGAACATTCAGCAAATACTTCCTGATGACATTGGCAATATTACAGAATTCAGTCTCTTAAAATTTCATCATTACATTTAAAATAAAGCAGCAAAATAGATACAGAAAGTAAACAAGATCCAGAAGATTAATTTGGTTTTACAAAGATTAATGGCACTCTCTGATTTTATAAGCAACCTCATTAATAAATATTTATTGGGTCCTTCCTGGTGACAGGGCCCTGGTCTTGGTAGTATGGGTTAAACACTCATTATTTCCATGCACTCTGCCGAGACAGGACTCACTGCGTCTTCCCAAATGAGCCCCACACTTGCCTCTTCCTGGGAACAATATGAATCATTTACAAGAGTTAGCATTGAAAAGCACAGTTGATGGGGTAGCATTTATTATAAAACATACTCATCTGAAGCAGTAATTGTTCTGCTACCAGGGCACAACCCTTTATAACACCCCTTAAACAGTTTTTTTATGAAGATGGAACTTTAATTTTTTTCAGCAGCTACCAAGTGCAATGCTCGAGTACCTTTCCTCATTTGTTTTTCATCATGTATCACTACCCAGAGGCCATCATTAGCTAATTTGCTGATTTATGGTTGCAGTTTATGAGCTTTAAACAATGCTAACCCATTTTTGTTCCTTCCTCCTTGCACTGGCAGATGAAGAATGTCTGTCCTTTATATCCTGAGCTGTGTAAAGAAAATGCACCTCGCCCCATGTGTTCTTGGCTTCTGTGACATCGGAAATTGCTGCCTTCTTGCTTTCCCGCTGGATCTTAACCGAAAGCCATGTTTACCTAGCTACCCAATCTTAAAGCTGCTAAGGTTCTTCGCGCTGCCACCTCTGACAAAACAAGGTCAGAGCGCCGGTTTAGCATGTGAATCTAATAGCTATTATTTATGCAGTATTAGAGTGACATACATACTGAAGAGCAAATTTGGTTACCGCTGTGTAGGCTGACAGGGCCTGGCATCCTGGCTGTGCGAGACGTGTTTTCATTATTCGATGAGACGCACACGTTCACATTCAAAACTTGTTGTGAATAATGACAGTCTATATTCCCTTTGCGTGTGTGACCCAAATTTCACAGTGAAGAGGGGAGAGATTCTGCCTGCCTCCTAGTCCCGACTGAGTAGTTTGTCCCATGTGTCAAAAAAGCGGAGAAGGCGCCAGTGAGCCACGGCATAAGAGGGCTTCTACATCCGCTGACAAAACACACACAACAGATGGACGATAATAAGTGCTGGCGAGAGGATGGAGTAACTGGAACCCTCGCGCGTTGCTGGTAGGAATAGAAAGTGGTGCGGTGGCTTTGGAAAACTGTCTGGCAGCTCCACAAAGAGTTAAACACAGCTATTGTATGACCCGGCAACTCCACTCCTGGGTATATACCAAGAGAATTGAAAATATACCCACCCAAAAGCTTGTGCACAAGTGTTCAATGCAGCACTATTCATAACAGCCAAAAAGTGGAAACCACCCAAATTGCCCTCAACTGATGAACGGATAAACAAAATGTAGCATACTCACAAGACGGAATACTGTTCAGCCCTGAAAAGGAGCAAAGTACTCACACGTGCTGCAACATAGATGAACTTTGATATATTAGGCTAAGTGAAAGAAGCCAGACACGAAAGGCCACAGGTAGGACTCCATTTTTAGGAGCTATCCAGAATAAGCAAATACACAGAGACTGAAAGGAGACCAGCACTGGCCAGGGTCTGAGGGAGAGTAGAATGGGCTGTGAGTGACCGATAATGGGCACTGTTTCTTTTTGGAATGATAAAAATGTTCTAGAGTTAGTTTGTGGTGTTGGCTGCACAACTATCAATATACTAAAAAATCACTGAATTTTTACACTTTAAAAAGGTTTAGGTTATGGTATGTGAACTATATCTTTAAAAATACACATTATTATTGATGCCTTCATGAAGTGATAAGCATCTTCCTTTTAGACGTTGTTAGGCCATTATTTTTCCACATGCTCATAGAAAGCTTATTTGGACTAATTTCTTTTGAGAAGTATTTCAAGTATAAATATTTCAACTACATTTTTATTTAAAAATCCCAGGATTCCATTTAAAAATATAATTTTAAAAAAGATTTATTTATTTCAGAGACAGCACTCGAGAGCTGGGGTGGGGCAAAGGAGAGAGAGAATCTCAAGCAGATTCCATCCTGAGAACGGAGCCCTATCTGCCAACCAACCTAGATCCCACAGACTACTGAGCTACCCAGGCGCCCCTTAAAAATATAATTGTTAATGCCCCCAATTATCATTTATTATTTTTTACCTCTCTTTTTATTGAATGAACCCCTAATTCTCTTTGTATGAATTTCTTTAATGTGCTTAACATGGTAATCTTTTCTGTTTAAGATAATGAGAATTAAACCATCGCTAACATTCACACTTGTTTAAAAATCTAAGCTGGTTTTTTTTGTTGTTTTTTTTCGGCGGGGGGGGGGGTTCTTCTATTGCCTTTGGGTAGGGGAAGAAGGAATGGGATCATGCTATTTTTACGTGTTGATTCTGTTCCTGGAAGTCCAATGAAGATAGAGTTCTATCTTTCAGACAAGAATAACTTCATTTTTAAAGCCTCAATGCCATATTTCTCAAAATCTATTCCATGATTTCAGTACTTTATTACCTTTCACTGGGACTGTAAAAATGATCTCTTAACCGGTGTGGGTCCTTCTCGCCCCACCTCTTTGACTTCCCCACGCACTGAATCTTCAAAGCACATTCTGTTACAGTGTTCCTCTCTTCAAAAACCTTCACTACCACTTTCTTTTTGATCTTGGTATAACTTCCAAGATGGTATTTTGACTTTTCTTCCTACCACACATCCCACTAATTCCTGTATGTGCTTTATAGTGCAGGAGCCGGATCTGTTCCTTCCTCTTTCCTATTTTCTTGCACATTCTTGTCATGATCCTTGGGATCTCCTGCCGCCTACATTCATTTCACGCCACCCACGCCCATTGATACTCCATCCTTTTCCCAGGGCTCGTGTCCATCATAGGTAACACGGAAATCTCATGAAAGCAAAAGCTTTGTCTTGTTCCCTGCTGTAACCCCAGTGACTACAAGAGTGCCTGACACGAAGGAGAAATTCAAACACGAAAGAAGTAAATAAGTCATAGATAAAACTAATCTATGGTTAAATGAAGGAACTTACAGCTTCTGTATATCCTTCCTGATATTCCAATTCTCTCTCCTCCTGAACTCACGTAAAACTACGGTTTCACTGTACTAAATACTCTGCTATATGTTTTCCTGGAGTATTTATCTTTACCTTCCTTGTCTCTCATTCATGTCTTATTTCCAGCATTTTATTTCACCCTGCCTTGAATGTGGTCTCTGTTCAATCAATTTTTGTTCATTAAATTAATCAACACAGCTCAATATCCCTTCTTTAGAAATTGTATCTACTTTGCATTTGTTTCCCCTACAGGCTGGTTTACATAAATATTACACGCTTAGAGAGAGAAAATGTGCTGAACAGAGAACAAGGTAAACCCTACGAATTTTAATTATTTAGTGTTTATTTAGTATGATATATGTCATGATATACTTCCTTTGGGAATTTTGAATTTTACGGAATCTCTGTTTAAAATAAGTATGATTGACACGAGCCCACACAAATAAAAATCATTAAAAAAAAACACCTCGTGGCTTTTGATGCAAACATGTATATTAGGGCATTTTCCTATTTTCCAGTAGTATGTGATGGCACAGGATGTATCACTTCCCAGTTCTGACTCACCTTTGGGATCAGAGTTGATGCCAATGGAATTTTAGAATATGCCTCACTAACTGCTATTGGTTGTGGATGTGAGGAAACTAAGTCTAAGATCTCAATCTCTTTCCACCATTCTTTCAAAGGAACACTAGTAGAGTTTCATAGAAGCTGTACCTCCTTCATTTATTTAATATTACTGTAATAACCATTGCTAGGCAAGGTAACATAGACCAAGTTCTAGACTACTGATCAAATTATATTTTGCATGGATAATACCTTATATGTCAACTTATAAGTGAATTTTTCATGTAACAGGGAACCTAAACCACAGTTGCTACCCTTATTTACCCCAACCAAAGTGACTACAACTCCCATATAATGAATCGTATTGCCATGTCCCATACGTGTCGCTGCCTTCTTGCCGGGTTACACAGTGCCCGGTTGGTGTCTACCTGTTGCCAATGAGGTGAAAAAGTCTGCCTGAGCTGAGTTTTGTTCTATTTTGAATAGTTCCCCATTTAAATATGTTTCCACCTCAGAAACTGGAGTTAGCACTTAAAAATACTACTTGCAAATACAGTTTTCTCTGTCTACTAAGAAGTCCTGCAGTAATTACAGAGATTTATAATTCAATTCTCAAAACTAGAAGATACTCTTTATAAGCCTTAAACACCTGTATAAGGCAAGAACTCCAAAAATAAACACCACAAAAACTGGTGGTTCTAAAACTGTAAGATAAAGGCCTTGCAAAAGAAATATACCTGATAAACACAGGCCATTATCGAGTAATTTGTAGCGAGAAAAGAGCAAAACATTGAAAAAAATTACATTTACAATAATTTTTCCTTCAGTGTCTTTTAAAAATAGAATAAAAGTGTTACTTTGTTCCAGTGAAATGACAGTTATGGCAATTCATGTATGATGGTTTTTAGTGCAGTAGAGACAGAGAGTAAATAAATTATAACAAACAAAGTTTTCCTGAGAAAGTTACCTCCATTTCAACATTTACTGAGTGAAAATTTCATTTTATATCAAGTGTATTATGGTCATTTAATACAAACCATAGGAACTCACCTAGATGAAGAAAGTGGTTCTACCTTTTCTTTTGTCTTATAAGGTCACACAGTGTTTCTCCCAGTGTTGACCTTCTACGATGTTAAGGACAAACACAAATTAAAAATAAGAGGTAGCTTCTTCCTGGTGAAAATAAGGGATTTCCTTCCCCTCTTTTTCTCAGGGTATTTACTGTGAAAACTTGTGATTCTAAATACTTCCTCCTCTCTTTGAAATGTGTATAAATCCTTCTGAAGATCCGATGGGCTTTTGTCAGCCTTCTGACCCAGGGATGTGTTTCTCAAAGACCAGCTGTCATCTCCGTGAAATGTAAACATCAAGAGAGAGAACACCCCTGTGTCCCAGTTTCTGTGGGAAGGCAGGATTGTAACTTTGGTGGGTGTCTTGCTCCAAGTTGCAAAACTACCTATACTCATCCTTATGAGTGTTGTTTTATCCTCATGAGAAGTTTGTTTTTCCTCTGGATAAAGCCAATTAGGCAACAGGGATGGTCACCCCGGTAGCCAGATAAAATTCGGATAAACTATGAGTGACAAAGGGTGCTGCCAATTCCTCTCACTCCATGACTAGGTATTGTTTATCTTGGAAACATATGTGGGAAGGGTTGTGTCTATTTGGCTATATAAAAAGGGGAGATTTCTTTCTGTTTTTGCATTCTTATAGTGGATTGCCTGTGGTGTGCAGCACATTCTGGTGTAATGCTTGTTCAATAATAGACCTGGCTTGTTTTTTCTGTACTATGTTTGTGGAAAGGATTTCTGTATTGGGAGAAGATTTTGCTTTTAATTATATTTCCCCCAACAATTTGGAAATTATTAATAGAGAGATGTATGCTATTTGGAGCAATAAATGTAATTGTTTAACTGTATTCCACGGGTTAGAAAACATTTGGTAAAGTCCTTTAAAATGATTGCTTCTGCTTAATGTTATGAACTGATTTTATTGTTGTTACACTGAGAAATCACTGCCCTCTCACAACGGGGATTTGTTCGATACTTTTGCTTCCTCTTCTCCTTGGTTTACTGGCACACTTTTGGTAATCTCTAACCCCTCATCTCTAGCCAACCATCTGTTACCGCACTAGCTGTTCAAGTTCGGTTTAGTAAGCAACTGCTTGAGTAGCATCATGTGCCGGGCTATCCACAGGAGTTACAGGTGCAAGACATGGCAAGGTATTCATGGGCAAGTGCTTTCAGGAACCAGCTTTTTCAACAAGTCTCCTAATTCTGATGCAGGTGGTCTGCAGCCCACATTTTATGAAACTCCATTTATGAAACATACTGTTCTATTTCCTTCTACATCCAAACTCCTAAAGCTTAACAAATCTACAGAAAATTGCTTAACATACATTCGAGAACGAGCAGGTGGCAAGGTTGTATGCACTGTGCTAATAGGTAGAAAATTCTCCATCTACAAATAAAGGCAGAAGGAAATGCTCCAGAAACTGTATGTTAAAAGAGATGGAGGTCTATTTTCTCTTTATTGGATTCCAGGAGTTTGATATATTGTATCTGTTCTTCAATGCATGATAGCTCATGTCATCCCTTTAAGGAATTTCCCCAGTCACTGAAACCTGACATGCCTGGCCCACCTCAGAATCTGGCCGTCACTCATTCATATCTCTTTTACTATATTTATCAAAATGTATCCCAAGATGTCTGTATCTCCCTTTCACGCCGTGAACTACTTGAAGATAGGATAAATTTCTTATTTATACTTTCAACCTACGTTGAGTTGAAAAGCAGACACACGATGTATAATTTTGAATAGTCAAATAAATGTATCTCCACATGCATTTGAATTTATGCACTTCATTGCCAGAAAAATTATTCAAAACTTTGAAGAAAAGCAAAAAGATGAACAGCACACTCTTCAAATATCACACAGAAGCAACAGCTACCCAAGGACTATCTAGGGATGAATTTGACTCAGCTCACTGTTTACTCTTCATTAAAGGTCCTAGATTTTGCTTGCTAACTTGTGGATTTTCTCCAGTAGAGATGCAAATAATTTTTGTCTGGTGGAACAGATAGCCATAAAGATTGATGGCCTGTTAGATACTAACCAGTTTGTATCTAATTAACCAGTTTCTATGCTGCCTTGACATTTCTTTGTTAAACTGCCTATAAATACCTTTACTTCTCAAATGCTCCCTGAACTGATTACAGTATTACTGCTCCCCCCTCATTAATTTATGAGTTAAATAGAATCTTTGGCACAGATTCCCATAATATTTGGCTGGCAGTAATGATTTCGCCTCTTTGAAAATTAAACTTTAACAGTAATACGTTGCTTTATTAAAAGAAGTATTTCTGTTTTCAAACATCACTTAGAAATTGCTTACATGTTAATAAAAGGTACGCTACTTTGAAACATTTCCCTTATAAAAGAAATAACTTACGAAGTACAAAACCTTAAGGTTTATTCAACTAAAAAAATCTCCTTAATCAACTCTAAAGTGGATAAATTAGCATCTTTTTGGGGATTATTAATAATAGGCTGGTTTTAACCATTAACCTGCTAAGTCTAAGAAAATGTAGCTGTCCTTAGCACTGACTTTGGATTTCAATGGCCTGACAAGTAATGCCCCTCAGAGAAAAGAGATTTTTTTTTTAACTAAATCTTTCCCAATGACACAGAAGGAGCTTTCAATGAGAATCATAAAATGCTATTAATACGAATCACAGACCACAATTAAGCTCCTTTACAATTTTATAGCAGATAAAGATCTTTTAAGATCTCCCTTGTGCTTAAAGGTTTGCTAGAACCAATCTTCACCTTATGGTGGAAACCGAGAATTGCATGCTGCCCATCGGGCACTGTGGGAAGATCCCTGGCTCACTGACTGGGGTGGAAATGGACCAATATCCATGGACCATCTTAATGTCTGTGAGAACACTAATATCAATACAGAGTCCAAAATCTCATACCCACAAGTCAGACTTCCAATATAGCTCAGCTTTAATAAACTCCCTTGGTACCTGCTTTTTGACCACCCCTATCACTATTATTACATGCTTAACTAAGTGTGAATACTTAATATTTTAGGGAAAGAATAATCATCTTTTTTACACTATTGGGAAATATATTGGTATTTCTGAAAAATTCATCTATTCCAGTTTGGAGACTTCTGTAAATATTTGCAGTTTTCTCTAGCCACGTGGATGCTGATTTACTTATCTAAGTATGGTTTGCTTATAACCTATACTAATCACACTTCCACAAAGGATTTTAGGCACCTGCTCTTTGAAAAGTTCAGAGTTGATCATCAGGGTCATTTGGCCTAAAATTTATTTAAAATACACAAAAGTGTTTTCTATTAAAGTTGAATTATAATAATTTCAGGCCCTAGTCTAATTTCAAATATTGAATTGCTCCTCTCAGTTTAGTGCAGACAGTTGCTGAGGGGAGGCGAAGGCAATGTTTCTGAAGGGAGTGGTAGTGGGTCTCTTAGATCCACTCCCCAGGGGTGGGTCTAAGAGAACCCAGGGCAACAAGGATGCTTTAGAACACTGACCTCCCTTCTCCCACCTACATCACTGTTGTCACAAGCCATTACCAAAGGGATTTTATTATATGCTTCAGGCCTGTTCTTGTTGAAGAAGGTTGTAAATAATTTTTTTAAATTTATTTATTTGACAGACAGAGATCATAAGTAGGCAGAGAGTCAGGCAGAGAGAGAGAGGTGGGGGAAGCAGGCTCCCTGCTGAGCAGAGAGCCTGATGCAGGGCTTGATCCCAGGGTCCTGGGATCCCAGGACCTGAGCCGAAGGCAGAGGCTTTAACCCACTGAGCCACCCAGGCGTCCCGAAGGTTGTAAATAATTTGTCTGAGAAAGAGAAAATGCCTCTTGAATGGTCCTTTTAACCAGTACTCTGGCCACAACATGTTTGAGGACCTCAGGTCTTCCATCCTCAGCTGTTCCGCAGCCTTCCTGCTGGTCACTCATTTCCGTTTTTTCTCTAATCACGTCTACCCTCTGTAGTGTTGTTAGGATTAACAAACCCCAAACAAATATGACTATTTTATTTCCTTATCTAAAAATGTCTCCTGGAAAACTGAGCAAAAAAATATACCCTATTTGCTTTAATACAGTGTAAATCCTGCCTTTGATTAAGAAAAATTTATAAAGAGATATAACAAAAACATAAAATGGAATGTGGGCCAGCAATTCTAGTTCTCTTAAGTGATTTATGGAAGTAGTCTATAAATTGTGTGTGTGTGTGTGTGTGTGTGTGTGCGCAGCATTGTGTTTACTTTTGTTATTTATAATAGAAAATTAAAAACCTCCTACAACTATGACCATGGTTTATTAAGGATCACTTTAATTAACTCTGCCACCACCCCAAATTAAATAGGAACAACCTACTGAAATGTCAAGGCCCCGTTCTCTTTACCGTTGTACACACACACACACACACACTTTTGGGTACTGTGCTGTTAGGATGTTGCCCTTGACCAGTGAGCTCTCAGCTGTGACCAGACTGTCTGTCCTGCCTTTGGCATTTACAGAGCTGGTACTGGGTATCTTTACTTTCCTTAGTCTTGGATTCGGCCCTTTTCTATGGACTCAGTAGAGCTTTTCTCTGTTCCTTGAGCCTTACATTATTTCAGTGAGTTTTTGCCTAAATTACAGCTTTTTAGTGCCTACTTCCAAATCTAATCATTGAGTTGTTGTCTAACAAAGCTATTCTTAGTTTATAACCATTAAATGTATTTGTCATAAACTTTAACAACTTACAGCTATTAAAACTATGTATTAACACTACGTAATATTGAAGAAAAGTAACAAATTGCATAAACATAATTATATTTATGCCACCAAAAGCCTAGACACTGGAAGAAGGACTAGAAGGAAATGAGCTAAAATATTAACAAAGTCCTTTGTCTCTTCTCTTCTTTCATCCTGCTGACTTTCTGGAATCTACTGAATGGAGAAATGTAATGAAAAGCAAAAGTTAGGGGCGCCTGGGTGGCTCAGTCAGTTAAGCGTCTACCTTCAGCTCAGGTCATGATCCTGGTGTCCTGGGATCAAGCCCCACATCGGGTTTCCTGTTCGGCGGGAAACCTGCTCCCCCACCACCCCCGGGTCAAGCTGTCTCTTGTTATCTCTGTCGCTATCTCTGTCTCTCAAATAAATAAATACAATCTTTAAATAAAAAAAAAGCAAAGGTTACTTAAACAATTTGATAAACATTGAATATATGTCAAAAATACATCAAATGTATACCAATATGTACATCATATATATGTCATATATATGTCATAGTATATATACACTAACATATACAGCAAATGTATATATCAAATATACAAGTTTATGGATCGATCTGTATATAAAATTGCTAACTGATACACATCTGCAGGAAGAAAAGCAGTATTTTATGTTTGCTGAATTTTATCTCTGTATCCAGTAGGATGCGGGTCAGGAAACATAAACCCCCAAATAGAGTTAGTTTAACCAAGATGAAATTTCATTGCTTTTTGCCTAAAAATCAAGGTGGATGGTTTAGGATCGATGTGGTTTTCTAAATGTCAGCTCCTTCTATTACTGTTGCTCTATCCTGCACAACTTTGACCTCAAGGTCGATGTGGTAGCATCTTCTGTTCTGACAACTGGCTGAATGAATGGAGAATCGAGAAAGAGGATCTTTTACACTGTCCTTAGAATTATTTTTAGAAACTTCCATAGAACATTTTACATTGGCCAGAACCCATTCACATGTCTCCACCCGGCTAGGGAAAGCAAGATTGAACAAGCTAGTCTCTATGCAGAATTTCCATGGCACAGATATAGAGAAGAATTATTAAAGATAAAAAACTCACCATTTCGGTCACAGTGTCAAGAAATCTGCAAATTTCAAAATGCAGTTGTCAAAGTCAAACTGTGAAACATTGTTCTCTCCTTGGCACTTTTACAGTATACTCTAAATTTTTCTTCTGCCTCCTTATTCTATCAACATCTCCTTTGGCTTATATCATCTTGATTTGAATTTCCTAATTCTTTTAGAATTTTATTCATTTTCTTCTCTCCTAATTTTCACTGCTAGTGAGGTAGACAACAGGTAACGGATTTGTCTGAAACCTGCTGGCTACTGTATTTTCCTGCTAATAACAGAAACAAAGCCTCCTTCATTTTTATTTCTTTGTAACAGTTACTTACTTATTTTTACTCAGTACAGATGACTGAGTTTGAAGGAAGCTCCCCAAATCTTTATAAACCCATTTAAATTTCATGGTTTTAATTCATCTGAAAAAAAGAATAATATTGTTGGGTATGATGAAAAGCTTATATTAGAGTTGCTTTCTTTTGAAAGATTATTTCTTTAGTGGGAAGCGTTACTTGGAGAATTTCTTGTGCTTCTTAGGTTTTTGGAAGAAAACAGATTTAGAAGGTTTCTTCCCAGGTTACTTAAGTTGGTATGGTGTTGTGTTTACATAAATTGAGTAAAAAGAACTTTAAGATCTAACTTTCACTATATATGTTACAAGAAATGATTAAACCTTTCTCTTAAATTTCCATGACTTTTTATGGTATTTTTTTCTGTACAGCCATCAACGTAACTATACCTGTAGCTTAAAAATTGTCACAAATAATCAATAGCATTCATGGTAAAGAACAGGCAAGTATTGTGAAGAAATAAAAAATTAAAAAAAAAAAACACAAGGCTGGCATTACACCTTATTTTCTTTCCATGTCTCTTCAAAATAATCTTCTCTGGGCTCTGAAAGAATCTATAATCAATCTTTCCGTGGATAATGAAAGATATAACTATTTATTACATATTTAAAAAAACGACCATTGGAATTGTCACAACATTTTTAAGGAACAGTAAGATACAGGTATTGTTGCCAGAGTGAACCCCAGCAACTTATATACGCAGAGCTTCCCTTGAAGTTTTTGGAATTGATGGAACAGTATGATCAGTATGATCTCATAAACCTCAAACAGGGTAATGGCGATGTGATTATAAATCATTTTTTGCAATTCCTGCTCTCCATAATCCTTTGAAATTATTTGTGTCCGATAATCTTCCTTTCATTAAAGAATAAAATACGACATTATGTGGATTTTTCATTGATGGTATACTTCTGTGTATATGACAAATCTATTCAACTTATTATATTATGATGCATCTCATATTATATCATATCATTTATCATGTTATGTTATGTTATAATTGTATAACCCCTGAAAAAGGCCAGAGCCAACAAATACTCAAAAGTCAAGTAACAGGGACTCACCATGAAGAATTAAATGCATTCAAGATTGGCATAATGGCATGAGTTTAAATTAGCCATACTGTTAAATAACCAGACCTGTTGGGTTGGTTTTTCTATTTCGGACACAGCATAATGAGGATTTCAGAAGTATGTATTCCTACTCTCTATTCTACAATCCTTTTAACACCATTTGTATCTGACAGGCTTAATACTGTATTTCAAAGAACCTTTCCTGCAATTAATATGACAACAAAAAACAACATAATGTAATCCAACATTTTGTTTCTTTATGATCTGAAAGGGCTAAACTTACTCATAAAGGTATATATTACTCAATATTGAATTTTTAAATTTAGTTTTCTATTTTTATCAGCCAAGCAATTTAGAATCTGACATAATATAGTTATTTTTAAGTATTAGTTTTTTTCTATATTCTATCTTCACACCTACCCTATAACTTTTAATTTTAGTTCAAATTTTGACTCTTGACCCTTATAAAGATGTAACCACTTGAAATTTTATGGAAAATATGCACTTACAACATTTAACTTACTGAGCTACATTATATCAAGACTGTCTCTTACCTTATAAACACCTATAGCTTCCTGGGGAAAAAATATTTGCAAACTAGAACTGATTGGGGGTTAATACCCAAAATATATAAAGAACTCATACAACTCATGGCAATAGCAGTAATAATATTACTAATATAACAATAATAATATTATTATAACAATATTAGTAATATAATATTAATAATATAATAATCACAATAATATAATCAATAATAAAAGCAATAATAACAATCCAATTAAAAATAGGCAAAGGGGGGTGCCTGGGTGGTTCAGTTGGTTAAGCAACTGTCTTGGGCTTAGGTCAGAATCCTGGAGTCCTGGGATCAAGTCCCACATTGGGCTCCCTGCTTGGTGGGGAGTCTGCTTCTCCCTCTGACCCTCCCTCTTCTCATGTTCTCTCTCTCATTCTCTATCTCTCAAATAAATAAATCAAATCTTTAAAAAATGAAAATAAAGTTATAAATAAATAAATAAAAATAGGCAAAGGACCTGAATAGACATTTTCTAAATAAGGTACACAAAAGGCAAACAGATACATAAAAAGATGCTTAACATCACTAGTCTTAGGGAAAAGCAAATTAAAACCAAAACGGGATATCACCTTACACCTGTTGGAATAGCCAACATCCCAAAGGTAAGAGATAACAAATACTGGCATGTATGTGGAGAAAGGGTAACCCTTGTGCATTACTGATGGGATTATAAATTGGTACAGCCACAATGGAAAACAGTGTGGAAGATCCTTAAAAAATTAAAAATAAAACCTACCATGTGATCCAGCAATTCCACTTCCAATATATCCAAAGGAAATGAAAATACCAACTTGAAAAACATATCTGCATCCCCGTGTTCACAGTAGGATTATTTACAATTAGCCAAGACATAGAAACAACTACGTGTCAGCTGATGGATGAGTGGATAAAGTAGTTGATATCTAGATACAGATATATAATGGAATATTATTCAGCATAAAAAATGAGGAAGTCCTACCATTTGTGACAACATGGATGGATCTTGAAGGCATTATGTTAAGTGAAATGTCACTTATAGATAGAAATATATTCTATCTCGGGACGCCTGGGTGGCTCAGTTGGTTAAGCAGCTGCCTTCGGCTCAGGTCATGATCCCAGCGTCCTGGGATCGAGTCCCACATCGGGCTCCTTGCTCGGCAGGGAGCCTGCTTCTCCCTCTGCCTCTGCCTGCCATTCTGTCTGCCTGTGCTCGCTCTCCCTCTCTCTCTCTGGCAAATAAATAAATAAAATCTTTAAAAAAAAAAAAAAAAAAAAGAAATATATTCTATCTCATTTGTATCTTCTTTAAATTACTAACTTTATAATGTAATATATAATAGCAGTTTCTACATAAGAGTTGTATATTTGCCACATTCTTTAGGAACCCATACAACTTATATCATCTATATAGTGAATATTCAACTTACTGTATAGTTGCATAGATACTGTAAGTTGTAAGTTTAAAATTATGTCTACAGGTGGATAAAGACTTATAAAGAAAAGGGGAAAAAATAAAAGTTATTTCCAGAAAGACCATGGGTGAGAAATTCAGTGAAAGCTTTTTAGACCTCAGCGAGAAGGACAAAATATATTTTAAAATATATATCTATATACTTAATTTTATAGATGCACAGGTATAAAATAAAGGAATTCTTAGGATCCTCAAATGATTCAAAAGTGTGATTCCAGAAAAGTTAAAAAACTATGAGACCAAACTTTTCCTTAGAATATCTCCTTACATGCACGCTGCCTAATGCTTGATTTTTGATAGGCTGTATACATGTCTGGGACAGGAGATGTGAATGAGAAGAAATTTTTGAAATTACAAACTTTCTAGAACTGATGAAAAATGCTAACCCACAAGTTTAGGAAATCTTAAAAATTCAGAGTAGAATAAAGAAAAATAAATCTATAATTAGACATTTCATAGTAAGGAAACATGTAAAATAATTATATTAATAATTTTTAAAAAGTGCATCATGTATTAAAGCAATAAAGAAATATAAGACATCTAAACCTAAAAGATATGGAAGACTTACAGAGAAAAGCAGGAGAGGCACCTGGATGGCATGGTTAGTTAAGCATCAAATTCTTGGTTTTGGCTCAGGTCATGATCTCATGGGTCATGAGACTGAGCCCTTTTTTGGGCTGTGCACTCAGTGTGGAGTCTGCTTGAGACTCTCTCCCTCTCCCTCCGCCCCTATGCCTTGTGCTCTCTCTCTCTAAAATGAACAAATAAATCTTAAAAAAAAAAAAAAAAACAAGAGAGAGAAAAGGATGAAACTTTTTGAAAATAATTAAGGAGGAGTTAAATAGATATGCCATCTACAGGATAGGGTACTCAATCTCATAAAGATTTTAATTCTGTCCCACATAATATATCAATACAATTTTTATGAAGAAGAGGACCAAAGGAATCTAAGATGGTCGTGAGGAGGAAGAAGAAACAGAGGTCTTTGATGCATACACATCAGAATTTAATTTAAAAGCAATGAAAACTAAGCTGGTATTATATAGGCTTGCGAAAAGAAAAACTGGAAACCAGAGCTTGAAAATTTATTTACACACACATAAAAGCCTGATATGTAAAAGAACTGGTACCACACATTTGTGGACAGGACTAGGCTCCTCAATACATTACACTGATTTAATGGGTGATCCATGAAGGGGGGAAAAAACAAAACAAAACAAAACCTAAATCTCTTCACTTACCATACATAAAGTCTGTTCCTGGCCAAGTGATGTGGAAGGAAAAGCAATGCCTTTTTAGGGGCGCCTGGGTGGCTCAGTGGGTTGTGTCTGCCTTCAGCTCAGTTCATGATCCCAGAGTCCTGGATGGAGCCCCTCATTGGGCTCCCTGCTCAGTGGGGAGTCTGCTTCTCCCTCTGCCCATCACCCCACTCTTGTGCACTCTCTCTCTCAAATAAATAAACTCTTTTAAAAGGAAAACTTATGGAAAGATTATTTTTTTAAGAGTTTTTTTAGAACATTTTATTTATTTGACAGGGAGAGAGAGAGAGGAAGAGAGCACAAGGAACGGAGTTGGGGGGAGAGGTAAGGGGCAGAGTGAGAGGGAGAAGCAGGCTTCCCATCCGGCAGAGAGCTGGACGTGGGGCTAGATGTCAGGACCCCACGATGATGACTTGAGCTGAAGGCAGACAGACGCTTAAGCGACTGAGCCACCCAGGCACCTTATGGGAAGATTCTTATTATCTCAGAATAGGAAAGGATTTCTTAGTTAAAAACACAAAAATCACATTCTATAAAAGGAAAACTGATACATTCTGCCACATTCAAAGAATCACCTATATTCACTAGACATCAAAAAAGAATGAAAGATGACCCACAAGCCCAGGGATGATTTAAGAAACAAATAGCAGTGACAAAGGGTTGGTATTTAGAATATATAAAGAACCCTTACAAATAAATGCAAAAGACAACCCAGTAGAAAAACAGGAATAAGTCAAGCATGCATTTCCCAAAAGAGAGAAGAGCAACAGGCGATAAATATATGAAAATATAAGAAATCTCATTAGCAATCATAAAAATGCAAATCAAAGCCACAATAAAATCTGATTTCATATTTGGTTATTTGGTAAGAATGTGGAGTAATAAGGACTATAATAACATACTAGATAATTTATGTGGTTACTGCCTAGAATGGCAATTTATCTAAAAAAAACTGAACATTTTCATTCCCTGTGGCCCAGCACCAGTAAGCAGGCACAAGAATCTTCATGGCATTGTTCACAAAAGCAAAACAAAAGAGAGAGAAAGAGAGAGAGTACCCAAATGTTCATACACAATAAAATGGATTTTTAAAAAAATTCTGGTTTATATATTGGTGAAAATGCACAAGCTACAGGTATTTATATGTATATGAATAAACCTTAAAATTAAGATTATGCATAGTCTGAATCCTTTTAATAAAGTTTAAAAGAAACAAAACTAAACAATACATATATAAGTGTTTTTGAGCTACATTTTTAAGTGACAAAGCAAGGGGATGATTATTATTCAGCTCAGGATATTATATCTGAGAGGCTTTGTGGGCATATGATTGAAAAAAGATACATGGGAGGCTTGAGACAGGTAACACTTTAGCTTTTAATCTGTGTGTTTTATGTATATTTATTTTATGAATATTATTATTTAAACTGTACACATTAATGATATAAAATCTCATATGCATGCAACTTTTCATGGCAATAAAGAATAATGAACGAAACTATTAGGATAATGGGATTATTGAATTTTTAATTTTTGAAAATTGCCTTTGATTATATAATACTGTTTCTACGTTAAATAGTAGAGGAATTGATTCATTTGTAGGGCAATTTTCACATAAGAAATAGTAACCAGCATTCATTACACACATGGATAAAAATAACTTTAGTAATAAATGTCTTCATCAAAAATAAATACTGAGAAGTAATTTTTTCCTAAGAAATCTAATCATTGACACCTATTTCTCACAAAATGCCTCATTTAGAATATTTGTCAATATTGTGTAAGAATTCATATGGATGAAAGAAAATAGCTGGCAGAACAAGTACAAAAGTAATCTCCCAATTTAGATCAAGAATTGATGTCATTGAGCCCCCTCCTACCTGAATGTGTGTACTGTCCCCCCCACCGCCACTTCTCCACCAAAACTGGTAATTACTGCTAAGCAAATACTTTATTTACCTAATCAGTAACTAGTCAATATTTGCTGAGATGCCTTTTTTTAATGTCTTCACCACAACGCTGGCCCTGGTAGAGAAAGCTGTGTGTTACACGAGTATACAACTCAATACAGGTGACAAGATGAGCACCTCATCTAAATCCGTCTGAGAGATCTCAACCATGAGAGTCAAACATATCTGAACGAGAACATGTGAACAAACGAGGAAGTTAGGCGGAGGTTAGCCTCGATGAATATGGCACAGCCTTCTCCATCCTACCCCCATCGTGTGTTAGTCTGGGAGTCTAATTAGAACCCATGCCACGATTTAAAAGCTTCCTGGGATTTCTTATATCCTTCCTTCCCCTGGCAGGGGTTCCACATCTCTTTTCAGCTCTCTGGCTAGACTGTTAAGTCATTCCTTTAATTGATTTTTTATGGACCACTTCTGTTTGCAAAATAATGTAGGAAATAAACAAGAATACAACCGCCCTCAGGAGGGCATACAATCTAGGGGAAGAGGCAGCAAGTACGTAATTAACTACATTAAAGGTGGACTGAACAAAACATCACTTTTTAAGGTGTGAAAGGAACGGTGGTATGAATTCGGGGTTGGGGACCTGAAAGTTTAGGTACACCCATCAAATGTAAGAGTGTGTGTGTGTGTGTGTGTGTGTGTGTGTGTGTGTGTTTGAAAAGTTGAAAGAATTACGTATAGAGTAAAACTGGGAAGGTGAGAAAATGCATATAATGTTCTAGCATAGTAAATAGGTCAGGCTGAAGGTAGGGTTTATAAAATCAGGATATGCGGGAAAATAAAGCAGGAAGTCAAGCTTGTCCATAAAAATCAAGTTCCAGGGTAAACGAGAACACTTCATAATATATGCATGTCGTATGTGCTAATAAATGAAAGTCTTTCCAATCTCTTTTACTCAGTTTCCACTCTTGCCTGAAGGTGGGACTCTTCATAATGTGTACAATTCAGACTTTGTTAGGACTGATGCAGGTGTAACTCTGGAAAATGGATTGCAATTATCTCTCCGGAGCTACCTGTCCTTCACAGACCGGAGGAAGCCTTGACCAGGAAACTTTCCACATTTCCATGCAAGAATACATCTATCCTTCCACTGAATTGTGTCATGACTGTAACATATGTGATTAAAATCAAGCTGCTAACAGGTATCAAGGACAAATATGACTTTTCACCTTCTCTTGTCAACTTGATGCTTTAAGCTCCATGCCCGTAATGGTTAATTTTATATTCCTTTATTTCTGAAGTCAAACTAGCATATTGGCTATGACTCCTCAAATTTAAAATGAACTGTCATCACCTGTACTTATTTATTAGATTATTACATTCTTTTTTTTTTCTTTTTGTCACTGGCTGCATGGTTTTGATTTTTTCTGCTGCTTCTCTCTCATGTTGGGGCAATCTGAAAAGACTCAGGTTTGCTCCTCTGGGATTTAAGAAAAATGCCAGCAAGCAAACATTATTTATTTATTTGTTTGTATATGTGGAGTATCCTAGAGCTAGAGTAGTTGACAAATAAATGACCAACTTGAAAGATGGGGTTTTGTAACCTGTTCCAATTTCTCACTTTATGGTCTCCGAACCATTACCTTGAAATTCAGTTGTTCCCTCTCTGCCTTACTGATTGCTGAAGTCTCTAAGTGGCATTAATGTCAAATCTAAGGTGCTAAATTTTATAACAAGATCAATTTTCACAACATTTTTACTGCCAAATACATTTTTTAAAGGATGCATTAAATTTGAGTCTGTCCAAAGCACGATGGCTAACAGGTTCTTTCAGGAGAAAACAAGTGGTGTAGTTGTGTGAATATTTATCTGACAGCAGCTTACAATACTAGATTATTACAAATGGCAGGGACATAGCACGACCAGTGAGGTGACACAGGAGAATTTATCATCAGAAGTAGGTAGCTTTATAGAATATTGGTATTACTGTACCTACATTCTTCTAAAAATTATGAGGAGCCAAGCTCATTTATCATTTAGTAAGACATGTCCCTGCACAGTGCTTCCATCACCCAGCCTTCGGAAGCTCTGCTGAAAATGAGATTTTTTTTTTTCTTTAATGGTATTCAGCTGTTCTAGTAAGCAATCTGGCAGTGTGCTGCATCACATATGTATCTTTAAATGAAAAGGGCGGGAGGGGCTCGGAATGGAAATAATTCTATACAAACTTCCATCTCTGACAGGGACTGATGGAGTGAATTTGATATGGTTTTAGGGGATGTTTTATCCCTCCTCTTTAACATTCAGCTCCTGTGAGAAAAGGAGACGCCTCAGGTAATTCACAGACGCTCAGATTCCAGGGTCTTCTTTCTGCGGTCTTTGCACAAATATGTTCCTTATAAATTTGATTCTGATGTCCGTCATGAGATAAATACAAAATACAGTGGAGGCTAGAGGTTGGCTAATTAAATACAAAATACAGTAGACTAGAGGTTGGCTAATTAAATACAAAATGCAGTAGACTAATTAAGCTAATTAAGGCTAATTAAGGCCCATGGACCAATGGTGGTAGTTTCGCAGACACGCTGTGGCTCCCACTCACCTGCATGCCATGTAGAGTGCTTTTGTGCTAAAATGGCGAAGTTGAGTAGTTGTGACACAGACTGTATTTCCCACAAAGCCAAAAATGTTTACTTTCAGGCTCTCTACAGGAAAGGTTTGCTGACCCCTGCGCTGGACCAGCAGTGCCGTGGACTCTCTAGATATCTTGATTCTGGTTTGTGTGAAGAACCCGAAGGAACAGGACAATCATTTCCAGAGAGTTGGAAATGACCAGAAAATATAATGGGGTAATGACAGTTCCACAATTCCTGTAGAACAACTTCCAAATACTCTCCTAGGAGTGCAAGTAGAAAATTCAATGGAGGCTATATGGAAGAGGAAAAGAATCTTTCCAGCAATTGGAAAGCTCTAGTTTTTCTTCCCTCTGCCTCACCTGCAATGCTTTTGGGCTTTGTGCTTCCCTCTTTGACTCAGCCTGGTTAGCTCCCTTGGGGCTTCCAGCTCACCCAACCCTACACCATTCCCCTGAGGGGCTGCAGAGGTCCTGCCAACAGAGAACCAACTTCTGAGATAATATATAAAACTACCAGGCAAAACAAAATAAAACACTTGTTCCTCACTATTATGTAACTGGGGCAAGGGCTAAAATTGCCTTTGACAGATGGATGTTTCTAAAAAAAAATAGTGTAAAAACCACTGCATTATGATATTATGCTTAAAACATTTCTTTAGAAAGTGGTTCAGAGCATTTGGCTGAAAAAAATCCGTAGTCATGATATGACTATATTATATTATCTTACTTAGAGTTTAAAAAAAAATCATTTTTCTCTTCTAGATCTTTTTAAAATCTGATTAAAAATTGTGGTTTTCATAAACAATCATCAAAGATGGTTCCTAACTGAAGCTTTTATCACAATATAGATAAACTGGAAAAGGAAAAGAGGTGTGATTTAAAAACTAATATTGAGATGGTAGGGGAAATGGGAAGATGTTGGTCAAAGGGGACAAACTCCCACCTATAAGATAAATAAGATCTGGGGATCCAATGTACAGCATTTTTGACTATAATCGATAATACTTATTATATACAGAGTAGATCTTCAATGTTACCACCACACACACAAAACAAAAGTAGTTACGTGTTAACTCACGTTATTGTAACAGTTCTGTAATATATACATGTATGTAACCATGACATTGTATACTTTGTGCTTATGTGTGTTATATGTCACAAATATGTTATATGTGTTATACGATATAACTCAGTAAAGATGGAAAAAGAAGCTAATTGCCATATTTTTTTTTTAAAAAGGACAAGTATTTTCTGGAATAAATGACTTTTAAGCCCAAAAGTAAATAATAAAATTCTATGTTTAGATTACCTAAAGTCCTTTGAACAATGACGAGAATTCTGGAGTTAGTTTGGTCTAATTAATTTACTCTATTTTCCATAATGTCTCCCATTGTTTTCTCATCTATCGCACTTCTACTGAGATTATTACATAGGCTCTCAATGGTGATTCTTGTCTTTGGCAGCTACTTGCCACAGTCCCTGCTGATAAGCACAGCTACATTGATCCTGAGATGCCTCAGTAACATTCGATTAAATTCATACGATTAAATTCTCTTCCAGTAATTTTTTCCCACAACTCATTTTATTACTTTGCCCCAACTCATCTTTCATGTCTCCCCACACCCCTGCAAAGTCCTTGTTTTTATTGGTTTACTATAGACCAGGAAGATTTACCAGATGGTTCCTTTGAATATCCTGCTCATTTCTTTTCTATTGGTATCATCTGTAACTAACCGTCCAAACGATATTTTTGCTAAGCTTCCCCACAGACAGCAGAGCAGGGTGGGCTGGAGCCAGGCTGTTTGGTGTGAAATCCCAGCCCTGCCGCTCCTTACCTGGATCATGTGGGCTTATCTACTGCACACCTCCCGACGCGTAATTTTTCCTATAAGAAAGTAATCGTGCTTAGCTCACAGAACTGCGGGGAAGGTAACTTGAGTGTACGTGTGTGAAGCACTTCCACAAGTACCTGCCATGTGTTAACTACCATACTGTGAAAGCTTGGAGACTAAGGGCACTATCCTTGGAATCTTATTTATATATACCAGCCCTGCCACTTCCTGGCTAGCTCACTGTGGGCATACTACTTAACCTCTTTAAAGTTCAGTTTCTTCAATTGTAAAATGGGAATAATACTAACATAATAACGCTGTGGTAAATATTAAATGTTAAAGGTAAATAACTTTGCAAAGTGTCTCTGTATAATAACTATATAGACTCACAGTGAGTTCTTAATTATAGTAATTGTTTCCATTATCATTATTAAAATAATAATTATTATCCTTGTTGGGTTTTCTGGCTACTTTTAATATTGTAGATTTCCGAAGAATTTTAGTATGCATATAACTGCTCCAGTCTTTTCTATCCTGACTACTCTAAAGTTGAAGATTATTGGTTGCTTTTCCCCTAAATACCTGTATTTGCACTGTATCAAATAGCATTAGAACTGATTAGTTCTTTGACCTGAGTGGAAGCAAAGCAAATAAAAAAATATTACAGATACATTTAGTTTAATGGGATTTCCAGCATGTGTCATAACTACTTTATACTGAGTTTGTGAGGTAGGTCAGGAAAATACCAGTACGTATCTAACAATGAAGTCTTGAGTCCTCTCACAAATTACATTCTGCCCTGCACCTGTAAGCTTTGATTTTGGTCCAAGTGTGTTACCTGTCGTCCTTTTAAAGCCAGGAGCTTTGCCATTACATCTGTATATCCAACATGGTATTAGTTTTGAAGACAGACCTGCCTGGCTCTGCTATCAACCTATCAATCTATGACAGATTTACCTAATCTTTGAACCCAAACCTCGTTAACGGAAAAACAGGGATTATACTGCCTGCTTTTCATCATTGTTGTGAGATTATGCATGTAAAATCCCTGACATACAATAGACACCCCCTTAAAGTGACCACCTTTTTTAATCCCTCATCCCTCTTCTTGTGGAAATTAACATCTTATAGAATGGGCATTCAATAAACATTAAGTTGAATTGAATCAAATAGCACAATACATTTTGATATTTTAAATATATATATGAATTTAATATATCAAGAATTATACAATTAAGAATAAACAGCAGAGTATATTTTAATATATTAAGAATATATTTGATATATATCAAAGTTGCTGCTAACTTACCGCTATATAAATTTAACATTTTTCTCTCTTGCTTTGTGATTTATTTTTGTTTTTATTCTTCGTCAAAATCTCATTTGGAAATGAAACACAGTTAACACAGTAAGCCTGTGAGGTCACTTACTATATCCTCATAATATTATGTATGTAAAGTTAAGAACTTGGAATTTTGTATTTTAGGCAATAGGAAAAGTTTGATGTTTCTTAACAAAGGAGTGACAAGATAAAGTTAGAATTTTAGGAAAACTCATCTGAGTCTAGCATTTGAAACAAAGAAAGAATCAAAAAAGGACTTTTATGTTTTGGGGGTTCAACTAAACAGAAGTAGACAATTGGGGAGGAATCCTAACTTGGGAGATGTTGCAGAATGGTTTAGATGCATGGGTGTAGGAAGAGAGGTACAGTTAGAATGGAAATAACTGGAGACTCTCGAACATATAGGTCAATAGGGAGAATCAAGGTTTAAGACAGCTTTAGAAATGAAAGCTGAAAATGTGGTGTTAGGAGAAAATATGGTGTTATAAGCCCTGTAAGGAGCTTACAATAGAAAAAAAAGGAGAATACATCTGGATGAAACCTGTTTGTTTGGGAAGAAATTTTAACGGAGATTGTTTTCTGGGATGAAGAGGATTTGGTAGATTTATTTGGGCTCATTATTTGCCACTAAGAAAATGATCATCTATCCTGTATCAAATTGTAAAACTGTATTTTCTTATGTAAAAGAAAATCTTAAATGTGATCTAGGTATGAAATGAAATATATGTTTTGTTTCCTTATAGTTAATGCTTTATGTTTGTAATTCCATTCTGTAGTTTATTGCTTAAAATGCTTTAACTCACTTTTGGCAGCTAAAACAGAACAGACATGTTTGGTAAAAATCTGGTTTCAAGCAGGAGTCAATTTTGGCTTAATGAGTGAGCACTTTTTAACCTACTAACTCCACAGAGATATCTCCTCAAACCTTTTCCTACCTCCTGGGTATGTTTTCTATGTGATAGTAAACTAGACTCCTGTCTCCACAACTATTAACTCTGTAGTGCTGGGTAGGGTTTTGGAAGGAAGGAAGAGAGATCATGAGAAATGGATACTCTTACATGGTTTCGAGAAATACTGTTTCCAAGATGGAGCTACTTTGATAAATAAAGGAAGACTAGAGCCTCCCCCTTTTGTTTATATTTTCTCTTGGATTCTTTGGGAGTGACAAGTAGCTAACAAAAGTAATAATAAAATACAGAGGATATGTACCCGTGTGTGCTTGCCCATATGTGTATGTGTATGCGTCTGTGTTATATGTGTGACTTCTAGAAGGTTTTCAGGTTTCTGATGAGGGAAGACATAATAACGTTGGACCCTATAAACCTCACTGGTAGATTTACTTAGGGTGAGGGCTCAAACATCCCCCCCCTTTTTATTTATTCATTTGACACAGAGAGAGACAGAGATCACAAGCAGGCAGGCAGGCAGGCAGAGAGAGAGAGGGAAGCAGGCTCCCAGCTCAGCAGAGAGCGGGGCTTGATCCCAGGACCCTGAGATCATGACCTGAGCCAAAGGCAAAGGCTTAACCCACTGAGCCACCCAGGTGCCCCTCAGACATTTTCCTATGTCATCTTCTTGATGTATTCCTTGTAAATTTTAGAAAAGTTTGAACCTCAGCATGGGGCTGGAGGATGAGTCTAGTTAATTGGAAGATACATGAGAGAGTGCATTTGTGATTTTTCTGCTCTTTTGGTAACATCTATTAGAAAAAGCATTGTAAGAAAAGTCAGGAAACCAGGGGTGTGACTTTAGTTCAGTCATCCCTTTTCTGAACCTTAATTTCTTCAACATAAAATAAAGTAGTGGACTAGATAAGACCCTTTGTAACATCCAAAAGTGTATGATGGTCTTTTGCATTCAGGAGACCCTACATAAATGAAGTGAGGTGGGTGAGGTATATCAGATCATATCCCATTCTCTCTACAGATGTGGGACACTCTGACCAGGAAAGAGACCAAGATGAATTTCAGCAGGATGACAGGCAGAGCACTGGGAATTCTGCAGTCACAAGGGCCATCAGCTGCAGCTGTGGTCAGAAGAGGTCGTGGTGCGGTTCAGCCATCTGGCTCAGACAAATGGCCCGATGGTTTGGCTAAGGAATCCTCCTGATTTCTAAGCTTAGTTGAGTTAATTTGTCTATTTGCGAAAGTCTGTTATGTTATATTTCTACTAGAATTTCACCAGTGTGGAAGTCATATAACATTTAACAGCCAGAATGAACACCAGCTGGTGCTCTGTACTTGTATGGAGCAGATGAACATACCAGTGGTGGGTACCAGTTACTATTCTGGCGAGTTATTTATTATTTTGCAAAGGTATAAATTTCATCCATATTATTTCATAAAAAATATTGTCATGTAACAGAAATTACAATATGGGCTGACATTACAGCAAAAGACATTGGCTTTTCTTTTCAAGTAGTTACATCTAGTACTGCTAGGAGGGGAAGAACAAGAAGAATATTAAAAGCAAAATCTCTTTCCTTCCCTATGACACACATCCTCATGACTCACATCAAATGAGCTTGTTAATTTAATTTTTTTTTACATCAAGAATAGAAAAAAAAAAGGGGGGGTGGATTTTGGACTTCCTTGTGGAGGTTGAGAAGTAGAAAGAAAAGATCACCCGAGAAAACAAATTGCTCGTTCTCTGCCTCCCAAACCTTCTCTCTAGCCCTCACACCAGCTGCCCCCAATGGTCTCTCGCTCTGTTAGTACCATGGCTGTGGAAAATAGGAAACAGATCACTTTACGTGGATGTTTATAGATCATAGGTGAATATAATGAATATAATACACTAAGGGATATTTAAAAAAAAAAAAAAAAGCCCACTAGTGGCATACTCTCTACTTTGTTTCTAAGAAACATAAGGCAGAATTCAGCCACAACATGGTTTCATATAAAGGGAAAGTACAGGGGCGCCTGGGTGGCTCAGTGGGTTAAAGCCTCTGCCTTCGGCTCCGGTCATGATCTCAGGGTCCTGGGATCGAGCCCCGCATTGGGCTCTCTGCTCGGCGGGGAGCCTGCTTCCCTCTCTCTCCCTCTCTCTGCCTCTCTGCCTACTTGTGATCTCTGTCTGTCAAATAAATAAATAAAATAAAAAAGGGAAAGTACAGTTTCCTATCTCCAATAATGAAGAGAAATTGCCTTAATTCAAATGTTGAGATTATTAAAAGTTATTGCAAAGAACATTTGCAGCTTCCCCAGCAGTGCCTTTAACTCATAAGATACTACAGAAAATAATCACAAAGATCCGTGATGGATGGGAAGATTCAGCAGCTACTATTTTCAAGTTACAGGGGGGATCCATAAGGAAAGAGGGCCAAAATATGGATAGGGACTCAATCCTATGTGGCCACCCCTATTTGGTTTTTCTGCAAAAGCCCCTGGCAATCTAACTAGCTAGGCAAGTTATATTTAACTAAGTTCTGTTTGCCACAAAACCTTAAGGGTGGTGTTGACAAAACACATTGAACATTGCTTTTTGGCCAGCAAAAGAAAAATGATTTTAGGATTCTTATGTCTGATGGTCATCCTGTATAAGTCTTAATTTTTTTTTTTTTTTTGGGTGGGGACATAATCATCAAAATCATAATCAACTCAGAAGAAAAAAAAAGGATATAAAAACGATCAATTTGTACTCAACACAGCCTCTTAACATATCTATAGAAAGAAATTAAGGTTCAATTCACTTTTGTTATGAATCCTTGGGCCATGTGCATGAAGCAAAGATAGAAAATAAGATGACCTAAAATATATTAATAATATGAAAAAAAAAAAAAAGAGCAGTAGAACTTGTGAAGGCTGAAGAGGCAGTTTTGGGGACATTTTTGCCATGGCTCTCCTCCTTATGTCTATAGCAGACCCTGCAAAAAGATCGTAGGAGCAAAGCTGAGAGGAAACTTTAAAATACTTTATAATATTTTCCATCAGCTAACAGTTGACTGAAAAAGGCACATGGAGGAAACTTATTTTCATCTTTGTAAGTGTTACAAAAGCCATTAGTCATCGTGGTAATTATAAGGTACAGGTTTGGATACAATTGGATACAATCCTAAGTGGCCGATAGGAGAAACTGCATCTGTTCTAAAATGACTTAAAATCTAAAACATAATGCTAGAAGAAGGTTTGTTCGTTTCAACTTCAGAAGGAAAATGCACACAATTTCAGAGGATGTTGCCTTATATTAATGGGAAATAATTGAGTATTTTAATAGTCCTTAAATACTCCTACCTTTCTCTGGAGGTTTAAACCACAGCAGCATTATGTCCGTCCTATCATTTAAAAAAATATTTCATTACCTTCACATGTTTTGGTTAGTTTAAATATTAGTTACATTTCAAAAAAAAAAAATAATCCTACACTGTATTCCAGCAAATTAGTCTCTACTAAGAGGAGACTAGAGCATGAAACTCAAACAAGAATGTTTAATGGAATACAAATATCTAAATCTAGAAACTCTAATAAAAATCTCCTTTCATTGGATGAAGGCTCTTGGCTATTATACAGAAAACCACCACACGTGGTTCCCTCAAAATGCATTATAGATCAGGCTCATAATCTTTCCTTCCACAAAAATGGCACAAGAATTGATTTCAATTATCATTTAATACTTATTTCCCTCTCCTGTCAAAAAATGTTCCATACACATGAAATTGGAGGTTGGCAGCCTGAACTCATTTATGGAAATTTTAAGGACTATTGATTTACCAGTGAATTTTCTAGTTCTCTCATTGTTACTGGAAGGATGCCTCAGAGTTGTAATCAGATGATAGGATGGGCTTGCATGCTGATAGGCTTAGTTAAGACTGATGGAAAGAAAAGCTTTTCAAAAGTCTGTCAAAATGCATTTTATAAATTAGGTTAACATGATTGATTATGCATAGCCAAATTTCTCATGTAGCACTGAACTGACATTTCTTCTTGCTTTGTTGTATCCCCATACACCATTTTGGTATCTGGGTATTAAATGTTGGAAAAAATTTAAGGTAATTTAAAAATTAACTGGACTTACATCTTTGGAAACAGGGAACTATTTTGTGTACCTGAGGGTTTTGTTTTTGGTCTTTATGCTACACCAACATAGAGGCTACAAAAGAGTGTTTATTTAAGCAAATATTTGTGTTGTCAGTATATTTTTATAGGGAGTGATGGTCTGATGGACACTTCTGGAAATTGTGTGCATTTATCTGCACATTTAATTCTCCTATGAAATCTTTGTTAAAAGGAGAACATCTCAGGGCACCTGGGTGGCTCAGTTGTTAAGCATCTGCCTTCGGCTCAGGGTCATGATCCCGGGGTCCTGGGATTTAGTCCCACATCGGGCTCCCTGCTCAGAGGGAAGCCTGTTTATCCCTCTTCCACTCCCCCTGCTTGTGTTCCCCTCTCCTGCTATTTCCCTCTCTGTCAAATAGATGAATAAAATCTTAAAAAAATAATAATAAAGGAGAGCATTTCCACAAGGAGAACATCCTTTTCAACACTACTAACACAGCCACAGCTAAGTGCAGCCGAAAAGACTTTCAGTACTCTAAAGAAACTAAGGTTACACAGTCCCGTTTTTTTCTTTAAACAATACCCCACCCCACCCCTCCAGCCCTACATTTATCATCCACTTTCCTAATAAATGTTGCCATTATTTTCTTCTATGGGGACCAGACCAAGAGTTTGTGGGTCCTGAAGATATACAATTTTGCATTCTTTTAACAAAGGTTACAAAATTATGAATATGTATTCGGCATAAAAGTGAATATTTATTTTGAATGACAAAAGCAATCACAACTAATTAGAAGATTTTAAAAACTGAAAATACAAACATCACAAAATCCAGAAAATGGTACAGTATTTTTATTAACTAGTTGCCTAATAATACCCCTAGATTATTTTTCCTATTTTTTGAAGGCATAATTTTTGATCACCTTTACTATGACAATGCCTTTATCATATTTTCTGTAGAGAGGAGAGGAAATTCCGTTTTTTTCCTCTAGCATGGTTGACAAAACCTTTGTTATAATCAATAGTTTTGAAAGTTTCTTTCAGTTTCACAACTCATTAGTGGTTACATTCTAGACTATGAGGATTACTGTCAAGTTAGGGGAAGCCTCTATCAAGCTTCCCTCAGATCTGTCATCATGATATGATAGAGTTTTTGACAGAATATTTCTGGGCCCATACAATTCGAACCATGTTTCTCCACCACTAACCATGTATTTTCAGCACCAGTGTCTGAGTCCCCAGTTTAAATAACAGTGAGAACTGTGTCCATGAAGACTTGTATCATGACACCAGGGGAGACGGGAAGAGTATTCCTGGAATCATTTCTGTAACAGAGCACTAGCCATACCTAATCACACAAAATATCCGACTACACTGAAGGTAAAGGAACTCCACTTAGCATGATTTCACAAATGGCCTTATCTGCTAATACCACTTGAACCAAAGGCAAGTGTGACAGGTCAGGAAGTGATCTCAACTTACAGCAGGTGAAAGAATTTATTTCTGGAACTCAGAGACATGACCCTGTGAGCACCTGGATAAGCCTTGGAAAGGAGTTTCTTCAGCTTCAAAGTCCATTCTTCACTGCCTGGCCCCTCCCCACTCCAGCCCTCCCTCCTGTCCCACTCTTATCCCTCCTACAGCAAACATTGGTGTGAGCCTTGCCTGGTCCTTCCTATTCCTTTCATAACCTCTTGTCTTAAACCCTACCGTTTCCATTTTCAGTGTTTCGCCTGGATACTTTCAATCCCGTTCTTACGCTTACATAAGTCAAGGTCACATCTCATTAAACGTCATTGCTGTTGATTGCCTAAATATCTCCTCTTTCTTAACTGTTCTCCAACCCACCATAATAATTGAGAATTAGAAAACTGAGAATTAGGAACAATTGAGAATTATAAAATTCCCCCAAATCTTTATCTTCTGCTCATAAATCTTTAGGTAGCCTTTAATTCCAGTGGGTAATGCTAGACTCTCAGCCTTTGAGGTCAGCCTATATTATGTCCATGGCTGTCTTAAATGAATTCTATTTCCCCAAACCATTCTCTCGGATTCTTCAGACTTCCTTTGAAAGGTCCCTCTTCTTGCCTTCCCCCTTATCATTCCTTTCTGCAGGGAGCTTCCTACCTCTTCTTTCTACTTGTCAAAGCTAGACTTGCTCATCTTGGTCTGCTATTGCCATCTTCCTTGCTGTGTTAGAAGTTTTCTAAAACATCCAATGCCACGGTGATAACTCCCTTTACTGGAAGCAGGTGTGGTCTCTCTTTGACACTTAATATACGCTATTCATTTAATATTTATATAAAACATGTATATGTACATAAGTGTGCACAGCTATAACATCTTTCCAACAATATTATAAGAAGGTTCAATTCAATTGCTATCACTAAACACTTTACTATTAGAACTGCAAACATAAAATAAATTTAAGAAATACTTTCTTCCTTTAGGATGTTTAATTAAATCTTGTGAGAGAAGAGCAAAAATTACTTGCAGTACAAGGTAAAGAAAGAGTCCTATATAGCAATCACCTATGACATGTTAATAGTTAGACTAATTCTCTCTCTCCCACTAGATGGCAAGCTTTTCAGAGTAGAGGTCTTTTTAACCACAGCCTTTATATTTCCAGCACCTAGTTTCTTAAGATACTGAGTTTTCCATAGTCAGAGATATTCCTGTAGGGATGGGAGATGTCCTAAATACGGCTGAGGGGATTCAAACACTGACTAGGGGTCTGGATGGGAGGTATGAAGCACAAATGGTTTGTATTCGTGCATGTGAGTTCTCTGTGAGGCAAGCTTATGATGACAGAGATCCAGAGATCTGGAGACCGGAAACTGCATTCAAGTCTCAATTTCCTCATCTACTAAAATAGCTCATGAACAACTGGTCGTCATTTATTAAGAGATTAAGTGAACTAATACAGTGCCTGGAACCTGGTAGATACTCAAAAATTCATGTTTTGGTTTACCCTTTCTTAACATATTATCCACTGATAGAGCTGATCAGCTTCATATTTTGTCAGGTAGGAGATTTTCTGAACGCTACTCTTCAATTCCCGAAATCTACTTTAATCACAATGATGGATCTGTAAAATTTAAATGTACCTCTTAGTAGGAAGTCAGTGAAAAGAAACTTTAAAATATTTAAAGTCTGGATTAGGATGTGTAACCATGAGACACAAATTCACATTTTTTAAGACTCCACTAACACTAATGGCGGCTTTAAACAGCAATCTCCTTTACTGTGAGCTGTTGCTTGTCAGGCAAGCTGCAAGGAGTGGATTTGATTACATATATACATTCTGTGTGGTCAGAAATTTAATGCTGGGACCCAGCAGGGGAGAAAGAAAAGTCTGAAAAGAGAATTGGCTCCAGTGTCATTTATAATAAAGGGAACCTTTTCTAAGAAATTTTATCTGAAAGTTAAGAACTCCTTTGAGATTTTTACCATCAACTCAGCATGGTGCTATTATTTTGTTACTGAGACACTTAAACTTTTGTTTTTCTTACCCCTTACAGAGGAATCAATAGTTTAAAATTAGAGCAGAGAGGAGCAGCTCTTGAGTGTTAATCTGAGCTTGGCACTGAGACCTTAAAGATTGCTGTCAGCAGCTTATCAGCCATGCATTAAACTCTGTACATACTCACTGTTTATAGGGGAAAAATTAAAATATGACATATGACAGTTTTTAAGGAAACATAGCATAAAGGGGTTTTTGAAGAACAGTTATCTACCTTTTCCTATTACCAAGACTAAGATATTGGAGATATATTTCAGGATATCTGACAAGTTCATAATATTTTCTCTTTCTCTGGAAACTAGAGAAGGAATCTCCTCATATTCTCCCTGGAGTTGGGCTCCCAGTAAGCATGCTTATATTGTGTGAACTTGACCTTTACCCTATTCTTGCCACTGGTGGCTGGGAAGTAGTAGATCCCAGACTTAGTTTCCAGAAACTGTTCTCTAGTCATAGCTGACTGACTAGTGTTGGACACTTGACAAGCCTGGGTGAACATGATTCCCTCGCTGGGGATCTAGACTAGGACTGAGAGACAGACAAACCAGTCAGTATCTGTAGGTGACAAGGACTGGTCATGAATATGGCAGCCCTAGGGTGGACAAACATTGATCAGAGACGGCAATAAAATCCAGTATGTAGATTAAGTGAATAAAAACATATGCACGTGATGTGACAAGCACTGGGTGTTACACACAACTGATCAATCGTTGAACACTAATGATGTAGTATATGTTGGCTAATTGAATTTAAATTAAAAAAAGAAACATATATGCAGAGAACAGACATGAGATATAAGGATTCTTGGCAATTTTCTGGTTCTTTGTTCTAGACCTTTCTTCAGGCCTGATGGCATTGCTATTACTGGATTTCATGACTCTCTATTCATATGATTCCCCCCCACACACACACACCATCTCTGTTGTGGATTTTTAATTTATTCATTCAATAGGTACTTATGTCATACCTACTAGATTTCAGGAAAGAGATGGCAGAAGACTAGGCTCTGGGTTTCCTGACCTGAGGGTTGTTTATGGGGGAGAGTATATTTATTGTTTGTTTCGCAATTTTAAGATTGTCTAAAGATTTTAAATAGTGATACCTGATACTGTATCAAAGATACGTTAGATGAACACATTTCCCCTTTCCAGTAGAAAGGGAAATCCAAGCCCAAGTATTTACAAATGACAGAGCAAGTGACGTGGTGAGAATGCAAACCTCGGGATACAGCTATGTGTTTCTCAAGTCAGGTTCCTTCCCTCCAGCAACACAACTGACTTTCCCTCAGGCTAGATTTTCCCCTTCCCTCTCTGGCACTTCTCATTTCAATAAAGGACCCCTCGATTTAACCCACTTGTTCAGTTCAAGGTTCAGTGTAACCTGCACTTCACAGAAACTTCACAAAGATTTCATTTCATTTCTTTTTTCACAAGTTTTACATCTAACGCATCATCAAATCCTAACAGATCATTTTCCCAGTGCTCTCAGACTCTGATCTCTTCTCATCCCCTCCAAGCCATTATTCTGTCCATGGGGAATGACTGCAAAAAGTCACTTGCCCGTCTCTGTTTCTACTCTGTGCCCACCCCCATATTCTGTTCTCCAGATGTCAGCAGAATAAACCTCTTAAAACATAAATCTGATCATGTCACTCTCCTGCCTAAAAGTTCTGTCCATCCCTTGACCTTACCTCATCTACCACCTCTGCCTCACACATCCTGTTCCAGCTATAATATCCTCCTTGCTGTTCCCCAAATATTCCAAGCAGGTTCCATTTCAGGGTATCTGTACTCCTTGTTTCCTTTACCAGTGATGCCTTTTATGGAGGCAGCCCCTGAGCCTGGACCTTTGCTTCATGATGCATTTGTTCAAGTCTTGCCAGCACAGAGACCTTCCCCGACAGACCATGGTACAGCAGCGGCCTCTCACTAACTCCAGAGCATTTATGTCTACCTTGCATTACTTGGTTCACTCAGTGATATGTGTTTGCTCTCCTCCCACTAAAATGTGAACTTTAAGGAAGCAGCTGTTTGATCTGTTTTGTTCACAGCTACATCTCCAGGACTTTCAGAACGGTGCCTACAATAAGAGCGAGGCTCAGTAAATGACTGGGTGAATGAATAAAAGGGACTGGATACTTTTCAAATATCTAAGTAAAAAATTCAGATTATATGACTCTACATAGTTTCCTTTACTCACTCTAAGAACTACCCTCCTCCTAGATTTCCATTGAGAATATAAACTTTCTCACTCATGTTGCTATAGACTCTTTATGCTTTTGTAGCTTACTCTTACTGGGTCTGCGTTCCAGTGATTTATCTGACTATAAATTGGAATGCACATGGAAGGCTACAGTGTTTTCTTAGCTATACCAAAGCTACAATGTTTTGCCAATCTTATTCTCTTTCACAGTGCTCTATAAATTTCACATCCCATATACATTTTCTGGTTAATAACAGTGTTGACCACAATTAACTGAAAAAGTTTTCTCTCTCTTTTAGTTTTTGAAATAAGATCTGACTATTTAAACTTCTATTTGGAAGATACAAACACACCAGAGTAGCAATGTACATAAAGATGGCAGAGGTAGAAGGTTTCTTGGAGACTTAAAAAAAAACAAACAAAAAAGAAACCCCCAAAACCTCACCATCCCTGTTGTGGATTTTTAACAAAAATTCATATTTCATACATTATATATCTCAGGAAAGAGATGGCAGAATCAAGACTAGGCTCTGTGTTCCCTGTCTTGTAGTCTTGTTCACAGGATAGAATACATTTTGTTTCCAATTTTGCAATTTTAAGATTGTCGAAAGATTTTAAATATTGATACCTGATACCGTATAAAAGACATTTTTTTGGCATAAAACATACTTTAGATGGATGTATTTCTTCTTTTCCAGTAGAAATGGATTTCTAAACTTAATTTTTCTTCACTCTTGCAAATATAATCAATGTTCCATATTAAGCAGTAACGTTATTTCTAAATACTAACATACTCCAAGCGCTAATACATTTTTTAGTGACACCTATCGATAATGTTCACTTTGTTTTAGAATATATTTTACTTTGTTATTAACCGGTTCATTAAACATTTATATGTTTTGAGTGTCTAGCATGTGACTATCCTTGAAGAGTTTATGTTGTTGTTTTTTTATTATTTTTTAAGAGTTTATGTTTAATAAGTAACCACTCACAGAGGACATTTAAGAAGACAGTGTGTCTGTGCGTGGTTCAGTTGAAATAAACACCCAGACCAGGGATGAGCTTGCTCGAAAGTTTAAAGGTAAAATGAATCTATTTCATAAGATGACGACTGGCTTGCATCAATTAACTTTAACATTTACAGTAGATTACTATGGTTACACAAGTGATTAAGAACCTGTCCCTTTTTATAATTTTCACAATATTCTAGTCACCAGGACTAGAATACATGTGATTAGTGGAATATTAACAACCTGGATGAAAGGTCAAAGGGTGTATATCGTGACCCAGTGGTTGGGAAGGGAGGAGAATGCTTATAGACACATCATTCCTTCTGCTCATTCTATATTTTTTGAATTCTTCACATCTGCCAATCCTGTATATTTCATATGGTAAAAGAGAGAGCAAGGATATTTAAATGAAAGACCAGTCACGTGATCTTACATTCTTACCAAAGTTTATAATGCAATTATATTATGTCTGTCAAATGCTTCTGAGTGATTTTTATGCTCATCTTTAACATGTCCTAGAAGAAACTTCTGAGTATATGACAATTTACATTATATTCATAATTAAATCCATTTTGAAATTGATCTTCTAAAGAATAAGAAAACCTCAGGATAGTTTGACTCTTAAAATGCAAACTGTTTAACTGGCACCAACAATCATGGTACCTGGAAAATAAAAGTTTTCTCAAAATGCTCTCCTTTAAATGTGCTGCTTAAATTTTGTTGCAAATGACCTTTGTTTTCTGTGACAAACGTCATCTGCTACATTCATGGTATTGAGTGTCTCTGAGGGTTAACCTATTACCCAACCAGCTGAACTCTTCCCAACCACTCATTTCTCAAGGGTACTTACATATTCTTCATAAGCTTCATGGGCTAGAGGAGGGGGTGCCCTATATCCTGGCACTGTCGGTGCCCCCCGGGCTCGTGGGGTTGGAACACCTCTTGCTACAGGGGGCACTGGAAGAGCTCCACGAGTCACAGTAGTCCCTCGAGGGGTGAGTACACCTCGTCCAGGTAGTGGTGGGGGAGGAATGGCACCCCCACGGCCCCTAGGAGAAACAGGTCATGTACAGATGAGAAATCGGGGATGAGAGAAAGAGACTAAAATATAGCATTCCCATCTTATCGCCATATGAGAGGAAGAAAACCAAATTTATCTGTATGCATGAGTGCTCCCGGGTGTGTGTGTGCGTGTGTGTGTGTGCGTGTGTGTGTGTGTAATTGAGTTTCTTTAGGGTATAAAGTATTTTGACCTCTACGGTAGAATAAATTTTGTAAATGTTGGCTATAACTTCTCATAATGAAACTCATGCAAAATGCTTTAATATAAAATGGAAAAAAAATGAACACAAACCAACCCACTCTCATTTTATTCCAGTTTTTCCAAGCAGACCCAAATCAGAGCTTCAGCTAACACACAAAGTATTTCCTGCTTTTTAAAAGTTCACCATATGCCAACTTTGCTTTTACAAAAGACGTACATGGGCACCTGTTTTCGCTAACTGAAAGAAATCAGAAGACGATTTCCACTTTTATGAAAAAAGGTGAAAAGCAAAAATAGTGTTGAGCATTTTTTTTTTGGTAGCAAGTCAGTATAGGAGTAGCATGTACCCTGAGCAGCCAGAGTGTCCCCACCAAGCTTCTTCCCCAAGAACTACACTTAGCATCTCCATACCCAGCCCTCAGAGCTTTGAACTGTGTGAACATCTGTGCTTTATCTTCGTTTATTTTGTGGATCCATTACCAGGATGTGTCCTAAGGTACCAGAAAAGCCTGAGAGGTTATTTTTCAGGGGTCTGGGAACACTCAAAAAAATTTCCATATAAGTTAATGGTAATTGCTTCTTTGCTTTATGCCATTTCAGCTTATGAAAGGTCTCACAGGCATGCTGGATAGCAGGGGAAACCTGGATGACCCGCCAGACCACCCACGAAACTGAACTGCTGAATGTCAATGTCTCCTCTGCGCTGGAGGTAACTGACAGTGAGGTGCAATGTTGTATTTACAAAGGAAAAAAAAATCTGTCTGCACTTTCACACTTTAATAAAATGTGGAACTTGAAGCACGGTGATATCATTCTGCTTATTCTAGTAGCTGAAGCTTGAGGTCGTTGAAACCACAACTCACTGTCACTGATTTGTCATCAGGCATACGACCCCCTGAACTGGTACAGTCACTAATATAATTTGTTTGCCTATGGTAACTACGGTGTTAGTGAAATACGTCAGGTTTCTGCGATAAAAGAGTAGAAGGAATGCTCTGTACTACGGTGCTTGACACAAAAGTAACTTGTATTAACAGCCTGAGATCAAATGGTTGCAGCCAACTTTTATGGTTTTCCAAGGCCTTTGGAAAGGTTGAGTGTTTGAAGTCTTTGGGCAAAAGCGTGGTTATTTCACTTTTTATTATGTCTGAAAGGCTGGCCTCCAGAAAGCACTGCTTTCAGCAGGAACACTAAAGCTTTGGGGAAAATGATGATCGTGGGGATGTCAACAATCACACTGTTTGGCCGTGCCCACGGATGGGGGATGGAGGTTATGCATTCAGCTATGAATAGCAGTCAGCTGGCTCTTTCTTGCTTGCGGAAAATGAGCTTTTGTGAGCGGACGGTAAGAATGCTGGTAGAGTTCTTAAAAGTTTTAAATAGATTATAGAGCTGATGAATAGAGAAATTATCAGACAATTTATTGTAAGTCTAATGTACAGAGAATGTTCTCCTGGATTGGGGAAGGTGAAATACAAAAGATCCAGAAGGCCCAGTGCCCATTTCAAATACAATAATAGCTGAGAATACACTATACTATATTACCATGATAATATAAAACACATCTATGAAAAAGGATGTAAAGACCAATTTTACCTTCACTGGGCCTCCAAACATCTCTCTGTTTCCTCCTAAGTAGGGTGAGCATATGTCCGGGTTGGCCTAGAACAGTTCTGATTTACAACTGTTGTCCTAGCTTCCCGTTTAGTTGAGCATTTTAACACTCTCAGAGTGCCCAGGTGTGGGTAGTAAATTATATCTACACTACATTCACAAGTGCTGTCTATCCCACTGAATAATCAGAGGTAAGTAAGTAGTATAACTAACTCCCTAGGCTTAAGGTGGATTTTTTTTTTTTTCCTAATGGGTAAAATTGAATCTCTGAATCTGTAACAATTCTTCCTGCTTCAAAATTATATGATGCTCAGGGCCCCTGGGTGGCTCAGTCAGTTGAGCGTAGACTCATAATTTTGGCTCAGATCATGATCTCAGGGTCATAAGATTGAGTCCCACGTGGGGCTTTGTGCTCAGCAGGGGGTGTTCTTGAGATTCTCTCTCTCTCTCCCTCTCCTTCTGACCCTCTCCCCACGCAAGCTCTCGTTCTAAAAAAATAAATAAATTAAAATAAAAGTAAAATTAAAAAAATGATGCTCACATCAAACGTAATTTCTCACCCTATTCCTCCCTCAGTTATGTCCCAGACACAGCCCTAGAAACCTGTCTCCTGACTCTGACTCAACACCTCTTATAGGCGGTGTCCTTTCCTTGGAATTTTAATCTCACATCTCTCTTCTCCGATTCAGCTGAAGTCTCACATCACCTATTTTAGGATACCATTCCTGGATGAATCTACATTACAGTATCCTCCATTTTTCTGATTTCTTGAAAGTCTTTGAATACAATCTAGTTATTGCCTACCCACTTCGTTGAAAATTATCTTGACTGAGATTACCAGTAACCTAGCAGTTTCCAAACCCAAACAGTCCCCATTCCACTGCACTTATTACATGTGTCACTGTGGATTGATAACTAGCTGGAAAACGCCTTCTTTGGACTCTTGCATTCTCTAACACTAATGATGACTATTACCTGTTTCCTTCCTAACACGTGCCATATCCTGGATTATATGCCTCATATCGGAGGTTCCTTCACTTGTCTGTCTATTACAATCTCCTGAAGACTTTGAAAAACTCTAAATTCCAGACCACACCCCAGGCCAATTAAATCATAATCTCAAATGGCAGGAGTCTCTCAGGGATTTGTGTGCAGATCAATTTGGGAACCACTGCCTTATATGTATTATCTAATTTAAAAACCTTGATGACGTTGTTATGTAGCTACTCCTGAGATACTTTAAAGGTTGAGTACCAAGTTACACAGAAGGTACAAGTCACCTGCTAAGGTCACACGAGCAATCCACAGACCTTGAATTAATTATAGGAATAATTTTATTCTTTGTTTAACTTGGTTCTCCACCTAATCTTAGTGGATGATGTCATTCATCCCTAACTAGGTTAGACATCAGAGAGTTATCCTTGTCGTGGGCCAAATATTTTTTCTTCTCCGACATCTAACTGGGCACTAATTCCTATAAATTCTAATCTCTAACCTAGTCCTATATCTCCACGGTCCAGGGAATGTTCATTTCTGTCTTGGATAATGGACGTATCTTCTTACTGGCTTCCCTGCCATAAGTCAGTGTCTTTCTGTTTGTCCCTCTTTCAGTGCTTTAATTCTTCTCTCTCACTTACAGTGAAGACTGAATAGTCTTCTTTAGAAACAAGTATGACTACTCCCTTCTTTCACAAACTCCATTAGTGCTATGTATTAATTCTCATCGTAGTAAACAAAGCCTCCAAAATCTGCCCCTAATGTTTCATTTTCCTCAGTTTGCTCTCAATCAATATATAGTGATGATGTGTGTCAGAGATGTCAAATATCTTAATTCTTCAATTATGTACTATAAATTATTATAACATATAGACATAATGCTTTGTTCTGTGGTATGCACAATTACTGGAAGATTAGTTTTTATGCCTATATTTATTAAAATGAAAATTGCTTTAATTAAATACATTTCCAATAAATTATTATAGAAGTTTTCAAATATCCCAGACACCATTCTTTTTGAATATAAGTGTAACTGAAAGACTTAATAAAGTCATAATTTCCTAAGTATATACAAATTAGCTTCCATTAACTCATGTTTTCAAGAGCTTCCTAATCAATATGATCTTCTGTTTTGTAAAGCTGTTTCCTTATTCTTTTTTAATTGTAGATACTTTCCATCATGTGGTTTGAAATAGAAGACAGCAGAATTCTGGTCCATTTACTTTCATTAACGTTAATACATTGATGATATCAATATAGCATTGAAGTGAGGTTTAAATTTCAACATTAGGTAGTATCAGATTTGTATGATATATGTGTTCTTAAAAAGCAAAACTTTCAAACAATTTTTTTCTAGCACACTTAAAAAACTAGACCACAATGCACTATTTTTTATTAAACCATAAATATTAATATTTTAGAATGAAACTGTACTGAAATTGAATCTTATATGGTCTGCTGAAATTCTGAAATATAATGATACATTAAGGAGCATCAATAACAAAATAAAATATATTAATACAAATTTATAATCTCAAAAGTAAGTTAATGCATTTTTTTAAAATGGTCCTAATTTCAAGGAATAAAGAATAGAAAAAACTTGTTCCCCCTCTGTAGACTTTCTAAATGTATATTAGGTTACACTATATAAAACTCAATATATACTAGGTTACACCATATAAAATTTGGCATTTGGGGAATTACAAAAGTGACAGTTTCATTATTTAAGGCACATGATTTAATCAATTTAAGATTACCTGTAATGATATCATTTCACAACCCATCATGATGAGCTTAGAAATGTACAAGACTTTATAAAAGACTGATTCCATAAAAGTATGTCCATAAGAAAAGTTATGCCACATTAATTTTTAGCAATAATTAGCTAATTAGCATTAGAGAGCACTTATTTTCATCTTTAGGGATAAAAATGTAATAATCTCTGGAAGATTTTAAAAGTTTTCCTTTAGTCAAATGTAATTTTCAGAATTGACACATTTTATTTTTAAATAGCCATTGCCTTGGTAGTTTACTTGGATATTTATCATTTTTTATTTTTTTTCTGATTAACTGCAAAATGGAGGTGTTTATGATTTAAATGTTAAAACTGATTTTTGACACTGGTGGTTGACAATATTTGGGGCATAATTTATTAAGTAAATTGAATCAGCGAAGTATCCTAAAATCTCTAATGATGATTTCTATGCAGTGTATGAAATAATATTCTAGATCTATATCCTTTAGAGATTTGAAGGCCAACTCTAACAGGGTAGAGAGAATGATTGAATTACACAGTCTGTGTGTGAAGGCTATGAGTATTTTTTGCTTTACCTCTTCACAAATCAGTGCTTTCTGTTGAAAGCTGGACTAATTCAGAGTCATACAAAACAAATTCTGATGCAGAAAGATCCCAATTTTGTGTGTCTGTGTGAAGTGAATAATATCAAATAAAATCCTCTCTGCTGACCAAAGGCATTCCAAAGTCAAATGTACCTGAACTTTGAATACTCTTACCATCAGCCATATAAGAAGTATGCCTTTCTGGCTTTCTGGACTAGTGGTGCATATATTTTCTCCCTATCTATCTAAACATCTATCTACCTAGCTCCTCATCCCTGTCTCTCTACCTATCCAGAAAGACTATCAATTCAAGGGCCACTTAAGGCACAGACACATTTTTAACTTTCTCTTTATGCAAGATCATCCTGGTTCAAAAAAGGCAAAGAATTGTATCATCTGCATGCTCTAATCCTGAGGACAGAACCACAAAGAAAGTCTCAGGTTTATGCCTCTTATTTTCTTAAGATAGTTGTTAAGAGCTCTACCTGTGAATTCTAGAGTCAGACCGCTTATGAAACTTCGGGCAAATTCTCGACACCTTTCTGTACCTCAATCTGTCACCTGTGAATGATACTTAAGCCTGGTATGGAAGGCTTGGTGAGTTAATTTATGAAAGAGCTTATGCATTATATAAGCATCCACTGTCATGGTTTCTATCGTGGTGGCCACTGTTGTTGTTTATTCCTACCTGTGACCATGGCACAGGGCAGGTCGGCCAAGGCTTGCCATCCATGTTTGCTGTTAATTTATTTCAAGTAAGAGCTAATGTACCTTGAAGGGGTTGTGGGAGCTATTCTGATCCCTCTGCCTCTAATGCCTCTGCCACGACCAGAGTCCTCTGAGCCATTTAAGTAAGATAATTCACGTAGCTGTTCCTGACGAATCTCATCATTGTAGTCCTAGAGAAACAAAAACAAAAAAACAGGACCTGATGAGTTAAAATGGGGCATGGGGGTTCTTAGAGCTGAACAAAAACAATACAAAAGGACATTTTTCATCCATTTTCTGGAGTCTTATATATGAAAATCTAAAGTGATGTAGAAAGTGTATATACTTTAAATTCCTATTTTAATATAGAGAAATTGAAGTTGCTTCTTTTATCAAGGAAGTACTCAGCAGGAAATCAGATGAAATGTGTTGGGATATCACTTGATGTGTTAGCCAGAAAAGGAAAGACAGCAATACAGAACAAAATCGTGGAATATACCAAAGTGGTAATTAGCATAAGGAATACTGAAAAACAGCTCTCCCGGGATGGTATGTGTAAACTGCGATGGCTGCATAATTCTCAAACACCTCCTGATGCATAAACCAAAAAGGGGTGGTCTCAAGGCCTGAAGCAGACCCTGTGTTAAAATCATAAAGAAGGACAAACCACAGAGCAAAGTTTCATACAACTGAGAAGCTGCGTGATCCAACCAAACAACTTGACGGACAATACTTAAACATAAGGGATTTTTGGCGTTCTAGCATTGGGATGATGGAAAGATTGCCACAGCGAAAGGCAAATTTCACAGCAATAACCAGAGATTCAGTCAAAGTCAAAGGGACTTTCTTTATCTTTCATCAGTGTGGAAATATGTCCATCATTTTAATGGGCCCTAAGAAATGATTGGAGTCACTAAACGAATACTCTTTAAAAAACAAGTATCAGTCTTACCTGTCTCTCCTTTTATTAACACACACCCCCACACCCCCATACACACCCCTGCTTGAATAGTACAAAATTGAATAATTGTTTTTTTTTTTTTTTACCAAATGGCCACTGATTAAATTCTTTTTCAGTAAATATATGTTTAAGTGAAATCATGGTAGTGGATTTGCTAGTGCTGGAAAAGGGCCTAGAAGTGGACACTAGAAATATCTGTAAAGGGAAGGCTGAAAGAAATGATGTTTGAAGCCCAGTTGTGTGCCCCCAAACACAAGTATATCCTCTTACCAATGTTGTCCGTTTAGCTCTGCATGTATGTGTTACAGTAGTATTAACTAAATACTTTGTATCCTTACCCACCCACCTCTGTTCAGAAAAAGGCAGGGATGCATTCAGCCTACAAGGATTTCTAATGCACAGCTTTACGTCATGCTCCAAAAATTGCCTGGATTACAAGCAGAAGTACTAGTCACTCCAAAGTATTTATCTTCTTATTTTTAACATGTTGCTTTCATGTTCATCCTCTTCAGGATGGCTGACTTGGCTGACAGAGAGCTATACAGTAGAAAATTACAGTTTCCACTGTAATATATATATTCCACTTCTACTTCTTAATTTTCACTTTCAAGCAACCACCAAACTGAAGAATAAACATGTCTATTATTTCCTTAGGATCAGGGAATGGGACGAATTGCTACTTCTTAGTGAACTGACCAGCCACCATTAAAATGAAATACTAATTCTGTAATTTCCTGATGTAATATTCCTAATTGGTAAGGGGAATCATTTTGTTTTCTTATCTGAAGAAAATCCATGAACTCTCAGGGTCCTTATTAACTGTAAAACGAGATAGATTTTCATTGTTGGCAACCCTGAAATTGAAAAACTAAGAAATTGGAGATGAATTCAATATATGTAAATTCTACTTTTATGCTAGAATCAGAAAATGTAATAATGTGGATGTAGTCTTATGTATCATATACTCATAAAGAAGAGGGGGAGGAGGAGGCTGGGGAGGAAATAAGGGACAGGGAGGACAAACATATTAATCAGACAATATGAAAGAATAATTCCCAATTTGATCAGGCCTCCCTGCATCCATACCTTAGAGAGATCCCATTACACTGACTCTGGAATTATCCATGTGATTTGTCTTAGCCAAATTGGACAAGAAGAAAGGTGACAAAAGCAAAGACTTGAAAGGTGCTTCCATACTCTGGAACTTGCCCTTTTTTTGTCACTGAGACCTCTGCCTCCAGGTAAAGAAGAAGCCCATGCTGGCTTTCTGGATAATGAGAGACCATGTGGAGAGAGGCTCCAGTCACCCCTTCCCTCTTACCATCCCATCTGATTTCCCAAACATGAGAGTGAGGCCATCCTAGACCATCCAACATGAGTCAAGTGGATGAAGACTGAAAAAAAATTCACCTTCTTACTCCCAGAATGGGAATAATAAAGGGGTGCATTAAGCCAGCCTTCTGGTGGTTTGTTTTATGCAAAAACTAACAAATCTAGAGGGGGCTGACCATCATGGAACACAAGAGACCAGTAAGAGAGGCTTACTTCAGCAGGCTTTCTCCTTTCCTGTCCAAAGGAAGGTGTGTAGGCCCAGGTGTGATCTACATGTTTCTTGGTGTAGGTATAGCCCTTGTGTGGAGTTAAATATAGCTAATGTCAGACCCTAGTGTCATTAAAGTTTGAAATGTCTACTTAAAATACTTTATTCAGTGTCGGTGCTCACTGATCCATCTGCAGATTGGAATTCAGTGTCTAGACAGAAACCTGCTGACAGGGAGAAAATCTTCATCTTACTAACATGAATATCTGACACTATGGGTTAATTCTTAGTGTAAGCAAAACAGCTATTGTTGATATACAATCAAGTTTTCTATGAGCCTAGCTACATATTCTGTTTAAAGAAATGACCATCTTCCAGGGTTGTGGTGGTCAAAAGATCAGGCCTCTACCTACAGATTTAATTGACTGGGAATCCCCGTTGCTCTGTTCTGAAATCTTCTTGCTCTCAAGGCCGTGCTCCCTAAAAGCAACTCCTAGTCAATGACCAGATGTGGTCAAAATGTTAAAAGAGGGCCATTCCGGGGAGTCATGGGATGCCTCGTCATGTGCCTCAAGGATTCTCTGACTGCCTTACTGAACTTGCTGTGTTTTTTTTTTAATTAATTAATTAATTTATTTATTTTAGATGGGGGAGGAAAGAAACTGGAGGAGGGGAGAGAATCTCCAGCTGACTCCCCACCAAGCATGGAGCCTGACGCAGGGCTCAACCTCACAACCCCAAGATCATGACCTGAGTGGAAACCAAGAGTTGGACACTCAACTGACTGAGTCACCCAGGCTCCCCTGAACTTGCTTTTAATGTCATTGCACCAGAACAGACTAGGCCTTTCCACTTCTCTTTCCTTTAGGTCAGATATTGTGATGTGAGGGCTTCCCAGTCTTCCTTTGCTCCGTTATTTATTTATTTATTTATTTATTTATTTATTTATTTATTTTTCTTACAAGAACATTTTCCCTATCAAAATCCTTATGTGTATCATCCCAATTTGGCATCAATGAATATACAAAGTGTTGACAAAACCAAGTTCTTAACATTACAAAGATGAGAGCTTTGATAAATGTATTAACATTAATACTGGTGGAGCTTATTGTGTTCAACAGAATTTATAATCTGATTAAATTGTAGTACTTGCTGTTCTCTTACTTAAAAATGGTTAGATACGGATTAAACATGAAACCGATTATTGATGACCAAAAAGGGTAGTAACTGATATTTTTTAAGAAAATGAATGGCATATTGCCAATGATTGGCAATGAATGGCAATTTTTTTGGCAGTTCATTTAATAGGACAATATGAAAGAGTCATGGAGTGGACAGACACAAGCCATATCTTGGGCAGGAGACCAGAACAATGTGGTTGGCTCAGATAAATTGCAGCAACAATGAAAATCTGTGTGTGCAGGAGTGTGGTGGGTTAAGAGAGAGAGAATATGGGCAACCACAAAAAAATTTAGGAGTCTTCTACTGGTAAGTGAATGATATGATTGGGAAAGGTAGGGGCAAAAGACATTTTTAACTGTAGAGATGACTAGAAGTAGAACATTAACCAGATAAAGGAAGAAATTAGGTGGAAAAAAAGGCTTAGAGGTAGAGAATTTGTATTTGGCCTTTTTAAAAAAGATTTTATTTATTTCAGAGAGAGAGCATGCTCAGTGTGGGGAAGTGGCTGGGGGAGAGGTAATTCAGACTTGAGCCAGATGCGGGACTCCATCCCAGGACCCCGGGATCATGACCTGAGCTGAAGGTAGACACTTAACCAGCTGAGCCACCCAGGCACCCCTTGTAGTTGATTTCAATTACCTTAGGTTTAAAATGTCAAAGTGACATTAAGGGTTATCTTAGAAATTCAGATCTGGGTTGGGAGAGTAAATCTGAATGTCATCCGCACATATTTGTGATAATAGAATATTAGCACAAAGATTGCATAAGAGATTAGTAAAATAATACAGTGATAAAAATTTTCTAATCATACTATTAATGTAAATTTGTATCACTGAAGATATCAGTTAACTTATTAACTACAGTATGTGGATTATTAAACATTAAAAGACAAGGTCATTTAATAAACTCAGGTTTTTCTAATTAGATACTCAAAATATATACACCACTGCATTTATAGTAATGAAGCATCTACATGTTGCAAATAAATATGGAAGAGAACATTTTTAATGCCCACAGGTAAGGATAGTTGATACTAAATATTTTCTAGGCTGAATATATTCTGTGGATTATTTTTATAACATAAATATAATTTTCTAAACCCTAAATCTGTAATTTTGTATTATAGTGCTTTTTCCAGTCTTTATTAAGCACAGATCTAATTTTGAATTAATCTTTCATAACTAGAACATGAGTCTACCTGAAGATAGTCTACCTGAAGATATCCAATTGAACATTTAATTATGGCATGTGTTGCTGATGCTTCAGTTATATAAAATCATTTTTTTCAGTTATATAGAACCTTAAAGATACAAGTAAAAAAACATTCCAAATTTACCTTATAAATGTTATCTTATTAAAAAAACATATCACCACATAGTTCGAGTGGTACTGAGTTCTAAGGTTCTGCAGTCATAAAATAATTATACTATGAATGGGTGGTTGTAGTTTTATGGCATTTTTAATTTTAGCACTCAATTAGCTAGCACACACATTCACTGAAAAGTAAAAATATAAGTTTATAAGTAGTAATTATGATAATTTGCATTTTATATTATTTTAGTATTTTTTATTTCCTATTTGATATTAAAAGACCTTTGAGAGAGAAAGAGATAGAGATAGAAAAATAATTCCCTAAGCATGTGAAAAAGTTCATAAGGGACCAAGAAAGGTTAAGTTATGACAATTCAGGATGAACAAAAATGGAAAAAATAATTTCCAGTCATTTGAGATAAATAAATAATAAAATAAATATTTTAACAAATAAATATGATATAAACATATTATTTATAATAAATAAAATAATAATAAAATAATAAATATAAAAAATAAAATCTTATGTATTTAACTGGTATGTGAAACAGGAATATTACAAAATTTTTTAAATAAAACTTACCCATATTTTAAAGAAAGAAGAAAATAAATGTCTAGAAGAAAATGAGTTATACTTACAGATGAACCTTAATATTATTTTAGATAAGATTTGAAATTACTGGGATTTTACACTTCAAATAATAGAGAATGCTTTACTACTTTGGGTATACCAGCAATAAATAAATCATACACACATTAAAAATAAATCATACACACATTAAAAATACCCTTTGCCTTGAAGATGAGTTATAAGGCACTTTACAAATGCTGATGGGTTTGATCTGCAGCTTTGGTTTCAGATAGAAGGGATTGAAACATTGAACTTTTAAATGAATCTATCAAGGCTTAAATAACACACACATATACAAAAACATTTTTAGGATTGATTCAAATTTTAATTTTATTTTTCCTATAATGTCCAAAAATGTTGCTTGTTTGCTACCAAAATGTAAAAATCGCCCCCTCGAAATAATAACAAAGATATTTACAATTCTTGTTACATGTTCCTTTTACTCAGGATGAGGCAAATTAGCCCTATGAAATAATTTCCCTGAAATTCATGCATGCTCCTTTTTGCCTCTCCGACAAGGCCCTCCCACTGTGACGGCATATGGTGTAAACAGTATACACAAAAGCTCAGAGCAGACAGATGTTTGGATGTTCCTAGAAAGGACTCGTGCTCATACTCTGCATATTTAATGTATATGCATAATTTCCCAGTTACATACACTCATGTCCATCTGTTATGATGGCATTATGCCCACATACAAATTGGGAAGATTATTTCACTTGCCTATAAATGCCAGGTGATGACAGGTGTAGATAGGCTACCTGGGGGCACAGTGAGGGATCATTTTCCTGCCAAATTCCCTCCTCTGAGACCCTGATGGGCACTGATGCTGCACATTTAAAACTGTGAGTATAACCACTGGTAACATGTGAACGTATATTCAGCTCTACCAAGGCCAAGACTGTCAGATGACACCAGGGGAGAATGAAATGCAGACTGTAACATGGCTGGGCCATGACAAAGAGACCTGGGATTTCCTCAGCCCCTACAAACAACTAGGTTAGGGCACTTTCACCAGAGTAATAAACAAGAAAGTCTGGGAGGTAATGGGTCCTGTGCCAATATCAAACCTGTAGCTGAATTAGACTGTGTAGGAAGCTCTTTCGGAAAACAACTAGTGCTGTGCTGGATATTATTTAGCAAAACATCTTAGGCTATTAGATAACAGGGCTTAGCCAACACGGGGTGAGTTTTAATCAGCCCAGGCGTGGTACCAGGAAACCTCATTAACAAAATGGGGTCAAAGAACAGTCGATTCAGATTTATTAAGAATCTGTTCGGTGCATGACTCTGCATAAGGTCTAGATAAAGGCTTTATAAAGCTTGTTCGCCAAAGGACGTCGAATATCACAAAGTAAAAACATGCACTTTGTATCTTGAACTGCTAGTGAAGACAATTCTGTCACTCAAGAAAGCTTTCTCATTTTTTCCCATTACCAACTCATATTGTGCACTACATAAAAATCATCAAATAAGACAATATCTATACAGATTTCAGGCAGATATTTTGCAGGATGGTTGACTTATTTTCTATCTTATTTTATTAAACCTTTGCAAACACCGGTGACTGATATATGAGCTCTAGGAGCCAAGACCTTTTGATTGAACACCGAAGGATTCATGTATTTCAGTGTATTTGACTCGTGTATTTGGTGTTATAACTTCACCCATCCTAGCTTATAAAATCAGCCACTACCTCAAGTTAGATTTAAGGTAGGAGATAAATATTTAAATAACAGCAAATGAAAGATTTGGATTGTTGTTCTAAAAATACCAAGTTCCATTTGTTTAAATAGAGCCAAAATAACCCTATTTTCTTCAGCAAAATTCCTTGGCAACTTTATTGCACACATGAGACAGGAGCTCTTTCTGAATTTTAAGTTGAAATAGGCATTGATTCAATACTTTGGCATATTTTATCTACCTTAATTTATGAAGACAAAAAACAAACAAACTCTAGGCTAACACAGAACTAATGTTTTGTTTGGAACCATTGATCCAATGGATCCAAACTCTTTTTAGCAGAGAAACCATCATGATACATTTAGAGAAGAGTGCAAATTCTGTGCATGAAAAACATTATTCTGTGCATAGTTGATAGACTATGGCACATGTGGGTGATTTTTTATTAATAACCTTGTAATTCTGGGCCTTCCCCCAGACATAGAAAATTTACATATTAAGATAGTAATGCACCTAACCAACTAGATTTTTTTAAGTGCTTAATGGAGTTTTGCTAAATAAATCATTTTTGGGGCACCTGGGTGGCTCAGTGGGTTAAAGCCTCTGTCTTCGGCTCAGGTCATATTCTCAGGGTCCTGGAATCGAGCCCCACATCGGGCTCTCTGCTCAGCAGGGAGCCTGCTTCCCTCCCCCTCTCTGCCTGCCTCTCTGCCTACTTGTGATCTGTCTGTCAAATAAATAAAATCTTAAAAAAAAATCATCATTTTATTTATTCAGTGTATTTCTGAGCAGCATGCAAGTTCCAGACATCGATGTCGGTGTTGGAGACACAGTGGAAAAACGCCCCTGAACCACAGGACTCAAATCCCTCCAGATGACTAGATCTCTGCACCTGTTCATGAAACGTTCTTTCTAGGCAACGAGAGAAGCCTCCTTGATATGCTCTGAATCAGTGTATGCTCAGTTCATTTTTCTTTTTGTTGATTTAAATAATAATTTACTCCTGACATTATAAAGATGTTTTTAGTAGCTGCCACCTTTTTATGTAGAATGTCGAATTCTACATTTCTGTTTTATTTACTTATTTATTTTTAAGATTTTATTTATTTATTTGACAGAGAGATCACAAGTAGGCAGAGCGCCAGACAGAGAGGGAGGGAATGTCCAGCAGACTCTGCACCGAGCACAGAGTCCGACAGGGGGCTCCACCCCATGACCCTGAGATCCTGACCTGAGCCGAAATTGAGAGTCAAATGCTTAACTGACTGAGCCACCCAGGTGCCCTTACATTTCTGTTTTAGATAGAAAAATATTAACTAAGAAGAGTATATAGGTGGCTCATGAGAAAAATCTCTCCTAGAAGTATTTTTTTGTTTTTTCCCAAATGAAAATACTGTAATGATTCCTTCTGTGTTTTTTAACCAGGAAAACAACATCCTACTCAGCCACGGCAACTTTTCTGAAGCTCTTGGAAAAAAGTATAAAATATGCTGTACATGTCCCCCCCCCTTTTTTTTGTTTAAAGTTATCCTTTTATTTGGCTTGCAGCTACCAGTTCCTTCCAAATTTAATCCTTTAAAAAATCCTTGCCATGGTATCCTTCCCGAATATGTAATCGTATTACAATAGAGTAGTCCTTACAAATAATTAAAGTGCTGCTTTTCCAAATACCATATTGGAAGTGAACAGAATCATTTGCCAAGTGGGAAAGGTGAATGCAGCACGGAAGTGAGCACAGGCGAGCAGGAGAGTATCCAGTGAGTGTGAAGGATGCTAAGAGCTCCACTACCGAGTACTGGGGAGAGGAAGCCAACAAACACCTGATGAAAGACTTTAGCTCCCTGGTCAGTAGCTGAAGAACTGACTTGTGATATATGAGTGCAATACAATGAAGGAGTATTAGAAGATGCATCAAAATACGATGTGAAAGTTCTCAAGTATCTTCATGAAATAAATTAGAATTGCAAGGTGTAAAAGAACACGGGTTTAGAGTTAGAGGAGCGAGGTGCACGTCCTTCCTTCCTTTCCTTGCTTCCACTGTTTCTGCATCAATAGGAAACCTCTGTTGAATTGTTTGGCTGGATTTCTCTTCCTCAACTGACTAAGGCTCTTTATTGGACTCTAAGTTGTATTCACTAATCTGTGGGTGGGTTTGTTCTGCCTCTGAATGGGTCTTGAGTTGCATCCTCTCCATGTTGGGCAGATTGTTGAGCGATGATGACTTGGGTTCTCTGCTGCCATGGGTCCGTGCAGAGCAGCCAGCATGCTGGCTTCTCCTCTGAAGGGGGACAGCACACCTCTCTGTTCCCAGATTTCTCCCAAGATTCCCTAATCCCACCTGCCATCTACATGGTGCTCCTCAGGAGCACTGGAATCTGCTAAGTCAGGCAGCCCCCTCTCCTTCGCCACACAATGAACATACACTGCAGGTTGTCAGAACCAATCTTTCTGTAGAAAGGATTCGCTGCAGGAAGCCATCAGATCCTCTCAACAAACATGGGACTGATGGGCCGTTTCCAGGGCTCCATTCAGGAGGATCACTTGGATCTCTTCCATCTCTAACCCTGCATCTCAAAGAGTAAAGGTAATGCCTGCTTTCTTGGAATCACGTCCAATATCAGGTACTTCAAGACCATTCGGTTTCCCTACCAAATTACTCGTGTCTGTCAAGCCCTTTGATCAAAACCAAGGGTGTAGTAGTATTAAGAATTAGCATTCATGGGGAGCATGGGTGGTTCCGTCGGTTAGGTGTATGCCTTGGGCTCAGGTTGTGATCCCAGGCGGCAGGGATCCTTCATCCCTTTCTCACTCTCTTTTAAGATTTATTCTGCAAACTTTGATTGAAAGAAGGCAACCATTTAATTGTTCTATAAAGAACATGCTCTGGGATTCAACAACATTACTTCTATGTTCTGTGATGAAGGTTATACTTTGGTTTGTTTTCATCCCAGTGGGAGAAATTATAGGCTCTCAAGAGGTGGAGACCGGCCAAAGGAACTTCAGTTTTGCTTTATTTCCTGTGAATTGCAGCATCAAACAACATCCTCATACTATCTACAATGCTTCTGTCCTTTGCCTGAGGTTACCATCAGCACAGGCTCATACCACTCACAGGTAGGGACAGAAAGCAGGATTTCTACTGAACTTGTACAAGCCTATAAGGCCAGGAGCCAGGAAGAGAGCATCTGGGACTATTTCATTCTTCGGTGAAAAAGTGTATTATTATTAACTATAGTAACACTACATATATTAATAGAGAAAATACGCTTGTTTGTTTATATATTTGTTCTAAGTGCTGCGAATATAGTGAACAAAATGGCCCTCCTTGAACTTACCTTCTAAAATGGGGAAACAGACCACAAAAAAACGAACCAGGAAAATGTGAGCTCATTTCAGATGATAATATGCTGTGATAAAGAGAAAGAGGGCAACATGACCGAGGGGCTGCTTGGAAAGGTTGGTTTAGATGGGATGTCAGGCACAGCCTTCCTGAAGAGATAACCTATGAACTGAGACCTGAGTGTAAAGAAGCCTTACAGAGAAGGATCTGGATCACTAGTCTCTCAGGCGGCTGGAAAGCAAAGGCCATGGGCCAGGAAGAAGCTGAGGCTCCTTAAGGAACAGACAGAATTCTAGCACACGTATGTCAAGAATTTAGTGAGCATGAGAGAGGTCTGGTAAGTAGGCGGACGGCAGACCATGCTGGCTCTTCTTGGCTTTATTCTAAGTATAATAGATGGCCTAGGTAGTATTTAAATGGAAGTGAAATAACCAGTAGTTTGTCTTTTTTAAAAGATTTATTAAAGAGAGAGAGATAGCATGGGAAAGATAGTGGATGTGTTTCCCTCATCTCTCTCTATTCTTAAAAAAGGAAAGCAAACATTATTTGTAAACAAGGAGACTTTTTATTTTTATTTATTTGTTTACTTATTATTATTTAAAGATTTTATTTATTTATTTGACAGGCAGAGATCACAAGTAGGCATAGAGGGAGGCAGAGAGAGATAGGAGGAAGCAGGCTCCCTGCTGAGCAGACAGCCTGATGCCGGACCGCCCCAAGAAGCCTTCTTAAATTGGGATTTTTTAAAGTGTGATGTGATTCTATCCCATATGGATAGCTTGTCTTTAAGAACCCTGCTTACTGGGACGCCTGGGTGGCTCAGTTGGTTAAGCAGCTGCCTTAGGCTCCGGTCATGATCCCAGCGTCCTGGGATTGAGTCCCGCATCCGGCTCCTTGCTCGGCAGGGAGCCTGCTTCTCCCTCTGCCTCTGCCTGCCATTCTGTCTGCCTGTGCTTGCTCTCTCTCTCTCTCTCTGACAAATAAATAAAATCTTTAAAAAAAAAAAAAAAGAACCCTGCTTACTAAATAAATAAATAAATGCAAAAGACATAGTCTGTTCCTCATAAGAGGGAACATAAATGCCCTTACATGAAGTCATTTAGGGATCAGAAAGAAAGGTGGAAATTTGGTAGAGGTGAAAAAGAATGATCCAGGAAGATTTGAACGTATGAAGTCATGACAGAAAAACGATGGGGTGGAATAGTCAATAAAGCAATTTCCCTAAAGCACCATGTCTGAGGTAGACAGTAGAAGGGTGTGTGGAGAATGCAGGTTGGAAGAGTGGAGATTTGTGTTGTCAGGATAATGAGTACTCACAGAATGGCATGCCCATGGACAGATTTTGGAAGGATCACTCAGGAATGTGGATGAGGGATTGAAGTCAGAGGAATGTCATTCACTTCTTCTACAGAAATTCAATTACTGGAGGGGACTTTTAGAGCCATCTGGACCTGAGACAATGAAGGCTGGAATGAGGGCAGAATTCAAGTTTTGCTCTTAAACTAGATTTGAGCCTTTGAACAAGTCATTTCTGGCTCTATTTCTGTAGAAAATGAAAAAGTGGTCAAAATTATTCAGTTAAATAATGCCCGAGCTATCTCCACAAGACTTCCTCATGAAGAAGTCTGCCATGGATATCAAAAAGAGGACAGACTACTGAATTTTTACTTTCCTACTGCAGGATCGAAATACAGATGATTCGGGTGCTGTGTGCACATGGAAATGTGGCTGTATTTTTGTCTCTTTATGTAATTATTTCTTCACAAAACACATACTCAAATGATACTTTGCTTTGCAAACCTTCTCATTTCATGTATTTCTTTACTGCAAAGTCATTGAAACAAAAAGAAATTAAAAAATAGTACCAACAAATCCTCTGGAGGAGAAAGAAAATGCTTTAAAAAGAGATTTACACTCTGGTTTGTTGTACCAGCTTTAATGCTGGTCTCGAATATGAATTGCTACTGGAGTCTTAGGACTCTAGTGGCAGTAAAGGGCTTTTGTGGTTATTAAACACCTCAACTTTACTCAGGCATTTAGCAAACCACAAAAGCCATTAATTGGCTGTCTTCTGCACTATCACGGATGTTGCTTCCAAAACATCAGTAAGTACAGAGCAGATCTACGGTTCTCTTTCCTTTATCACCCTCCAGACAATTTATAGATTAGAAATACATAACCAAATCTTGATTTTATAATGAACAAAAACATTCTTCCAAGAGGTCTGATTTTCATGGGTTTCCAAAATACACTTAATTCTCAACTTAATTAGCTTGATCCTTGCAAGTCAGCCATATTGAGGCTTAGACTTTGATATGAGGGATTCTCATAGACTCTTCTTCTAAAAAGCTTAAACGACACTTGTAATACTTTATTATTTTAAAGACCCTTATTGTTCTAAATTATTGATGTTTGTATAAGTGAAGGTGTGCGTGTGACAGCAGGGAATTCAACCCTCACCAAATTGCTTTTGCTATTTCTCTAAATTATTTGCAACACAACTGAAGTTCTGGGACTCCAGCAAACTTCCTAGCTATCTCATCTTCTGTTTTATCCTATTTAGAATGTAATTACATTTACATATACAAATAAATACTGGAAGAATTGCCAACTCCTGCTTAACTAAGCTTTACAGAGAAAGTTTCGTTTTGTTTTTTTAAAGATTTTATTTATTTATTTGAGAGGGAGAAAGAGAGAGTGGTGGAGGAGAAGAGGGAAAAGGGCAAGCAGATGCCTTCTCTTCAAAGATCCCAAGATCATGACCTGAGCTGAAATCAAGAGTAGAACACTTAACTGACTGAGCCACCCAGGTGCCCCTACAAAGAAGTTTTATACTCAGAATCAAATGCAAATACTGATTTGAAAGCTAATAAATAATTTGAAAAATAATGCAGGGTAAATTTAAAAAATCAATCAGGATTTTGAGACAATGAGAAAACAAGTCAGGTTGGGAAAAAATATTTGCAAAGGCACATCTGATAAAGGACTGTTATCCAAAATACACAATGGGTCCTCAAAACTCAATCATAAGAAAATAAGCAACTTGATTAAAAAATGAACAAAAAATATGAATAGACAATACAGATTGGAAACAAGCATATGAAAGCAGGGTCAGCATCATATACCATTAGGTAATTCTTAGTTTAAACAATTTTTGGCTATGTACCCATTAAAACGACAAAAAATCAAAACACTGATAACACTAAATTCTGACAAGGATGTGGAGCAATAAGAACCTTTATTTATTGCTGGGGGGAATGCGTAATGGTACGGCTGCTTTGGAAGACAGTTTGGAAGTTTCTTATGAAAGCAAATACACATTTACCATACCATCCAGCCATCCGGTTCCTTGGTATTTACAAAAGGATTTGAAAACTTAGGTCAGCCCCAAAGCCTGCACACATATGCTTGTAGCAGCTTTAGACTACCTACTATCTGATTCCAACTATATGACATTCTGGAAAAGGCAAAACTATGGAGATAATAAAAGGATCAGTAGTTCCCAGGGGTAGAAAGGGGAGGATGGGGTGACTGGGTGGAGCATAGAGGATTTTTTTTTTAAGATTTAAGATTTTATTTATTTATTTGAGAGAAAGAGAGAGAGACAGAGTGAGAGAGCATGAGAGGAGAGGTCAGAGGGAGAAGCAGACTCCCCATGGAGCTAGGAGCCTGATGTGGGATCGATCCCCGGACTCCAAATGTGGGACTTGATCTCAGGACTCCAGGATCATGACCTGAGCCAAAAACAATTGCTTAAGCAACTGAGCCACCCAGGGAACACTAACACAGAGGATTTTTAAGGCAGTCAGACTATTTTGTAGAATAGTGCAATGGTGGAGATGGCTCTAAGTCTGCTCAGGCTGCTATAATAAATACCCATAGGACTGGGCAGTTTATAAAGAACAGAAATTTATTTCTCATGGTTCAAGAGACTGGGATCTAAAAAAAGAACGGGGTACCGGCAGATTAAGTGTCTGGTGAGGGCCTACATTTTCTAGTTTACAGACCATCTTTTTTCCTTGGAGTCTCTTCTACAAAGACACTAATCCCATTCACGCGGGTTCCACCACCATAATCTAATCACCTCCCAAAGGTCCCACCTCCCACACCATCATCTTGGGGTTAGGTTTTCAATATATGAATTTGGGGTGGGGAGGGCAAACATTCCGTGTATAGCAATACAAGCTGTTATACACGTATCAGAAGCCATAGAATGTACACCACCAAGTGTGAACCCTAATGTAAACTATAGACTTTAGGGGACAATAATATGTCGATGTTCGTACATCAATTGTGACAAATATGCTACTCCAGTAATGGAGGTGGACAGTGGGGGAAGCTACGCATATATGATGCCAGGGGATAAAAGAGAACTCTTTGTACTTTCTGCTCAATTTTGTTGTGAACCTAAAACTGCTCTCAGAATCAAGTTTATTAAAAAATCAATCAGGGTATTATCTTGATAGCATGATGCTAGGATATAAAGACAATATTCATCAAGGTGAAACAATTTATGCAAGCTTCAAAAATCATGGTGCTACCCAATTATTTGCTCATCGCAAGAGGTAAGAGGCTACTGAAAGCTCCTCTGTTATGCACTGCCAATCTGTCAGGAGCCATAAGTGCATCAGGAGCAGACCAAATTCATCTTTATGGCACCTCGGTGAATGATGGAGGGTTGGAGGATTATTACCCCCATTTGCAGACTCAGAGGTTAAATGATGAATGTGAGGCAAATCACAACCAGGATTTCATGGTAAAAACATTTTAAATGCCTTACATCCCTCATCTTTATCCCAGTTAAATTATTCTTTTTTTAGTTTCTTCCAGTTCTGAGAACCCATCAAGCCTGGACCTGTTCTAGAAATTAAGCATGTTGCAGTCAAAAGACCATAGATTTCTGAATCAGAGCTCCAAGTCCTTTGATCTCCACATTATCATGGGGTGTATGGGGGCCGTCCTTCCGAATCATTGTGGTTTTTTTTTTTTTTTTAAGATTTTATTTAGTTATTTGAGAGAGAGAGAGAGAGAGAGAGAGGATGAGCAGCGAGAGGAGCAGAGTGGGGAGAAGCAGACTCCCCACTGAGCAAAGAGCTTGATGTGGGGTTCAATCCCGCCACCGTGGGATTATGACCTGAGCGGAAGTCAGACGCTCAATTGATTGAGGCATCCCAGGAAGCCCCCTGTGTTATTTCTGAAAACAGAAAAGGAAATCCAAGGACGTCACATTGCCCTTGTTGCCAAGCCGGTATTATTGCTGCTGCTGGTGGTGGTGTTACTGGTGGTGGTGGAGGACGTGTGTGTTTGACACTTCTGTAAAATGTGTACCGCAGCTGTTTGACTAATAAATTGCTACTAGCTAGCAGGTGATATAAATAAATGTATAAATTGGATAGGATACTTTCTGGGCCCGGAAATAGGAATTCTGAGCTCTAGTTTGGCTAAGTCACCTTTCTTCTCTCAACTATCTATTTTCTTGTCTCCAAATGGACTTAAAACCTGACTCCATTTCTGCAGATGTGAAGACAACTCAACCGACATTGGGAGTGTCTAGGTAACCACATGTTATTCTTACACATGTTCATTTACATGCTTGTGTATCTGGACAGTATGCATTTATGTGTACATGACTGTATTCACTTACAAAGACAATGAAAACCGAGGGCAAGGACCAGTAAATAGAAAAGCAGAACAAATAGCAGCCCTAGGTTTACATAAAATATGTGATTGTGCAAAAATGTTTAGAAATACAAAAGATATCTAGAGAAGTCAGGACAGGGTTAGCAAAAGCAGCAGAAGTGTGACTCAGGGCATGGAGAAATGGGGTTGAGTAGCTTGAATTATAACAATATGGGCAGTAAATGACAGCATAGTCATTTGTCGGTACATTGGAAATTGACTGCTTGATGAGATCTAAATTCACAGTGTGATTAGATGAAACTGTTATGTCAGAATTATTCATGTAAACCAGCCAATTCATAAGACCCCCCCCCCGACACACACTTTTTTCCCTAGCTCTGATGTACTGGCTAGTTTTTGAATAACGTCTATTTGTAGAAATATGACTACGATGTGATCTTTCATTTAGTCTTCTCTTCCAAAAGGTTGGTTTTTTGGTCTAATTTCCTTGTTATGAATGATTTCTGGTCCTGTTCACTGTGGCTTAAGATCTAAAACGATCCAAAGATCCAAATTTTGAAAACTATGGCCTGCCTAAGAAATAAGAAAAGACCTTCCCTCTCTCCGGGGGCTATAAGACTGGTATTTTCCATGTGGATCCCATCACTGTGTGTTTCAGAGGGTTGTATGGGTGAAATATCACTTCAGTACCTTTCTCTCCCCTTTCACAATTCTAACAGTGCTGTGAAAAAAAATCTATTTTTATGTATTTTGAGTCAGAACAAAAATCAATTTCTACTTAAAAAAAAATGATACAAGACCCAAAGAGTTTAAAGGAGACAAAAACATGATTGTAGCATTACTGTACAGTGGTAGCATTTAGTTGTTTGATTTCATGATATTTTTAGGTGCCATGCCACTATTTAGAAGACTTAAGTTTTAAAACTATGAGCAAAAATAAAATGGTCTTTATTGGACTCTGGAGAGACAACATCATGTAGCAATTATGAATGTGACTGGGTGGTCCTACAGCCTGGGTCAGATTCAGGCATTGACATTTATTATCTGTGTGGCTTAATGTAAATGCTAAGCCTTTCGGGGCCTAAATGTTCTAATCTATAAAATGAGATTAATAACAGTAATAAACAAAATAGTATGGCTGTTGGGAGGGTTAAATAAATAAACATATGTAAATTGCTTAAGATGGTGTCTAGCACACACTGAGCACGTGATAAATGTTAGCTATTATTTTTCCCATGCAGGTTACAGGATCCCCTATTCTGATGTACCACGTATTTGAAATGATAAGGCAAGTCTGTTATATCATTTTATTTCTTAGAAGAATTTTAGGTAAAAAGAAATCCTCAGATGTTGATTGTATGTGAATACATTTTATCCTTTATTTTTCTAAAGTGGTAGAGAATCTTAGGACTACAGTAAATTATGAAATCCAATAAATCTGGTTTTGGCTATATTTATCTTTGGAAGGTTAAGGCCTTGGGTGAGAACGTGTAGGCAAACCCTGATTTGACAAATTCAGGAAGATTCATAGCGGTGAGTCAGTTTCAGGCTACTTCTTTTTAAGTACATTTAGCCAACAACCAAGTCTGCAGCTTATTCTTAACTGAGTATCTGGAAAAGCTCCAATCCTTAAAGAGTCCACAGCCAGAGTTAGTTTATTTAGACTTGGTGAACATGATATCATCAGCATGAAATTGAGTCTAAGGAAGACCAATAAAATAACAACAAAAAGTGACTTTTAAAAGGTTTTGCATGGGGCCCCTGCGTGGTGCAGTCGGTTAAGCATCTGACTTGGTTTCCATTCAAGTCATGATCTCAAGGTCATGTGATCCAGCCCTGTATCGGGGCTCTGTGCTCAGTGCAGAGTCTGCCCAAGCTTCTCTCTCCCTTTCCCTGCCATTTCCACTTATGCTGACACTCTCTCTCTCTTTAAAATAACCAAATCTTTTAAAAAAAGTTTTTATATAAATGAAGCTGGAAGTAAAATAAAACACTTAAAACGAAAGAGGATACTCATGCAAATTATTCCATAAAAGGAAAAATTAGTAAAATGTCAACATAAACCCAAACTTTTTTTTTTTTTTTTGGGGGGGGGGAGGTGTGGGGGTGGAGAGGGATGTCAGTGGCATTACCTATTTCCAAGCCAGATATATTAAAAAAAAAAAAAGCTAAAATGACAAAGAAAAGTTTAAAAGAAATAAATTTTCAAGACAAAAATGTTAAATTTGATTCATTTAGGAAAGATGAATAAACAAGAAAGACATAAAATACCAGATTATTAGTTCCAATCACTAGTCTCATCTTAAATTGCATGGCAATATCCTTGGGCAATGAGCAACACAGGCCAAAGCTATGGGATATGTTAAAGTACTACCAAATATCCCTTTCATTTCCAGTGCCTTGTTTTTATAATAAATGTTAAATGGTACCTCTCAGTGAGTGGCCTTATATCATTCATTTAACGAGGTAACTTCTCTTGTGATCTTAGACAAATAGAATATTTCTGTTAAATTCTTGCATTCCATTACATACACATTAAAGTGGCCTTCTTTATTGATTTTCTTTCAATTGTATCTGTTTATTTCAGCAATTATATTGGACAGTGGTTGGTAACATTCTTGGGATTTTTAAATTGTTATTTTTATTTTTTAAAGGAATATTTAATGTAGCAAGTAATATGATAAAAATATTAATAATTTCTTTACAGAGTTAATAACCTTTCCATGACACCTCTTCAACACATCCTCCTGAAGGTCAAAATAAATAGGATAGGGTTTATCCTTTCACTTTTATTTCTATGGTTCTTTAATTTTTTTTCTATTTAAAAATATTATTATTATATTATTATTATTCATATTGCTTGGCAAGTTTCTCTTTTAACTGAACATAGCCATTTCTCAGGGCCAATGAAACAGAACTCAATGTTTGTAGAGTAGCTAATTAGTTTTCCATAAGTTTTCATAGCATACATGTGATTTATTAATACATTTGATCATTCTCCTATTTATGGATGTTTAAGTTTTTCCACTGTTTTGTCACTACAATGCTATGATTATCATTTTATTACATGGTTTCTTTTCATCCATGTTTAAATTCTCTGAAAAGGAATTATTGTGTCAAATGATGTGTTATTTTTAAGAAAATTTTAATGCACACAGCCAGGCTTTTCAAAATGGCTTGTATTATTCACACAACTATCTATCAACAGGATATTAGATGCTTATTTTCTGCAACTTTACTAATAATACTTAAGTCACCATATTTTTTTTTTTGCCACCTATATGGGTAAAAAATTGTATCTCACAGTGAATATTTATATGAACACCTGTTTTCTGAACAGCCTATTCATTATTCTATTGTTTATAATTTTTAAGAATCTATTTGTAGAAACTTCTGATTCAGACCAAGATGGGGTAACTGGAAACAGAATTACCTCCCCATCTGAAAACAAAACAAAACAACACAAAAGTAGAAATAGATAGATAGATAGGTAGATAGATATAAAAAACCCAACAGTTTCCAAACACTGGACTTCAGGTAATTTAGAATAGTGATCCCCGAGTGATGAGAAAGAAATGGGGGTAAGCTCTAGAGTATATTGTCTTGAGAAAGTCTTCATGCCAAGGCACAGAGAGGAGTAAATAATCCAAGCAAAGTCCAGAAACTCCCTGAGTTATAGAGACACTATTAAGAGTTCAGGGAGACCAAGGAGTTTGGAGTTCCCAGGAAAGAGTAATGAAGAGCTACAAAAATAGACAATTCTGAAAATCTGAGGAGAATCCCTTTTGGGTATTCAACAGAGTTCTTTACAGCGCCTGTGTGAATGGAAACTATCTGGGGCCAAGAAAACAACCACAAGAAAAGACAACTGGGAACAGTCTGTATTGCTCATATGGAACCAGGAGTGGAGGCTGACAAACCACACTAAAAAAACTCAGTTTACAGGATATTGGATAGGGAGCTCAAAAGGGTTTTGTGTCAGTAGTGGGGAATAATTAGCCCTAGATTAAATAGTGTTTTGGTCTTCCCTAATAAACCTTCAAAAGCAGGACACAGCAGGATCAGTTTACAAGTAACTTAAGAGCATTCCAGAATAAAGTTCAAGAATATTTACAGTAATTGAAAATATCCAGCATTTATTATGATGAGATTCATAATGTCTAACAATCAATTAAGAATTACCAGTCAAGCAAAGGAGCAGTAAAATATGATCAATAATCAGGAAAAAAAAAATGACTTGAAACTGATGCAGAATTTATGTAAATGTTACAAAAGTATTAAGATAGTTGCTATGAACTATATTCCCTTTAATGAAATAGTTAAGTAGACATGAAGGAAATAAAAGACTGAAAATTGAATTTCTAGAGATGAAAATTACAATTTGTGAAATGAAAAATGTACTAAATAGGACAGATTAGACACCACAGAAGAAAAGATGGACAAACTTGAAGACACAGCAACAGAAACTATCCAAAATGAACAGAAATAACTAAGAATTAGAAAAATAAAATGAAGAGAAAAAGAGAAGACATGAGTTACTAATACTAGAACCAAAAGAAGTAAGATCACTGTAGATTCTACAGATATTGAAAGTTTAATAAAATATATTAGAGCCAATTCTATGCCAACAAAGCCAACAACTTGTATGAAGTGGACAAATTCTTTCAAAGACAAAAGCTTCCAAAGTTCCATGGAGACTATATATTTAATAGCTCAAATATCATTTTATCTATTAAAGACATTGAATTTACAGATTAAAAACCTTCTCAAGAAGAAAAATTCAAGCTCAGATGTCTTCACTGATGAAATTTACCAATTAAAAAGAAATACTCACTCCCCACAAACTCTTTCAGAACTATGAAGAGTATGGGACACTTTTCTGACCAATAAAATAAAATAGAATAAAATAAAACAAAACAAAACAAAAAATTCAGCAAAACAGGAATAGAAGAAAACTTGCTTAACATAATAAAAATTATCTATGAAAAACCTCAACTAATTTCATATTAATGATTAAAACTTAATTACTCTCCTTAAGATCAGGGAAAAGGCAAGTCTGTTTACACCACTTCTACACAATGTTATACTGTAGGCTCTGGCTAATAGAATAGGGCAAAGAGAAGAAAAGGTATTCAAATTGGAATGAAAAAAGTTAAAGAGCTTTTGTTTGAAGATGACATATTTGTCTATGTAAGGAATGTAATGTAATTTACTAAAAAGTTAAAGAAGCCATTAATGAGTAAAGTTAGCAATGCTGTAAGATATAAAATACATATAAAAATTGCATTTTGTGTATGAAATGAGCAATTAGAAATTGAAAATATAAAAATATATCCTTTACAACAGAACAAAATATGTGAAAGAAATAATCTTTCAAAAGATGTGAAAGACCTATACACTGAAATTTACAAAACTTTGTTGAGAGAAATTAAAGAAAACCTAAATAAATAGAGAGATATGCTAAGATATGGGTTGGAAGACTCAATATTGATAAGTAGGCAATTCTCCTCAAATTGGTTTATTTATTTAATTCAATCTAATCTATAATGTGATCCCTGGTAAGTGAGCTATGGGAGGAAGGGATTTTTACAAAAGGCCATAAGAAAATTTTTGTGGGTGTTGAAGGTATTCTGTTTTGAGTTAGTGACTGTTTCACAGATGTAGACATATGCTAAAATATCAAATTGTCTACTTTAAATAGGTTCAAGTTTTTATCACATAATAAATCTAATAAAAATTTTAGATAACCCTTTTCATTGTTCACCCTTAAACTGTGATAAGCATTATAATTTTATTTTTTTAATTTAAATGAGTCTTTTTTTAAAAAGATTTTATTTATTCACTTGACAGAGATCACAAGTAGGCAGAGGCAGGCAGAGAGAGAGGGGGAAGCTCGATGTGGGGCTCGATACCAGGACCCTGAGATCTTGACCTGAGCTGAAGGCAGAGGCTTAATCCACTGAGCCACCCAGGCGCCCTCAAGCATTAGAATTTTTGAAGTTTAACACTGATCTTAAGATTTTGTTAATATCTTTTACTGTACTTGTTTTTCTTCTTATATAGATAAATATGTCTAGTCAGATAAACATTCTTAAGTCTTTAACTTATAAAAACTGGGACTCTTGGATTGCATTAAAATATTAACAAAAACTGGGGCACCTGGATGTCTTAGTCGGTTAAGCAACCAACTCTTGATTTCGGCTCAGGTCATGATGTCAGGGTCCTGGGATCTAGCCTTCCTTGGGCTCCTCGCTCAGGGAGGAGTCTGCCTGGGATTCTCTCTCCCTCTCCCTCGGCCCCTCCATTCCTCCCACTCTGCTTTCTCTCTCTCTCAAATAAATAAATAAATAAACAAATAAATCTTTTTAAAAAATAAATGAAAACTAAGGTTATGTAAATATGCTATTTATTTAAAAAAATATTTTATTTATTTATTTGACAGACAGAGATCACAAGTAGTCAGAGAGGCAGGAAGAGAGAGAGGAGGAAGCAGGCTCCCCGCTGGAGCAGAGACCCAACGTGGGGCTCAATCCCAGGACACTGGGATCAGGACCTGAGCTGAAGGCAGAGGCTTTAACCCACTGAGCCACCCAGGGGCCCCCAAATATGCCACTTAATATTACATCTATCCACAGATTTCATTCAACTTATTATTGATTATTCATTAATTCAATTCTAAGTAGAAATGATATGTTAATTATTATACATTAATAGAAATAGATGATAATTTAAAACTTGGGACATGATAATTCAGCTTAATTATCCTTGCATTTTCAAAGGAAACAGTCAACAAAACAAAGAGGCAACCCACAGAATCAGAGAAGATATTCACAAATGACACTACAGACAAAACACTGATATCCAAGATCTATAAAGAACTCAACACTCAAAAACAGACAGTCACGTCAGAAAATGGGCAGAAGACATGAACAGACACTTCTCCAAAGAAGACATACAAATGGCTGACAGACACATAAAAAAATGTTCATCATCATTAGCCATCAGGGAGATTCAAATCAAAACCACACTGAGATACCACCTTACACCAGTTAGAATGACCAAAATTAACAACACAGTAAACAAGTGTTGGAGAGGATGTGGAGAAAGGGGAACCCTCTTCCACCATTGGTAGAAATGCAAGTTGGTGCAGCCAATTTGGAAAACAGTGTGGAGATTCCTTGAGAAATTAAAAATAGAGCTACCCTATGACCCAATAGTAGCAATTGCACTCCTGGGTATTTAACCCAAAGATACAGATGTAGTGAAAAGAAGAGGGCAGCATGGATGGGACTGGAAGAGATTATGCTGAGTGAAATAAGTTAAGCAGAGAGTCAATCATCATATGGTTTCACTTACTTGTGGAGCATAAGGAATAAGATGGAGGACATTGGGAGAAGGAGAGGAGAAGAGTGTTGGGGGATATCAGAGCGGGAGACAAACCATGAGAGACTGTGGACTCTGAGAAACAAACAGGATTTTGGAGAGGAGGAAGGTGAGAGGTTGGGTGAGCCTGGTGGTGAGTATTAAGGAGGGCACCTATTGCATGGAGCACTGGGTGTGGTGCATAAACAGTGAATCTTGGAACACTGAAAAAATTAAATTAAATTAAAACAAAATTATCCTTGCATTTTCTTTATTTATTGATTGATCATTCACCAGTATTTACTGACTCCCTGTAACATTATCAGCACAGGAGTTCTGAAGTGAACTAAATTGACAAAATTCCTTGCCTGAAGTGAGCTGAAATTTTTGTGGTGGAATAGCGATAGACAAATAAAAAAGTAAAGTAAGTAATGTGTGATGACATGTACAATATTAAATATTAAGGGTGTGATATGTGTGCTATATTTAAAAATGTAACAGGGAAGGGAAATAGATAATTCTGAAGAAGGTCGTAGTGATTTCAATTTTTAAATAGGCTCAACTCAGGAAAGGCCTCATGGGGCCACATGTGAGCTAAGATTCAAGGTGGCAAACGAAGAGATCTGGGTGAAGAGCTTTATGGGAGCAGAAACACGGAGACAGAGGCCTGGCAGTGGGAATAGGCCTGTGATGTTTATGCAACATCATGGAGTATGGCTGGAGCAGCTTTTGGCCTTACCCCCAGTGCAGTAGGAATCACTGAAAGTTTTAAATGGAGGAGAAATGCGATATGACATAAGCTTTAAAAAGATCACAGAGAGTAGGCCGTGTGGAGGATGGAGACCATGGCAGAAGTAGGAGAGCGGTTATGAGGCAATAAACTGTTTATTGTAGCCTAGCAACACTAGTATCCAGACGGACAGATCAAGCTCAGAAATAAAGGGGGAGAAGAACCCTTTCTATGTATTTAATAACCACTCATTGTTTTTCTGTCGCTGAAATTAGACCACACTCCTTAACTCCGTATGGGTAATGGGAGTAAAGTGGTCAACCATTAATAGAATTGATTAATTAAACCAAAGGCAATATTGCAGGATTGGGTTTAAAACTGCTGTTAGTAATGTTAGGCTATTTAATTCTTTCACTTAAATGAGCATCTTTTTTTGTAATGTGGTGACTCTAACAACATGTAGGCTTTTAATTGAATTGGTTGTATTAGTACTTGCAAAATTAGCTTGCTAGAAGAGTAATCACTAAGATTTCTAACAAAAGGCAGAATAGTTGAATGGATGCTATTTTATAGGTTTACGTCATGTGCAGTGGGGTCCAAAGTGTTTGAAATCAGTGCTTAGTAATTATATCATTCAATTTACTATTGATATTTGTATAATCCAAACCTTCTAAAAAAAAAAAAAAAGAAAACAACACCAGGTTTAAAATGAATGACATAGAAACATTAAGGAATAATAATTCAATAATTTGTAAGAATGTACTGAGTACATACTACATGACAGGATGAAGAGAGCTCTTGCAGTTACAAAGATAAATATTCTTTTCTCCAAGAAAGTCATAGTTTTGTGGAGTAATAAATTTTTTTTAAGATTTTATTTATTTGACAGAGAGATCACAAGTAGGCAGAGAGGCAGACAGAGAGAGAGGGGGAAAGCAGGCTCCCCGCTGAGCAGAGAGCCCAATGCGGGGCTAGATCCCGGGACCCCGAGATCATGACCTGAACCAAACGCAAAGGCTTAACCCACTGAGCCACACAGGTGCCCCTGGAGTAATAAAATTTGTAATAGAGGTAAGCACATTATGTTACTTGGAACATTCACTGAGCCCTTACTGTGTACTAGACTTTTGTTTTGCATGTATTACATCTCCACCTATAAAGTAGGTAATAATATTATTGACATTTTAAAAACGAGAAAACTGATACTTAGATTAAATGATATGTCTATAATTACTTAGGAATTATTAATAATTATTAAAATGTAGCTATTTATGTAAAAATAATTGTGAAAAGTGCTTGGGTGTTACATAAAAGTACAATGGGTTTATAGGGTGAGGTCCAAGGGTATGCAGGAATTATAGCTGAGGAAGAAAGTGACATGAGGGCTGGATTCTATGTGACCGAAAAGAGGCAAAGAGCATCATGGAACTGCCTGTCCAAAGGCACCATGTATTTTGGTTTTTTAAAGAACTGTGTAAGAAGTACTAATCATTGCTCGAGGGTGGTGTGGGAGTGGGTGGGCTTAGATGGAGCAAGGAATGAGCTTGGTAAACTAGTCCGGAAAACAGATTGTGAAATTGTCCTTCTTAGGAATATAAAGTTAATCCTGTAGGCAAAAGAGACCCTGAGGATTTTTGTTTGTTTGTTTGTTCACTCATTTTTTGTTTTGTACTGTTTTTAAGTAGAGTACAAGTGCTATATAAAACAATGGACTAAGAAGGTGTAGAATCCCATCCTGATGTACTAACTGTATACATGCTGGGAGACGAGACGGACAGCATGCAAGTGGAAGTTCAGAGTACAGATTTGGACACTAACCCAGGAAAGAGTGGTGCTGCCCGTGCTCAAATCCAAGTCACTGAGGTTGAGGAGCTGCAGCAAACCGGAGAGCGACCTGGGTCTTCAAGGGAGGGTGTCTCATGAGGCAGCAGGGACCTGGCATCATTGATCAGGGAAGTTCTTGGTATCAGGTAGGATGGGAACTAAGTCAGGAGAGAATCTGAAGCAGGACTTTTTGGGGTTGTCAGCAAGTAGGTGGGGGGTCAAAGCTAAGAACATGAAGCATGTCATCTAGAAACAAAAGCTTGGGAGAAACACAAATGGGCCACAGGCTAACCACCATTTTCCTGGATTCTTAAATATATACATATTTTAATGATATCCCATTTCCACAGAAATGAATATTGTGATAAAAGGTTTCAAATAAGTCTCTGGATTTCTGACTTTATTCACTATCACCATCACGCTTAGCACTCATCCACCATCTAGTTCTTTGGGCAGGAGCAGTGTCTGCTCAACACAGTATAGCTCCAGTATAGGAAAATACTGCCTAAAATTTGGAATAGGGTAGAGTTTTGTTTGTTTGTTTGTTTTTTGTGGTTTTTTTTTTTGTTTGTTTTGTTTTTGTTTTTGTTTTGTTTTGTTGAGAGAGAGAGAGAGAGAGAGAGCAAGGGCGGTGGGGAGGCAGAGGGAGAGGGAGAGCGACAGTTGCAAGCAGACTCTGCCCTAAGTGTGGAGTCATCGTGGAGCTCAATTTCAGGACCCCAAGATCACAACCTGTGCTCAGATCAAGAGTTGGCTGCTTAATAGACTGACCCACCCAGGCACCCCTTAGGACAGAGTTTTTAGATTACTGACTTTGTCAATGAACAGCTGAGTGAAAAATAATTTAAATTTTCAGAGGCAATAATAACAATAAAAATAACAATAATAAAAATAGTAAAAATATTGTTTACCTTATTGATGGGATGACTGATAATAAATGTAGAGAGGTAGGCTGGCATATGATAGATTTGTAGACTTATTTTACAAACAATTAGAATAACTACTGTATGTTAAATCAGGGTTATTATTATGAGCAAGTCACCATTTTTACCCATAAGAGACATAACAATCTCCATTATAAACTTCCCTACAAAACATAAAGGAACTCATATCTGTATTATTCATTAAAATTTGAGAACTCTCTCTTTGAGGTACTGACAACTTCAAAAGAGTGGTGTTTATTACTCAGAGCATTACAGAGAAGAGAAAACATCTTCCATTAGGTCTCCAAGTCAACCCTCTGGGACTATCACATCTTTTTAAATAAAAGTAAAAAATTCCTTAAATGCTGAAGGTAAAGAATTGATTGTCCAAACTCCCAATCTCCCTAACAATTTGGTGGCCCAAATTCATAATGTATGACTACATTCATAATCTATCACTTTTAAAATGCTGGTTGATTCAGTTCACAATAAACAGTTAAAATATGCTGCAATGCATAATACTGTATAATGTACATCTGTTGTACAGAAATGGGAAAAACACAAGGGTAAGATACTTATTTTAAATCTTACAGCTGTTTTTCAATCAGCTACAAAATTGTAACGTGTGATAGTTCTGTATCTACAAATAAAGTAGGCTATGAGAGCAGATAATTATTGGGATTTATTTCACAGATGAAGAGACTGACACTGTTGACTGTTGTTGGTGAGTGCTGCCCAATCTTGGATACTCCCTACACCTGGAGTGTTTTCTGGTGTCAGAGGAAATACTGGCTAAGTGCTACTCCCCGCTTGACTGGTGAGCAAACCATGTTCTTGTGTTTACCTCATTATATAACTGTTAAGATTGCCACAGAAAAATGGAAGTTTCCTATAGAAAACAATGTGATTGTTATCAATTCACATCTTGATTGCCTATTCAAATTCAATGTGTAATACAGCAATTCTTTCCAGCTTCTACATTCAAATTTATACGTCTTTAGTAATTGTAGTCCCTGGAACTTATTTAGTATAAAGTGCTAAGCAAACCTGAATGAGTTCTAGAGGAAATCATTGCTTTTTCCTCCTCCTTATTTACAACTCTCAAATCTCCAGAGGAGAAAAACACTGTTTTCATGATAAAATTATAAAACTGCTATGTGGAAACAGGTTAGTGAAGAGGAAATATGAGTCTGCTATTTGTACAATGCCCATTCTGTTGAGGCAAAAGTATTTTAAGTTCTAAATTACTCATACTGTTATTCACAATGATCAAATATGTCAAGCAATTACTTCATTCATTTTATTTAAGCTTTCTCAATATGCTTTCCAGTGTATTTTAAGATCATGTAAACATAACAAATGCCCATTTTACAGGGGTGCACTATATGACATGGATTTAGAAGAGGACTATATGCAGGTCATTATATTTTTGTGCTATAAGAAGAGCAATTATTCATATGTGTCATCTATGTTTTCCTAGGTTATATCATGCCTGGGATTTCTACTTATATACCCTTTTCCACCTATATTTTTAAGACAAAATTAATTAATGATCTATACCACATTTATAGCTGAAAAACAGATTTCAGGATGCTTTGGAAAGATTACAAAACTAGGTGTTAGGCCTTAAGATTTATCTTTTGTCTGATTCTCTTTTCCATTGTTGCCACTATTTTTAAAGACAAGTAGTGGCTCTTTGGTAGTGAAATTCGAAAGTAAATATTACTACTGATTATAAAATATGCTTTAATTTACATATTTATGTATAAAATTACATAAAAATTTCAAGACTTCTATAAGCAAATTTTCTTCTTCTAAAGGAGGCCAAAAAAGAATCCAAATTGAGCAAGGAAGGGTAATATAGGTCTCTAGGAACACGGACTACAGTGCAGTTATACTCCTTGTGGTTGTCTAGCTGCCATAAAATAGAGTGGAAATAAGTGCTAATGTGGGAAGCCATAAAGAAAATAGTCTTGGAGGATCCGAAGTTAGAATTCAGAAATTTGTCATATTTTTTAAGGTTTAAAAAAATTTTTTTTTTAGCAATCTCTACACCCATGTGGGGCTCTAATTTATAACCCCAGGATGAAGAGTCTCATGTTCTACTGACTGAGCCAGCCAGGCGCCACCAGGAGTTTATCATTTCATTAGAATAACACGTGCCCTTTCTATGCTGGAGTGTGTAACAGCTATCCCCCTCTTTTATCAAATTATACCTTAGTGAAAGGTAATGTCTTCTTATACAGTGTTGTAGTAGTTCTGCTTAAATACTCAATCCGAAAGGACTGGCCAACATTTTTCATTTGTTCAGTTATTTCAAGAAGGTATTTATTTTTAAAATATTCTAGAATAATAGTATTTTGGCCATCTTGGCAAAAATCAGACTTCCGAAAAGTGATGCAAATTCTAAGTGCCAGTGACATTTTGTTTCCATTTCTGTTTGGAGGCCTTATAGATCATTTTTCAATACCTAATTTTGTTTGGTATTTTTTAAAAGTGTTAAAACTAAGTTTTCAAAGCAATCATACATGTGAAAAGAAATGTACCCAATTGATGTCATATTCTCTCTGAATCAGATGATTGTAAGTCTTTTTCTTTTAGGTAATTATCAGAAAAACAACTTTGGAAGAAGATTCTAATTTTACTGATAGTTATACCTTAAAAGCAAATTCTTCACATTGATTCATCATAGTTGTCTTGAACATGTGTGGATATAGGCCCAAATCAAAAGCTGCCTTCAGTTTTTTTTTTTTTTTCTTTTTTCTTTTTAACCTGCATGAATTTGACTTAGGGAACATTTTTACAGTATCTCATTTCCATCACTTAGTCATCTTAATAGCAATATAATATGAGTCTGCCCAAAGACCATTTTCTACAATCTGAATACCTATAGATTATTATGACCTTTTCAATCATTCACTCTCAACTTACTCAGAAGGGGGGAGAAAAATCCAGATACAGAGAAGATTTAAGCAACTTGGAATGTATCAGAGGGAGAGATAAAACTGCTTACTCAAAATGGATTAACTTAGCTGGACTCCTTGATGTTATTAAGTTCTTGAACATTATCATGAAATATGATGAAACTGTACTGCAGATACAAATTTGATAAGCAGAAAACTAATAAGCTAAAATGATATAACTATCCTTTAACAAATGTTTGCACAGAGGAATGTTACTCTAGATATATTTACTATAAATATATAATATCTTCAAAATTGCTGGATGAAGCTTGTTTGTATTCACTTTTTGCATGAACTTAAACATGTCCTCTCTCTGGGTTTACTTGTTTTTCTCATCCAGTAAATAAAAGATCAGGATTATTCGATTACTTAATCCTCCCTTCCCATGGCTTGCCATGTCTATTTATAAGACAGTTAAAACAGAAGTGTTGAGAAATGGCTAAGCTTTTAGAACCGGCAGTTCTCACAGAAAATGCTCAAGGAGACTAACTTGCACCATTGTGTGCCCATGGTAGACTTTGTAAATGAATTGGCAGGTGACAATGGACTCCATAAATCTCCTAAAGACGGAAGGGTAGTGACTATAAATTTAATGAGAATATACACAGAAAAGGAAAGAGAATCATAATTAAAGCAAGTAAAGGGGGAGCTAACTCAAGCAAGTTAGTTTATGAGTTGTCTGGAGGAAGCTAAGTACCAGACTTCAGTAGAGTTTTATTTCATTTCAATGTCTAAACCTAGCAACACACTCTATACTGAAAGAAAGATCATTCAAAATTAACACATGCAATGTTTCCACTCAGGTGAGTAGAAATAATTTGTTTTTGTTTCAAACGAACAACTTTTTTGTATATTTGAAATAAACATTCCCAATTTTACATAATAATAGGAATCACCAAATAATTCAATCGTCTACACACAATAAAATATTTTCTATACATCTGTCTAATGGGCAAAAATGAATTTTAATAAAAATAGGAAAAAGTTGTGCCTAAAATACCACTCATATGAATCTTTAATGAAAATCACTACAAGAAAATATGGTCTGATTCCTTTGTATATTGTCATATAATAAAGGGTAAAGAAAGTTGATTATGAGTGTATGATCATGGATCTGTAAACCTCTGATGGTCAAATACTTGCTGAAACCTTCAAGTAACTGAGCCTTTTATAAAAGTTTGGAAGTTTATAAAAGCTAAAAGAATAATATTAACAAAAGAGAAACAAAAAATCTGAATATTGGACTTAAAAATTTTTATTTGAAATTTTAAGTATATATATATATATATACACACACACGTATATATATATGTATATATATTATATATATTTATCTAAAATCAAAGAAGTTATTTTAAGAAGCTTTATATGTTTGCTACTTTTGGTAATCATTTTAAATATTATAATTTTATACTTCTGAGAGAGCATTGCAGACTAAGCAATTTTTGCATCATAAAGTACACACTGGTCACTATTTCCTCTGTAGAACATAGAGAAACATGTCCAATAAGTACCATCTAATTAAAGAGGCAGCTTCTCTTTTTTCTACAAATCATGCAATCTTGTGTAGCTTCTACTTACTGAAATTTACCTTTGACTTTAAAAGGTCAGTTTTCTTAGCAGAAAACTGATTGAGAATGCCAGAATTTATTGTCTTAGAAACTGAAAGAAATCTAAGAACATTGCCAAAGGTTGTATTACTATTTTTTTTTTTTGAATGGGAAAGTGCAATCAGAATTCCAAATTGCGAAAGAAACTTGGAATTCAAGAATTCTCTCAGATTTACTTGAGCAGAGACTCAAAAGATACAGAAATGGATAGAAGATTTAGTAAACTCATGGGCATATCATATTCTTTTCTTGTTCCGTAAGACTTTAGTATTTCATTAAAGGAATTCAGGTAGACCTTGAGGATTGGGCTTAAGGAACAGACCTCTAGAGAGAGGGCATGAGACACTAAATGTAGTCTGAGAGTTATGATCCCTGGAATTTAGCAGAAGTTAGTGGATTTTTTTTTTAAAGATTTTATTTATTTATTTGACAGACAGAGATCACAAGCAGGCAGAGAGGCGGGGAGAGAAGCAGGCTCCCTGCTGAGCAGAGAGCCCGATGCGGGGCTCTATCCCAGGACCCTGGGATCCTGACCTGAGCCAAAGGCAGAGGCTTTAACCCACTGAGCCACCCAGGCGCCCCAAAGTCAGTGGATTTTGAATGAAAAATGTGTATAAAGTCTACTTAGCCTTCTTTTTCCCTTTGCCATTGCCAGTGTCACCCCCGTCCATTCTGTCCTTGACTAGCAATAGGACAGGTAGAAAGGGAGATGATAGGTGTGAAGCAGCAAAAGGATGACTCCGTGGGGATCAGGCAAAGAGAAGAGGTAAATGCAAGTGCAGGGGCAACTGGAGAAAGGGAGATTATGTATGTGTTCAAGCAGGGAGTTCTTCAGAGGTCATTCCTGCACAACACATTGTGTTGGAGACTGTCAGAATAGGTATGAATACTTAACAGTTTATCACCTAGAAAATTACAGTCATAGAGTATATTATCTGAGGTTTTATACTATAAAAGAAATTACGCACACTGTTCTGCAAAAGGGGAGCAAATTCCCCTGAGTGAAATTGTTTGGCTCAAAGATGCTAAATCCTCAATATTATTCACATTCTGCACAATGTATTAAGGTTGAATGACAGAGGGGTATCTGGGTGACTCAGTCAGTTAAGCATCTGACTTGATTTCGGCTCAGGTCATGATCTCAGGGTTCCGAGATCAAACCCTGCATTGCACTCCACACTGCGTGTGGAACCTGCTTGAGATTTTTCTCTCCCTCTCCCTCTACCCCTCCCTCTAAATAAAAAAATTGAATGAGACAATTTAGTGCAACTCACTCATTTTAAAATTAATGAAATTTGAGGGCCAGTAAGGTAAAAACAAACAAACAAACAAACAAACAAACAAAAAAACCATTTACTTGAGGCCAAAGATAGAACAAGAATGCATGACTGCTCACCCCATCTTTATTTTTAGAAACAAAATTTAACCACAGGGAATTTCAGAGAATATTTTGAATATTTAACTACAGAGAACATTGGAAAATAACAATCTTATCATACTGATGTCAACATAGGTTTTACATTAATAATATTAAAGTGAACATATCCAATTTCCCAATTCCATTTCATGGCTTCTAGTTGTTTGGTGTGTATTCTTCCAATTTGTGGTATTAAATTTTTAATCTTTCCCTATTCTATCATCTGTCTATGGACTCATAAACAAAAAGTGACATATACTCTGCTAATCTTGTGGCAACTTGTTTCCAGTCAATATTGTTTTTAAATAGCTATCTATATGGGCACAGATAGTGTGCACACATATTTTATTATATTTATTCTTTGCTTTTATTTCTTCTGTTATTGTTGCTTCCCACTCTCCCTATTTCTTGCCTTCTAATAGATTGATCATGTTTCTATTTCCTCTAGAAATATTTCCTCTAGTTTTCAGTAATCTGAAAACTAGATGTTCTATTATACACTTTAAATATGTAAAATGACTTCAGAATATTCCAATATAGTGTAACATTCGTCAAAACCAGTAGTCCACCCCACAGGCACTCCTCCATAGTTCTCCTTCCTCATGAAAATGTTTGTACTTTAGTGTGAACTGCCACCTCATTTTCAGTTTTCATTTTAATGTTAGCCTATATTTTAGTCTGTTGTTTTAACCATCCCCATTCCCCCATATATTCTTCTTATTATCTTTTCAAGCCAATAATTATCTAGATTTGAGCATTATACTTTCTTGATATTGGACTCATTTTTGTGTCTTGCATTCCATTATTTTCTTTTATGTCAGTTTTCCTTTGGGCTGAAGTATGTTTTTTGTAGTTCTTTCAGTGAAGGTCTGCAGCTGGTAAACTTGTTATTTATATGTCTGAAAAATATCATTATTGTGTTCTGACTTGAATGACAATGTAGCCTCTAATTGAACTGAAAATTGATCATAATTATTTTCTGTCAGTGGTTGGAAAATATTATTCTTTTATGCTCTGTATCTAGTTTTGGTGATAAAGTTTCCTAAAAAACTTTATTTTTTAGAAATTTTTATTTAATACATTATAGATGACAAATATGTCTAACATCATTTCCAGGACTTTTGCTTATATTTTTCAGAATTAATTTTGTTTTTGGTTTTGAAAAATTCTCAGAATGTTTGAAACTGTGTTTCAAACAGTGTATCTGATCCATTTTCTTGATCCACTCTGAACTTCGACTAAACATGGTAGGAACTTCTTATTCCTTCCTGCATGATTTTCTTTTCATCTCATGATGTTGCCTTCTGAATAATCACCTCAAATCCACCTTCGTATACACTCAGATTCTTTTCAGTTGTATTTGGTCCACCCTATTTACCCATCCCATTGAGTTTTTCTTAATTTTAATCTGTTTATTTTATTGTCTAGAATTTATACCTGGGTCTTTTGCAAAGCATTCTCTTTTTAATTAATTAGTTTATTTGTCAGGGAGAGAGAAAGAGAGAGAGCACAAGCAGTGGGAGCAGCAGGCAGAGGGAGAAGCAGGTACTCTGCTGAGCAAGGAGCCCAACATGGGACTCCATCCCGGGACCCTGGGATCATGACGTGAAAAGACAGATGCTCAACCGACTGAGCCACCCAGGCACCCCACATCCTCTCTATTTTATCATGTCTTCTCTTGCTTTGTGAATCATGTTTCTTACTTTGTTCATTGACCATTTGAAAGTTCTTAAAGTATCTTTCAGATTCCTTTTATCAATGGCTCCTTAGCCATTATTACTCTGACTGCTGCATGATGTCATTGAACATATTTCACATGTTTTGAAATGTTTTGTTATTGACTTATTTTGGGATCTCATGTGCTCTATGTTTCTTGAACCTATTGGGTAGTTTCACTATTTTCTTCTTTGAGAATTTCTGCTGTATATGTGTAAGGCAAGAGTTGAGACCACACACCTATTTCTATCATAAGGCTAGAAATCACAGGTTTTCCATTTGAATTTGGACTTAACAGCCTCAGCCAATAGACTGAGGTTTTCTACTGAGATTTCCTTTGCTTGGTAACTATATTTGTAAAGGAAGCTCTGGTTCAGTAACTTTTAGATCCATAAGGCCTACTGCCTTTATTCTGAGCTCTAAACAGAATTAAACTCCATCCTTTAAGTCTTCTATAACCACAGCTTAATCCCCATGAGCTACAAGGACACACTCCTATATAGTCCTAAAAATCTCCTCTTAACTTCTGGCACCTGAATTTTTTTTTTTTTTTTTACTTTTAATTTTAATTACCCCCTAATTTTTCAATCCACTGTTTGCATATGAGCAGGGTAGTACATGTTTTCCATGTCAGCTTCTTTCACCATCTTGGCCAGAAACTCTCAGTGCACATTCTATGACTCCAAACTGACTATTCAAATCACTAATACATTATTGAATATTTTCTATGTTTAGAAATATTTTCTATTTTCTCTTAAACATATTTTCTATGTCTGCACAAATGTGAATGTAAGTTTTATTATTTCTTTTTGAAAAGTTTATAATCTAATGCTGAATTAAATAAGATAAAATATTTAAACTTTAACAAAATTAAAAGATAAAAAATGCACTGACATAAGATCAGTGTTCATTAAAGAGGGCCTGCATCACTTTGAGTAAATGACATGTAAAGATTTCATGGAAGAGTTAAATTTCAACTTGCTATAAAAACAGATAAATCCAGAAGACATAAATAAAATAAAAACACAACTTACCAAATTTGGGGGATATGGCAAAGCAGTGCTTCGAGAGGAAGTTATAGCACTTAATGTAAGTATTAGAAAAGTAAATATTAGAAAAGTAGAAACACTCAATCATCTAAGTTTCCACATTATCAAATTAGTAAAGAAGAGCAAATTAAATCTAAGGTAAACAGAAGCAAAGAAAAATTGAAAAGTAGTGCAGAAATCATGAAATTGAAAATATGAAATCAACAGATAAAATCAATGAAACCAAAAGTTGGTTCTTTGAAAGGATTAATAAAACAGATAAGCCTCTAGCCAGACTATCTAAAAAAAATAATAAATAAATAAGAAAGAATATAAATTATAATATCAGAAATTAAAGAGGGGACTGATGCCGTGGACATTAAAGGGATTATAAAGGAATATTGTGAACAACTCTATGCCCCCAAACTTGATTATCTAGATGAAATGGACAAATTCCTTGAAAGACACAATCTGCCAAAACTCACACAAGAGGAAACAGACACTCTTAATAGGCCTATATCTACTAAAGAAATTGAATCAATAAGTAATAACTTTCCAAAACAGAAAGCACCAGGGCTTTATGGGTTCACTGATGAATTCTACCAAACATTTAAGGAAGAAATTATACCAATTCTCTACAGCCTTTTTTAGAAGATAGAAGCAGAGGAAATACTTCCTAACTCATTCTATAAAGCCAAGTGATCCTGAGACCAAACCCCCCAAAAAATTACAAAAAAAGAAAACTGCAGATCATTATTTCTCATGCAAAAATCCTTGATAAAATATAGACAAATTGAATCCAACAATATATAAAAAGAATTATATAGCACCACCAACTGGGATTTATGCAAGGCTGATTGATCATTTGAAAATCAATTAATTAATGTAACATATCACATAAACAGATGATTTTTAAAAATCACATGATCCCATTAATAGATTCAGAAAAAGCAATTTATAAAATCCGACAGCCATTCATGATTAAAAAAACAAACAAAAAAGCAAAACAAAACACCTCAAGAAACTAAGAGAGGGGGAATATGCTGAACTTGGTAAAGACTATCTTTAAAAAACCCTACAGCTAACATCATACTTAACGGTGAGATACAGCTTTTCCACTAAAATCAGGTACAAGGCAAACATGAGTTTTCTAACCACTTCTTTTCAACATTGTACTTGATACATGTACTTACCGCAATAAGGAAACAAAAGATACACAAATCGGGAAAGAAAAAATAAAATTCTATTTATTCACAGATGACATGTTCATCTATGTAAAATATCCAAAAACACTGACAAAAAATTTCCTAGAAGCAATTATAACAAAATTGCAGGATGCAAGATTAATACACAAAAGTCAAGGGTGCCTGGGTGGCTCAGTCGGTTAAGTGTCTGCCTTCAGCTCAGGTCATGATCCTGAGTCCTGGGATGGAGTCCAGCATCAGCCTCCCTGCTCAGCAAGGAAGTCTGTTTCTTCCTCTCCCCTTACTCCTCCCACCACTCATGCTCTCTCTCTTTCTGTTAAATAAATAAAATCTTTTAAAAAAATATACAGAAGTCAATGCTTTCCTGTATATAAGCAATGAACAAGTGGAATTTGAAATGAAAAACACAGTAGTATTTATATTAGAATCCCCTAAAGTTAAAATTCTTACTGTATAAATATAACAACATATTGTACTAGAGTTATATCAAGAAAATACAAAACTGATGATAGAAGTCAATGAATCATTAAATAAATGCAGATAGTCCATCTCATGGATAGGAAGACTCAATATTGTCAAGAGGTCAGTTCTTCCCATTTGATTTATAAGTTTAATGCAACCTCAATTAAAATTACAGTAAGGGAACAAAGACAGTCTTTTCAACAAATGGTGTTGGAACAATCTGACATCCTCATGCAAGCAAACAAAAACAAACTAAGAAACCCACAGACAACTAAATCTAGATACAGACGTTAATCCTTTGCAAAAATGAACTCAAAATGGATCAGAGATGAACTGTAAAATGTGAAACAATCGAACTCCTAGAAGAGAACCCTGGAGAAAACCTACATGACCTTGGGTATGATGTTGCCTTTTTAGATTCAACACTAGATATGAGCCATGAAAGAAGTAATTAAAGCTGGACTTCAATAAAATAATAAAAAGAAAACTTTTGCTTTGCAAAAGACAAATTTAAGAGAATAATAGATAAGCCACAGACTAGGAAAAAACATTTGCAAAAGACAAATCTGATAAAAGACTCTCATGTGAAATACAGAAAAAAACTCTTAAAACTCAACAATAACAAAGCAATCTGATTAAAAACTGGGCCAGTGATCTTAACATATACCTCAAAAGACGATGGACAGATGGCAAATAAGCATATGAAAAGATGCTCCACATCACAATTCATCAGGGAAACTCAAATTAAAACAAGAGATACTACTTCACACCTTTTAGGTGAAAATCTGGAACACTGGCTGACTATGATATGAAGCAATAGGAACTCTTACGCATTACTAATGGGAATGTAAAATGGTACAAACACTTTGGGAGAGAGTTGGCAGTTTCTTGCCTAACTAAACGAAACTAAAGATACACTTACCATACAATCCATCAATCACACTTCTTGGTATTTACCCAAAGAAGATGAAAACTTAGTCCATGCAAAAAGTGCACACTCATGTTTATAGGAGCTCTATTCATAACTGCCAAAACATGGAAACAACCAAGTTGTCCTTCAATAGATGAATAAATAAATATCTACTGATAGGGGTGCCTGGGTGGCTCAGTGCGTTAAAGCCTCTGCCTTTGGCTCAGGTCATGATCCCAGGGTCCTGGGATCGAGCCCTGCATTGGGCTCTCTGCTCAGCAGGGAGCCTGCTTCCTTTCCTCTCTCTGCCTGCTTCTCTGCCTACTTGTGATCTCTGTCTGTCAAATAAATAAATAAAATCTTTAAAAAAATAAAAATAAAAAAAATAAATATCTATTGATAAATAAATACCTATAGGATAAATACTGTGGTACATTCAGACAATGGAATATGATTTAACACTAAAAAGAAATGAGCGATCAAGACACGGGAAGACATGGAGGAATCTTAAATGCATATTATTAAGTGAAGAAACCAATCTGAAAAGGCTACCTACTATATGATTCCAACTGTATGACATTCTGGAAAAGGCAAAACTGTGGAGACAGTAAAAAAGATCTGTAGTTGGGAAATACAAATCAAAACCACGATGAGATACCACCTCACACCAGTCAGAATGGCTAAAATTAACAAGTCAGGAAATGACAGATGCTGGCAGGGATGCAGAGAAAGGGGAACCCTCCTACACTGTTGGTGGGAATGCAAGCTGGTGCAGCCACTCTGGAAAACAGCATGGAGCTTCCTCAAAAAGTTGAAAATAGAACTACCCTATGACCCAGCAATTTTACTACTGGGTATTTACCCTAAAGATACAAACGTAGTGATCCGAAGGGGCACGTGCACCCGAATGTTTATAGCAGCAATGTCCACAATAGCCAAACTATGGAAAGAACCTACATGTCCATCAACAGATGAATGAACAGATAAATGGATAAAGAAGATGTGGTATATAATGGAATACTATGCAGCCATCAAAAGAAATGAAATCTTGCCATTTGCGATGACGTGGATGGAGCTAGAGGGTATCATGCTTAGTGAAATAAGTCAATTGGAGAAAGACAACTATCATATGATCTCCCTGACACGAGGAAGTGGAGATGCAACGTGGGGGGCTTGGGGGGTAGGAAAAGAATAAATGAAACAAGATGGGATCGGGAGGGAGACAAACCATAAGAGACTCTTAATCTCACAAAACAAACTGAGGGTGGCCGGGGGGAGAGGGGTAGGGAGAGGGTGCTGGGGTTATGGACATTGGGGAGGGTATGGGCTATGGTGAGTGCTATGAAGTGTGTAAACCTGGCGATTCACAGACCTGTACCCCTGGGGCTAATAATACATTATATGTTTATAAAAAAATAAAAATTAAAATTAAAAAAAAAAAGATCTGTAGTTGTTAGAGGTGTGAGTGAAGGGATGTATAAGCACAGCACCAGGGATCGTCAGTACAGTGAAAATATTCTCTATGATATTAAATGATCGATATGTCATCAGACATTTGGCCAAAGCCATAGGAGATTCAATATCAAGAATGAACCCTAAGGTAAACTACAGATTTTGGTTGATTATGATGTGTCACTGGTAATGATGTACCATTCTGGTGAATGATACTTGATATTGAGGGTAGGGGTGAGGTTATGCATGTGTGTGGGTGTGGAGTGTATGAGAATTCTCTGTATCTTTTTTCAATTTTGTGGTGAGCCTAAAACTGTTCTAAATAAATAACATTAAAAGCCACAAGTTTAGGAAATCTAAAAAGTTAGGGGAAGTATTCCTAGTCAAAAGCAATAGGATATGCTATGGAGTGAGGATGTGCAAAGTATATTGTGAGGTAATAATTATTGCTGCCTCCCTTTGAGCAGACTAATTAGATGAGAGATCAGAAGACCTAGGACAGATTTTGAGAGTTTAAATTTTCTTTACTGAAGATATTTTAAGTTAGAATGTTCTGTTTGAAACTTTTGCTCTGAGAAGGTTAATCTGTCAGTGTTGTATATCAGGGCATGGGAGAACAGAGGCAGGAAGGCAGTGCGATAATTCCATTGTAAAAGGATAAAAGCTCAGACTAGTAGATTGGTAAGGGAAGTGGAAAGAAAAGGGAAAACTGACAAAGGCAATTTAATGTATTTACACCCACTATTTTCTACAAAGGATTTAGTGTCTCTTTGAGAAAATACAAAAAGATGAACTAGAAACATAAGGGAGGATGTTATAAAAACAAAAAAGGCAAAATCGTTGCTCTATGCCACTGGTTTCCGGCCGGCAGTGCATATATGGAAATGTTGTGGGAAGTGTGCTTCTCAAGAGAGGCAGACGTTTTTTTCTAGATACAACTTCTGAAAAAAACAAAAAAACAAAAAACCTCTTATTCGTGTTTTCTAGTGGTTTTCATTTGGGTATTATTTTGCTCCCTAAAAGACATCTGTCTTGGTCTGGAGACATTTTTGACGGTCATATGGAGTGAGGAGGAGGGTGTGCTACTGCCATCTAGTGGATACAGGTGAAGGACGCTGCTAACTAGCTTCCAACACACAGGCTGGCCCCCTGCAACAAAGAATTCTCTGGTTCAAAATGTCAGTGGTGCTGAGATTTTAAAACTCAGTAGGATTAAGCTGGTCATTTTTGTGTAGACACATTCAAGTACCCAGTGAATTTGAAATGTTAAACATAGTTCTATCATATGCAGTCTACTACAACCTGCTCTACTTTCCATTGTATTTACCAAAATCAAAATCGCTTGCTTTCCTGTGGAATTCAAAATTACTTATTTCATATTTATCACCTACTTAACCTCCAGCAATTGTTTGAACATAAGCTCCATCCATTTAGGAATCTTTGCAAGTTTTGTACACTGACATTTCCATCAACAGTGCTTGGTACAGAGTAGAACCTTAATAAGCACCTTTTTCATGAATGATTGAATGAAGCTGGTTAAAAATACACAGATTTCTAGTGGTTTAATCAATCCTATTGAAATTTAAAGATTGAAATACTCAGAAGAAAGGAGAGTAGGTATGACCATAAGTTATCTTCCCCACATCCTATTTGGTTCTTTATACTTTTAAATGAATCTAGATTTTAGACTCCAAGACCCTCCTTTCTTTGAAGAACCAATGTGATGGACAGAATTCCTTCATGCTGATTGTAAGACACTGGGAAGAAACCAGTGGACATACTGGTTCATTAAATAGTGAAAGAAAGACAAAGGCTGTCACAGACTATGTAGAGGATATTCTATCCATGTGGAAATATTCTAGTACTTTCCTAGGAAAAATGTGATAGCAAATGTTTTGTTCCCCTGACATTCAACTCAGAGTCAAGTCCGTATCTTTCTTCCCTTGGCACCTTCTCTCAATATCTATCTATCTATCTACCTATCTATCTATTTTTTTTTAAGTAAGCTCTACCCTCAACATGCGGCTTGAACTCATGAGGCAGAGAGCAAGAGTCACAAACTCTATTGACTAGCTAGCCAGGAGCTCCTGAACCATTCTTAATCATAAGAGAAAAACTATATAAAAAAATTAAAAAAAAAAAAAAAAAAAAAAAAAAAAGGAGAAAAATTCATAGCATTTGCCAACATTATTGGCAAAAATCTCTATTCTTATTTTAATTTATAAGTCTTAAGGTAAATAATATTAACTCCATTGTTCATCAGAAGTAAAGGTAACAAATACCAATGAAAATGGTTGATGTATCAATAAAAATGTTTGATATTATAAATATAAAAATGTAATAGGAAAGTCTCCGAGAATAGTGTACTGGCAAGGGAATGTTCCCAAAAAATGAATGTAGTACCCATATTAAACAACCTACATGGAACAATATAGATCCTAGAAATACACATAAGAAGACTTGTCTTGGGGCATCTGGGTGGCTCAGTGAGTTAAGCCACTGCCTTCAGTTCAGGTCATGATCTCAGGGTCTTGGGATTGAGCCCGCATCAGGCTCTCTCCTCAGCAGGGAGCCTGCTTCCCCCTCTCTCTCTTCCTGCCTCTCTGCTTACTTGTGATCTCTGTCTGTCAAATAAATAAATAAAATCTTAAAAAAAAAGAAGAAGAAGACTTGTCTTGCTAAAATTCATTTTATTAAAAATTAATATTTTGTTAATTATAAAAAACTATCACTAAACATCTCAATACTCTAAAACCATATTTTTAAGATGAGTAAATTTTATGAAAATAAAACAGGATTGTCTTATTTTTGGAAGATAAAATATTATAATAAAGGAATTATTACAGTAAGGAAATATATTACAATAAGGAAATGTAGTAAAATTACAATAAGGAAATAATAATGCTTAATTATTTATTGTGCTAAAAAAATGTGTTTAGCACAACCAGAAGGCACAATGTATTACCACTTCTTTTTTTCTTTCAGCTTCTCCATTCCTGCAACCTTGTTTTTGGTAGCAAGATACAAAAGAACAACTTGAATCACATCGTTATTTTTGCCTAAATTTGATACCCAATTGCACACAGAGATATCTACATGTAAGTTTTATTTATTTAGAAACATTTTTTTGGGGGGGTGCCTGGGTGGCTCGGTGGTTAAAGCCTCTGCCTTCGGCTCAGGTCGTGATCCCAGGGTCCTGGGATGAGTTCCGCATTGGGCTCTCTGCTCAGCAGGGAACCTGCCTCCTCCTCCTCTCTCTCTCTGCCTGCCTCTCTGCCTACTTGTGATCTGTCTGCCAAATAAATAAATAAAAATCTTAAAAAAAAAAAAAAGAAACATTTTTTTGGTAACATGTTACTATCTGTTCCCTGCAGCCTGAATTTCCATGGATTTAATTTTAAATGTCCTTCCTTTATTTTAATCTTCTTTCTATTACTTCCACGTGAAATTAAGTCAAATAACACCATTCAAAATAAATAGAAATGAATTAGGTGTAAATAAAAAGAATTGATACTACCAAGCAAAAACATGAAAGAAACATTATAAGACAGGATTTGTGAACAGTTACATGGATACATGAAATCGATTTATGGTCCATAATAGTAACTAGTTACTCATACTGAAATGACTTTTCACTTAGGCAAGGACTAAGATCGCACACAGAATGCCACAATCCAAGTAAATAAAGAACTGGTAAATCTGCCATTATAAATCACATTAATGTTCTATCAGTGTGTGTGTGTGTGTGTGTCTGTGTATGTATATGCACATGCATATGCACACACCCAGGCATTCTGTGTGTACTCTGTAACTCAAATGGCACCATTTCCATTTATGCTAACATTGTAATTTTATTCATAGATTTATATTTATAGTCACGATAGACCGTTTTGTATATTTATATGAAATTATTGAGACTAAATTTTAAAAGAATAACCTATACCCAACAATTTATTTATATTCTCAGATACAAATATTTTCCAGATTTAAAAATATCTTCCTAAAGGCAAAATCACCTACAACTTGTTTTATCTACCATTCTATTGTCTCATGTTGTAAATTTGAAATAGAAAGACATAATATTATCTATAGCTAGTTTAACTGTTAAAAAATGAAATGTTTTTCTTTAGTTGGCAGAGAGTTTATCAGCACAATATTCAAAACCAAAATATGGTGTTTTATTACAGTTGAAAGTTCTGAAAGGAATGAAATACACTGGCTGCTGTGAAAGCTGTCATTTCTCTCTCTCTCTCTCTCTCAAAAGAAAAGAAAAAAAGAAAGAAAGAAAGAGAAAGAAAGAAAGAAAGAAAGGAAGGCAAGCCTAATAACAGAATCAACAGGAAGGTGGGTGGCTGAAAATTCCTGTATCTTACAAACATCTGTCTTTGGCAAGCTTACTGGATGACAGCTGACATACTATTGGAATAGCTTCTCAGTGTGAAAATTGTATTTGGTTGTGTCTTAATGCTCTTCCCTTGGATACAGTACAGCTCCAAGGGTTGAATGGCTTGCTATTTAACAGTAAGTGCTGATGTTGAAAATTCAATATATTACTCTGGTGTAAATGAGCTTATAGTAATCACTACTGATATCACCAACTTCCTTCTGAAACAGATGCTAGGAAATGAATTTCCTGAATTAAGATAGTAGAGTGTTAAAATGCTCACTAAAAGTTAACATTCCAGATGTTGCACGACTCTCTTATTCCTAGATTTTTTTTTTCTTCATATAGATAGATCTACCGTCTGTTTCCGCATCAATCAATGATGTTGATGTGATTCTGGATTTTTGTGTTAATATAGGCTACACTGAGTCTTAGGAAAGTGTATTTTCTATGAAATTCTCTTAACATACTTATTTCAACTATGCTAGCTTTTGGTTTATTGCCCTCCCTGGAGTAGGATTATTTGTCTTTACAAGACTTAAAATGTGTAAGACATGATATCCCTTGAGGGTTTTAAGTGATATTTGCTTTAAGTTGATCTTGCTTGAGGTAAGGCTAAATGTCAAACTTCCCCTTGGAGAAAGGAAGGAATTTGAGTTCCACTACCATTTTTTTTCATGTGGTTGTGTGTGTGTGTGTGTGTGTGTGTGTGTATTTATTGTTGTTAATGAGTATGTAACAAGCTTAACTATGCTATGTATTCACATTAATTCTAGTGATGTTTATAGTGATGAAATCTCACTAATATTATTTTTCTGATTATTGAATATTTACCAGGCCCAAATGTGGGGTGACTGAACTAAATACTATCACAGGCATATACAAAAGCTGAGAGGTAAGCTTTCCATAACTTCTGGAATTTTCCCCTAGAGAAGCATGAGGCATAGTGTGTCATGGAGACTGATGGCAAATTCATGTTATTTTCTGCTCTGTTCTATGGTTCTTTCATCTGAAGCTTCAAAACAGTAATCATCATTCAAAAATGGACAAGAATAAGAGAAAAACTTTGATATCAATGAATCTGTATTAGAGGCAGGTTTTTCAAAATTCCTGTAGACAAAGTGTCTTTGCTGTTCTAAAAACTGTAGCCTTGAAATTGACAAACAGCTCCACGTGAAAATAGGGAGTAAACTCCGTTAGAGAAGAAGGCTTTGGAGTGGCTTTCAAAAATATTGAGGGGAGGGAGTGACTGCATAATCTATAGTTATCAATCTACTAATTACTTTTTCTACCAACTGTTTTTAAGACATGCAAAACAGCACATTTTAGTTTTTAAAAATTAACTTTTTTTTCTGTACTAGCACCTTACCAGAAATAGTCTAGTATTGTCTCTACTTTTCTCCCCCACAAGCCTTTCTTAAGAAGAGGCTTGAAAACTTGCCTTCCAACATAATGGTCAAGAATATAGGGCACTTGTACAACATCCTGCCATGCTAATATGTCTTGAATGCTCACTCATCCAGTTCCTTTAAATGTATTAGCCTGACAGTGAGGTACTTTAAGACATTCAAAGGCAGAATTAGAAAATCAGCATACAGTGTAAATTAGTGAATACTTTTATAGGATGCACCAGTCTTGGGTTAGTGGCCATAAAGTGACCTTGACAGAGCTATTTACAGCCATGTTTAAAATGCACAATTTAACCTGAAGTGAATAAAAGGTATTTATCACATCAGTGTCTGCATAAGTAACCCCTCATTCTCTTGTTGAGGATTTTTTTTTTTTTTGGGCATACTGTCAGAGAAGTTCAGAAAGCACATTAGAAAGGTTCTATAATTATAGTTTTTGCAATTTCAAATAGCCTTGCTAAAGTGAAGTAAAACATTATCTGTAAAATCAAAGGAAACCACTCCTCAGACCAATTCTGTTTACGAGAATTCTATAATTATACCCAAAACACTGTATTGGAGAATAATGATGTAATTGCCATCGATGATCCTGCATGTTTTTGATGATCATGCAGCAACATTCATAAGGTTCCATAAACATTTTCTAGTTCATTTTCATTAACAACTGATCATAACACACAGCAGAGAACTTTGCTCCATTTTTTCACTTTGATAACTTTAATTATCTTTAAAGTACTGACTGGGAGGGCTTTTCAGTTACAAACTTTATATTGAGAAGACAAACTTGAAGATATATAAGCAAGAAGCACAATAAGGGTGACCTGACTAGGGCCACAGGCCTGGGTGCCCACACACTGAAGACTGGAATCAAAAACCATTTCTGGATCTTCCACCTGATCTTTTTGCCATCATCTTGCCATAATATTTTTAATTCTTCAGTTTGGACTTTTAAGACTATTCACTGAGTGCACTGAACATAAATTCACACAATGAACAATGACCCTTTAAACGTGTTTTTTTAATAAATTCATAGATTATCCCATGACTCACATCTGTTTCTCTTCTCTACACACAATATCCTCAAAACAAGTACAGTCATTCTTTCCTATCAGTATACTTCAAACAGAACTGGAGAGTATAGAATGCTTACCGCAGCCTGCTGTGTCAAGTGCATTACACATGTTCCTAAAGTGTTGCCATGACTTGCAACTGTCATTAATAAAATGAAATAAAACAAATACATCAAACAGCTTAGTCTCCCTACTAATCATTTTGCCCCATTTCAATTCACATCACCTGTGTGGATGTCCCTTCTCCATGCCCCTACTGCCCTGGGGCCTGTGTTGTAGCCATGTGGTTATCGTGTCTACTCTGGAATGTTTACTTTAGAGGTGATTTTTTTTTTCTGTTATATTTGTAAAAACTGTGAATAACGACACTGACTCAAAGTTTTTTGAACAAACTGTTTATATCTGGTTCAACTTAGGAAACTCCCAAAATGTGTTATATAGTTCATTAAATGTGAAATCTTACAATTTAGCTAGGATTTTCAAAACACTTTCACATATATTAGGTACCTGGAGACTCACAATGGCCCAGCGAAAGGCAGGGAAGCTGCTATTATTTATCTTAAGGATGAGGGAATCATGGCTTAAGTGATACCATTCAGACTCCATACACTCTGACTCTGACCAATCCAGCATGATGTTTCAAACAGTGCTTTGCATTTTGAAAACCATATAAGTCCTTAGTATACATACTGATAAGCATTAGAAAAATAAAGATTGGAACATCAAGTATTTTTTTAAAAGATTTTATTCATTTATTTGAGTGAGAGAGAGAGAGAGAGTGTGTGCCCAGTGAGCATGAGTGGTGGGGAGGGGGAATGGAGGAGGGACAAGCAGACTCCCCACTAAGGGCAAAGCCCCAGACGGGGCTGGATGGCAAGAGCCTGAGATCATCACCTGAGCCACAGTCAGAAGCTTAACTGACTGAGCCACCCAGGCGCCCCAGAGCCACAAGTATTTTTGCAATTGTCCCCATCCCTCCTCCATATAGGCATTAACATATGCCGAATTACAACCACTTAAAGAAAGGTAAATTGGAATCTGGGAACATCATTACAATTCCTAAAGCGCTCTGAGGAAAATTTTTGTTACGCCAACTCAGCTTTGACAAAAAGGGCAGAACTTCACTTAATACTGCTGGCATTATGACACTGCTGCTCTCTTGTCTGCGACAATGATGCCCTTCAGTCACCAACTGAAAAAGCAAGCTACTCGAATGATTAAGTACTGCTCTCAGCCATAAAATTGTAAAAAATGAAGCTCTCTCGTCATGTTCATGAAATCCATTCTTCTACAGGAAAGCAAAAAGTGTGTGACCCACCCATGCTCAAGAAATCGAAACAATTTGCTGATACCATTGGAGAGATAGAGCGCCCCGACCTCTCTGCCTTCTCCAAAGATACAAGGGCAGCTTGAGACAGAACAAATTTAGATGCTGACTCAGAAAGACTGAGTGGAAGGGCAGGGGCCACAAGCAATAAAACACAAGCAAGATACCACGGTTAACTCTGCAGCTAGCAGAGATGAAAGAACACTGTGAGCAACTCACTTAAAGAAGACCTACGACAAGTTTCTAAACTGGGGGGGGGGGGGGGGGAAAAGGAAAATGGGCCAGGAAAGGAAACAGATGGCAATGGAAACACCACAGTGAATAAACAGGCATCAGGACAAAGTTGCCACAGAATCAAGGACTGTCACGTAGTACCAGAGAAATTCTGGCAGAGGGACGCTCCACCGGCGTCGCCAAGTGCTACCAGGCACAGCACTGAGAAGCACGCTTCAGTGGTATGTCGTTTTCGGAAGCACCTGCCACATTCTAGCACAGTCTTCAGCACCTACTCTTTCTTAGCCCAGAACGGAGTCCATAGGGTCCTGTGTGTATGTGCATGTGTGTATAGATTAGATTAGACAGATGATTGATAGGTAGATGATAGATAGATAAAGACATACTCATGTAAATAATAATCGTTAGTATTTACTGAGTACTTTTAAGTGCCAATCACCTATCTAAATACCCAGAAAGATCCTAGGAGAACAGCACTATAATTATCCTCAATTTACCGATGATGTTGCTGTGCACAGAGCGGTTAACTCTGCCCATAGTCATTGCTTGTGAACAAAGGAGCGAGGCTTTGAACGCAGGCAGTCTGGCTCTGGAGCTCATGCTCCGAACACAGCTCTTATTATAGATTCAAAGCATAATATACCGATATATGTAATTTTTCCATTACATGTAATTCTGATTCTCATAAATCTATGTTAATGACTTTTGCCATGTAGTATCAACCAGTGCACTGAGAGGCCATCACAGGATATTGTGAAAATTAATAAAGGGAAACCTCCCTAGAGTCTGTAATTGGCTCTCCTTCCTGTAATTGATGTTGAGTGGTAGACTCCCCTTCCCAGACTCCCTACACTACGTTAGTAAGGTTTCTGTTTATTAATTTTCACAGTGTAAACTGCTGAACGTCCTATGGTTCACCAATGAAAGTGGACTGTCTCTTCTGTCTCCTTGATTTCCTGGGTCACCGTCGCGGCATTCTTCCTTCGACATCTCAAACACTTTCCAACAGTGTATCGTCTGCTGCTTCTCCAGGCTGCTAACCACCACAGCCACCACACCGGAGCCACAGGCAGCACTCTGGGAACAGATCTCAGAACTCCACCAATCCCCTCCCACCTTCTTCACACAGAGAAAAGAGAGAAAACTCCAGGGGTCACTAAGGCTAGTGATTTTTTTTTTTTTAAAGAACCAAGAAAATTCACCATTCTCCACACATCCCTATAGACCTTGACTGCAGATAAAGGTACACTCCACCAATCTTCCCAGCTTCTTCACATTTCAGCTGTGTGCCAGAAGTCTCTAGAACTCTCTGTGCCTCAGTTCAAAACAATAGTACATGATCTGATTAATCTGAAGTTTGAGGTGAGTCAATTAAAACAGCGCCTTACAAATGCAAGCACTCAACAGTCATCAGCTGTTGATGTCATCATCATGACTATAATCTACCTTTATCCCCTCACTCTCATTCATAAATGTTCTCATGGTCCTAGGCCCTGATCCAACCTCTGACCTCTCTATTCATACCTAAACCATTTAATTCTGTTTTCTGTTTCAACTTTTGTGATATAACAAAAGACACAACAGAACACAATACCTTATATATTCTCCATCTCTAGGTGGACAGAGTCCACATTTTCTTAACTAGAGCCTGGCTCTCCTTTCTCTGCAATCCAGTTAGCATATGCTGCTGTTTCTGTCCCTCGCGCATCTGTCCGGGTCACAAAGAGAAGTGCGTTTCTTCCATCTTCATCAGTGTTGCTTCCACTGATTAAATTCCTATTTGGCAGGTAAAAAAAAAACCTGTGCTCTTGAAATGAAGGCATGTGGCCACCCTTCTTCACATACTGCTATCTGTAAGCCATCTACATATACCCTTATTCATTTGTGACCTTAAAATCTATGCTTTTTTTTTCTTTTCTAACAAACCATTCATTAATATAAAGATTTCACGTAGCCATATAGAGACCTACCCATTTTCCTAGCTCTTGCCATAGTGGTATTTACTTCTATTCCACTTTAATGACTTTTTTTGTTTGTTTGTTTGTTTTTGTTTTTTTTTTTTTTAGATTTTATTTATTTATTTGACAGAGAGAGAGAGACAGTGAGAGCAGGAACATGAGCAGGGGGACTGAGAGAGGGAGAAGCAGGCTTACGGCTGAGCGGGGAGCCCCGCTGAGCTCAATTCCAGGACCCTGAGATCATGACCCGAGCCAAAGGCAGACGCTTAACGACTGAGCCACCCAGGCAACCCCAGTGACCTGTTCTAATGGTCATACTCTTCAGTTTGCACTACTTGGAATTGCTTAATCTCTTGGATTTTCCATTTAAGCACCACCATCCATATTTACAAATTTGTTCCTATTCTATTTTAGGTGTTCTTATTTCTATAACACTTTTTTTTTTAAATGTAATACAGTAGTCTAATTTCTTTTCTTTACTATAGTCTTGTCTTTACTCCCTCCTCCGTTTAGCTTTAACCCCATGATCTATAATTCAAACTATGCCCTTGACAATGCCTTTAATTTTCTCAACTCTTGCCGCTACATCAAACCCACATGACCCAAACCCAACTGTGGGTAAATTGAAATCTCTATCTCTTGGTATCCATCCACATGCACGTTACCATGGACAGCTGAGGGACAGACAATTTTGCAGAAAAATGCACTCCAACATCAATGGCACTATTATAACCTCAACTGATACCACTTCAACATCATCTGGTTCTTCAAACATTTTCGACTTTGCCTAATCTCTCTTATTATCCACAACAATTTAGTATATGTGCTGCTGAAGCGAGCACTGTCCACAACAATTTAAAAGTTTTTTACATCTCCTTAGCCTTGGACCCAGCATCTCCGTCCTGACATTTAGCAGATAACACTGCCTCCTACTTCACAGAAAGTTGTTGGCTGAGGTTTTTAAGAATGGAAATATTGATTTGGGTTAAAAATATAAGGGCATACTCTTAGTTACCACATCAACAGTCAATGTTTTCAACTACCTGCATTAAAGGAATGCCTACTGAAAAGAATATTTAAAGCTCTATTTAAAGCTATCAGTAGTTCCTTTAAAGATTTAATCTTAGATGTCGTGAAATTTCAGTTAATGCAAATGGGAAACACTAACTTGCGAAACTTCTTGAATTTTAATTTTATGGATACGTCAGACACCAGTAAATCAAGTCTGGTAGCTCTTAATAAAGTCAGAGAATAAATTAAATGGAAAAGCACACACGTTTCCACCAGATTTCTTTTGGCATTAACAGACAGTAAAATGATCCACCACACACTGCCAAGCTGCAGAGTTTTGTAGACCAATTCTGAAATGTAGTGTGTAGTTTGTAGCAACCATCTGCTGAAATCTCTTTACTTCCTGTCATTTGACTCACATGAAATTAAAATATCGATAGAAACAATTTCTGCAGGGAAACTGGAAAAGTTAATAGAAAAGTCAATTAAGGGTTTCATGAGATTATACGGTCTGGTTTCTTGATGCTTCCACTATTCTTAATTATACAACAGGACTAAAAATAAAATATAAAATGTAACAGAAAGTAGACTCTGCCAAGTGTAAGCAAAAATATGAAGACAGTTATGGGTTAGGTAAGATGAAATACAGTTTTAGATTTGCCACAGAAGTCAAGTGTGCATTCAATGGTAGCCATATTAGCAGACAAATTCTAATAAGGTAAACATTAGCTTTATAATAAAATATTAAATATGCTTAAATGCCACCGTTGTTATTTCTTGACTCCCTGCCTCTGTGCTCCTAGATACCAGCTACATATATGTTTTTCCTTTTCAATTGGCTCAAAACTTGATTCTGATTTCATTAAAAAAAAAAATGATCCCTTGACTTGGAAAACACTGACATAATCAAGACTGGAGGATGAAATCTAAACTATAATCAGTCTTAATTTACTTAGCTTTGTTGCTAAATGTTTCTCTGGAATCTTCAGGCACCTAGCTTTGGCTTCACAGCAATCTGTGGTGATTCCCAGGGCTCAGGAGGTGTCCCCCTTTAGATCTCCTATTTATTTTTTTCCTGGAGCTGATCTCCTGTATACTGAAGTCTGTTTCCCTGCCTGGGTTTAGAGAACTTATTCGCTTTCACTTAGTCTAACAATCTTCCCAATCTGGCCCTTAACTCTTTAAACCCTGGACAACTTCCAGGTTCTCTGTCCCTGGTCTCTTTAGACTCATATCCTTCTACTGATAGGAGACAGCTAACAAGAGCTTCGCAGTCCTTCCAAATACTTTTGTTATAGTCCAAAACAATCAGGAGATACAACTTAAGGGTAAAATAAAACAATCTGTAACTTAGAATCACACTTTTCGTTCATGTAGAAGGTTAGTTTAGTCCGTTTCTTTGTATTAAGTCATTAAAGTTCCAGAATACTAAAAATATATTTTACTTCCTCTTTTAATCACACAGATAGAATCTAGATTCAATAAACATTTTCACATATTTTGAATTGCAATCCACACAGAGCTTAAGGCAAATGATACATATATTCACATAAATGTTACTGATAGTAAATGATTCTATTAATTTGCTAATTGTTATTTCATGCTGAAAAAATTTATGGAAGAAGAATATGCTAATATACACATTGGATATATAATATTGGACAGCATTCCTGGAGATTATTTTCATAATTTCTGGGGGGGAGGGAAGGGCAAAGGGCGAGGAAGAAAGAGAGAATCTTATGCAGGGTCCACACCCAGCATGTAAGCCCAACATGGTGAGGCTCGATTTCACAACCCTGAGATCATGGCTTGAGCCAAAATCGAGAGTCAGATGCTTAAATGACTGAGCCACCCAGGCGCCCCTTATCTTCATAATTTTGAAAGAATTTTAATTTTTATATAAGTCAAATTCAGGTTAAAATAATGTGCATAAACTCCCACTGAATATGTAGTTTTAAAAACAAGTATTTAATTTAGATTTACACTTGCTAAAAAACCTTGAGATCTTTATGAGCCAATGTTTCTTGAAAAATCAAACTGAAGCAATATGATAATTTTATGTCTTGAGAGAGAACTGTACAAAAAGAAAAGTAGATCTCTGGAAGTTGGCTGTGGTTCAGTATTATAAAAATATTAAAGCATAGATGTTTAAAGGATATTAAAAAGCTCATAAGTATTGATCCTCTTCTACCATTTTTTTAGAACATTTACAAATAAGAAAATAAAAATGCTATCCTAATTTATATCTGTGAAGCGACACGGAGGAAAAAAAAATACACTCAAGCAGGGAGTTTTTGTACTCGACTAACTGATTGTTAATAATCACAATTATGTGTGGTTTGATGTTTTCCACAATACTGTGGTCAAATAAAGTGGGATAATTCAGAAGCAATAGACACACTGAACCTCAGATCAATAAAGACATGAGTAGCTTACGCAGATGGGTTTTATAAAATAAATAAGAAAAGTCAAGTTTGCAACACATCAACAAGAAGCAGTATGTGTCCCTTAAAATGAAATTCAGCTACAGCTAAACTCTTCTAAGCACTTCAAAGAAATGTGTCCTCTGAAAATAACCAATGTTCTTTCCTCTACACAAATTTGTTTTTGAAAGGAATTATAAATATTTGTGAGTAAATTTTGAGTCCAGAGTCTTAATCTTAATGAGGTAAAGAGTCGAAGTCACACTGGAAAAGATTCTGGAGAAATTCTGAAGAAAAGCAGAAGAAATTGGAGAGACTCCAGCTCAGGGAAAGATGTAATAAGCACCCGCCATATTGTTCTCCCAGTGAATGGATGAAGTCATTATTTGAGGACTCTAAAACGTATCATGCAGATAGGGAAAGAAAACAATAATTTGAAACAACATTGAACCTAGTGGGGAGTTCATTGCTTTTTCTCCTCTGGACTCACGTCAGTCCATAACTTGGAAGTGGGCATTGTCATGGATAAAGAGAAACCTGAGAGAAATTCTCCCCGAGTTCGCAATCAGGTGAGCGTTACATTATGCTGGGACAACAACCTACAATAAACTTTCATTCACTGATTCAACCAACAATAATTTACTGAGCACTTACTGTGAGCCAGGCATTTTTCTTAGTTCTGGTGATAATAAATAAATCAGATAGAGATCACTGGATCTTACATTGTACCAGAAAGAAACAGACAGCAAACAAGAGACTTAATAATTAAGCAAATTACATGGTGGTTTAGAATGTGGTGAGCACTATCTAAAAAGATAAGCCGATAAATACAGCAGGGTAAGGGAAATCAGGAGTGTTGTCAGGGAAGCAAGAGGAAGTATCAAGGGCTTTGGGTTTTGGGAAGGACTCATTGGAAAAAAATGACATCTGAACAAAGATTTTCAAAAGGTGAGGAAGTCTTCAATGCTGAATCAAGGGGAGTGGGTTTCATACAGAGGAAAAGCCTGTTCAAAGGCCCTAAAGTAGGAATAAGCCTGACTTGCTTAAGGTGAGATGAGAAGGTTAGAGTGGCTAGAGCAGAAGCAGCAGAGGGGACTCACAGAATGTGAGGTTGAAGAGAAACTGTGGGGTGAGCAACTCATGTAGGATCTTAAAGGCCATCATAAATTCTTTAAGTTTTAGTCAGCATGAAGCAGAGAGCCTCAGAGTCAAAGGGCTTTGAGCACAGGATTAATATTACCTGGTTTAGTTTTAAATGGATGATTCTGGCTGCCATGTTGTAAAAAGAGTATGTGAAGGTCGTGGAATAAATACAATAGCACATTTTATAGGGCTATCTTATAAAATGTTAGGTGGCACCAGGGTGGCTCAGTGGGTTAAAGCCTCAGCTCGGGTCATGATCCCAGGGTCCTGGGATCAAGCCCCACATCGGGCTCTCTGCTCAGCAGGGAGCCTGCTTCCTCCTCTCTCTCTCTCTCTGCCTGCCTCTCTGCCTACTTGTGATCGCTATCTGTCAAATAAATAAATAAAATCTTTTGTAAAAAAATAAAATGTTAGTCTATAGGGCACTGTGATCAAGCAGAAATGTGTGTGTGTGTGTGTGTGTGTGTGTGTGTTCTTTGCCAGAACCCTCTAGGACCTCTGATCCATGGAAAATACTCTAGGAAATGTAATTCATGAATTTATTTATGATCTGAAGGCAAGCATATCTTACAGGCAATCTTCAATAAACATTATGTCTCACAACCAAGCTTTGAAAGGAATTGGGCAGCTGAGCATTTGAGTTTGTAATCTCTGGCAGGATCTGAAGGGCAGGTCTCTTGTGTTGCCAATCAAATGTATAACCCTATGCTTTGAAAGTGTGTGGTTAAGTTCAAAAGAGCTAGTCTTTGGACTGACTGACATAGAGATAGCTTTGGTTATCGTTGATTTACAAAAGAATGGGTAGGGATGATAAATGGCAATAAAAATCAATAAAGGGTCTCTCTAGGATCCCTGTCTTGGTAGGAGGAAACATTACCATCAGCTTGAGATGAGGCAGTAACGGTGAGCATATCCAAGACTATTCTCAGGAAACTAGTATTCTAACATAGATAAAATAATATGTGTGGCCCCCAATTCTGTGCTCCATTGCAGTGGTTCCCAATCCAGGGGCTGCCGATGTTAGGGCGTCATTTGTGGGGGGCAGTGTTAAGGTTTCACAAAATTGTCTATTTATCTGCTTTTGCATGTGAGTATTACCTTTCATTAATATAAAAAGTATAGCTACAATGTTGTGGAAGATTCATTAAACTTCCTAACACTGAACATGTTTATAATTTGTTTATATCTTTTTCTAGTTAGAGGACAATCAGTAAATTATGATAAATATATTTGAAGGACATATGCCCAAAATGATGGTTTTCATCAATTGTAATCTTTTTTTTCTTTTTTGCTTTAAAATCTCCCTTTAATTAAAAAGTGATTCCTTTCTTACAAGGGTGACTCATTTTTTTTTTTAATTGAGATAAATTTGGTATAAAACATCATCTAAGTTTCAGGTGGGGATGCCTGGGTGGCTCAGTGGGTTAAGCGGCTGTCTTTGGCTCAGGTCATGATCCCAGGGTCCTGGGATCGAGTCCTGAACCGGGCTCCTTGCTCAGCCGAGAGCCTGCTTCTTCCTCTGTCTGCTTCTTCCTCTGCCTGCAGCACTGCCCCTCCTGCTTGCACTCTCTCTCCCTGACAAATAAATAAAATCTTTAATGAAAAGATTTCAGGTGTACAACATTATAATTCAACAACTATATGCACTACAAAGTGATCACCAATAAAAGTCTAGTTACCATCCATCACTATACAACTGCTTTGTGGCAATTAGATAGCAACCCCAATTACCTCAGCCAGGTAACTCTTAGGTTGTGATAATAGAATAATATGACCATTTTATACAAATCAGACATGCAACCTATATCCCACCTACTCTCTATATAGAATACTGACTCTGGGGGCGCCTGGGTGGCCCAGTGGGTTAAGCCTCTGCCTTTGGCTCAGGTTATAACCTCAGGGTCCTGGGATCAAGCCCCACATTGGGCTCTCTGCTCAGTAGGGAGTCTGCTTCCCCCTCTTTCTCTGCCTGCCTCTCTGCCTACTTGTGATCTCTCTCTCTCTCTCTGTCAAATAAATAAATAAAATCTTAAAAAAAAAAAGAATACTGACTCTGAAGGCCAAATTTTCAGCTTATCAAAAAGGAAACTAATTTACTATCAAAAGGGAAACTAATTTACATTTTTAATGTGATAACACATATGTGAATTTAAGTCTGTTCTTCTGGAATCGGATATGATTAAAGAGAAATGACTCAAGTTAAGCATGTTAATCATTCTGTTCCTATTTCTCACATAGGTAACAGCAGATTTGTTAGTTATCAAGTATCCCTTGAGTTGGTTATTATTTATTAGTGAAATAAAAAATGGCCGTAAACATGCTTGGACGGGGCATTGGTACTGTCAAATACATGCAAAAGCAGAGAAAATTCCATGGCAATCTGGTTACCCATGTCTGGAGCATGAGGTGAAGCCACAGTTTCAGGTAATTATAAATTATGGCATTTAGATTTATGCATTAGGTTATGAAAAAATGAACAATGGCATTTTAGTAATCTAAGAGAACACCTGAGAATATAGAAAATTTAGGATGAGGTAAAGGCCATGTTTTAAAAAGATTTCATTTATTTACTTGAGAGACAGAACAAGAGGGAGCATGAGTGGGGGTAGGGGCAGAGAGGAAGGGAGAGGAAAAGAATCCCAAGCAGTCTCCACAATGAGCACAAAGCCTGATGTGGGGCTCCATCTCAGGACCCTGAGATCATGACCTGAGTCGAAATCAAGAATCTGATGCTTAACTGACTGAGCCACCCAGGTACCCCCTAAATGACACTGCTCTCAGTTGGTTCAACTTCTTTACTTCAGACCACTCAGAGCCTTTAAAATGGTAATTTGGACTATGAATCTCTGAAAAGGAAATACAGACAGCAGCATTTTCTAAATTTACTTGACCACAGGGACCCTCTAACTTCTTCTTTTCCCACAGACCACTGTGTAGAATGAATGTTCCACAGAATATTTTGGGAAATGATGTTCTAACTAGGTCTAAATTAAGAAAGTTCCCTAATTCAGTCTGCTTGAGGCACACAGCCTGCGGAATCTTACAGGTCCTCCCTTCTACCTCCACACCCTGAGGTGAAAGCCTGTGTATGGGCCCTGATAAATCCAAGACAAAGGTCTCTTCTTGATAACCACTGCTGGGATTTATATTGGAATGATAATCTTAGCAAGATCCTAAAAACTAAGCCTGCAGAAATTCTGTTTCTTCCTTTATCCCTAACTATATAGGCTTTTCCATAAATTAATACACCTTTTACGAATCTCATACTGTGCCCCGTGGATGGCCAATTTTAATTCTGTTTTCCAGTTGTCTTTAAGAAATGTAATGATATCTCAAGATAGGTTATAGGTACATAAATGCACTCCTTCCCTCTGTAGATACTGCAATACCAAGTATCAGACCCCCTTGGACAGCAGCCCATTACCATATGGATTCACTCAGAGAAAAAATCAAGAATGAGGGTAAAGGTCTATCATTTATGGTTCATTGTAGCAAATTTGGTGCTATAGAGGGATAACATTGTTCTTTAGAAACCCACACATATCGGGGCACCTGGGAGGCTCAGTGAGTTAAGTCTCTGCCTTCAGCTCAGGTCATGATCTCGGGGTCCTGGGATCGAGCCCCACATCGGGCTCTCTGCTCAGTGGGGAGCCTGCTTCCCCCTCTCTCTCTGCCTGCCTCTCTGCCTACTTGTGATCTCTGTCTGTCAAATAAATAAATAAAATCTTAAAAAAAAAACCCACACATATCATATAAACTTATTATTGTAGAAGAATATCTGGCAAATGTAAAAATTCAGTTTAACATTTTTAACCTTGTCACACTGTAAGAGGCTACTTCCACTCATCGATGTTTATTGAGGCCAACAGTGTATGTAGTCAGATCAGGCAGCATACGCCTATAACGTATAATCCAGCTCTGATTTCCGACTTCAGAGAGCTGGGTTTCAAGGAGAAAAGTGGATAGATACGTGTGCAAACAGCACCTTCACTGTCAATTCATCCTCCTCTCCAGCATATTAGCACTGCACTAGCAATCTGATCAAATTACAATTTCTGAAAACAGAGGGACTCTTTCTGAAAGCTAAACTTTTTTTTCCCTTCCTGAAATTAACCACCTATTATTACAAGTCATGACTGGATTTTTGAATTTTTTAAAAATAGCCTCTGAGGAATTTAATTAGCCAGTGTGGTTTTAGGACTTTGAGTTATCTAAAAAAATTAATTAAGCAATCATTGTCTTGGTCTAGCTTTCAAGTGATTCTGACATTCGAGTTGTAACATAAATAACAGATGAATTAGCCAAACAGCGGTGGCAGAAATGTGCTTCAAAAGAAAACCACTTAAGCAGATTTCCACACAGGTGTTTAGGCAAAAATAGAGTCTGTCAACAGGATTAAAAAATCCTTAGTCAAATATGTGTACATTTTGTCCTGCACATGGGTAAACATCTGGATACCCAGAAATATTTAGGTATTTTGTATATTGAATTAAATGTATGATTTATGAATATCAATGTATAAATATATATTTTTAAATATTTTATTTATTTATTTAACAGAGAGAGAGACAGCAGAAGCAAGGGGAGAGGCAGAGGGAGAAACAGGTTCCCCGCTGAGCATGGAACCTGACGCAGGCCTCAATCCCAGCACCCTGGAATCACGACCTGAGCCGAAGGCAGATGCTTAACCAACTGAGCCACCCAGATGTCCCTCAGTGTATATTTTGGAGAATTTATTAATCTTAGGCACTTGGATGAAGAGGAGGGTTAGTTAAATTTTGATGCTGTTTGGAAAAGGGTTCTGATGTTGACTTTCTAAAATTGAGATGAAAATATAAAGGAGAAATGTTAAGATAAAATGACAGGGGCTCATGGGGTTTTTCCATACTCTCCTGTGAGGGCTTAGGGTTTGCCATGTGCCAGTGGCCAATTTCAGGGTGCTTGAAACATCTGTCCCCAAAACCAATCATAGCCCTTACGGTTGTGAAAGCTTGAAGGCCTTGCAAGAGGCAAGAGGGCCCAGATTCTGAACTGCTACAGGCATAGCCAAGCTCCAGACCTGGGAGGAAGAAAGGACATTAGGCTTCCCGCCCTTTCTCGATCTCTGATTATTTAAATTCAGATACTAAAAGTCAAGGGGGATCTGAGGAGATGCTTGGATTTCAGGTTAACATTATTTCCTTCAGGTATTTTCCTCCCTATAACCCCAGGTCCAATGTATGCAAATGGAGAGCACAAAGTGAAGGAGGATTGATATTTTCCAGACTGGTTGGATGTGGGGGAGTGGGAAAGCTGATACCCTAAAAACAATCACCTGGGTCACCAATACGAGGCAACACTTCTTCCATTATAATATTATACAATTATTTTTATCCCCCCCCCATCAGAAATGAATAATAGGTACAATTTACAGATATAGATATTCTGGACTGTGGGAAAGCTTTTCTAGATTAGAGAATATTAAGGGATTTTCTTGTAAGGGAGAGTAGAGAGCCATGGGACTACTGATACTCTGATGGATAATGTTTAGAGAATCACTGCAACTGGAAGTGGCAGTTTGAGTGACGGCAATAAATTAATCTAAAATGTAATAAATAACCTATAGTCAAGTTTCTTCACCACTTTGTTTATTTTTTTAATAACGAGCTACATTTCCTGATTTTGTTATTTAAATAAGAAGTTTAGGGTCAATTGGCAATAGACAGTAGAACCTCATATTTATTCAGTGTATACAGAATCCTATTCCTGCTCAATCAGACAAAATCTCTTGATTGATATTAGGGGGAAGAAACCTCTGGATGAAATATATTCTAATGCACTGTAAATGATATGACATTCGTATTCTGCTTAAAATGAAATTTGGAAGGGAGAAAGGTGGTGAATTACAGTTTGGTGATGAAATTACCTCATTGTAAGATAAAATATTCATTCATTTAAGAAGATAACTATAAGAAAAACTGCTTTTCTATTATAATTATCTTCAGGTAGTTTGAGGCAATTTTGACCTGTGTTTTTCAATATAGATGACTTAATTTTCTAATATTAATAAGTTTAGCATTTTAATACAGTTTTAGTCATGCATTTTTATATTTTCTTCTCCTATAGTAAGAGTTCGACAGTTTCTAGTGTGAGCCCCTTAATCTTGGATCCATGAACATGAATCCCCCAAACTTTTGTGTAAAATATTAATGTGCCTGTGCATTTTTCTGGGCAAAGTACCTGGAGGTTTCATCTGATTTTAAAGTCATCTCAGAGTGATCAGGGATCTATCTGGCAGGAGAAAATAAGAATGACACAGTATCCTAAGAAGCCAAAGTCCGTTTGATGTCACATGATGTGAAAGTCCAATACTATTTTTTTGTCTTATAAATAACATATAGTTTATGTTTTTCAGCTTTTTTGAGGTATACTTGACAAAACTGTAAGATATTTAGTCAATTATGTGATATGTACACATTGTGAAAGGATCCCCCCAAACAAGTTAATTAACACATCCATCATCTCACGTATTTATCTTTTTTCCCTCCAAATTCTCAATACTGTCCCCAACTGCATGAGCACTGCATAACCATTCCAACCCTGATGTCATCTGTTGGAAGGTAGACTTCAAGATTTCCGAGAGTACCTAAAACCACTGGAATAAGGCGGGTGTTCCTGGTTCAGACATTTCATTTTTTTCTTGCCTTTCCCTATCCTGTATGTAAAGAAAACATCTCCTTAAATAGTAGCATTATCAGACATATATTCATCAATATGTTTCTAATTTCTAAATATCAAGCTCATTTAAGCAACATTAAGAATTTATGAGGGCTATTTATCAAACAATTCCTAATATGTATTTTTTAAATGGATGGGATGGTGTTAGGAACTAAGATCTATAAAAATTATGTACTTTAATTGGAATACATTTTACTTTATTTTATTTTATTTTTTTAAAGATTTTATTTATTTATTTGACAGAGAGAGAGATCACAAGCAGGCAGGGAGGCAGGCAGAGAGAGGGGGAAGCAGGCTCTCTGCAGAGCAGAGAGCCCCATGAGGGGCTCAATCCCAGGACGCTGGGATCATGATCTGAGCCGAAGGCAGAGGCTTTAACCCACTGAGCCACCCAGGCACCCCGGAATACATTTTAAAGGAAAAGAGGATTCATGCTATTTTCTTTTAAAATTTAAAAAATTTTAGTTGTTAAAGTCATACAAATGTAGCAATACGTCTGAAGTTACAATTATAATATTGTGCTATGTTTGAATTATTAGACTAGAGGGATTTCTTTCCCTATGTGTACAAAAAATAGACAAATGCCTCCACTGAAATTTAAGAAAGATAAGAAAAGAAAACAAAGGAAGAAAGGAATGAAGGAGGGAAGGAAAAAAGTGAAGAAATTATATAAATTATAAAATTTAAAAATATAAAAATATTTATAAAAATATAAAATATATTTATAAAATATAAAATTTAAAAATTATAAAAATATAACATTACATCAATGAAATTTGGGGCAGAGAATTACATTTATTTGAAAGTGTTCTGATATTTAAGTCAATTTCCCAAGCTGTTCACCTTGAATCTATAATCACAGATTGATACAAGAAGGAGAACAAAGGGCAGCCCTGGGAGCTATGGCCCAAAGGAGAGATCTAAAGGGCCAGGAGCAAGACGGATTGAAGCTCTGATGGCAAAACAAAGTTCGAAGGAGTCACAAGGCACAACTGAGTAGAAGTTGTGATGTATAGGAAGACGAGGAGAGTGACAGTTGGGAAGAAGTTAACAACAGACACACAGAGATGTGTGTGCATAACTATTTAACATAATAATTATTATAATACAATATAAATATTAAAAATATATATGCTATTTTATTATGACACCCCTTCCCTCCACTTATGTTTATATATAAAATCTCATCTGAGTAAATCACTTTTCACTTTAACCAGAAGGGTCTAACTAAAGTAGAACCATTCTCTCCACAGTGTATGGAATATTAGTTAAACCTATAACCTTGTTACCCAAGCAAGAGGACCCTGAAGTTCCAAGGGGTAATTTCAAATGGTATTTTGCTTTTATTCCTGAGAATAACCAATACCATATATTCATTATTGTGTTCATCCTTTTTTTTTTCCTTTTGCAGTGTACTTTCTAAATATATCTTAATATGTTGCATTATTAACCATTACTACTAACTGTAAGAATGACCACATTATAATGTAAGGAGGCATCAGCTTACTCTTAGATGAAAGAATATTTCTTAGAATGTCTGGCAATGTATAATTTCAAAATATGTTATTTTAATGTTTCTAGTCCTACCATAAAAGCTCTGTCACAATTCTTTACGTATGTTTAAAAACAACAGCAAATTCTTTCACTAAGAGTATAATGCATTTGTGCCATAAAAATAAGAAAGTGAAAGCAAGGAAGAGGTCCCCAAGTAGAATAGACTTTTGAAGATACTATCGAATTAATGAGTATCTAAGAATGAGAAGGGAAAACCGTGCCTGCCATGCCATTAAAAATAATGTTGGTAAATGCTTACTGAAAGGTAGCAAGTCCAGAGTTCACTACATGGAGAAGCCTAATGTTAACTACATAACCATAATAATCTGTACATGACTTATTTCATCCTCTTCAACAGAACATGAGAGATCTTTAGCAGTTGGGCCTTCTTATTTTGATAATTTTCCTGAAAAGGAGGCATCTGACCCATTCATCTTTTCCTGCCTGACCTTGGATAGCTCAGGTAATCATGCTGGTCTTTGGTATTCCCATCAGTAAAATGAGAGTTGGATTACACCAGTAATTTTCAAACTACCCTCTTTGGAATCCCACAGCTTTGAAAATGCTTTAGGGAATTGGCAAAAATGAAGTATTTTCAATTATTTTCTTCCTAACCATCAAAATTTAAATTGCCTTGGAAACTTATTAATTGCCTTGAGATTAAAAATTCCTTACGGATCTACAATTTTAAAAATTTGTCTATATAGGCATGGGGATAAAAGCTTTAACACAGAAAATGTTTCCTATGACAAAATGGGTTGGGTTTAATTCCAGGGTAACAAGGTTGAATTTTTGGAAAAAAAGATTATCTTTGCTCATCGAACTTCAGGCTGATTCTTTGACTTAATACTGACATTATCATTTGTATGGGTATGACCTGTGTTTTGCTGTATTATTGGTAGGGCATCTAAGTTCTAAAGGGTTGCTCTCCTTGTATCAGAAACTTGTGCAATTACTAGCTTAGTGTTAATTCTAATAATTCAGTATACTTCTCTAAGTGAAGAATATTTCTTACACATGGTCTTTTACTTATTTCTTACACAGTAGGTATGTTTCATACTTAAAAATGTGTTTGGCAGTATGGAGATTCCTCAAAAAGTTAAATGTGTTTTTGAGTTGTTCCATGGGAGGCTGGTAATATTATATTCCTTAAAAATAACTACCAAAGGGGTGCCTGGGTGGCTCAGTGGGTTAAGCCTCTGCCTTCAGCTCAGGTCATGATCTCAGGGTCCTGGGATCGAGCCCCGCATCGGGCTCTCTGCTCGGCGGGGAGCCTGCTTCCTCCTCTCTCTCTCTCTCTGTCAGCCTCTCTGCCTACTTGTGATCTCTCGCTGTCAAATAAATAAATAAAATATTTAAAAAAAAAAAAAAAAAACACAAAAAAAAAAAAAAAAGAAAAAAGAAAGAAAGAAAGAAAAACAAAGGAAAGTAGGTAAGATAAAATGTTAGAAGTTTTAAATCTGGATAATAGGAATATAAGTGCTTGTTTTACTATTTGTGTTTTTCTGCAGCTCTAGAAATGTAAAAAAAAAAAAAAAAAAAAAAAAGTAAAATACAAATATCCAGCCATGGTTTTAAAAAAAGAGTTAGAAATGGAACTACCTTATGATCTAAGAATTGTACTACGAGGTATTTACCCAAAGAATAAAAAAAATACTAATTTGAAGGAATATATACACCCCAATGTTTACAGCAGCGTTAAAAACAATAGTCAAGGGGCACCCGGGTGGCTCAGTGAGCTAAGTGTCTGTCTTTAGTTCAGGTCATGATCCCAAGGTCTTGGGATGAAGCCCTGCATCGGGCTCCCTGCTCAGTGGGGAGACTGAGTCTCCCTCTCCTTCTGCCTGTCGCTCTCCCTACTTGTGCTCTCTCTCTCTCTCTCAAATAAATAAATAAAATCTTTAAAAAATAGTCAAATTATGGAAAGAGACCAAGGATCCAACTGATGAATGGAAGTAGAAGTGGTCTACACGATGAAATATTACTCAGCATTAAAAAGAATGAAATTTTGCCATTTGCAATGACATGGATGGGACTAGAGAGTATTATGCTAAGTGAAATAAGTCAGTCAGAGAAAGACAAATATTGTATGATTTCATTCTTATGTGGAATTTAAGAAACAAAACAATGATCCTAGGGGAAAAAAAGAGAAGAAAACCAAGAAACAGACCCTTAACTATATAGAACAAATTGATGGGTGACTGGGGGAGGGGGGTGAGTGGGGGATGGATTAGGTAATGGGGATTAATGAGGGCACTTGCTGTGATTAGTACTGCATATTGTATGGAATGGTTGAATTACTATATTGTATACCTGAAACTAATATTACACTGTATGTTATCTAACTGGAATTTAAATTAAGAAATACATTTAAAAAATAAAAATGTGTTTGGGATAAGATGATGTCTGTACCTTGCATGAGGACTAATTTTAGCTGAAACCTCATCTTGCCTGTAGCTTGTTTCTTTATGGGTTTAAGGAGAGTAGTTATCTACCTTCTAATTGTAGGAGGTCCTTTTTTCACTCTTAGAAGAATGTCACTCTGATTTTGTTATCTACCCTTGCTTATAATATGCCTTTCTAAAGCTTTTCAACTTTCTCAAATGAGACGTAGATTAGTACGAGAAAGGGAAGAGAAGAGAAGATAAAATGTAACTCATCTCACAGAAGAGTGCTAATACCAGGTGGTGGTTGGTATCACCTTCAATGTGCCCCAGGCAATAGGACCAGTAAGGTTGGATAAAATTATTACAAGAATCTCTGTGCTCAAAATTTATTTTGACCTAAACAAAGATAAATACTGGTTGGAGAATGTGGAATCCTGGATCAAAGATGGAGTTGAAACAACAGCATCTCCTAAAATTCTAAGAGTCTATCATTCTTTTTCTAACAGAGTAACCGAAAGTTCCATATTATAGCAGCCAAGCCCTAAAACTGTAAACTTCAGAAGAAAGTGAAGAAACAAAGGGCATCAGGAATATGCCGGCAATCTAAGAGTAAACGGGTTTTCAGGAATCTCAAAAGAAGTTTGCCCTGAAAAGGAACAAATTTCCACAGTCACTTACTACTGGTAACAACTGATTGGTTCTATACATAGGAACAACATAAGGGATTCTTTTATACACTTATATACTTACACACATACAGAATTAGAATCCCAAAACATCCGATGGTAAAAACCAAATGGAGCTATGCAAAGGTGATATTTTCTATGTTTTATTCATATCTAGTTTGTCACTTATCAACAGTTTTGTAACTAAATACAGATGTCTGACTGGATCCAATCTTAGACATTCCACTCTTTTATTGTCTAATGTGGAAAATGATGCGCTGTTGTGAGAAAACTAGGGCTTCAAAGTCAGGTAGGGTTCGCTATGCCAGGCTACTCATGCTATTTACATAGCTACGCCATCCTGCCCAACCTCAACCTCCTCATCTATATAATAAGCATTACACATCCACTGGCTTGTTAGGGGGATAACAAAAGATGATGTCGATAAGCTACTCACGAGAATGCCTAGCAGGTCGTAGAATTTAAATAAATGTCACTATCTCTTCCTTACAGAAAAATCTCAGGCAAAAGTTATACAAAAAGAGTAGAAATAAGCTACTAGCATTTTAGTGTTTGTATTGAAAAACATAGTAAAATTAATATTACACTCATGATTGGCTATTAATGGCACATAGGAATTGTTACTGGCACATTTATCACTTACATGAATGCTCTGAATTCCCAGATAGGTTTACCTAATATTTCTGCCACTAAGGCAAGGCCTTCACTGGTATTTTGTGCATATTAACTCAACAACATCTGTATAAAACATGGAAACTACTGTGTATCTAGTTTTTAGAGGGGTACATGTGCATGGAATATTATGTTTTTTTCTCTTGTGAAATATTTAATTTTATTGTATTTTAAATACATAATTTCTGATTTATTACAGAATAAAATACTCATCTTTGAAGTGTCACATGATATACAGAGTTCAAACTTAAAATCTCTGGCACCTATAAAGTTACTTTAGATGCTTTCTTCCATATGTTGAACATAAAGAGAACTCATTAAACTAATTGTGGAAGACCTTAGTAATCCTAGGAAGGTAGTGACCTTAATATAGCTTTCTTCTTCTTTATCAGCTGTAACACAGTAGCGCAGGTTGGCTGAAATAAAGACTGAGACACTCAGAAGTTCATGTGAGAACGAACTGGTATAGGCCTTTACTGTGTGTGGGTTGAGAGAGTACATGAAATCCAGTGCAGGAAAACCCCAGCAGGGCAATGGTAGAGTGAATATTTGAGAAAGAGTATGGGTTGCAGAGATCTGTACTTCATCCAAGTGTGAAGTTGCCAGAGACTCACCTGAAGAGGCCAATTCTCCCTGGTTAGCAAGAAGCTAAGGAAAACCTTAGAATGACTGAGAATGAGTGAGCCCTCAAATCTGGGAAGGTGAAAGGAGATGGGAGAACAGGAAGGTGTTTCTGGCCCGCATAGTTCTACATTTTTGGTCCGTGTGGGGAAGACTGATTTACTTTCTGACATTTTAGAGGACTGGTGCTATTACCTAATCAAGATAGAAAGAAAGAAAAAAAAATGGAAAAAACATCTGGAGAGAGCAAGAGCAGTCAGAAAACCTGCCCAGTGAAATAAAGCTGTTAGAGAGGATAGAAATAAACCTAAACAGAAAAGCAGAAGAAATACCTAAGACAATACAGTTCCAGTATTTTCTGAAGATGGAAAACAAAACAAAAAAGTAAGCACAATACCTACATGATTCCGTCTAAACAATTCAAGGGACTGGAAGATAGCATCGTCACTGCTAAATTTTGCATTTGTAGCTTAGATGACCATAGAGGAGGTATCCCCTGGGACACAGGAGCAAAATGGTGAGAGGATGCAAATTGCTAGAAAAAGACAATTGAAGAAAAAAAAAATTCAGGAGAGTTGCCATACGCTATAGGAGTTTCAAACGAAGAGAAAGAAAAATACAGAGAAAAGAAAATATATAAATAACAGGGAGATCATTTCCCTGAAAGGAAGACCTAATGCCACGGCCAATTGAAAGACTTACTGATTTCCAGATAGGGTTGATAAGAAAAGGGCCCAACCTCCGCATATTTTGGTACAATTCTTCAACTCCAAGACAAGGTAAAATAATCCTTCCAGCTCTCAGAGAGAAAGGGGAAATGAGGTACACAGGACAAAGCCCACCTGAAGCCCTGGAAGCAAGAAGATGGTAGAATACCCTCAAGACACCATGGAGAGAAAGGACTGCATGTGAAAACACTGAGCTCCTCCCAGACATCACTCGGGCAAAAGGAAGAAGGCAAGTTATTTGAGGAACAGCAGGAATTCCTCTAGTCTGTTATCTATAAATCCTATCTGAGGAAAATAACTGAAATAGTTTCAAATTAACCAGATTACCACAGGACCAGTTTTATAACCTACGTTTCTCTAATTTCTTATCACCTCCTACCTCACCTGCCAAGACCATTCACAAAGCTCTGGGAGTGCTAGAAGCTGGTATATGGAAAAAGTGGGAGGAGATAGATGAGCAGACCATGTCTCCCTCCCCACTGCTACTCCCCAAACTGTAAATTTGGGGAGGAAGTTTGAACTGGATTTGAAATTGAAATCATAAATTGGAACTAACTGGACTTAAAACCTGAATTATGTAAATTAAGATTCTAATAGGAGAATGAGTGGAAAGCTATGTGATTTGCTCAAGCTGTTGGTAATGAATAGAAAGGGAGAACACTAATTACAGAAAAATAAAACCAATTCCTACTTGTACCATATCCAGTACAGGCCATCCAGTAAGCCACTTCTATTTGTATTTTAAGGAATTATACAGGTGACCCTTGAACAACATGGGTTTGAACCCACTTATGTATGCATTTTTCGACACAGTGTTGTAAATTTCTTTTCTTCTTTATGATTTTCTTAACAATTCTTAATCTTCTTATGATTCTTAACTTTTTCTCTTCTCTAGCTTACTTTATTGTAAATGTAGTATATAATATATAAAACATACAAAATATGTGTTAATTGACTATGTCATGAAATGGCTTCTTTTCAATAGTAGTAGGCTGTTAGTAATTGAGTTTGGGGGGAGTTATAAGGTACACACAGAATTTCAACTACGCAGGGTGGGGTTGACGTCCATACTCTTACATTGTACAAGGGTCACCTGTGTATGCATCCTTACGCACGCTTTGTGGAGAAGCTGGGTGCAACAGAGAAAAGGACCAGGAAAAAAAAAAAAAAAGATTAGAGATGAGATAGAAGATATATTTCTTAGAAGAGTAGGGATCCTTCCAAGTTCCCTGGATATCTGGTTTGAATACTGTCAATATATTTCCCATTGCAGCTTGCTGAAAGTAAAATGAGATCAGTTAATCAAAGAAGAGCAATTCAAAATAAGTTTACATTGTATCTTACGTAGCTGCAAAATAAGCTATTTCAAAAGTAAAAACTAATTGCTAGAACAGAAGTTGAAGATATATTTCAGGAATACATAATTTTACAAAAATAACCAGTTTTAGAATATGCCATTCCCTACATTTTTCTTGTATTTCTTAAAAGATAATCATTATGAAGTAGACTCTTTAACTGGGGGTTATCAACACCTTCAAGAAACTAATCAAAACACACTCTCTTTTACTCCACAGACTCTTCACCTTGATCTCCTGTTCTACCTTTATCTTTCGAACTTTCTCCATCTGGCTGCATAACTGACTCTTATCTGTATGGTGGTGCTTCAGGAAAATCTTGATTATGACAACCCTTTGTATCTTACAAGTTTTGCATATATGATTTTAGCTCTTCAGAGCCCCCTACCAATAAGGCACATGCAATAGTAAAAAATTTGCTACTGCAGCCTTGGGGAACATCTCTTAGTGTTGTGTTGGTGCTTTCTCTGACACAGTACACTTTTAATCAAGACAGTCACATATTTATGTACATTCTAACTTCCAAGTATAAACACTGCAATTGAACTGATGGACTGAAATAAAATCATAAGCCCTTAGATTAACCATGGTTAATTCTATTTCACTAATTCTATTAGTGAAATTCTATTTCACTAATCTATACATTTTTATGTCAATACCATACTGCATAACTGACTCTTATCTGTATGGTGGTGGTGTCAGCAATTGATTTTTCCTTTCTTTTTTTTTTTTCTTTTTAAATTGAGATAAAATTGGCATATAACATTGTGTAAGTTTCAGGTGTATAACACTGTAATTTGACATCTGTATATGTTACAAAGTGATCACCACCAAAGGTGTAATTACCACCCATCACCATAAAACTGACCTCTTTCCCTCACACGTCTTGCCCACCTCACAACATCCTTTCACTCTGGTAACAATCAATCTGTTCTACCTGTGAGTTTTCGCATTATTTTATTTGTTCATTTGTTTTGTTTTCTAGATTTCACACATGAGTGAAATCATATGGTATTTGTCTTTCTCCATCTGCCTTACTTCACTTAGCATTATACCCTTTAGGTCTATCCACGTTTTTGCAAAAGGCAAGATTTTATTCTTCTTTATGGTTGAATAATATTCCATTATATATACATATAACACATTCTCTTTATCCATTCACCCATGGATGAATACTTAAGTTACTTCCATGCCTTGGCTATTGTAAATAATGTTGCAATAAACATAGGGGTGCATATATCTTTTCTATTAGTATTTTCATATTCTTTAGATAAACACTCAGAAGTGGAGTAACTGGATCATATGGTAGATCTATTCTTAATATTTTGATACGTCTCCATACTGTTTTCCATAGGGGCTGTACCAATTTACATTCCCAATAACAGTGTATAAGGGTTCGCTGTTCTCCACATCCTCTCCAACATTTGTTATTTCTTGTCTGTTTCATAATAGTCATTTTAACAGGTGTGAGGGTATATCTCAATGTGGTTTTGATTTGAAATTTCCTAAGAATTATTGATGTTGGACATCTTTTAATGTGCCAACTGGCCATCAGTATGTCTTCTTTGGAAAAAAGTCTGTTCAGATCATCTGTTTTTTAATAGGGTTGTTTGGGTTTTTGTTGTTGTTGTATGAGTTCCTTTTATACTTTGGAGATTAGCTCCTTATCAGATGTATGGTTTGCAAATATCTAGTAGGTTTTTTATTTTGACAATGGTTTCCTTTTCTGTGGGTAAGTTTTTTTTTAGTTTGAAGCGGTGCCATTCATTTACTTTTATCTGTTTGCCTTGCCTTTGGAATCAGATCCACATTGCACAGACTGATGTCAAGAAGCTTATCACTATTTTTTCTTCTAGGAATTTTAGGTATGCAGGTCTTATATTCAAGTCTTTAATCCATTGGGTTAATTTTTGCATATGGTGTAAGACAATGACCTAATTTCATTCTTTTGCATGTGACTATCCAGTCTTCCCAGCACCACTTGTTGAAGAGATCATCTTTTCACCATTAGATGTTCTTGGCTCTTTTGTTATAAATTAATTGCCCATATATTTGTGGGTTTTCTTCAGGGCTCTTAATTCTATTTCACTAATCTATACATTTTTATGTCAATACCATACTGCTTTGATTACTCTAGCTTTGTAGTCTAGAGAGTATGACACCTTTTGTAGTATCAAGGAGTCTGTGATACCTCTAGCTTTGTTCTTTTTTCTCAAGATTGCACTGGGTATTGGAATCTTCTGTGGTTCCATACAATTTTAGAATTCTTCTTTCTACTTCTGTGAAAAATGCATCTGGAATTTTGACAGAGATTGCACTGAATTTGTATATTGCTTTAGGTAGAATGGACATTTTAACAATACTAATTCTTCTAATCCATGAACACAGATTATCTTTCCATTTATTGTGTCTTCATTTTATTTCATCTTTGTCTTAATAGTCTTTCACCTTCTTGTGTAAATTTATCCCAAGATTTATTCTTTATAATGCAACTGTTAGTGGGATTGCTTTCTTAATTTCTCTTTCTGATAGTTTGTTACAGTTGTATAGAGCTACCATATTTCTGTATATTTAATTTGTATCCCACAATTTTACTGAATTCACTTATTCTAACACCTTTTTTTGGTGAAGACTTTAGGGTATTCTATATATAGTACCATGTCATTTGCAAATAGTAACAGTTTTACCTTTCCTTTCTGTCTTGAATAGCTCTTATTTCACTTTTTGTCTTATTACTCTGGGTACAGCTTCCAATACTATGTTGAATAAAAATGGTAAGAGTGGGTATGCTTGTCTTGTTCCTGATATTAGAGGAAAATCTTTCGGTTTTTCAACCATTGAGTATGATGTTAGCTGTGGGCTATATTATGGCCTATAATACAGCCTATATTATATGTTTAGGTACTTTTCCTCTATATCCACTTTGTTAAGAGTTTTTATTGTAAATGGAGGTTAGATTTTATAAATGTGCTTTCTGCATTTATTGAATTGTCTTTTTATTTTTATCTTTCTTGTTGTTGTCGTTAATGTGGTGTATCATGCGGATTGATTTACAGATGTTGAAACATCCTTGCATCCCTATACCATTTGATCATGGTGTATGATGCCTTTAATGTATTACTGAATTTGGTTTGCTAATATCTTGTTGAGGATTTTCACATCTATGTTCATCAGGGATATTGGCCTATAATTTTCTTTTTTTTTTTTTGCTGTGCCCTTGTCTAGTTTTGGTATCAACATGATGATATGAGTGGTAATTTTCCTCTTTCACTTCTGATTTTATTTACTTGAGTCCTCTCTATTTTACCTAGTGACTTAGTGAGTCTAAATAAAAGTTTGCCAATTTTGTTTATATTTCAAAGTACCATGTCTCCTAACACTAACAGGCTAGAGGAAATTTCCAAAATAGTGTTTGACAGTGCTAGTATTAGCAAGTCAGAATGAGATCACAAAAATGGCAAATGTTAGTGTCTCTGTCCCAGAGAGAATCCCAACAAGTTCCTGCTTCTCCAGCAGACACCCCAAATTAGTAAGTTGGTCTCCTTCACACATGGTCCAAGTGCTTATCCAACTGGTGTTTTTAAGCTAAGTTGTGGGATGAGTTAGTTTATGTGTAAGCCCTTTAAGAGTGGATTCTCCCATTTCCTACAGTCCTATGGTTTTCTTGGATATAATTCCTGGTGATTTTCAAAGCCAGGCTTCTTGGGGGCTCATCTGTCCTGATCAGAATCTAGGGTTGGGTACCTGATGTGGAGCATAGACCCCTCCCTTCTCAGGGAAAATAGCTGCATTTTTGAGATCCCAACTGTGGATTGCTGTGCTTAGGCAGGGGGAAGAGGTTTTTCCTGGGAAGACCATGGTTTGCTAATATTTTGTTGAGGATTGCCTCTGCCTCTTCTATCTATTTTGACACAGTCTTTTTCTTCTTTGCTGTGAAGGCTCAGTCATCCAGGTTTTAGATATTTTTTTCCTGAGGAAATTATTCCACATGTGGTGGTAGATTTTTTGTGTCCATAGGAGGTTGTGAGCTCAAGATCTTCCTACACTGCCACTTTGAACCCCTCTTAAGAAACAAGATTTTGCTGATTCTAGAATTAACACTTTCCGTTTGATCAAAATTGCCTGGTCCATCATACTACTGTCCATATTGTCCTTACTATCTAATCTGGTCTCTCATTTCCCATTCTCTCTTAAATCTGTCTCCATAATATTTATTTTTTAAATCTTGAAGACAGTTCTCTGGTTATTAAATATACAGGCAGTGACATGTAACACAAATTCCTAGAATCATACCTAGCATATATTTGATGTTTAGAAATATTTGTTGAATTGAATATAAACAAATCTTTTGCCTTGCATTATTTAGACCATTGATACTACTTACTTAAATTATTGACTCAGTTAAAATTATACGTTTATTTAACAGATTGTGATCATTGAGTTATTTTTCTGCTGTGATTCATTTTTTTTTGTACCAAATTCTTTTTTTGTACCAAATCATTTTGTACCAAATTATGAGTCTTCTTAAGTTGCATCCAGCTATAGAAGTATTTTCAGGTCAGTATTGGCATATGTTTGTTATGTACCTGTGTACAAGTGCAGGATCAGCATTCAGTAAATGTTCTGAATACGATATAAAATTTCTATTTGATCCTCTATGAATTCCATTATACTTGAATCAGAAGACGTTAAGAGGTGAAGATTTTTTTAAAGATATTTTTATTTTTTAAGTAATCTCTACCCTCAACATGGAGCTTGAAAGCACAACCCTGAGATCAAGAACTGCACACTCCACTAAGCCAGCCAGGTGCTCCAAGAGGTGAAGATTTTTGCCTGGAAGATCAAACCTGTATCCTTAAGAACCACAGATCTTTAAAAACACAGATAACCTTAGGAATGATGATAAACCTTCATGTTAATGACTACATTTGGTATTGCAAAAGCAGTTCTTGTGATTTAATGCCAGTTAATGGGGAAGAAGTAAATCATCAAGATGAAATCCAGATGGTGAAAGAAACAGGAGAAAGATACTGGGTAACTAAAAAGCAATAAAAACTCTTGAAAAGAGTGGCCTTGAAGAATTGAGATCCCTCACATCAAATGAGCCCAGAAATCATTAGTGATAAATTGTTTCTTAAAACAGAAAGGAGATGATCACATCCTGGCCCTAGATTCATAAAGTGAACATTTGATTATTTGTACTGTGAGGAGTATACAAAATCAAACTCAAATAGTTATCCATTTCTTCTTTTTATCTGCTTTCCAGATTAAGCCAGTCACTAAGGCCACTAAAGTGGCTTTATCTCAACAACAATAATAAAAATTATATTATTACAGTGGTATTCTAATTAATTATATATTATTATAATTAATGTTATTCTAATTATGATAATCATTATTATTAGTTATTTTCTAAGAATAAGTAATAATTGTAATTATTTCCTAAGTCATAGGTCTGTATTATCTATTACAACTTATCAGATAAGAAGAAATACTCAATGTGAGTTGATTACTAATGTCTCCAAATACGATCAGAATATTATCCTAGTACTATAGCAATTCAGGAAGCATTTCTGAGCAAGTAATAATTACATAAATACATGTGGCTTTTTGCTTAGTGCTATTAGTTACCACACCATTAGAATATGGTTAATTACGAGAAAGAAAAGAGAATCAATTGTTTTGAAGGAAGGAATCTGAGGAAACTCCTGCCAACATTTTAACAACAACCACAGCAGTGAGGGAATGATATCCAGGTTATAGATTCTATTTCCCTCTCTACATTGAACTTTTTTTTTTTAATGCTATTGCTGATCATTACTTTGCCTGTAAGATGTTGTTGCCATACATGCTGAACTCCTGCCACCTGCTCCCCAGAATGTATCTGCATTCTCCACCTTGTCTACAGGTCTTGCCAATTATCATTACTTTTGCTGGCTGGTGGGTTTTTTATTTATACATTGTTTTCCCTACATATTCACTTGCAAAAAATACTCTGACCAAATTTTTACTTCTTATCAAATTATAACATGAATTTCAGGGATACATTCTTATATTTATAATCTTTCAAAACTTTATACAAATTTTTTCAGTGCATGAAAGTCTAGATATTCCATCTCCTAGACTGAAAAGACTCTGCTTTTCTTTTCTATTTTCCTTGTATCTACTGCCCTGTGTGATTGCTAATAATGATCAGTGTCATTTTCCCATTTCAGAGTTAGGATTACAGTCTTTGAGGAAGAGAAGGCAAGAATGTCCTCTCCTTGCTTTTACTCTAAAGAGGAAAAGCATTTACTTTTCTTCCATAGCACACTCCTGAGAGGTTTCCTACACAGGTTTCTAATCTCAAACCTGAAATGATATAATATGCCCTAATTGCCCCATTTCAAGTATCACTGCTGTTGCCAAGACACACATCCAATCTGATGTAGGAAAGAAATAATATAGAATGATGTATTTTTTTTCTGTGTTGAATTGTGTTAATATATTGTATTCTCTTACTAAGGTACAATATACTGTATTCTATGTTGAATATTACATATATGTATATATATAAAATGCCTTTTCTTTAAGTGATAAAACCTCTAGCAATGATCATTAGAGACCTATCCCGGTATGACAAACACTTTTCAGATTCTGTCAACTCTGAAAATATTCTAGTTCTGTGTAGCATACTGTGCTGAGAAAGATTCTGGGGCCATGACAGGGCTTGGTAGAAATGAGTATTGTAATCTTTTAATTCTGTCAACAACTAACTCTTGAGCCAGTAATAAAGTAATCTTTTTGTTCTCTGTGACCTAAACCTAATTTCCTGGTTGGTGTGGAAACCCATCCTTTCATCTTTTCTATGAAAGAATTAGTAAACTCACATTCAATGAGCAGAATTTTGCTAGACCCTCATAAATTCTGAGACAACATATTATGCTTCAATCATGAGCTAATTATTAAGCATTCATATACCTTACTAGCTCAACCTAATTGAAAGTGAGAGTTAGCCCGTAGAAATATGAAATACAGTGTCATTATTTTAAAGTATTCTGCTGACAAGGGTTTGGAAAAAGGGAAGTTGTACTTAGGGATCCCAGGGGGTCTCATTCATAAACTACAATGTAAATGTTATTCCCTAGCATTGTGTAAGAGGCGATCTGCACAACCATATATGGCATGCTTAGTGCCTGAACTATAAGAGAAAGGAGTATTATAAAATATAATAATGATAATAATGACATTTGTTTACCCCTTTACAGACGATAAAGGAAAGAGAAAGCCTTTACCATTATCTAAACATATATTAGTTTAGGATTTTAAATCCTTTTTGTCACTATTTGTCAAATGATTTAACAGGCTTAATCTGTATTTGTAAGACAAATTAGCAATAAATGAAAACTTTAATAGAGAATCTGCTCTAAGTATGAGAGATTAAAAATTAGGAGAATTCAATGTATTGATGTTTTATTGACATGCCACCCTACTTGTTTTGATAAGACTGTAGTAACTGGATGGAGAGACCAGCAAGTTAGAAATTTTCTCCCTAGGTAATAATAATTCTTTTGCCCTTAACAATTCATTCAAAGTACTAAAACAGTGTTGCTTTCCAACAGCTTACAGCATTCAGACATTTCATGACATGTTGTATGTTCCGAAGTTAGCAGTCTTGAACAACTACAACCTCCAGACATAGGGCACACTGGATACATGCTGGATAAAAACTGTGACTGTGGAAAGACACTGTTTTGTAGAGGAATTAGATGGTAGTTCTATTCTGCATTAGCTTTCTATGTTGTTCTAGCATACCTCTTACTGACTAGAATTCTTCACCTATCATATTTGTAAATTTTAATGTCCTGCTATGTTAGCATTTCTGTAGACTTTAATATTGAATGTCAAAAGAAACTTGGATCACCAAGTAATTTTTCATAATAAAAAAAAGAACTGGCAGTTCCTGTTTGCTCCCTGTGGTTCTAGTGAAAAATGAAGTAGATAGTTGCCATCCTTTGCTTGGTGCTGAGGCAAATAAGGGAAATGGGAAAAATTTCAAGTAGGATTCTACCGATTGTATAATTAGCTAATACAACATTGAGAGATATTAGAATATTTATTTAGTTATCTATTTACTGATTTATTGAGAGTGAAAGCATGATTTGGGGAGTGGGCCATGGGTGGGGAGGGCCAGAAGGAGAGGGAGAGAGAATCTTAAGCAGACTCCACACCTAGCCCAACATGGGGCTTGATCTCAGAATGCTGAGATCACAACATGAGCTGAAACTAAGAGTTGGAGGCTTAACTGACTATGCCACACAGTTGCCCCTATTTATTTTTTTAAAAAGCTTATTTGGGGGGTAGGAGTGAAGATGGCAGAGAAGTAGCAGGCTGAGACTACATCAGGTAGCAGGATATCTGCTAGATAGCTTATCTAAAGATTGCAAACACCTACAAATCCAATGGGAGATCGAAAAGAAGAAGAACATCAATTCTAGAAACAGAAACTCAACCACTTTCTGAAAGGTAGGACTGGTGGAGAAGTGAATCCAAAGCGACAGGAAGATAGACTGGGGGGGGAGCGGCAGTCTCCCGGCAAGCAGTGGAGCAACAGAGCACAAAATCAGGACTTTTAAAAGTCTGTTCTGCTGAGGGACATCGTTCCAGAGGCTAAACCGGAGTGAAGCCCATGCGGGGTCAGCGTGGCCCCAGGTCCTGCAGGTCACAGAAGGATTGGGGGTGTCTGAGTGTCACAGAGCTCGCAGGTATTAGAATGGGGAAGCCGGCTACAGAGACAGAGCTGAGGAGTGAGCTCTCAGCTCGGGATTACCATGAATCGGTCACAGGCTGGGTCAGCTCGGACCGTGGCCAGAGGCCAGGGAGACGGGAGTGATTGGGTGCTATTCTCTGAGGGCACACTGAGGAGTGGGGCCCTGAGCTTTAGGCTCCTCCGGGCTGGAGACTGGGAGGCCGCCATCTTCATTCCCGTCTCCTGGAACTCTGAGGAAAACGTTCAGGGAACAAAAGCTCCTGAAAGCAAACCCGAGCGGATTACTCAGCACGGCCCTTGGTAAGGGTGGTGCAATTCCGCCTGTGGCAAAGACACTTGAGAATCACTACAACATGCCCCTCCCCCAGAAGATCAACAAGAAATCCATCCAGGACCAAGTTCACCTATCAAGGAGTGCAGGTTCAATACCAAGGAGAGCAGCAGAATTCCAGAGGAGAAGAAAGCAAAGACGGAACTCATGGCTTTCTCCCCATGATTCTCTAGTCTTGAAGTTAATTTAATTTTTTTTCAATTTTTTTTTCTTCTTCTGCTAAATTTTTTTTAACTTTTACCCTTTTCTTTTTTCACATTTTTAAACTAGTTTATCTAATATATATATATTTTTTCTTTTTTATATTTTTTCTTTATTCGTTTTCTTTTTTTAATTGTTTATTTTTTTCTGAACCTCTTTTTATCCCCTTCCTCCCACCTCCGCCAATTTGGGATCTCTTCTGATTTGGTTAAAGCGTATTTTCCTGGGGTCTTTGCCACCCTATTAGTATTTTACTTGCTCCTTCATATACTCTGATCTGGACAAAATGACAAGGTGGAAAAATTCATGACAAAAAAAAGAAAAAGAGGCAGTACCAAAGGCTAGGGACCTAATCAATACAGACATTGGTAATATGTCAGATCTAGAGTTCAAAATGACGATTCTCAAGGTTCTAGCCAGGCTCGAAAAAGGCATGGAAGATATTAGAGAAACCCTCTTGAGAGATATAAAAGCCCTTTCTGGAGAAATAAAAGAGCTAAAATCTAACCAAGTTGAAATAAAAAAAGCTATTAATGAGGTGCAATAAAAAATGGAGGCTCTCACTGCTAGGATAAATGAGGCAGAAGAAAGAATTAGTGATATAGAAGACCAAATGACAGAGAATAAAGAAGCTGAGCAAAAGAGGGACAAATAGATACTGGACCATGAGGGGAGAATTTGAGAGATAAGTGACACCATAAGACAAAACAACATTAGAATAATTGGGATTCCAGAAGAAGAAGAAAGAGAGAGGAGAGCAGAAGGTATATTGGAGAGAATTACTGGAAAGAATTTCCCTAATATGGCAAAGGGAACAAGCATCAAAATCCAGGAGGTTCAGAGAACCCCCCTCAAAATCAACAAGAATAGGTCCACACCCCATCACCTAATAGTAAAATTTACAAGTCTTAGTGACAAAGAGAAAATCCTGAAAGCAGCCCGGGAAAAGAAGTCTGTAACATACAATGGTAAAAATATTAGATTGGCAGCGGACTTATCCACAGAGACCTGGCAGGCCAGAAAGAACTGGCATGATATATTCAGAGCACTAAACGAGAAAAACATGCAGCCAAGAATACTATATCCAGCTAGGCTATCATTGAAAATAGAAGGAGAGATAAAAAGCTTTCAGAACAAACAAAAACTGAAAGAATTTGCAAACACCAAACCAGCTCTACAGGAAATACTGAAAGGGGTCCTCTAAGCAAAGAGAGAGCCTAAAAGTAGTAGATCAGAAAGGAACAGAGACAATATACAGTAACAGTCACCTTACGGGCAATACAATGGCACTAAATTCATATCTCTCAATAGTTACCCTGAATGTTAATGGGCTAAATGCCCCAATCAAAAGACACAGGGTATCAGAATGGAAAAAAAAAAAAACAAAACCCATCTATATGTTGCCTACAAGAAACTCATTTTAGACCCAAAGATACCTCCAGATTTAAAGTGAGAGGGTAGAAAACAATTTACCATGCTAATGGACATCAGAAGAAAGCAGGAGTGGCAATCCTTATATCAGATCAGTTAGATTTTAAGCCAAAGACTATAATAAGAGATGAGGAAGGACACTATATCATACTCAAAGGATCTGTCCAACATGAAGATCTAACAATTTTAAATATCTATGCCCCCAACATGAGAGCAGCCAACTATATAAACCAATTAATAACAAAATCAAAGAAACACATCAACAATAATACAATAATAGTAGGGGACTTTTAACACTCCCCTCACTGAAATGGAAAGATCATCCAAGCTAAAGATCAAGAAGGAAATAAAGGCCTTAAATGACACACTGGACCAGATGGACATCACAGATATATTCAGATATTTCATCCCAAAGCAACAGAATACACATTCTTCTCTAGTGCACATGGAACATTCTCCAGAATAGATCACATCCTGGGTCCTAAATCAGGTCTCAACCGGTACCAGAAGATTGGGATCATTCCCTGCATATCATCAGACGACAATGCTCTGAAGCTAGAACTCAATCACAAGAGGAAATTTGGAAACAACCCAAATACATGGAGACTAAACAGCATCCTTCTAAAGAACGAATGGGTCAACCATTCGTTGGGAAATTAAAGAAGCATTGAAAAAATTCATGGAAACAAATGATAATGAAAACACAATGGTTCAAAATCTGTGGGACACAGCAAAGGCAGTCCTGAGAGGAAAATATATAGCGGTACAAGCCTTTCTCAAGAAACAAGAAAGGTCTCAAGTACACAACCTAACCCTACACCTAAAGGAGCTGGAGAAAGAACAAGAAAGAAACCCTAAACCCAGCAGGAGAAGAGAAATCATAAAGATCAGAGCAGAAACCAATGAAACAATAGAACAAATCAACGAAATTAGGAGCTGGTTCTTTGAAAGAGTTAATAAGATTGATAAAACCCTGGCCAAACTTTTCAAAAAGAAAAGAGAAAGGACCCAAATAAATAAAATCATGAATGAAAGAGAAGAGATCACAACTAACACCAAAGAAATACAAACATTTATAAGAACATACTATGAGCAACTCTACGACAACAAATTTGACAATCTGGAAGAAATGGATGCATTCCTAGAGACATATAAACTACCACAACTGAACCAGGAAGAAATAGAAAACCTGAACAGACCCATATCCAGTAAGGAGATTGAAACAGTCATCAAAAATCTTCAGACAAACAAAAGCCCAGGGCCAGACGGCTTCCCGGGGGAATTCTACCAAACATTTAAAGAAGAACTAATTCCTATTCTCCTGAAACTGTTCCAAAAAATAGAAATGGAAGGAAAACTTCCAAACTCATTTTATGAGGCCAGCATCACCTTGATCCCAAAACCAGACAAGGATCCCATCAAAAAAGAGAACTACAGACCAATATCCTTGATGAACACAGATGCAAAAATTCTCACCAAAATACTAGCCTGTAAGATTCAACAGTACATTAAAAGGATTATTCACCACAACCAAGTGGGATTTATTCCTGGGCTGCAAGGTTGGTTCAACATCCACAAATCAATCAATGTGATACAACACATTAATAAAAGAAAGAACAAGAACCATATGATACTCTCAATAGATGCTGAAAAAGCATTTGACAAAGTACAGCATCCCTTCCTAATCAAAACTCTTCAAAATGTAGGGATAGAGGGCACATACCTTAATATCATCAAAGCCATCTATGAAAAACCCACCGCAAATATCATTCTCAATGGAGAAAAACTGAAAGCTTTTCCACTAAGATCAGGAACACAGCAGGGATGTCCGTTATCACCACTGCTATTCAACATAGTACTAGAAGTCCTAGCCTCAGCAATCAGACAACAAAAGGAAATTAAAGGCATCCAAATCGGCAAAGAAGAAGTCAAACTATCACTCTTCGCAGAAGATATGATACTATATGTGGAAAACCCAAAAGGCTCCACTCCAAAACTGCTAGTACTTGTACAGGAATTCAGTAAAGTGTCAGGATATAAAATCAATGCACAGAAATCAGTTGCATTTCTCTACACCAACAACAAGACAGAAGAAAGAGAAATTAAGGAGTCAATCCCATTTACAACTGCACCCAAAACTATAAGATACCTAGGAATAAACCCAACCAAAGAGGCTAAGAATCTATACTCAGAAAACTATAAAGCACTCATGAAAGAAATTGAGGAAGACAGACAGAAATGGAAAAACGTTCCATGCTCCTGGATTGGAAGAATAAATATTGTGAAAATGCCTATGCTACCTAAAGCAATCTACACATTTAATGCAATTCCTATCAAAGTACCATCCATTTTTTTCAAAGAAATGGAACAAATAATCCTAAAATTTATATGGAACCAGAAAAGACCTCGAATAGCCAAAGGAATATTGAAAAAGAAAGCCAAAGTTGGTGGCATCACAATTCCGGACTTCAAGCTCTATTACAAAGCTGTCATCATCAAGACAGCATGGTACTGGCACAAAAACAGACACATAGATCAATGGAACAGAACAGAGAGCCCAGAAATAGACCCTCAACTCTATGGTCAACTAATCTTTGACAAAGCAGGAAAAAATGTCCAATGGAAAAAAGACAACCTCTTCAATAAATGGTGTTGGGAAAATTGGACAGCCACATGGAGAAAAATGAAATTGGACCATTTCCTTACACCACACATGAAAATAGACTCAAAATGGATGAAGGACCTCAATGTGAGAAAGGAATCCATCAAAATCCTTGAGGAGAACACGGGCAGCAACCTCTTTGACCTCAGCCGCAGCAACAGCTTAGGAACATCGCCAAAGGCAAGGGAAGCAAGGGCAAAATGAACTATTGGGATTTCATCAAGATCAAAAGCTTTTGCACAGCAAAGGAAACAGTTAACAAAACCAAAAGAGAACTGACAGAATGGGAGATGATATTTGCAAACGACATATCAGATAAAGGGCTAGTGTCCAAAATTTATAAAGAACTTAGCAAACTAAGTTCTAAAGGACAAAAGAACTAAAGAACAAAGATTCCAATCAAGAAATGGGCAGAAGACATGAACAGACATTTCTGCAAAGAAGACATCCAGGTGGCCAACAGACACATGAAAAAGTGCTCCACATCACTCGGCATCAGGGAAATACAAATCAAAACCACAATAAGATACTACCTCACACCAGTCAGAATGGCTAAAATTAACAAGTCAGGAAATGACAGATGCTGGCAAGGATGCAGAGAAAGGGGAACCCTCCTACACTGTTGGTGGGAATGCAAGCTGGTGCAACCACTCTGGAAAACAGCATGGAGCTTCCCCAAAAAGTTGAAAATGGAACTACCCTATGTCCCAGTAATTTTACTACTGGGTATTTACCCTAAAGATACAGACGTAGTGATCCGAAGGGGCACGTGCTCCCGAATGTTTATAGCAGCAATGTCTACAATGGCCAAACTATGGAAAGAACCTAGATGTCCATCAACAGATGAATGGATAAAGAAGATGTGGTATATATACACAATGGAATACTATACAGCCATCAAAAGAAATGAAATCTTGCCATTTGCGACCATGTGAATGGAACCAGAGAGTATCACGCTTAGCGAAATTAGTCAATTGGAGAACGACAACTCTCATATGATCTCCCTGATATGAGGAAGTGGAGATGCAACATGGGGGGTTAAGGGAGTAGGAGAAGAATAAATGAAACAAGATGGGATTGGGAGGGAGACAAACCATAAGTGACTCTTAATTTCACAAAACAGAGGGTTGCTGCGGGGAGGGGGGTTGGGAGAGGGGGGTGGGGTTATGGACATTGGGGAGGGTATGTGCTATGGTGAGTGCTGTGAAGTGTGTAAACCTGGCATTTCACAGACCTGTACCCCTGGGGATAAAAATACATTATATGTTTATAAAAAATAAAAAAAATAAATTAAAAAAAAAGTGAGAAAAAAAAACTGGTTGAAATGGAAAAAAAAAAGCTCATTCAGGGGCATCTGTGTGGTTAAGTCAGTCTGACTCTCTATTCTGGTTCAGGTTGAGATCTCAGGGTTGTGAGATCAAGATCCGCCTTGGGCTCCAGGCTCAGTGGGAAGACTTCTTCTCTCTTTCCCCCTTTTCCCCTGCCCCTCTCCACACTGGTATGCTCCCTCTCTCACCAAAATAAATAAATCTTTAAAAAATTTTTAAAAAGAGAACAAAAACGTATTCATTCAATCATTTATTCACCCATACAAAAACTATTTATTACATGTTCCCATGTGTCTGGCATAGTTCAAAACAGGGAATCAAGCAGTAAAATTAGACAATAATGCCCACCCTCATGACAATATATTTTAGCAGGAAAACCAACAATAAACAAATAAGTAATATATATACGTATGTGTGTAGATATAGAACAGGTTATAAAAGCTATGAGGAAAATTAAGTAAGTGAAGAGGGCCAAAACATGAGAAGACAGTAAACTGCAGTTAATTAAGGGGCCAGTGATATTGTAAGCAAAATATAATAGGCTTATACAAATGTAGGGAGGTGACTTTAGACGGTGTGGTTAAGGAGGAATTTCCTGCATTGCTAACATGAGCGGCAACCTAAATGACAGCTGTGTCAGTATTTTGGCGAAGAATCTTTAAAGACCCTCAGTGAGAAGTGAGCCTGGAGAGTCTGGAGTGCGGGATGAGCAGAAAGGCCACATGTCTGGAGCACAGAGAGGGAGCAGTCGGTCAGGCAGAGAGAAAAATCCCAGAAGTGGGCAGGAACAGGTAGTATGGGTCAATGTGCGATTTTCGTTTCTCATCCAGATGGGTATATATAAAGCATCTTAATTTTGGGATACTATGCTTTCAACTTGACCCAAGTAGCTGTGTTATATTTCTGCAACACTCTCGGTGACTATTAATCTGCCATTCCATCAGTCAGACTCCCAAACAAATAATTATTGTGCCACGCATCATTCTAAATGATGGGAATACAAGAGACACTGCCGGCCCTGCCTTCATGGGGTCTATATTTTTCGTGGAGAAGTTATACACGAAATGATTACATGTATCACAGTGTCTAGAAATAGGGGAGATGTATCACTAGCATTTATAATAAAACCGGGTTAACCTAGCCCACAACTTAGATCCAATATATATATATAGCAATTATATAGTGTTTCATCTTACATATTTAACCTCAAGAAGTCATTCCAAGTTTCTATCTACTATAACAATAAAATAGATTAAAAGCATCCATTTAAGTGTTGCTTGATAATTTTCTATGTCCTCTCATACACATTGTGGTATTTAATATTTACAATAACTGTGACAGTGGTCAATCAGTTATAATTATCTTCTTTTTAAAGAAGCTGAAGCTCTGAGAATTTAAATTATTTGTCTACAGGCATGAAATGAGTTAGTAATGTAGGTAGTCCTAGGCTTTTTCTACACCACCTATATCACTAGAGGCCTGATCTAAGTATAGTAAAACTGCTTCCCGAACAGCAGTAGGCATTTAGTTTGGAGGCAAAAGGAAGAGAGAACATAATATCCTCATGCTTATGAAATATTAGATCTATTTAGGAGGTGTTCTGATAAGCACCAAAAAATAAATTGTGCAGAAATTCCGTGTGCATATAAAGTTAGGGAAAAATCAGTGTGGTATGGGATTGCTCTATAACCTTGTCTTGACAGAAATTTTTAAGCTGGGCATATAAATACATTATGTGGCTAGATTTTGATGCTTTTATGTTCTGAAATTCTGTTTTTTTTTTTCCTTTTCCCATTCTCAAAATCACTGCCAATCAATGAATCTTACCCACCATTTCCTCTGAGTTTATTGCTTACTTTAGAAATCTACAGTGTTTCTTCACTGAACAGATTAATCTTAGCTACTCTCTTGCTCCTCTGCCAAAGACTTCTGCCCAGGCACTCCAGAAAACTTGACTCAGCATTCTCTTCCAATTATCTTATTCCCAGCTCTAAGCCCCAGCGCCAATTCTGTTTGAATGATCTCTTCCTAGAATGCTAAATTGTCAACTTTTATAAAAACTTCATTCATTTAACCTTCCTCTATTTCTTAGAAAATCAGTAGAGAATTCTACCCAATATGCTGCCTTACTAAATGAACAATCTCTGTTGCTCTCACAGAGTGCAAAGAGTTTATTTTTCCAATTTTTGTTTGATGTCAACAAATGTCTGGCTCTACTGATTATTTTACATTATGTTTTATAATGAGCCTGCACCTGGTATAATGTCACATAACAGTACATTTGATATTTTCAAGTAACATCATTGTCTTGTTGCAAATATTACATATCTAATCTCTTTGCCCCTCCCATTGTACCTGCAAATGCTTTTTCTATTAATGAAAAATTATCAAGAATACATGTCAACTACCAAGTGATTCAGACACAAGAGAAAAGCACACTACTTCAATTACATATTTGTGTTTACGTGTCAATGGTCGTTTTCTTCCTGACTGTGAACTAGTGATGTACGGAGGACACTGTCAAACCTTGGGTATGTGGCAACATGCCAGGTCCTGTGCTAATCGTTTGATGTAACCTATTTTATTTTACCTTCTTATCAACTCCACAAATAATTAGTTTGCCCCATGACTCTCCATCTAAAAAGTCAGTGAAGATCAAAGGCACACTTACAAAAAAAGTTATGAGAAACATCTTTGTGAAAAATGAAAGACACTTACGGGAACCAGGAATTTTTTAATCTCTTCCAATGCATGACTCATTCGTGAATAAGCTTCCCCAGGTGGAGCAAACACTTCAATTAATACATGAAGTTCATCACTCAAGTGGGCATATTTGGCTTCCCCACTCTTCCTTAATTCTTCTTCCTGTGAAAGAGGTTATTTTTAGAAATACAAATCTACCCATTTTGCATTGACTTAACATTTACTGAGAATGTGACAAAAGGACATAATCTAAGCAAATTTTCCATAAGTAGAAACCCTTTGAGAAATAAAAATCTGATACAAGCCATTTAAAGATTGTAAAATCATTTTTGAGTGTTTGAATGATTTTTCTAAAAAGCTGGCATAATTATCATCTACAATGGATTTTAATCAGCTAAATGAAGATGCTAAACCCCTGAAAAGAAGTGACAGAAATGCCTTAAAGTTTGAGTGTACACTACTATATTGAGGAAGAAAAGGATTGTTTTTGTGTCTGATGAGTAATATTTTGCAGATAATAAACGAAAGATTATCACTGTTCTTTAAGAAAACAAGAACTTTTGGGGCACCTGGGTGGTTCAGTCTGTTAAGCATCTGCCTTTGGCTCAGGTCATGATCCCAGGGTTCTGGGATCGAGTTCCGCACTGGGCTTCCTGCTCGGCGGGGATCCTGCTTCTCTCACTCTCTTTCTCTGTCCCTTTCCCCCAGCTTGTGCATGCTTTCTCTCTCTAGCTCTCTCTCAAATAAATAAAATCTTAAAAAAAGGAAAACAAGCACTTTCTAGCTATTTTTTGAGAAACAGTGTAAAGGTTACCTGTTCTCCATTTGTATGCAAAACCAAGGCATATCTCCCAGCCTATGTGCCCACTGGCCCAGACTGTCATCTGCCTTCATACTCGCATTTTCTCTGTTATTTGCTGCCTCATTTTGGTCAACAGAAGTCCATTAAAGGGCTGGCAGTTAAGCATTATGTCGGCATTCATTCTGCATGAGCTATACTATATCTCCTCAGCTTACCCAACAACATGGTACTGTTAGATCAGATTTTTTGTAGTACTGTACCCAACTGATTATTGTGGCCTGATTAATTCAGCACAGGAGCAGAGCCAATCAGTACATGATCTATATGCTTTGCTAATGAGTGCCAGGTAGTTGACGCCTAACATTTCTAATCTCACAATAACCTTGCACATTATTCACAACTCAGATTAGGAAACTGAGTTTAAAAAATCTCAAGTCGTTTCAGCAAAGTTGGGATTCAAACCCAGTTCATTTTACCACCAGATTTGCATTTGTCTAGGGTTTTCACGGAAGCAAAATTCAGTTAAAACAGTAACATAATGTTAATTATGTTTTACTCTTCCTGACTCCCCTCCCCAGTAAACTTGTAGTTGTTCCACTAAATTTCAAAGGATAAAAATTGAATGACAAAGTAATTTTTAGTTTTATTTGGGGACTGACTAGAAAAGTAACATGAGTAGACCTTAACTAGATAAATAAAAGCAAATTTGCCATTGATCTCTTATAAGTTAACTATATGAACCATATTAGTGTGCTTAACTGATAGAAATGTCCATCATTTCAATACATGAAGGATCCATGAAAGAGATGGGAAGGTGTGCCTGCTTTTCTTTCCATCCCGCATCAAATCAAATGTCTCCAACAGCAACACCTTTCAGCCTGGTAGTCCACTCTCCACATTCCTAAGCATACTTTCCATCTCTACCTAGGAGTTTTTACTTAAAAGGGTTTTCTTAATGCCCATTTCTCAGTTTAGGGAGAAGAAGCACTTGCCTCAACGACTATGCACTTACAGAGTGTAGTAAACATTTCTTTCCTCTTGGGATTCTGCTGCAAGGCAAGATGGTCCTTATCTCTGGGTTCAGCTTCATTTCCACCTAAGTGTTCAGGTGGTTAAATCAGGATTCTTCACACTGCCTCCTTCTCCATACTTCCTGAGCTGATTTCCCGCTGGTATAAAACTTGCTAACCAAATTTTATAGTGTCTGCATGCTATGAGTTATGGCATTCAAATATGAATAATAATACTCATTTTAAAGGTTTTCAAATAAAATGAGCCTGACTAGGTACTCTGCAGTTGGGCCACTAGGCTGATTTTCATGAATAAAATGCAGCTTGCTATTTAAAAACACATTTGCCTTTCCCCTCCCCCATCATCTTTATAGAAGCAGATGAGGAAACTGAGGTCTTTGGATATTAAGAAACTTCCTGGAGGTCACATGTGAGTCAGGATTTCAGCTAGGACCCAGTAAAGTAGGTGTTAGCAGTGATAAAGATTTTAAAGGAGAAAAGTTAACACAGCAGAAGTAATCGTGAGCTACTACTGGTTATTCTCAAAACTAAACTGCGTATCTTCAAAGGTGTGTTATATTGGAACTCATATATTGGCATAACTTTTGACAGAGCAAAAATTCCCAGGCCTTCGCTTCTTCCTGTGAAACTTCGATAATAATAGTGAGGTCCCAGGATTTTGTGGATTTTGAGAAAAGTGAAGAACATTTTGTAATCTAAAAATGCTACACATATTTCTTACAGTAATAAATATTATTTCTTACGTTCTCAAGTATTATTTTAAAATATTGCCGGGTTGTTTCAAGAGAGACCAAAATAAATGTGTCTCAAATGCGAAGAGTTTTCTTTCTGAGGTAGACGTCTAAGCGATGAGTAACCAGAAAAGCAGGTGATTCTTGTCTGCGGTCTTATCCAGGAATCCTGGCTCCCCCTCTTAACTCTAGCAGCCCCAAGAACATCATTCTCATGTTTGTTGATGAAGAAGGCTGTCTACCATCACTTCTAAATTCTGCTCCAGGGGCTGGGGAAAGAAAATGTAGCAGCAAAAAGCTTATGTCAAGGACACATACCAGAGGTTTCATACATCACCTCTGCTCTCATCCCTTTGGTAAAAGTGTAGTCACATGGTGGCCCGATGCAATGGAAGCTATAAATGTGGTTTCAGACTGAGCAGCCATGAGATTCAGTGTGAGGGTTTCATTTATGACAGAAACAAGTGAGAATGGAGACTGGATGACAAAAAGCCATCTTTGCCCCCAGTCTTCATTTAGGGCTAGTTAAAATCATACCTATTCATTAAATCTAATTTTGTGAATAGCTAGCCATTGTCTGCCAGAACGTCCAGATTTTATCTTCAAAAACAAGACTACCAGGGCACCTGGGTGGCTCAGTGGGTTAAAGCCTCTGCTTTCGGCTCAGGTCATGGTCCCAGGGTCCTGGGATCGAGCCCTGCATCGGGCTCTCTGCTCAGCGGGGAGCCTGCTTCCTCTCTTTCTGCCTGCCTCTCTGCCTACTTGTGATCTCTATCAAATAAATAAATAAAATCTTTAAAAACAAAAAAGAAAAAAACAAACAAACAAACAACAAAACAAGACTACACCCCCAGCTGGATTAGTAACATGAAGCTCCAAGTTTCATTTGAATCTGGGCAGACACCACAGCCATCCCAAATCGCACCAGTGTCCAGAAACCAGTAAGTACATTTATAGTAATTTAAAAAATCTCATGAGGTATTTCTTAAACAAGAGTTCCAATGTATTTTGAGGAAAAAAACTTTATCTTTGCAGTAAATTCATTATTTGATAAGCTGATTATGAATGGGGCAGTAAGTAGTGTTTTCATGTTTCTGCTCAATTTTCTTTTGGCGTGCTTTATAACAAAGATCATAGTATCGTGGCAGGTTACACTAGATAGAAAGGAGGACATAACAGCAAGAAAAGTAAAGATAAAGATTAAGAAATTAGAAATGGTAGGGGCACCAGCGTGGCTCAGTGAATTAAGTCTCTGTCTTCGGCTCAGGTCATGATCTCAGGGTCCTGGGATGGAGCCCTGAAGCATAGGGCTCTCTGCTCAGCGGGGAGCCTGCTTCTCGCCCCCGCACCTGCCCCGCCTGCCTGCTTCTCTGCCTACTTGTGATTGCTGTCTGTCAAATAAATAAATAAAATCTTAAAAAAAAAAAAAAGGGAATTAGAAATGGTAGCGAAAAATCTTGGGTATAAATTGACATGAACTGGTCCAAAGTTACCAGTACAGAAGACTGGTTCTCCATCTAATGAAAGCACAGAAAAGGGCATAGGGACTAAATCAAAAGAATGTAAGATGCACACATTAGAGGGTGAATCAGTTTGACGTCATTTAGAATTCTGCTTAAAAGACTGCACATTCAGTTGATATTATTTAATCTTCCATGAAAAAGGTACATTTATTCCACTGAGGATATTTACTTTAACCGCTGACCTTCAGAACAGGATTTATGGTGTTCAGCTATTACAAAGAAATCACGAGCTAATTATTTCAAGTGCAATTATTAGCTGCTAAACACGAGAAATTCAAAACAAAGTCATTACAAATATCGAATCTAGTTTTACACATCCCCAAACATTCTACACCCGTGTTGTACCCTAAGGTAAAATATAAGTAAAACATATCAGTTTTTTACCAGTTGTTTTACAGAGAATAGCATCACAGGAAATAGAATCTAATTTGAATTGCATTCATGTGTTTAATCGTTAAAAGGATTTTAAAGAAAACTTTCTCTTAGGAATTATCACTTGCATTTTAGCTTCCACAAAAGAATGCTTCCGATTTGGAAATAATTTGACAATTAGAAAAGTTTCCTCTTAATTCAAAATAGCATGTTCATTGAAGAAAACTTGCAAAAAAACCCCCCAAACTACAAATATCTTAAAAAATATCAACAACCACACAATTTAAGACACACTATTAGCATTATCAGTGTATCTTCTTCAAGTATCTTTTTGCAGTAATAGTAATAGAATTGAAATCATAATTTTAATATTGCTTGTTAGGTCATGGGTATGCAAAGTACTTTCCATAGGCTATCTAATTTTGTATGTACAACTATACTTTATGCTACATAATGTTACTTCCTTCATTCTACTGATGAGGGGACTGGTACACAGAGAGAAAATTGTCCAGGATTACAGAGACTATAAATCATGGAGTTGGGTTAGAACCCAGGTCATCTCACACCAGGCCTAGTGGTTAATCACACTGATATGTACTGATATAGGTATGATAAATGTAAATAAACATTTTCTAGGTCCAGATTTCCCCATGGATGTATCTGTTTAGTTTATGGAATATCACAGCCAGTGGTCTCTCAGCAATTTCCTGGTATTCAGTCCCATGTAGCCCTGGGCTGTCCAGGGTATCCTACAGCAGATAACAGGTCCTTATGCACTTAGCCCATTTAATATGAATTTCTTCTCCCCTCTCCCAAAAGGTTCTGATTCCTTGGAAGCTATATGCTCATCAGTGCTTGGTGAAACTATTATTTTCAAGGTTCTCACTACTCATCTCCTATTTTATGAAGGACTTTACCTAAAAATGCTAGTGATCTCACGTCACATTGTTTATGCCTAACCCTCTGTTTGGACCATCCGTTCCAAACAAGGCATTTATCCAAAGTTTTTAAAGTGGAGCTCAGATTAGTTTGCACAATTTCTCATGGATACTCATGCTGTATTCCTCAAACAAACGTACTTCATGAAGGGTGATTCTCTATTTTCCTGCATAGTTTGTCCAACAGAGGGGCAGGGTCTTTGGGACCCTCTGTACTCTCATTCCATTCTGGAGTAAAGACTTAAGTCAGCTTACAACTGGGTATTTCATCTTAGTTCAGATGACTCAAGGGAATTCCCCCAAAGAGGACACAGGATTAGATGTTCCCTTATGTTGTGACCCCGAGTCCAGCCTTTTGCTCCCTGGATTTGCCAACTTTTAGTTGTAATGTAAAACTCAAAATGTCTTAAAATACCTTAGAATATCCACAGTTAAAATCATTTATGGGTGACAGAGACTTCATTTAAAATATCAGAGGGGCACAAAGCAAAGAGGTCACATTGATAACCTCATTACAACAACTCAAAAAATTCTCATTCTCTTGTCACAAGTTCTTCCCTGCTTCATTACACAATTTTAATTTTTTTTTTCTTTCCTTTGTCTAACGTTTGTATTACTCTTTCCTCCCACGTGGAATTCCCTAGGAAATTTCAAATTATTTTTACCTCTATCAGAGAGAGTAATTTAGTTATTGAGGGCTAATTCCCAAGCTTACAAGTCCAACTTACTGGAGCTCAGTGAAATAAAGGGCATACCAGTTAATCGACCCTACTATCCTTAAAAGTCACAGTGGTGATCATCATTTGCTACTTGGAATGATCCTTTGGAATCTGTCTCTGTCTCTGTCCACTTCTCTTTTGCTCTCTCACACACACATGCAAATAGAATGCTCTTTAAAGTGGGACTCTAGTTAAAGAAAATGTTTCCATTTTGTTAAGAAGAGTGTTCACTTGCTTTGAGCAATTTTCTTAAAAAAAATGTTATAAATTGCTCACAATATGATGTAAATCATGTATTCCTCCTTTGTGCTACTCCAGATTTTGGGTTATTTTGTCTTTCCAGTGTCTCCTGAAAAGCACACATTACCAGCAGAGAGAACATCTGAATAACTCTGTTGATGTCCCAGCCATCATTTTTTAAACACCTATGTATTCACCTAGATGTATATATGTGATATCATATATATGTTCTATTTTCTTCTCTTAAATATTTAATTACAGAAGTAGTCTTTACTCTTAATCACTTAACCAACTCACCACATTTGCCAAATATTTATTCCCCCATAAAATAGTTAACCAAATGTCCATGATATTCTGATTGTTTAAGATCCTACTGCCTAAACTTTATAAACCATGAGTCAGTGGTATTTGTTCCCAAACTTGTTTATTCCTATTATATTTTTTATTGTTATTGTTATTGTATTTTATTATATTTTTATAATTCCCCTTTCAACTTTTTAAAAATTATCCAAAAACTTTCAAACCAAAAACATGTAGGTTAAGGGAGATTTTACTGTTTCAAAATTGCTTCTGTAATTACATTAATTATGATTTTTGCACAATATTTTGTTCCTAGATTACAGCATCATTATTCTATTTTATAATTTATCATTTTTCTCATCTCCAAAATTATTCTTCATATATAAGTGTATCTGATAGAATATGAGGAAGATATTCAATAAATTGTTGTTGAATTAATTACTTAGGGGTAAAAATCATGCTGCATTTTTCTTCTATCATCAAACCATATCTTTATTGCTCATGCTAAGGTTTTCTTTTTTCTTTTTTTTTTTTTTAAGCTTTTATTTATTTATTTGACAGAGAGAGAGGGAGAGAGAGACAGTGAGAGAGGGAACAGAAGCCAGGAGTGTGGGAGAAGGAGAAGCAGGTTTCTCAGAGAGCAGGGAGCCCAATGCAGGGCTCAATCCCAGGACCTTGGGAAGAAGACTGAACAGAAGGCAGGCACTTAACAACTGAGCCACCCAAGTACCCCTCAGGCTAAGGTTTTCTTTAAATGCTCAACCATTTATTGTCCTGAAACCTTGGAATGGAGTGATCTATATTTACTAATATGACTTTATTTTTAGCTTAGGAAAAATATGTCCAAATTATTATTATATTTAGTATGTCTCTGATTAAATGAATAACAATGTATAGGTCTTATATATGTATATTCAATGATATTTTATTTTGTAAGCAAAAAATTACGCAATTGCAGTTTACACCACCTCAAATATTTGTTCTGTTATTACAAGCATATAGTCTGTGTAAGTGAGTAAAACAATAGAAGGTTGTAACTCAAGAGAGTATTGTGGTGTTACTCATAAACAAGTTAGAATAAGCAAATTTTTTACAACAGCCCCTCCTCTCTAGACCTTCCTTGGCTTGATACCTTATTGCATAATGGGATTGGCAGCTGGTAATCTCTACACCCAACAGGGGGCTCGAACTCACAACCTCGAGATCAAGAGTCACATCTCTTCCTGAGCCAGCCAGGTGCCCCAGGGATTGGCAGATGGATTAGTTCTTACTAGACCATTCCAATTTCAGGAGAATCAATTTCTATATAAGGACAGTGCTTACTCTTTGCTCCCAGAAATCCATCTCAGCAACCTTTAGCATCTAGAAAGTTCCCAATGATGCAAAATTTATAGTTATACTTTATCAACAACTGTTATAATCTTAGAGACTGAAATAATTTTTGTATTATTTTCTATGTATAGGAACAAATATTTCAAAAATCTTACAAATACCAACCACCGCTTCTCTTTTTTTCTTTTTTCTTTTCTTTCCTTTTCTTTTCTTTCTTTCTTTCTTTTTAGAAGGGAAGAAAGAGAGAGAGAGAGAAATAGAGAATCTTAAGCAGGATCCATGCTTCACTCACAAGCCCAGGTTGGGGCTTGATCTCACAACCCTGAGACCATGACCTGAGCCGGAAATCAAGAGTCAGATGGTTCACCAACAGAACCAACCAGCCGCCCCCAAAAGACTGCTTTTCTGTAGACACTTTTATGTAGCTCTGAGTCCAGGAAAGTGCATTGAGCAGGACATAGAAAGTACCAAGTGTAATATTTATTCTTGCCGTAGCTCCTCTACTAACTGCAAATTTTATCAGATATTTTGCTGTTGTGGCCTTCTTCATATGCAAAAAAAGAGAAAGTTACTAGAGAGGTAATTTTCAAGTTGTGCTTTGTGGAGCCCTGAGGGTTCCAGAAAGATGTGTCTCATGGACCATATGGATACAAAATAAGGATTCTTTTCCATCCCACTCAACCATATCAACTCAACTTAAACCCGTTTATATATAACAGTTTGGGGTAAGAGGATATTGTTCCACAAGCTCACTAAACAAAAAATAATAGACAATGTTAGATATGATGATACTTAAGCTTTCTCACATCTTTAACATTTCATGACTCACCATATGACTTTCCTTCACAGTAACTGTCATCCTGCAACTGAGGACTTTAGTAGTAGAATATACTACTTTCCAAGCAGAGTATCTACTAGGATATATTCTTGGAAAATTCAAAATTAAAAACAGAAACTATTCATTGTTACTCTTTAAGCACCTACAATGAGGCTGCTACTATGTATTTTACACACATTATGTCATTTAATTTCATAGAACCCTTAGGGGGGTATTGGAAGAAGCTGAGGGTAACGAAAAGTGGGGAAAAAAAGAGAAGATTTTGGAGTCAGAAATACCTCAATTTGAATTAATAGCCCTGATACTTATTATCTATAATGTAGAAGAAAGGTACTATATTTTTCTGAGATTGGGTTTCTTCATCTACAAAATAAGGAAACTCTAAGTCTCTCATGTAAAGATGAAATGAGATGATGGACGTAAATCCCAAGTACAGTGTCTGGCACATTATAAACCCTCAGAAAAAGTTAAAGGTTTTTTCTCAGAGAAGCTAAGTAACTTGGTTGCAATTATTTAGTGAATAAGAGATTTGAATTTAGCAGGCCTAACACTAAAGTGCTCTCTTATGTTAATGGGTGTTTTTAATGAACATTATATTCACTTGAAAAAATATAATTATAAAAGTTTCAAATTAACTGTTGGTTCGATGTAAGCAAGAGTATATTGGTTGAATGCTGATTTACCTATTAAGTTAATTTAAATGTATAACTTTAAGAGATTGTATATTTGAAAATTACTCTAAACCAAAGAGCTCACATGTCTTAGAAAGATAAGGAAAAATTAACAACACCCCATGTACTTCCTTGAATTTTTACTTTCAAATGACTCACAAATTTATTGTCTACAGTATGTCACAGGGATCATATACCACTGAAAGGCCATATATCATGATAGGTAACAGACCAGGTTCTGCTCATGTCAGGTCTTCATTTTGGAAAAGCTCTTCCTAATTGGAAGAGCTTATCCCAGCTCTTCCAATTAATGGCATAAAACGTGGGCAAGTGACCTTACTATTTCAGCTTTTGAATTCCTCCTTATAAAATGAAGATAGTATTAAAATAATAAGCACTAATCAAATATGACTATCACTAAATATCATTATGCTAAATATCCAGAATTCAAAACAATATTCAAAATTCTATATAAATTGAAAGAGTTAACATATTGGAAAATCCCAATTATTCTCCCAGGAGTAGTTCTTTCAGTGACAGGAATTTAAAAAAAAAAAAAAAAAAAAAAAAGGTGAAAACATGATATAGAGTACACGCAAGCTTTATGCTGTGGTTTTTACTTTAGCAATTATTTTTGTCATATTTTATCCTCAGAGTTATAATTTACTAGAGTGCTTTTTGCAGGCTTTTTCTTCTTAATGCCCCAGGGAATTTTCTTTTAACATAAATCTTCTTTAGAAATAAATAAGTCTATTGTCTGCACAGCTTTTTCCATCAAGAAGTTCAAATAAACACACATTTATTATTTATACCTTGGCTTGAATAGGATTTGTCTGAATTGTCAATTTAAAAGCATTTTTAAATACACATATGTGGAAATTCTTTTATGCCAGTGCAAATTAGTGGTCCAAAAATTTATCCACACAAAGCGTTTTTATACAAATGGATGCACATAAATACACGGTAGAGAAGCAATGGCTTGATCCTGAAGAGCACCTCAGGTTTTTGTCAGTTTGTCACTTGCAAATTCCTGCCCGCTCAAATTCAAAGTGGCAAGAGCTCTTCCAGGTTATAGCTCTCCCTAATAAGCTATGGGGAGGGAATCTTTTCTCACCACACCCATTCTAACAACACCTAGTTTCATGAAGGGTGAACTACCAGAAATAGTGGAACCAAAGATGGTGTTTTCTAAAGTAGGTCAGGATTTTAAAACCATAGAAGTGGATAGTGCCAGAATATTCCTTATGGTTGAGTTTGGTAGTTGAGTGTTTATTAGAGGTATGAACCTCAATTCAAGACAATCAAATCATAAATTCTACATTACATCAAGAATGGTCTAACTTCTCAAATTAGAAGGTGTGTTGTTTGAAACAGTGAGTGGAGTGTCTAGATACAATAAAAGGGCTCTTTCACTATTCAAGAAAAAGAAAGTCATTGGTCTTGACCAAATGGTCACGGTCTTCATCCTGAATTAATATACGAAAGACTTGTATCCCCTCATTTTATTTAAAAGTCACTTGCTTGGGGGAGCCTGAGTGGCTCAGTGGGTTAAAGCCTCTGCCTTTGGCTCATCTCAGGTCATGATCGCAGGGTCCTGGGACTGAGCCCCACATGGGGCTCTCTGCTCAGCGGGGAGCCTGCTTCCTTCTCTCTCTCTCTGCCTGCCTCTCTGCCTACTTGTAATCTCTGTCTGTCAAATAAATAAATAAATAAATAAATAAAATCTTTAAAAAATTAAAAAAAAAAAGTCACTTGCTTAGTAATTAAGATCCTCACAAACATTTGTGGGAATAGAACAATTTGGGAACACAATTTTCTAAATATGCTTCTCTAGCCTCTTCTTTTCCATATCCAGCTGGATGTAAATGGGCTCCATTCAGGTTCAGTAGAGGGAATTGAGAAGGGGAAGTGAATGCACTTGGAAAACAGTGTTGGAGCCCAATGGAGAGAAACAGATAAAGGGAGTGGATCCTGGGAAGAGTCTGTCCTCAGAGATCTGTGCTCTTCGTAGGGGAAGGACATGGGAGTGCCATGGTTCTCCCTGACCTCAGGAGCTGAGAAGCAACCAAAAAGCCTGCCTTGCCTTTGAGGCTAGGAGAAATCAAGAAAACTGGGATCAGAGGCCCACTAGGGTGGGAATCCCTGTGTCTTCCACTCACTATTTAAAGACTATCAGCAGTAATTGATTTCAACAACCACATCTAAGTTGACAAATAAAAATAGCATACAATACTAGCAGCCATAGACAAGAAAATCAGGCAGAACATCTCAACATATGCCATTTGAACACATGCCAATTGAATGGCAGAAGGAGAAAGATGAACACTTGAATAAACACATTTTAGGAAGCAGTGAAGGAGATAAAATGCAGACATGAAAATTTTATGGTTTTAAAAGATATGACTTCTAAGGTAAGAAAAAATGTAAATTAAAAATAAAAGGCTTTTTGGGCTTCCTGGGTGGCTCAGTGGGTTGAGCCTCCATCTCTGGCTTGGGTCATGGTCTCAGGGTCCTAGTGATGAAGTTTTAGAATGTAAGTAGGTTTGGTGGGGTAGAGTCCAGAGCCAATGACCAAGAAAGAATTCTTGAGACATCTTTGGTGCAAATGGTGGACTCGTGGGCAGAAAGAGCTGCTGCCCCTTCGTTGTGAGGAGTGACAGGTTTTATAAGATGGGGTTGGGGAGGTAAGGCAAAGGGAGGTTTCAATAGAACTTTCATATGCTAAAGAGGACCTACAAGAATCTGGATAGCAGAGGCCTTGCCATTGTCAAGGTCATTTTTTCCCTTTTTAGCAAGCTATTAACTTTAAGATAGTTTAGAGATTCCCAAAGAATGTTACATATGTCCCACCCAGGAGTGGGGGCCGGGAAGGTTGCAGGGTGTCAGCTTTTGCTTTGTCCTCAGCCAGTCTTCTGTTCCCTCATCACTAGGATTGGGACCCCCATCAGGCTCTCTGCTCTCCTACCCCGCCCCCCATCTCTGCCGGTCTCTCAGCCTACTTGTGATCTCTCTCTTTCTGTCAAATAAATAAATAAAATCTTTTAAAAAAAACTTTTAAAAAAGGCTTTTAAGAGGCTGAATTCTCCCTGTTGAAAATAAGAGATTTCCTTCCCTCCTTTTTCTCACAGCACTTACTTTCGAAAACTTGTGATTATAAGTCCTCTTCTCTTTGAAATGGACATAAATCCTTTCAAAGACCGGATAGGCCTATTGTTAACTTTATTACCTAGAAGTTGATTTCTCAAGGACTTGGAGCCAGTTCTTTGAAATGTAAGCATCAGGATAGATAACACCATCCTCTCCCAGTTTCTGTGGGACTTAGAAGCCTAACTTCCATGGGTTCCTTGCTCCAAGGTGCAAAATCACCTCCCATCATGAAGATGTAGTAAGTTTATTTTTCCCCGGGATGAAGCCGACTGGCTAAGACTAATCACCCCAAGAACCACATAAAGTTAGGATGAACTCTATGATGAAGGGTCCTTTCAAGACTTCTTACTTGAGGAGGAGTTATTGTTTATGTTGAGAACAAGTATATAATGGTTTGTATCCCATGGGATACTTCAAAGAGTGAGATTTCTTTCTGTCTTTGCAGTCTCTCGGTGGATTGCCTGTGATGTCCACTGCATTATGGCTTAATGCTTATTCAATAATGAAAGTACTTTCTTTACTGCTATGTGGAAAGGATTTCTGGGCTGGGAAAAGATTTTGCTTTAATTATATTTCCCCATCACCCACTGAAATAGTACCCGATGCTGTCGCTACTCTGCCCATATCCTCCTGTTACCTTCCCGCATCCAGTATTTATTCATCTTTTTGCCAGAGGTCTTGCTCTGGACAGGAGGGATAGCCCCCACCTATGTATTTAGCAGGGAGGAAATGTCACGGAATTAACCTCCTCTAGGAGCAGCTCTCAACTAGTGACTAGGAGAGTTGGCTTCTAAAGAATCAAGCTTGCTTTATCCTTAGACATGGTAATCTGTATGTCCTCTTTTCTCAGAGTACCTCAGTGGAATAAGCTCACAGGCTGAACTTGAGAATGCACGTTATACAGGTTTCTTCCATTATCTTATTTTACTTCCTCGATCTTCTGTGAGGATTCCCAGAGACATCTCTTTCCAAATAAATATCGGGTAACTAAATCTTGACACACTATCTTTTCTAAGGGAACTCAAACCCAAATAACAGTTCAGCACATTCCATGAAGGAGAGAGAGGGTGACTGAACTCAGGATTTGGGTCCAAAAAGATTAAATGCCAAAAAAGTACATGAATAGATAAAGATCATGAAGGAAAAAGAGAAATGGAGGACAGATCCAGGAAAGCTACTGTAAGGGCCTATTTAGCCAGAGCGATGCCATCCAGTTAAACAGTGATTTTGTTGTTTATGCAGTAAAACTTAAACTGTCCCTGGACCCCCTTCCCGCATGGGACTTACTTAAAAACAAGGCCTGGAAACCAGTCCCAAGTAACAAAGCCCAAAAACAAGGGTGGGTCAGGCCAGGTGGAGACATCCAATCAGTGGGGGCGCATACTGTCTCCCTAGCTACCAAGGAGTATGGGCCCCGCCCTTTGAGTGCCTTTTGGGTGCCAATTCTGACCAAGGTGATAGGCTAGTTTAAATGTATACTAGGGTAAATTGTAATTCAATTGGCCACCCGTGTGTGACCTAGCATGACTGTGCAGCTTTCTCTGTGTGTTACAATCTCATTGGCCACCTGTGTGTGGCCAGGCCCAACCACATGGCCTTTGCCCTTAAAAGCTAGTCTGTAAGGCAGAGAGTGGTTGCCTCTTTGTAAGAGACGACCCTGGCCAGTCAGTTTGATTCTCAATGCTTGGCGCGAAATAAAGCTTTGCTTGACCTTCGCTTTGTATCAGTCTCGTTCCTTTGACCTTGGACCCAACACTACTATGTTAATTAGCAGGAATTCCACAAGGAGAAAGCAGAACACAAGGAAGGGCAAAAACAAACAAATAAATAATAGAAGTAAATTTTCATAGTTTAAAGATGATGAAGCCTCACCTAATTCTATCCTGGATTAAAAAGAAAAAGACCTACATCGAAGGAGTACATTGAAGTAAAACCCCTGAACTTTAATGAAAACAAAAGTAAGCAAACAAACAAAAACTCTTAAAGCCTTTAGAACTAGTTTTACAAAGGGGAAAAATATGACTGGCAGCAGATTTCTCATTTATAAAATTTTGATTTTAGAAATAAGGACATCCATAACTCAAGGTTATATGGTAACCTTGCCCTGTGTTAAGTGTTTCATATACATAATTTTATTTACTAATCCAGAAATGAGAGTGTTCAATAACCCTTCTCCAACACTGAGAGCAGATATGACTGCAGAGTTCCCAGGGCCATGGATGCTCATGATTTAATAAGGTGATAATTATTATTTTAAAGATTTTGCTATAAATTATGGCACTTCTTATGCTTTTCCAAGAAATACAATGTTTAGACTACCTGGAATTAAGTCCACTGAAAGATTATCATTAATGCAAAAAGGCAAGGCTTATTTTCAAGAGGACTCATTAGTCTAGAATTGGACTTAAAAAGTTCCGAATATGGGGCGCCTGGGTGGTTCATGGGTTAAGCCTCTGCCTTCAACCCAGGTCATGGTCTCAGGGTACTAGGATCCAGCCGTGCGTCGGGCTCTCTGCTCAGTGGGGATCCTGCTTCCCCCTTTCTCTCTGCCTGCCTCTCTGCCTACTTGTGCTCTCTCTCTCTCTTTCTGTCAAATACATAAATAAAATCTTTTAAAAAAACAAATATATAAATAAAAGTTCTGAATATATGCCAATTAAAGCAATAAGCAAGGGGTGCCTGGATGGTTAAGTTTCTGCCTTTGGCTCAGGTCATGATCCTGGGGTCCTGGGATCAAGCCCCATATTGGGCTCTCTGCTCAGTGAGGAGTCTGCTTCTGCCCTTCCCTCTGTCCCTCCCCCACCGCCCTGCTTATGTTCTCTGCTCTCTCTTGTTCTCTCTCTCTTTCTCAAATAAATAAAATATATTTTTTAAAAAGAACAATAAGTGAAACAAAAGTTGTTTGGCAAGAACATGGGTAAAGATGGAGAATATTTCATAAATCACGTTATTTAGCATGCTGACTCTCAGTGTACCTATATTCTGTTTTCCATTTCAAGAAGAGGCATTCTTAAAGATAAAAAGGCTTAGGGCGCCTGGGTGGCTCAGTGGGTTAAAGCCTCTGCCTTCGGCTCAGGTCATGATCTCAGAGTCCTGGGATCGAGTCCCACATCGGGCTCTCTGCTCAGCAGGGAGCCTGCTTCCTCCTCTCTCTCTGCCTGCCTCTCTGCCTACTTGTGATCTCTGTCTGTCAAATAAATAAATAAAATCTTAAAAAAAAAAAAAAGACAAAAAGGCTTACTGAAGCCCAAGACTGGCATCATTTGAATTTGGAATGGGGCCCAGGAGGAAAGGTGTGCTGAAAAGAAGCCCATGAACCAATGAAGAAGTGAAGACAACTAGTGAGTTAGGCAAGGGGACCTCAGCAAAGCCGTCTTTACCCAGCAAGATATTGCCAGATTTGCTTCCAAGCCTCATGACCCTGAAAGGACAAGTCGTCACCGCCAACCAGTAATGGAGAACCAAATACTAGGGTAGCTTAGTTGGCAGGGAGCAACAGGCCAACTGCTTGGTTCTGAAAGAAAATTTAGAGATGGAATATCAGTTTTGGGGAAGACATCTTGTGCAACCAGATGCATCTGTAGAGCATACGACAAAGAGATACCAAAACAGTTTTGACCTAGGATGCTGGAGTAACTACAGCCGGAGAAGAGAAAACAAGAATGACAACAAAAAGGCCATAAAAGTTGCTGAAGAAGTTCCCGTGGAGTTGTGCAGACGTTGCCCACTGGAAATGCAATGGCAGCAGACGGATCAATTTGGCCTTTGAAGATATGCTATGGAAGGCTTTACTTCAAACAAATGCATTATGCTGTTCATCAAGCGACCAGACTGAGAAGCAAACACCATTAGGACCCATAAAGTGGCTAACCACTGACTAGAATATACCTGGTATCAGTGTGAAAGGGCATCCAAATTTACAGCATAGGTTCAAGGTCAATAAATGCCACAACAGAAGAATATTTATTGTTGCCACTTTTAGCTTTCTGAAGAAAGGGTTTCCAGATCATATTAGTTCCAGCTTACAACCTTCTGCTGATACCCTAGTTACCTAAAATTCAACAATTGCAACAAGGCACTGCAGACCTTTCTCATCCGGCACTGGCTTAGCTCATCAGTTTCATCTTCGGGCATCCTTTTTGCAGACATTATTTTCCAATCACTAAAAAACCCTCCTCACCTTTCTCTGAAATCATCATCCTCTTTCAAAGCCCTGTGGACCTGTGTTTTTCTTGCAAGGTTCAGGTCAGACTCCACACAACCAGCAATGCAGAGACGATTCAATGCTCCACAGATTCTCAACAGTAACATCTCAATAATATTATATTGTAAATATTTGGTATTATATTACTAATATTGACTGGATCCCCCATCAGAATATTTTGATCCGTGGATCTTTTAAACATGGAGTATGTTTTTCTGCAGGCATCTGTGTGTGTGTGTTTGTGTGTGTGTGTGTGTGTGTGTGAGAGAGAGAGAAAGAGAGACAGAGAGAGATAGGAAGGGCATGGGTAGATGAGGGCAGCATATACTTAAGTGATGCTTCTTAGATCCTATCTAAATGTTAATAAGATATATAATCTCTATATACTTTTGTATTAATTGTTTTAATCAAATGAACACTTAAGCTTTCTGTTGTACAGATAAATACTTCCCAGGGGGAATGGGGGACAGGAATTTGATCTTCTGGATATTGTAATATCTTATCACATGATCATTTTCCTGTTCTGTCCTTCACTCTGTCTTAGAAAAATATAATTTGATAATGTCTCAGAGGAAAGTGGTAGTGAGTGAATGCTAATTTTATAAACATTTTTTTCTGAAGAGTTCATCTCTGCTTTGTTTTACAGATTGACGGAATGTTCTATCAGTGCTGGAAAATACAAATCCAGTGCCAGAGACACCCAAAACATGTAAGGGTTAGAGCACACAGGAGGAAGGGTGTTCTCGCACCCTTCTGTAACTAACTTTCAAGCGTGATTGTTTACCAAGAATCTGAACTCGGACATGTGATACTGTTGTGGAAAATCCGAGGTGACTGAGGAAACCCAAATGGCACACAGAGAGATGGGAGAATACAGCTTTATTAATGCCAGCGGGCTCAGTGGGATCGTTCCCAAAGACTGAGCACCGGACAGGGGTAGGAGTGAGTTTTTATGGTTACAGGCAATGGGGGATAGTAATAGGGTGTTTTTGAGGTCTCTCAAGGACCAGATGCTTTCCCAGTCTCTCAAGGCCAAATGGCCCTTTCACTTGGAAGTATAATCTCTGTGGAGGTATGTCAGGAGAGTGCTAAATCACCTAGGGAGCTGTTTCTCTTTCTTTTCTTTTCAAACAGGACTGGGCATCTGGTCTTTTTCTTCTGTCTCAGCAGGAGCAATGACTTGTTATCTTATCTTAGTCAAATGGGATGGCTATTTGGTCTTTCCTTGGCCTTAGCTGGAGCAAAGGGATGGAAAGGGGCTGGAGCCTGGGCTCTCCGCCTCAATAACAAAGCCACTACAAAATTTCTCTTGTGTGTGCAAATCCCTACTGCAAATTTTTTTTTTCTTAAAATTTGTGAAATCACTTTTTTTTGGAGAAAATGTATGAAAGGAAGAGCTATGGATCTGGAGTGGGCTCCTCATAACACTTTTAATTTGCTGGTGCATCTCTTGTCTCATTTCACCCAGAAAAGATCTTTTCCAGGAGAGGAACTCCTCTGTTACTAATACTTACGAGTGTTATTTTCATGTCATTATCCGAAAATCTTTCATCACCACCTACCTATGTTTAAATGAGGTTTAGATTCACTCTTTTTTCACCCCATGGCAGCAAACATCTTTGAATGCTGCATAAACAGAAGGGAAAAGTGGAATCATAGTAGTTCAAAGAATGAGGGTTTGTCCTGTAACACTGATAATATATAGAAAAATATTAAGAGACTTTGTGAAGTTTTAATCCAGTCTCTTCTTAGTGATGTGGGAAACAGAGGCAGAAGAAAAATTACTGAATTTCCTTACCCACTGACAAGCCCTTGAGAAGGGTGGGGTGACATTCCTTTAGGGACTCAAGTACCTCCACCTGGAGGCTTTGCTAAGGGCAAAGGGCAATCCTAGCCTGACCAACCCCTAATCCCAACCAGGGTCCTGTAAGTCTACTTTAACAATTCCTATGGAAACTTTATGTCTAAATGCTCCAAGATAAATGTTGACAAACATTCCCAAGCCTGTGGCCCACTGATATACATCTAAAGGGTCCCACACAAGGTTTTATTACCATTAATGAATAACCTTTTTCCTAACAATAGCTAGCTCCTCAAGGTCCTGGAAATCTTCCTTCCCAAATTCCTTAGAGACTTACACCATTCCTGACTCCCTCCCAACTTGCAAGCATATAATGGACCACTCCTCACAGCCCCGGGGCAGCAGCTCTTTCTGCCCATGGGTCCTGTCCTCGTGCTTTAATAAACCACCGTTTTACACCAAAGATGTCTCAAGAATTCTTTCTTGGTCATCAGCTCTGGACCTCACTCCATAGAACCTCACTTATATTCTAAGACTTCATCATTAACATGGCCCTCCTCCTGCCATTGCTACTCCAATAGCACATGTGTCCCTGGTGGTGGCACTCAGCAATGATAGATACGTCTGGAGAACACAGGTCAAAGAGGGAGGGCTATAATTGCCCTCCAGTCCTCCAACCACAAAAAACCACAGGCATCATTTTCTGAAGTGAAGATATATATTCAACTGTCTTGCTGCCCGGGTGCAAACATTGCTACTTAGACTCGGCCGAGGTGGGGTAGGGGCGGGTAAGGGTGGGGTAGGAGGGGGGAGGAGAACATACCTTGACTATCCACAACGTGCTAGAAGTATACTAGGGATTCATTCACCTAAGATCTATTTAAACCTCACAATGGGTTAACATTATCTGCATTTTGACTTTTAAGGAAACAAAGGATTCTTTGAATACTTTGAATAAGCCAGACAAAGTCTAAGGGAATGAACTGACTCAAACATTTGGCTCAACGGTAACTGTTAAGCCCACACTGATAATCCTATATTATCCTATATCACAACAAGAAGTAAGGCAAGCCTGAGGCTGGATTCTGAGCTGCGGGATATTTTGCTGTTTACCTCACAGCCTGTTACTGGAGGAACAAGCTAGTGGGAAGGCAATGGCTTTCAGGAAACAAGAAACTTCTTAGCGTGCTGAAGGAAAATTACCAGGTAAGTTACAAGTTCCCACTCTGAGCGTTCACAAGAATATTAATAAGACCTTCTAAGAAGGAATTCTAATGAGGCCTTAATTTTCAAGAATTCTTAATTCTGCAAAGAGGAGTTTCCAAGGCTAGCCACCCCTGTCTTAAAGATCCTCTTCAGGATTTTATGACAAGGGATTGACAGTGAATTACTTTTATTCTAGAGGCTGCCTCTGGTAAAAGGAAATCTAATAATTCTCCTCTTGAAACAAACTGATTTTTTTCTGAAAAATAAGTATTTGGGAAAATTGCACTGATGGTTGTGCTCTAAACAATTACTAACATACGTTAATTTACCTATTAAACATTTAAAATGCATCTTCATGAGAAGACACTGCTAAATGAGTTTTCTGGGTAGACTCTGACCTTAGAGAGCTCATTATTTACATGGACAGATAAAGCATCTCTACAAAATAATTCTGGTAAGTGATAGAAGTCAGAAGAAAAGTTATGTGACTTTATTCCTGGGCATATGTATGCATTCAACAATATTTCCTGAGCCTCTCTGCTGTAGGAGCACAGTTCCAATATACAGACTCAGCAGGAACCAAGGCCTGTCTGCTCATTGAGCTTACATTTTAGTGGAAGAAGTCAAATAACAAAAGGATGTAAGAATTACATACAGATACACACATACATAGATACAACACATACATACACACACATATATACACATACATATGTTGTATATACTATATATGTTACATTATATATTATACACACATATATAATTACTGCAATATATATTACATTATAAGTGCAATAAAGGAAAACAAAAGACAAGGGTGGGAGAATCAGGATGGGCAGAGTATTATTTGGATAGGGTGGGGTCAAGGGGCTTCTCTGAGCTTAGTGCTGAATAATGATAAGGTGCTTGCCTGTACAGAGCTGAAGAGAGAGTAAGGCAGTATTGTGGGCAAAGTCAAGAATAAAAGAAAATGCCTTCAGGCAGGAAAAATTTGGCATGTGTGAGGAGCAGAAAGCAAGCCAATGTTGCTTAAACATAGAGAATAAAGTGCAAAGTGGAGGCAAATGAGATGTGAAGTGGAAAACATAGACAAAAAATATAGGGCTTTCAGTAAGACTGAAAGCATGAGAGAGATTTTTGAAGTGCACAGGGACATGTTGTCTCTTTGGGGGAAGAGAGGCTTTGTCCTTGAATTTTGTGAAAGTAGTCAGATATAATGCAAAAGGTACGATTAATTAAGAAGGAAGATTAGAATGGTGGTCATTGTTCAGTTTTCAAAAGATAAAATTGCTACTATCTCAAAATATTAGAAAACAAGTAATTCAAACTTGAAGTGACTATTTTTGCTTTACTTTTCAATACATTTAATGTCTACTTTCATAATCTACAGAGTATTATGAAGCAGTGTTGGAACAGCTGGGCTTTAAGGATGGCTGGGATTTGCAAATGCCAGGGAGTAGGTGGAGAAGAAGCACTACCACGACAGCAATCTCATTTCCCTGTTTGCCCTGGGAGAGTCCAGGTTTGTACTATTGCCTTTGCCTAATAGCTAATAGTAAGTACTTTTTTTTTTTTTTTTTTTAGATTTTATTTATTTATTTGATAGACAGAGATCACAAGTAGGAGAGAGGCAGGCAGAGAGAGAGGAGGAAGCAGGCTCCCTGCCGAGCAGAGAGCCTGATGTGGGGCTCGATTCCAAGATCCCGGGATCATGACCTGAGCTGAAGGCAGAGGCTTTAGCCCACTGAGCCACCCAGGTGCCCCATTTTGTTTTTTTTTTTTTTTTTTTTTTTAGAAAGAGAGATCACAAGCAGGAAGAGGGGGAGGGGGGAAGCAGTCTCCCTGCTGAGAAGAGAAGGGGATGCGGGGCTTGACCCCAGGACCCTGAGACCATGACCTGAGCAGAAGGCAGAGGTTTAACCCACTGAGCCACCCAGGCGCCCCTAGTAAGTACTTTCATGTCAGAAGTGTTTGGGTTTGGACAGTAACTTAGATGGCCAGCCTTAATCACCACCAGCATGGGTACGGAGGCAGGAAAGTGTGCATTTCTGTCAGGAACGGCAAAAACCCCTGCCAGGCAGGTTTGGTCCCAGGCGGGTGTGCGAAGAGTGCAACATGATCTCCGGTGTAAGAGGTAGGCGGAATCTGTGTAGAGGCCCTGTAGGAATCGCTGGGGAATTGGACTGTGATTCTCTAACCTAGGGAGGGAGACCTGTGAGTGCGTGAGGAGGGTAATGCTAATTAGCACCATGGCGTGGAGGAAAGAAATCATCAGGCAATTTACAAAATTCTGTATCTGTCTTATATTAAGTTGACTCATCGCCACTTTCCCTATCAGTTTTCTACCTGTTAATAGAGAAATGCCTTAAACCCGTGTCTTTCAAACTCTCCTACTTGGGGCTTTAGCAATCGCTTCATTTGAAACAAAAAAAACCCCTGCTGTTTGTGAAAGGTACATTAGTCTGTAAAGACTTCAATCAATGCATACCAGCTTAAGATACTTAGAGGCTGCCTAATAATATTGGTTAAAAAAGAAAGGAGACAAAGGAATTGAGCACAAGTGTAATTATTTCTGGGAATATGACACCTCAATTGGCTATGTAAACACTTTTTTAAAGATCACTTTCAAAAGCAATGCTATCATGTTTAATCTGCTTACAGGACAGATGTTAAAAATGTTTTAATGCCTTATAAAATGGTATCTGTGATTTGGGATGAAATTTTTAATTAGAGGTTCAGAAAGTGCTGTGTCACAAGTAATTTACATGAAAATGAAAATGAGGTGCTAGGGAAAGCTTTAGATGACCCCCAAATTGGCTAGTGAAGATACAGATGTCAGGACTCTGATAAAGACACTATTTATATAAAATGAGTAGGGAAAAAAATCACTATTTAAATATCTCTATATCCAATTTAGTTTTCTGCTATAAGTGGATATTTGGCTGTCGTATCTATTTTCCTAAATGTCTTTATAATCAAGTTTGCTAAAAACCTCATACACCAGCCCCCATGACTTCTTATTAGAAAACTATTCTCTTTATATTTTGAATTGTAGTATATCAAAGAATGGTTGGTAGACCACAAAATGGAAATGTTTTCCCTTTGAAAAAGTAACTTTTTCCAATCCAAGGAACCTCTATTTCTTACAAATTGAGTTGAAATCTAGAAATTAAACTTCCATCCACTACTTAATTTTACTCTCTTGAGTCACATAGAACCTTAGTATCTCTTCAGGGCACCTGAGTCCGTTAAGCAACTGAATCTTGATTTCAGCTCAGGTCATGATTTCAGAGTGGTGAGATCAAGCCCCACATCAGGCTGAGGCTGGGCATGGAGCCTGCTTAAGATTCTTTCTCCCTCCCTGTCTGCCCACCTCTCCCTGCACCCTGCCATCTGCTCTCTGCACGGAGCTGAATGTGGGGCTCAATCTCACCACCCTGAGATAATGAGCAGAGCAGGAATCAAGAGTCAGATGCTTAACCGACGGAGCCACTCAGGTGCCTCAGCACACACATATTTTTAACCTAAAACATTTCCCTCATTTGTTTTCTAAGTTGAACCATGTTTTTACACCTGTCGCTATCCTGGATTCATTTTGATGAATTCTAGTTTGCTAATATTCCTTTTAAAATGTAGCTTTTAAAATTCTCTTTTTTTTCTTTTTTAAAAAAAAATCACAGTATAAAGAAACTAATTATCATCCTATTGGTCCTGGGTGAAAAGATCATAAATACTGGCCAACATAGGCTGACCCACCCTTAACCCGTCTTGAACCAGTAGTTGACGCACACCCCGCACGTACTGCTGAATGTTCAGAAGTAATATCACTGACATTTTTAAATTAGTTGTTAAAAATATTTGATTGAAAGAATCAGTCAAATGCAGTACCTCATTCAAGTGTATCTATATCTGTTTGTCCCAAACATTTCATCCAAGCTCTCTTTCTTGCAGATTTTGCGAGCGCAATATTGACATTCCCATCTAAGTCCAGTGGTAAAATTATCTTGCCTCAATTTAGGACCTTCCTCCAATTTAACACCAATCTGTTAAAGTAGCACTCTGAGGGTTCAACTGGCTGTGAATCCTCCTAATCTTCAGTCAAGCTCTTAAGGGTATAATTAGACACAACATCTATCACTGAGTCTGTAGAATGTTCCCTCAGGGCCTTCTCCCAGCTAACTCCCAACACAGGTTATATGTTTTTTTCTTAAGCTCTAATGACATTCAGTTGCCGTGCTCCAAAAATGAAGAGTACTTTTTCAGAAGACATGCATAGTATTAGAGAGCAGACAAATGACCAGAGCACATTCAGGAGGCATTAGGTGTTCTTGAAAATGCCTGTGAAAAATGCTTTGGACACAGAAGTTGGAGCCTCAGATCAACTAGAATCAATATGTTTGGTTTACTAATGTTTGACAAAGTAACTCAAATAGTTTGAAGCTATAATAATCATAATTAATTTTAAAACTGAATTATAGGTGTAGATTAACATCAGTGTAATTAATGTGGTTGCAGTGACACTATTGAAATGAAGTATATTTTCTTTTCAATATATTAAATTCAAAACCTGAATGAAGGAGACCCATTGAAGTTTAAAGCATTCTGAAAGACTGTGATTGAAGTAAAAATTCATTAAAGCAGTTTCACTGAGGCAATTTTAATGAGTGAAAAGCAATTGGATTAATTCAGTGAATGAGTATTTCAAACAACTATTTTGTAATCATACTTCATTGACAAAATTTTACCCATAATATATTTGTTGCTGTTCCTTATGCTCCTGAAAGAGTTTAGTCAAAAGTTTCTGGAATGCACCCAATTCCCTCAAGCAAAAATATATTTTTGTTTTAAATAATACTTAATTTCCTCCATATTTTATGAACAAAACCAAATGGGCCACACATGCCAATCTGACAAGAGGTTTCTTTCCCCGAATGGAAATTTAATTTCTTTGATGACTTTTATTTCTTGAGGTCATTGTATTAAACCAAATTACATTTATAGAAGTTCCAGAAACATTGTTTTGCTCATCTTTACTGGCATATTGTTAAATACATTTGGTTTGTGTGTCTTATCTTTTGTCTTGTGCTTTCCAAATTCATGCCAAGAACTAAACAGGCCACCTTGGTTCTAAAGGAAATAAAAACTTTGGTGCCCTTTGTCATTAATCTGTAGACTACAGGGTAAACCGGCATCCTTTTCCTCCTCTTGACATCTCCTACCCCAAAAACTCACCTCAAAATCATACCAATTGCTGTTTATTCATGTAAGTATAATTTTTTCCTATCTTTAGATATAAACATGTATGTACATACTTATTTTTTAACTATATCTAACCAGCTTTAGACTCAGTCATATTTACAAAAGCCATGTTTCTTTTTTATTTTCTTTTTCTTTTTTCTTTTTTTTTTAAGATTTTATTTATTTATTTGACAGAGCACAAACATGTGGAGCAGCAGCAGAGGGAGAGTGAAAAGCAGACTCCCTGCTGAGCAAGGCCAATGTGGGGCTGGATCCCAGGATCCTGGGATTATGACTTGAGCCTAAGGCAGAAGCTTAACTGATTGGGCCACCCAGGCATCCCAAAATCTACGTTTCTTTGACTACATCTCATTTATTTTCTTTCTGAACTTCTTACATTTATGCATCTGTACTGACTAAAATTCTTTCTTGCACTAAGACAAATTATAGATCAATTTGAAAGTATTGATTAATTTAAAAAAAAAACACACTAAACTTAAAATACACCTAGAACATGACTGGACTCATTCACATTAGGGTAAGTGACCAAGCATTAGTATTATAAGCAAAAATGTTGACATAACTTAAAGATATCTTCCCCATACCCCTTTCCTGTTCTTTAGGCACATGTTGTATTTATCTGCCTCAAAGAATGACCCCCTTTAAATCTCACAATGAGTTTCTAAAGTGCTTAATTACAGGGTTTTTTTTTGTTTTGTTTTGTTTTTATTCCACATGTTGCATTGATTACAGTCTACTAACTCAAATAAGAAAATAAACCTTGGGGTACCTGGGTGGCTCAGTGGGTTAAGCCTCTGCCTTCAGCTCAGATCATGAACTTAGGGCCCTAGGATCGAGCCCCGCATCGGGCTCTCTGCTCAGCAAGGAGCCTGCTTCTCCCTCTCTTTCTGTCTGCCTCTCTGCCTACTTATGATCTCTCTCTGTCAAATAAATAAATAAAATCTTAAAAAAAAAAAAAAGAAATCTTTAGCCCAAGAGGGTTTTGGTAATACTAAAACAAACTGAATTTTAAAGCCACTTAAAGACAATATGCCTATTAAATCATGTAAAGTTATGGTGTTTTTTTTAGTTTTTTTCTGCCCTTCAAACTTGTTATGGTGTCTAGTTGACAAAATCTTTATATTAATAAAATAGAAAACATTTTTATTATTAAAAGCAAAAACAAAATTAATTATGGTGTAAATCAAAGGACATTAAACAAATTATTTTCTCATTAATGACAAAGACAGAAACAAGATAAGCATTGATAAAACTCTAGCTGAGCCCAAATAGCTGATGTAAGTTGTAGTACAGGCAAAATACAAACCAAGACTAGAAAGAGTTAAAATATCTAGAAAGGAAGTAGTTTTTAACTCTCACTAAAAATATATGATCTATGATTCTAAGGTTTATAATAATTTTGTTCGGTACTACCAAGTCATTGGGTAGCATGGTTTCTGTGCAAATGAATACTTTAAGCTATCTTTTAATAAGTAAATGCATCATTTGGACCTAATGATTTGATTTACAATAATTTGCATTTATAGTAGATATGCTTTGAAAGTGAGATATGCAATTTTGAAAGTCCAGTTTTATAAGCAGAAATACTGAATGCCAAGAATTAAACATTGAAAAAATGGTGCTATTTTTTAAAAGTGGTAGAACTTATGGATTTGTAATAAAGAACTTAGGATATGTAATAAATCTTTAGATTCTGTAGGATTTGTCACAAAAATGAAAATAAGAAAATAAATGTGGGCCAGTGTTTTTAAAGTGCAGGTCTTTGGTCATTGGCTTGTCAAACTGCAGGTCGAGACCCATTACAGGTATGTGACATTATTTAATTGGGTTTCAACTGACACTTTAAAAAGTGAAATAGAATAAATACAATAGAATACGTATATCAAAGAACGTGTCCTATATTAACGTTTGATAAGGAGGTACACGCAGACACACACACACTTAGTAAGTATCATCCAGTAAAACTTTTGTTTCAATTATACATTATTGTATTAGTTTCCTATTACTGCTCTAACATATTACCACAAATTTACTGGCTTAAAACAATATAAATTTATTCTCTTATAGTTGTTGAGCTCATAAGTCTAAAGTAGCATGTCAGCAGGGCTATATTCCTTCTGGACACTTCAGTGGAGGAATGGTTTTTTTTTTTTTTGCTTTTCCAGTTTCTAAAGGATGATTGCATTCCTTGACTTGTGGCTCCTCCTTCCTCCTTTAAAGCTGATCTCCAACCTCTGATTCTACCTTAACATCTCCTCATTCCATCTTTACCTTCACTTTTTCTAACTCTGATTCCCCTATCTACTTCTTAGAAAGATACTTCTGATTAGATTGGGCCCCATGGGTATGCAACATATTCTTTCTCTCTTAAGATCCTTAACTTAATTACACCTGCAAAATCTCCTTTACCACGTCAGTAAGGTAACATCCCTGCAGGTTCTAGGATTTAGATAGGGACATCTTCAGAAGTGTGTGTGTGTGGTTGCATGCATGTGCATGTGTGCTGAGTCATGATGTAAAACATACTCCTTACTGTGAGTTCTAGCTTAAGAACATCAGAAAAACTCCTTTAGATCCAGTGAAAGCACACATGTAGCAAAAATGTTACCATCTTCCCAGTTACAGAGCACAATAAACATCACTCATTGATCTTAGATTTTTTTTCTTCTAAGCTCAAATGCAACCTCAGAATCCTTCTCAACACTGATTCCAACAAAATATCAGTTGGTTAGATTTGGAATATAAGTGCAAACCTTTTAACCATCCCTCATAATCACACTGTTGTTAAAAGAATGAGCAACAGCAGATGCTCGAATTAAACTGGAAGAGTACTTAATACAAACCTGGTATGGAATGAGAGGACAGGAAAGAGAGATAAAAGTATCAAATCAAGCATCATACAGATTTGTTAGATTTAATCAGTGTCTTTGTAAATGATCAATTACAGACTTAACAATTTTCAAATGATTCAAAATTGGGAAAGCATGGTGCTTCAATGGCAAAAATAAAAATGAGTTTGGCGACTACAAAAAACTGTTACATTGTCTTAAGCTCTGCAGAAACATGTTCAATTGACATACAGAGAAATACAACTTAAACAAATTGTCACAAGGAATATTGGTTGGAAAAGTAACAACATTTATGTATGAAGAATGATGTATGGTGTTTGAGAATTTGAGAAGCAGGCCTTCTTTTTTGCATTAGTCATAGTATTATTGGAGTAGCTTATTGTGTTTTGGTCACCTTACTTGAGAAGGACAATTTAAATGGTTAGTGAAATGTAAAAGCAGATGAGCAACTCAAGGGCAAAGTCCTTAAAGAACATGCAAATTAAGTTTCAGCCTAATTAGTGGAGTTAATGGGTGAGTAGTCTCTGGTTTAAAGTTTAAACACCATCAGGTATACCCAGAGTATTATCAAATAGGTTACCCACTATTTTCCGGGAATGGAGGATCACTAAGGAAATCTATTTCTTAAGTTGATGGTAAAAAATGGAAAGTCTCACAATCATTTGTTTTTTGTTTTGTTTTGTTTTACATATTGGGGCTCTACTTACTGTGCTGCTCTGGTTAGAAACACTGAATATATTGGAAAAATTAAAATATTTTGCAAAATAGCATTCCTTTTGAAAAAGTAGTGTAAAAATGAAAACTTAAAATTGCCCAGGTTGGAAAAAAAAATTATAGAAAGCCAAGATTTACAACAACAGCAACAAAGCAAGCTTCAGCGGTGGTAGAATGGATCACAGTCTTAATAAGATTAAATTTTTGACGGTTGGTAAACACACTGACTTCTGAATGTTAATGCAAGTCATTCATAGATTTTGTTTGCATTACTTATTCAGTGTGTTGAATATCAGGGGAATAATTTGGCCTTTGGACAAGAAACGACCAAGACAATCTGTACAAACATGAATGACATACACAGAAGATGAACTAAAATGACACCGGGGTGAACAAATCTCAGGGGTGAAAAGTTATTGGATTTTGTTTCAAATGTCTTTGTACTTACTACTGACACATCTATTTCATACTGAGTTTGAAGAGAGGTGGATTATCGGGCAAGGCTTTTACTGAAAGAAGGTTATTTGAGAAATTATTTGAAAGAAGCTAGTGAACTTGCAAAGCAGATCAAAGAGAAAATTAAATTTGAGCACGTTATGGCACTATAGTCACCTTAGATGAAGCACAGGAGATGTAATGCTCCCTGATCTCTCTGTAAGACGTTTACCGAATAGTTAGAGCATTTTCCTTTTTCAGGCAGGGAAGGCTATTGAAACTATTCCATTTTGCTATTAAGTTTCCCTTATGGGCTCTACGAACCAGCAGTTTTTTCTTTTAATTCAAATGAAGGTGTTTGATATTTTTCCTCATGAGTCTCCAAAATTTTCTATTATTAAAGATGGATCATGTGTGAAAGGCAATAGGATTATATAGGATGTGAGTGCTTTTCTTGGTACATTGCTATTGCTAAAAATTAGGGATAAAGTAAGAGCTAAGCTTTTTTTTTTTTTTTTTTAACATCTATTATTCACTTGGTGTTGGGGGACTTTTCTGATGTCTCTTAAAATCTACTAATGAAATATCATAATACTAATCTTTTCTACCATTTCTATCTAGAATAATTATTATATTAATAATATAAAATCAAATCATACTTTCCTCTTTTATAAAAGCATTTCTCTGGTTTAAGCTATTATATACTACACTTATTATTTTGTTGTAAAATAAATTATCTGAAAATTTAAATTGTAATATATAATTCATCAATTAAAAGTCAATGAAATTTTAAATTTCAAAATTCATTGATTCAATAAAATTACAAAGAATGTAATAGAAACAGCTATCATAAAAGACCCATTTAATTTATGTTCTTTTTTCTATAATTATACTTTAGTCACAAATGTCATAACAGAAAGGAGATACAGTAAAGGTAAAATTTCTTATTTTAATTTTCTATTAATTTTATATTCTATATATTAAATTGAAATGAGATTCTATAACATAATTTTAAGATAATAACTCTTACACAAGTTGGAAAACTAAGACAACTAAGATTTCACAATTCCTGCACTTTACAAAATCATTTTGAGAAGTATATTTACTAGTAGTATATTACTACTATATATACTACTACTAGTATATTTACTAGTAGTATATTTACTACATCCCACCATCTGCTTACATGCAGAAATTTTCATAGATAAACCTAATATATATAAAATATTATCCCTTTACTTTTTGGCTAAATTACACATATTTTTCAACTGATTTTCCAACTTCTTTTCCTTTGCATGTATTCATTATTCAAATTAAGGCAAGAGTCCTTGTCTGTCCTAAAAATACTATCTCCAAGTGGTAGCTTCCTTCAAATATTTGTGAAATATTTTTAAAAAATTTATCAAATAGATCTAAATATAAAGTCAATAACAATAAAACAAAATTACATTTAAAAAGAAATTACCCAATAGTTTTTTTTTGGGGGGGGAGTAGCAGAGGGACAAGGAGAGAGAAAATCTTAAGCAGGCTCCACACTCAGTGTAAAGCCCGACATGGGGCTTGATCTCATGACCCTAACATCACAACCTGAGCTAAAATCAAGAGTCGGCTGCTTAAGCAGCTGAGCCACCCAGGTTCCCCAGAAATTACCCAGTAATTTTACTAGGTGACTAATCTTATCCAACATATTATCATTTCAAATAATATTTGGAGGTTAGAAATCTACTAACTTCTATGAAATGAAGAGTAACATATTAATTTAAGCTAAAATTCCACCCTAGAGAGAATAATTTCATCCAGATGTGGCCAGGGAATAAAATAATAAGCATTCTGGAAGTTTCACCAAGCTAGCATTTATATTTATTAGTATTGATTATATAATATAACATTCATGGTACTAGCCCTATTCTCCTCTGACTTAACCTTTTTTATAAAAAAAAAATATATATATGTAAATTAGTTTTTCATGTAACTATGGCAATAAACATAATGGAGAACATTGATTTAAAACCTTGTTTTATTATGCCTCACTGATACTCTGTTTTTTTTTTTTTTTTTTTTTTTTTACAAATTGAAGGTCTGTGGTAACTCTGCATTCAGAAAGCCTATTGGGGCCATTTTTCCAAGATCTTTAGTTCATTCTGTGTTTCTGTGTTACATTTTGATTACATTTTTTATGGTGATCTGTGATCAGTGATCTTTGGTGTTACTATTGTAATTGTTTTGGGGCACCATGAACCATGTCCATATCAAGATGGCAAACTTGATCAATAAATGCTGTATGTGTTCTGACTGCTCCACTGCCCAGCCAATCCAGGCTTTTCTCCTCTCCTTGGGGCTCCTTATTCTCTGAAACACAGCAATGTTAAATTTAGGTCAGTTAAGGTGGCCTCTAAGTGTTCAAGAGAAAGGAAGTAAGTGCAGATGGGGTGGAAGCAGCAGGAGAACCAGAACTAGAAGTGGAGCCCGACGATGTGCCTGAGTTGCTGCAATCTCATGATCAAACCTGAATGGAAGAGGAGTTGCTTCTTAAGAATGAGCAAAGAAAGTGGTTTCTTGAGATGGAATGTACTTCTGGTGAAGGGACTGTGAAGATTGTTAGCAACAAAGTATTTAGACTATCACATAAACTTCATTGGTAAAGCACCAGCACAGTTTGAGAGAACTGACTCCAGTTTTGAAGGAAATTCTGCTGTGGACAAATGCTGTCAAAAACCATCACATGCTACAGAGAACTGTTCATGAAAGGACGAATCAATTGATATGGCAAATTTCATTATTGTCTTATTTTAGGAACTTGCCACCTCCACCCCAGCCTTCAGCACACACCACCCTGACTGGTAAGTAGCCATGAACATAAAGGCAAGATGCTCCACTAGCGAAAACATCGTGACTCTCCAAAAGTTCAGGTGGTAGTTAGCACTTTTTATCAATAAAGTATTTTTAAATAAGATATGTGCATTAATTTTTAGACATAATGCTATTGCACACTATAGACTACACTATAGTGTAAACAGAACTTGTATATGCACTGGGGAACTGAAAAATTCATATCACTTTACTGTGATATTTGCCTTATTGCAGTAGTCTAGAACCGAACTGACAATATCTCTGAGGTATGCCTATATATGCAATGTGGAGGGAATAATTTTCAAGAAATAATGTTAGGAAAACTTGACAGCCTCATGCAAAAGTGGGAAACCAGAACACTATTTGAAACCATGCACAAAAACGAACTCAGAATGGATTAAGGATTTGAACGTAGGACCCGAAACCATAAAGTTCCTAGAAGGAACAAGCAGTAAGCTACTTAACATTGGTTTTGATGATGATTTTTTGAAAGGACTCCAAAAGGAGATGCAATAAATGCCAAAATAAACAAGTTGAACTACATCAAACTCAAAAGCTTCTGCACAGCAAACCATCAACGAAATGAAAAGGCAACATACTGTATCAGAGAAAATATCTGTAAGACATATATAAAACAATGGATTAATATCCAAAACCATAAAGTACTCATACAACTCAGTGACAAAAACCTATTTATTCAATTGTTAAATGGCAGAGGATCTCAACAGACATTTTTGCTAAAGAAGACATACAGATGACCAATATGTGAAAAGATGCTCAACATCACTAATCTTTAAGGAAATGGAAATCACTACCAAATGAGAGATCACAACGTTAGAAAAGCTACTATTAAAAAGTATGTGATGGTTTTTGACAGCATTTGCCCACAGCAGAACTTCCTTCAAAACTGGAGTCAGTTCTCTCAAACTGTGCTGGTGCTTTACCAATGAAGTTTATGTGATAGTCTAAATACTTTGTTGCTAACAATCTTCACAGCATCTTCACCAGAAGTACATTCCATCTCAAATAACAAGTGAGGATGTGGAGAAAAAAAAGAACCCCATGCACTGTTGGTGAGATTGTAATTGGTGCAGACTCTATGGAAAACAGTATAGAGCTTCCTTAAAAAATTAAAAATAGATCTACCATATGATCCAGTAATTCTGCTTCTGAATTTTGATCTGAAGAAAGTGAAAACACTAAGTTGAAAAGATATATGTACCCCATGTTCACTGCAGCATTATTTACAATAGCCAAGATACAGAAACAGCCTAAGTGTCCATCAAGTGACGAATGGATAAAGAAAGTGTGATATATGTATATAATAGAATATTTTTCAAGCATTAAAAAAGGAATGAAATCTTGTCATTTGTGACAATATGGGTGGACCCTGAGGACATTATGGCGAATGAAATAAGTCAGAAAGAGAAAAACAAATACCATATGATCTCATCCATATGTGGAATCTGAAACAATAGAAACAACAACAACAAAAACCAAGCTCATGGAAACAGAACAGATTGGTGGTTGTCCGAGAACAGACTGGGACAGTAGTTGAGCCGAATGGATGAAGGGAGTCAAAAGCTACAAACTTCCAGTTATAAAATAAGTCATTAGGATGTAAGGTACAGCATAGTGACTCTAGTTAATAATACTGTATTTCATATTTGAAAGTTGGCAAGAAAGTAGATCTTAGGGGTGTCTGGGTGGCTCAGTGGGTTAAAGCCTCTACCTTTGGCTCAGGTCATGATCCCAGGGTCTTGGGATCGAGCCCCGAATTGGGCTCTCTGCTCAGCGGGGAGCCCACTTCTTCTCTCTTTCTCTCTCTCTCTCTCTCTGCACCTGCCTCTCTGCCTACTTGTGATCTCTGTCAAATAAATAAATTTAAAAATCTTAAAAAAAAAAAAAGTAGATCTTAGTTTCCATCACAGGAAAAACCAACTCTGTGCAACTATATATGCTGACAATGTTAATGAGATTCATTGTGGTGATCATTTTGTAATAATATACAAATATAGCATCATTATGTTTTAACTAATGCAATATCGTATGTTAGTCATATGTCAATTTTAAAAAATGAAAAACAGCTTAAGAGATAATGAGACACTGGAGGAATTATACCAAATATAACACATAGATACAAGGAGATGAAAAATTTGAGAACAAGATTAAGAGAAATATAGAATGAGACAGCCTTGCTTATGTCCAACTGCAGGGTCCACAGCAGAAAATAGTGAGGAAGAAGAAATATTCTAAAGGTTGAGAATCTCCAGGAAATGATACGAATCACATGTGGGATAGATAAAAGTCCATCCTGAATATATAGTAGTGAAATTGTAAAAGAGCAAAAAAAGAAAAAAAGAGAAATAAAAAGAAAAAAAGAACCTGAAAAAGCAGCCAGAGTGGAATGAAAGATTACCACTTCTGTACGAAGGACAGTGAGGCTGACACAGACTTCCTCAAGGTAACAGGGGAGTCCAGGAAGGTATTCAATGATGACTCTGAGATTCTGAGAGTGGAAAATTGTCCATCTAAAATTATATCTGCAAAAAATTACCTTACATGAAGAAACACAGGATAAACATTTTCAGGTTACTGAAAACTAAGTGTTCAATATTTTTTCCAAAGAAATTGCTAAAAATATACTTCAAGGAGGAAATTATTTCAAAATGAAGGCTAGAAATGCAAAGAGAAATGAGCAGTGAAAGAAGTAAGCATACTGGCAAATCTATCAGACACAGACTATATAAAAATAACAACAGCAACAATAATAATGCCTAAATCATGGCTTAGAATACAGCATGTGTGCACATACAAACACATGCACACATGCAGAGAACTAAAATATAGATTCAGGAGGCAATATTGAGGTGTTCTTAATTCCTTCTAAACTTATAGGTGGAGTTAAAATAGTAACTTTATCCTGTAAATGGGTATGGTAAATATTTCAAAGGTAAAGCTTGATATAGAATATATAATTTTCAAACATATTTTGGAAAAACTGAATTAAAAATTTCTAATTGAAATTTGAAGGAAAACAAAAAAGAAAGAAATGGAGTAAAACAAAACAAATCAAGATAACTAGTATAAATCTATCAATAAATATAATATAAAATCCTAAATTACAAGGCAGAAGTTGTCAGGTTGAGTTAAAAAAAAATTCAGCTTTGTGATATGAAAAGAATCTGTTTAAAGCTCCCTCCCCAGCCAAGCTTTCAGATAAAACTCATAGGTGTCAGTGCTTGGCCCTAACTCTTAGTTTTCCTAGGTCACGGTGCCCTACTTTCTCAAAAAGTAGATTCCCAACTACAAAACATATTATTCTCTAGCCTGACCTCAACCCACATCCCCAACAAGCCTCAGACAGAGCCCCCCAAAAAGCTGCCACCTCTGGCTCTCCTGGCCAGAGTTGACCTCTCCCCTCCCCATGCACACAGGTGCAACCCTCCCATGTCCTTCAAAATCCCTTAAAAGGCCCAGCTTAACAGACATCTCTCTTGATGCCTCCCTTGGAGAGTGAATAAACTCTGTCCTGCTCGTTCTATTCTTTGTGCAATTCTTTGCCACCCACGTCATTGGCTACCCTAACATGACCCTTACAAGAAACCCAACCAAAACACAAGGATATGACAACATTGAAAGAAAAAGAAATGGAAAAAGTGATGACAGGCAATATTAACCACAATAAAATTTATATAAGTAAAAAAAAAAAAAAAATGAGGTTGCTTCCTTGACATGAGAGTGTAGTTTTCTGCCACCATTCCCTTTAGCCATGGGAGCTAGAACCCCTTCTCAATAAGAGAGCTACTAACTCAACAGTTCTTTTCCCTTATAGTTGCAAATTTTGAGAATTAATTATCTTGCAGCTTCTCCTTATTTTTACAAAGCTCCCAGTGCCTTTAAATCATTTCTTTTTTATTATTTTGTCTAGATTTTATAATTATACCTGTGGGACAGTCCTCATGACCACTCAACTCTGCCACCATTCTTCAACATGCCAGAGGAAAACTTGTTGTTCAAAGCTCTTTCACATTTTCGTGGGGTTTTTAAATTTATTTTTGTTTTGTTTTTTGTCATGTGCATCCTTTATCTGTTTTTTAAAATTTATGCATGAACTTACTTCTCAACTCATCAGATGTATGATAATTGATGCCACAGACCACATTTTATTTATGCTTATATTCTCATGCAATTTTAATTTGTTGAATTAATTATTACCTATCAAAAATAGAAAGTGAAACGTAGAGTGTAATTAACATTCTGAATAAAACCATTAAAACATAGAACTATGTTAACAAGGAACAAACTCACACATCTTTCACTCTTTAAGGTATAGCAACTAAAATTCACTGCAAGTAAGTTTGTAACTGAAAAGGGGATGCAGAATCAGTTGGCAAAGCTTTTCTTTAAGTCAAACCTTCAATCATATGTTTAAAAAGCAAAACAAAACAAAACCCAGAAAACTGCTCTCTTCATACATTTGTCATACTTTTAAAGGCATTTTTGACATTAGAGAAAAAATAAAATTAGAATATACATGTGCTAGCTCCACTGTTTAATGGTAAAGTTGAGTAGAGGAGATCTGCAAAAGTAAAGAAAATATCAGAGAGAAATGAATTCCTCATTTTCTATGTTAAAAAATGTCAAGCACTGATCACATATAGATATGGAAATCCTCAAATAAAAGTTGAAAAAGTAATATGTTTTGATTGAAATATCACAGAATTTTACTATATGCTTCATCATAAAAGTTCTCATTTAGGACAAAATATCACTTTCATTCAGGGTCACCAAAAGCAAATAAGTAAACATTTTTAGCTGGGTATGACCTGTCTCAGCAACGTATAATAAAAAGTATCACATGCTTCAGGTTTTTTATCACCTAAGAGCAATTGTTTTAAGCCTAAATCATCTAAAGACACGTGCATAGAATTGACCACAGTGTTCAACAGTTAACTATTATGGTTATTATCTTTATTACAAGTCTGTAAATTTTAATTAAATCAATACAGAGAATTCCACATCTACATAGTGTACAGTGTCTGATTTAGGAGATGATTAACATCAAATGTTAACCCTCTAAAGCCAAAACTGATAAAAATTAGCCTACATTTGAAGGAGTGTTTTGCTAAAAACTTTTGTTTTCCCTCAAATTCAATTTCAGAATGCATGAAAAGCAATATTGAAAACCACACTAATGAAACATAAAGTTTCTTTAGGATAATAGTGCATCGGAGAAACTTCATTTGAAAAACTAAAATTTCCCAGTTTAAAGTAATAACGATTTTTGGACCCAGGGCTCTTCTAATGGCATGATAGCAGATGAAGAACACAAGCTCTGCTGAGGGGAACACATCTGATATTAAGTCCCACATCTGCCATCTGGTAGTTATGACTTGACATTTGACAAACTGTTCAGTGTTTCACGAGCCTCAAATTCTTCTTCTGTACAATAGGGTGAAGATTCCTCCTTCAGAGCCTTCTCCTAAGGTGTAAAGGCCATGGCCTATTCAGTTACTTAAGTAAAATCATTACTGTTGTCATCATAATTACTCTCAACCTCGGAAAACAGATAAAGATGGCAGGCCTCTGAATAAAACTGCAGAGTCAACATTCTCTCACTAGCATTAGGGGTACCCTATGAAACCAAGCCTGTAGAAGGGGATTTCTCTCTCTTCCTACATAGATGAAATACAGCTTTTTGTTTTGGGTGAATCGGTACATTTAAAGTATAACTTCAGTCATCTGGAAGCTTATAGCTTTACCTTAAAAATCCCAAAGAATAATTGAGTGGCAAAATAAAATTGTAACATGGAAACATGTGACAATGTCTGTAAGTGAACAAAAATGTATAGAAGCTAAAAATCAGGACAGGAACCATGTTGGACAAGGCTTAATGGAGACATGAGAAACTGCAGTAGTTTAAGAATGTTATACAGCGGCACAGAGCAGGAGGGCACGAAGATCAAGAGGCATCAGTTCATAAACTCTCACTTGAAAACCTGTCATTTTGGACACTTCTGCCTTTACACAATTTTTTTTCTCAAAAGTAGTTCAGATAAACTGTATCAATCACTGTGCATTAAAATAAAAGTCATGACTTCACATAATAAGAAAGTAGAGGTTTTTAATCTTCTGTGCAGTGAACTTCATATAAAATTTAGCAATTTCTGGACCTCTTACAAGAGATCTACTTATAAAGTAGTCAAAAATCATCTTTCTTTAAAGTTAAAACAACATTTCTAATACAGCTGATTCTTGAGCTTATATATGAAACGTTTTATGGAAAAAATTACAACAAAAATGTATAATTAAAATTTGATTGCTAATTATAGAATTACAATAGATAAATACAAATACATATATACAAATATATATACACATACAACACAAATCCTGTGTTTTGTTGAAAACACAGGAAAATGTGACAAAGGACAAAGATGATTTTAGTTTTCATTGATGTATTGGTAAATGGATCTTTGTTTAACTGTTAAGTACACAGTGCAAGTCCAAAATGTTTGCTTTTTTAAAATTCACCTTCTTAAAAATCAGGAAAAAAAAATCTGCAGCAAAGAACATTAAGACCTCCATACCTCATCTCCGGTTTTCCAAAAACAAACACATCTGTCTCTCTTAGTACAGATATCACTTTAAAGTGCTGTACTTTTTTTCCTTTACCCACACAGGTCTTCACTTTGTGATTTCTAATCAAGAGCTCATTATTAAGTAATGAGCAGGCATATAAGGACAGTAACATTTTGATAACTTATGCTTCTCCCTAAAAATGTACAACCAGGCTAGTATGAAGGAAATTATTAAAAGTGAACTTTACAGGATTTTGCCATCTGTTTAGAATCACAAATGCCAAACTCACGGAGCACCTAGAATGCAGAATGAATCAGGTAGAAATGGTTTCCATAATTCTTCCTGTAATGCTGAAAAAACCATCATGAAAAATAAAATGATCCTATTTACAAACATGAACACTGTATTAGAATCAACATTACAAAACAATAACAATGCATATGAAAATAAAAACACACAAAGCAAATAATTATGCAGCTTAGTGACATTCAACCAAAAAACATCTCATGATAGAGAGAATGTATTTTAACTAATGATTTTTGAGATGCAAAGTAAACTTATTTCTATTCATATTAAAATGGAGTGTCTAATAAATAATATCTTAAAAAATTAAAATGAATTTCCCAGCCAACCTCAAAAATTCTTGCTATTCCTCATATATCTTGCTATATTTAAAAGTTGGTAAAATAGGGGGAGGAGTCAGGATGGCAAAGGAGTAGCAGGCTGAGATGATATCAGGTAGCAGGAAATCAGCTAGAGAATTTACCAAACCACTCCGAACACGTACAAATCCAAAAGGAGATCGCAGAGAAGAGCAGCAATTCTAGAAACAGAAAATCATCCACTTTCTGAAAGGTAGGACCTGTGGAGAAGTGAATCCAAAGCAACGAGAAGATAGACCACAGGGGCAGGGGCTGGCTCCCAGCAAGCAGCGGAGCAACAGAGCACAAAATCAGAACTTTTATAAGTCTGCTCCACTGAGGGAATCACTATAGAGGCTAAGCGGGGGTGGAGCCCTCACAGGGACAGCATGGTCTCAGATCCCCCAGGGTCAGGGAAGGATTGGGGGTGTCTGAGTGTAGCAGAGCTCTCAGGTATCAGAGCAGGGAAGCTGGCTACAGAGACGGAGCAGAGGAGTGAGCTCTCAGCTCAGGGATACCTAAACTGTGATCCGTGGCACAGGCCACTGCTCCTTGAGCAGGGACCCCACAAGTGGCAAATCCAGGGAAACCCTCCTGGAAGAGTTGAAGGAATCTGCTGGGTTTGGAGATCCAAACAGGGCTGTGTGCCAGAAACAGAAATGCTTTGTCACAGGCCCAGTGAGCTCAGAGTGTGGCCAGAGACCAGGGAGATGGGAGTGATTGAGCACTTTTCTCTGAGGGCACACTGAGGAGTGGGGCCCCAAGCTCTCAGCTCCTCCAGGACGGAGATTGGGAGGCAGCCATTTTCATTCCCATCCTCCAGAGCTCTACAAAAAGCGTTTAGGGAACAAAAGCTCCTGAGAGCAAACTGGAGCAGATTACTGAGCCTGGCCCCTGACAAGGGTGGTGCAATTCCACCTCCTGCAAAGACACTGGAGAAACACTACAACAGGCCCCTCCACCAGAAGATCAGCAAGAACATCCAGCCAAGATCAAGCTCACTGGTCAAGGAGAACAGTGGAATTCCAGAGAAGGGGAAAGCAAAGCATGGAATTCATGGATTTCTCGGCATGGTTCTTTTTAGTCTTGCAAAGTTAATTAAATAAAATTTTTTTTTCTTATTCTAATTTTTTTAACTCTTACTCTTTCCTCTTTTAACGTTTTTTTAACTAGTTTATCTTCACAATACCTTAATTAAAACAAATCTTATTGAGCCTTTATTATTATAGTCATATTTTATCCTTCATTGTATCTAACTTTATCTTTTGTATACACATAGGACTTTTTCTTCTAAAAAATTTTGGGATACAACCTCTTCTAATAGATCAAAATATACCCTAATTTTAGCACAGGGTGTGTTCTAGTCTCCAGCCTGAGCAAATTCCCTCCACTTTATTTTTCTTTCTTTTCCCAACCAACTTATCTTATCAACTCCTTTTTTAGAATTTTTTAAAATTTCACCTTTACAGTTATATTCCATCCTTCCATCGTGTTTACCCTTAATTTTTGTGTTTGTGTGTATGTATATGTTTCTCTTTCTTTAAAATTTTGGGAGGTAGTTTCTTCTAAGAGACCAAAATACTCCCAAAATCAAGTGTTTAGCTCTGTTCTACTCACTCTGTTCTACTCAAATATATATATTTTCTTTTTTCCTTTATTAAATTTTTTTTTTTTACCCTTCCCTTCTCCCCACGATTTGGGGTCTCTTCTGATATGCTTAACACACATTTTTCTGGGGTCTTTGCCAACCTTTTAGCATTTTATTCTCTCATTCATATATTCTTATCTGGATAAAATGACAAGATGGAAAAAGTCACCACCAAAAAAAACAAAAAAACAAAAAAACAAAAAAACACCAAGAGAGTCAGTACAGAAGGCTAGGGACCTAATCAATATGGACATTGGTAATGTCAGATCTAGAATTCAGAATGACGATTCTCAAGGTGCTAGCTGGGCTCAAAAAAGGCATGGAAGATATTAGAGAAACCTATCTGGAAAATTAAAGCCCTTTCTGGAGAAAATAAAAGAACTAATATCTAACCAAGCTGAAATCTAAAAAGCTATTAATGAGGTGCAATCAAAAATGGAGGCTCTCATTGCTAGGATAAATGAGGCAGAAGAAAGAATTAGCAATATAGAAGACAAAATGACAGAGAATAAAGAAGCTGAGCAAAAGAGGGACAAACAGCTACTGCACCACGAGGGGAGAATTCAAGAGATAAGTGACAACATAAGACGAAACATTAGAATAATTGGGATTCCAGAAGAAGAGGAAACAGAGAGGGGAGCAGAAGATATATTGGAGAGAATTATTGGAGAGAATTTCCCCAATATGGCAAAGGGAACAAGCATCAAAATCCAGGAGGTTCAGAGAACCCCCCTCAAAATCAATAAGAATAGGTCCACACCCCGTCACCTAATACTAAAATTTACAAGTCTTAGTAACAAAGAGAAAATCCTGAAAGCAGCCCGGGAAAAGAAGTCTTTAACATACAATGGTAAAATATTAGATAGACAGCAGACTTACCAAAGAGACCTGGCAGGCCAGAAAGAACTGGCATGATATATTCAGAGCACTAAACAAGAAAAACATGCAGCCAAGAATACTATATCTATCTAGGCTATCATTGAATATAGAAGGAGAGATAAAAAGCTTCCAGGTCAAACAAAAACTAAAAGAATTTGTACACACCAAACCAGCTCTACAGGAATTATTGAAAGTGGTCCTCTAAGCAAAGAGAGAGCCTAAAAGTAGTAGACAAGAAAGGAACAGAGACAATATACAGTAGCAGTCACCTTGCAGGCAATACAATGGACTAAATTCATATCTCTCAATAGTTACCTTGAATGTAAATGGGCTAAATGCCCCAGTCAAAAGACACAGGGTATCCGAATGGATTAAAAAAACAACAACAACAAAAAAAAAACCATCAATATGTTGTCCACAAGAAACTCATTTTAAACCCAAAGACACCTCCAGATTTAAAGTCAGGGGGTGGAAAACAATTTACCATGCTAATGGACATCAAAAGAAAGCTGGGGTGGCAATCCTTATATCAGATCAATTAGACTTTAAGCCAAAGACTATAATAAGAGATGAGGAAGGACACTATATCATACTCAAAGGATCTGTCCAACAAGAAGATCTAACAATTTTAAATATCTATGCCCCCAACATGAGAGCAGCCAACTATATAAACCAATTGATAACAAAATCAAAGAAACACATCGGCAATAATATAATAAGGGTAGGAGACTTTAACACACCTCTCACTGAAATGGATAGATTATCCAAACTAAAGATCAACAAGGAAATAAAGGCCTTAAATGACACATTGGACCAGATGGACATCACAGATATATTCAGAATATTCCAACCCAAAGGGACAGAATACACATTCTTCTATAGTACTCATGGAACATTCTCCAGAATACATCACATCCTGGGTCACAAATCAGGTCTCAATCGGTACCAGAAGATTGGGATCATTCCCTGCATATCTTCAGACGACAATGCTCTGAAGCTAGAACTCAATCACAAGAGGAAATTTGGAAACAACCCAAATACACGGAGACTAAACAGCATCCTTCTAAAGAACGAATGGGTCAACCAGGAAATTAAAGAAGAACTGAAAAAATTCATGGAAACAAATGATAATGAAAACACAATGGTTCAAAATCTGTGGGACACAGCAAAGGCAGTCCTGAGAGGAAAATATATAGCGGTACAAGCCTTTCTCAAGAAACAAGAAAGGTCTCAAATATGCAACCTAACCCTACACCTAAAGGAGCTGGAGAAAGAACAAGAAAGAAACCCTAAACCCAGCAGGAGAAGAGAAATCATAAAGATCAGAGCAGAAATCAATGAAATAGAAACCAAAAAACAATAGAACAAATCAACGAAATTAGGAGCTGGTTCTTTGAAAGAGTTAATAAGATTGATAAACCCCTGGCCAGACTTATAAAAAGAAAAGAGAAAGGACCCAAATAAATAAAATCATGAATGAAAGAGGAGAGATCACAACCAACACCAAAGAAATACAAACAATTATAAGAACGTATTATGAGCAACTATAGAGCAGCAAATTTGACAATCTGGAAGAAATGGATACATTCCTGGAGACATATAAACTACCACCTGAACCAGGAAGAAATAGAAAACCTGAACAGACACATAACCAGTAAGGAGATTGAATCAGTCATCAAAAATCTCCCAACAAACAAAAGCCCAGGGCCAGATGGCTTCCCAGGGGAATTCAACTGAGCATTTAAAGAAGAATTAATTCCTACTCTCCTGAAACTGTTCCAAAATATAGAAATGGAAGGAAAACTTCCAAACTCATTTTATGAGGCCAGCAACACCTTGATCCCAAAACCAGACAAAGATCCCATCAAAAAAGAGAACTACAGACCAATATGCATGATGAACAGAGATGTGAAAATTCTCACCAAGATACTAGCCAATAAGTTCCAGTAGCATATTAAAGGCATTATTCACTACAACCAACTGGGGTTTATTCCAGGGCTGCAAGTTTGGTTCAATATCTGCAAGTTAATCAATGTGATACAATACATTAATGAAAGAAAGAACAAGAACCATATGATACTCTCAATAGATGCTGAAAAAGCATTTGACAAAGTACAGCATCCTTTCCTGATCAAAACTCTTCAAACTGTAGGGATAGAGGGTACATACCTCAATATCATCAAAGCCATCTATGAACAATCCACAGCAAATATCATTCTCAATGTAGAAAAACTGAGAGCTTTTCCTCTAAAGTCAGGAACACAGCAGGGATGTCCATTATAACCACTTCTATTCAACATAGTACTAGAAGTCATAGCCTCAACAATCAGACAAGAAAAAGAAATTAAAAGCATCCGAATTGGCAAAGAAGTCAAACTATCACTCTTTGCAGATGATATGATACTTTATGTGGAAAACCCAAAAGACTCCACTCCAAATCTGCTAGAACTTGTACAGGAATTCAGTAAAGTGTCAGCATATAAAATCAATGCACAGAAATCAGTTGCATTTCTAGACATTAATAACAGGACAGAAGAAAGAGAAATTAAGGAGTCAATCCCATTTACAATTGCACCCAAAACCATAAGATACCTAGGAATAAACCTAATCAAAGAGGCAAGGAATCTTGCCTCTCAGAAAACTATAAAGTACTCATGAAAGAAATTGAGGAAGACACAAAGAAATGGAAAAATGTTCCATTCTTATGGAGTGGAAGAACAGATATTGAACAAATATTGTGAAAATGTCTATGCTATCTAAAGCAATCTACACGTTTAATGCAATCCCTATCAAAATACCATAAATTTTTTCAAGGAAATGGAAAAAATAATCCTAAAATTTATATGGAACCAGAAAAGACCTTGAATAGCCAAAGGAATATTGAAAAAGAAAGCCAAAGTCAGTGGCATCACAATTCTGGATTTCAAGCTCTATTACAAAGCTGTCACCATCAAGACAGCATGGTACTGGCACAAAAACAGACACATAGATCAATGGAACAGAACAGACAGCCCAGAAATAGACCCTCAACTCTATGGTCAACTAATCTTCAACAAAGCAGGAAAGAATGTCCAATGGCAAAAAGGCAGTCCCTTCAACAAATGGTGTTGGGAAAATTGGACAGCCACATGCAGAAAAATGAAACTGGACCATTCCTTTACACCACACATGAAATAGACTCAAAATGGATGAAGGACCTCAATGTGAGACAGGAATCCATCAAAATCCTTGAGGAGAACACAGGCAGCAAACTCTTCGACCTCAGCCGCAGCAACATCTTCCTAGGAACATCGCCAAAGGCAAGGGAAGCAAGGGCAAAATTAACTATTGGGATTTCATCAAGATCAAAAGCTTTTGCACAGCAAAGGAAACAGTTAACAAAACCAAAGGACAACTGAGGGAATGAGAGAAGATATTTGCAAATGACATAATCAGATAAAGGGCTAGTATCCAAAATCTATAAAGAGCTTAGCAAACTCAACACCAAAGAACAAAGAATCCAATCAAGAAGTGGGCAGAGGGCATGAACAGACATTTCTGTAAAGAAGACATCCAGGTGGCCAACAGACACATGAAAAAGTGCTCCATGTCACTCGGCATTAAGGAAATTCAAATCCAAACCACAATGAGATAACCACCTCACATTAGTCAGAATGGCTAAAATTAACAAGTCAGGAAATGACAGATGCAGGCAAGGATGCAGAGAAAGGGGAATCCTCCTACACTTTTGGTGGGAATGCAAGTTGGTGCAGCCACTCTGCAAAACAGCATGGAGGTTCCTCAAAAAGTTGAAAACAGAGCTACCCTACGACCCAGAAATTGCAATACTGGGTATTTACCCTAAAGATTCAAATGTAGTGATCCGAAGGGGCATGTGCACCCAAATGTTTATAGTAGCAATGTCCACAATAGCCAAACTATGGCAAGAACCTAGATGTCCATCAGCAAATTAATGGATAAAGAAGAAGTGGTGTATATATACAATGGAGTACTATGCAGCCATCAAAAGAAATGAAATCTTGCCATTTGTGATGCCGTGGATACAACTAGAGGGTATTATGCTGAGCTAAATAAGTCAATCAGAGAAACACAATTATCATATGATTTCCCTGATATGAGGAAGTTGAGAGGCAACGTGGGAGGGTTGGGTGGTAGGAAAGGAATAAATGAAACAAGATGGGATCAAGAGGGAGACAAACCATAAGAGACTCTTAATCTCACAAAACAAACTGAGGGCCACCGGCGGGGAGAGAGGTAGGGGGGTGGTTGGCTTATGGACATTGGGGAAGGTATGTGCTATGGTGAGTGCTGTGAAGTGTGTAAACCTGGCAAATCACAGACTGTACACCTTGGGCTATTAATACATTATATGTTCATAAAAAATTAAAAAATAAAAAAAAGTTCGTAAAATAATTAACAGCTTTTTATTTTAACACTGAAGTATATCCAGTCGTGTTAAAATAGACAGTGATAGTGAGGAAAACATGCTAATTATTTAATAGTTAATAATTTTGCTGTATAGAAATAGACAGTATTTATTGACTTAATGATGTGCAAGCTGTAAGGCTAAGTCTAATTATTCCAATGATACATATGACGTAGTCCTTGCTTCTTCAGTGTAAGAAATAAACAAGGAAACAAGGAAATGGTACAATCAGGTACTTACATGCAATGTAAGAGTACTATTTTAAGACTGACCTGTATTTAATGCACAACACGAAAAAGAAAAAATGCTCAATTTAACTTTAAAACACTGCTTTCTTCCTTATAATTTTTATTTTATATTATTGAAAGAACTCTTTATGCAAATGCAAAAAATGAAAATATTAGCAAAATAAACTGGTTCAGTTATTCCTAAAACTTTTTCACACTCAGAGCATGAATTTTCTGTCATTTTTCAACTCAAAATCATTGATGGCTGTTTTCTTCTATAAGTATCAGTTTTTTCTGAGTAACAAACTGCTCAAAACTCAATGGCATAAAGCAATAAACATTAATTTAGTTCATATATCTGAAGTCGGCTGGGTGTTGGATTTGCTGATATTGATTAAATTTACTTAGTTGTCTGAAGGTTAGCTGGCTGGCTATTGGCTGGGTGGTGGAGGTTGGTTTTAGCCACATGTCCCATCTTCCAGCAGGCTGATTCTAAGAAAGTTCTCATGTTTTTGACATACATACAAGAGAACAAGCTCCTTTTCAAGCCTCTGTTTACACATGTAAACTAATTCATCTTTGGTCAAAATGAGGATCCAGTGCCAAAGTACAAAGCAGGCTGACACACTCCCAACATGGGTGGCGCTATGAAGTTACATTGTAAAGAAATTAATATAGAGAAGGGTGAATAACTAGGATCATCAATGCAGTCTATCACACAACATGATATGATCTTTGTGCCATCAGGAATATTTGGTGAATTAGCATTTCTTTCTTTCTTTTTTTTTTTTTTTTAAGATTTTATTTATTTATCAGAGAGAGAGAGAGAGTGCACAAGCAGGGGGAACAGAAGACAGAGGGAGAAGCAGGCTTCCCATTGAACAAAGAGCCCTGGGATCATGACATAAGCAGATGGCAGATGCTAATCTACTGAACCACCCAGGTGTCCCGATGAATCAGCATTTCTTTTTTTTTTTTTTTTAAGATTTTATTTATTTATTTGACAGACAGAGATCACAAGTAGGCAGAGAGGCAGGCAGAGAGAGAGGGGAAAGCAGGCTCCCGGCTGAGCAGAGAGCCCGATATGGGGCTCAATCCCAGGACCCTGAGATCATGACCCGAGCCGAAGGCAGAGGCCTAACCCACTGAGCCACCCAGGTGCCCCTGAATCAGCATTTCTTTCTTTATTTTTTTTTTATTTATTTGACAGAGAGATCACAAGTAGGCAGAGAGGCAGGCAGAGAGAGGGAAGCAGACTCCCCGCAGAGCAGAGAGCCCGATGCGGGGCTCGATCCCAGGACCCTGAGATCATGACCTGAGCCGAAGGCAGAGGCTTAACCCACTGAGCCACCCAGGCGCCCCTGAATCAGCATTTCTTAACAGAATGGCTCATCATTGTCCCCAGGGCTTTCTTCCAAACAGTCTGCAAGTTTTGAAGCCCATAAACAATGATAACTGTATTGCAACTGCTTTTTGTTTTTTCATAATCGTAATATTCACCCCAATTTCAGACATGTGGAAATATTAAAAATATGTGTGCTAAAATCAATGAAATATGGCAAAATAATACTCAAGTAATACTCCATGGGGGATAACTATTGTAGAGTACCAGGAAAATACTTACGTCCCTTGAAGAACTAGTATGTTTTCTCCTTTGCAACCACAAGAATTACGCTAAATATACTATAGGACACTTAGTTTCTCATGGGGCTCAATGACAGTGATATTATTAATATTCTTGGCTGGAACATTTGCTCCTTCATGGTCTTGATTTCCCATTTTTTATTAGAAATTACTTTTTAGGGCTGTTGCAACTATTATTTTTGATAACAGAGCACTCTAAGCACATGTAGCAATGCCTGACACATAGACACATACTAAGTGCTCAATAAATGTGAACTATGCATCATTATTACTATTTGTTTTAGTTTATTATTTGCACTCCCTTTATTATAAACTTTCTCAAATCTACCATCAAAAAACGAGTTCAGCAAATACAGAGTTGCTAAAACTGTTTCTAAGAGAAGTACAGATTTTTAATGACCTAGAAACAGATTTAGGGCAATATTTACATAAACAAAAAAGAAGTGGCAGGAGGTGTTCATATAAAATAAGCAATAAGAAGATGGCATCTAAGATGTTCCCCGACCTGAACCAAGGAATTGCCTTCTCCCTAGATCTTTTAAACTCACATAACAACTCTCTTCTTGACATGAGCATGTTAATGTCTGCGAGGCACCTACAACTAATCATGAGTACAGTGCTACTGACAACAGTTACTTATATTACCCCAAGAGTCCATGAGTTATTTTTGGTATTCAGTCTTCTTCACTACATCATTTGTAAATAATTAGCCCTGCGGATTCTGTTCTCAAAACATACTCAAAAGCCACAAACTTCCCTCTCTCCTGGTCTCTCATTCCATCTCGCCACTATGTACACCGTCTGGCCATGGCAGTACTGTTTCTAACTAGCAATTCTTTTACCACTCTTGTTCACTAAACAGAGTTTTTGAATACAAATCAGATTCATTTCAACTTCTTCCTATTTCACTTAGTGTAAAACTAAAACTGTTCTTTCTGGCTTAAACATCTTACTTGATCTCAATCCTTGCTAATGTCCTTGACCCTGCGACATTTCTTTCTTACCCACCAGGTTCCAGCCAAATTTCTTTAAGTCTCAAACACAAGTAAATACCTTCCTTCTGGTCTTTGCATTTGCTTTTCCTTCTGTAATATTTTTCCTCCGACCCTGGCTGGCTCTTCATAGTCAGCTTATTATCTCAACCTCAATGTCACTCTCTTAGAGAGGTCTTTCTTGACGATTCAATCTAGAGAGTCAACCAAGCATTCTGATCACATCACTCTATTTCAGTTACCTAGACAGCATTTACCACAACCTGACAGGCTTTCTCGTCTATGTGCTTGCTTGTCTGCTTTCTTTCATTTCTACTACACCCCAATATAGAATTAAATGAAATTAACCTATTAAATGAAAGTAGAGAAAATATTTACCTTGTTTAGGTGATAGCTCTTGTGTCTAGATTCTAGACTACTAGTGGAATATGGTTAAAATCCTCAATAAGTATTGGCTGAAGAAATGAATTGATGGTATTACGGAAGGACAGGGAATTGAGAGGATTCCAGGAGGGAGGATCACATCAAGAAGTGTGCTCCTAGCAGTTTAATAGCTTCTTCATTCTAGAAAATTCTGGTTGCAGAACCAAAATTCTTTGGAATTCGAAGGAGAGCCTTACAGAACAAATCTAACTGATAAAGTTTCTAAGGCAAAGCTTCTAAGGCCTTTTCATTGGGGGGAAGGTTATAAGCATTTTATTCAGACAACAAGGCAGCCAATAGGGAGAGCTAGGAGGAACAAATAAATTTAGCAAATATGATTTCTACCTAGTAGTAAAAATGAACAGAAATTACAGAATGAGTACTTCTCATTTTGTAATTGATAATCTGGTTAAATTATTTCAAATATATTAGACCCTAAATGCATTATTCATAATTTATTGGTATAGTTTGACCAAACTGTCTGGAAAGAAAAAAATATTTAAGGATTTTGTTTATTTATTTGAGAGAGAGAAAGGGAGAACATGAGCTGGAGGGAGGGGGGTGGGGAGAGAGAATATGAAGCAGACTCCCTGCAGAGCACAGAACCTAATGCAGGGCTGGATCCCAGACCCTGAGATCACAACCTGAGCTGAAACCAAGAGTCAGCTGCTTAATGAACTGAACCACTCAGACACCCCAACAAAATTTTATTTTACACTCTCTACACTTTACCCTATTTATTAAATAACAATTTAAAAAACAGAAAAGAGTAAAATTTTATCAAAATTATTGTCATTATATTATCCCAAAGTGATATACTTAGTATCATTTAAAATCCTAGCAAAGTTTATCTCTCTGTATTATTATTATTATTACTATAAAAATGCAACAGTATAGGACAAAAGTTCTAAAGCATACTGCTCAGGTTCCCATACTTGTTTTACCATTTACTAGTTGGTGGCCCTGGTTAACTTTCTTAAACTTTCTAAGGCTCAGTTTTCACATGTATAGAATAGGAACTTTTGGTATAAGGCTGTGAGGGCTAAAGTAGATTACACACACACATTTATTAGCACAGTACCTGACAAATAACAACCATGTAATAAATGTTAGTTACTATTATTATTGCATTACTTAAAGAATAGTTTTTTAATTAACATAAAAAACTAGTTTTTAAAAAAATAGAACACTTTTTGGCTTTTTAAGTTTTTATTTTTTTAGATTTTTTAATTTATTTGACAGAGAGAGAGGTCACAAGTAGGCAGAGAGGCGGGCAGAGAGAGAGAGGGGGGAAGCAGGCTCCCCGCTGAGCAGAGAGCCCGATGCAGACCTTGATCCCAGGACGCTTGAGCCGAAGGCAGAGACTTAACCCACTGAGCCACCCAGGCACCCGTTTTTTGTTTTTGTTTTTGTTTTTGTTTTTAATTCCAATTAGTTAACACACAGTGTTATATTAGTTTCATATCTATAATATAGTGATTCAGTATTTCCATACTTCACCCAGTGGTCAAAAAATATTAATATAATTTTAGAAGGAACTGATTAAAAGGCACAAATGAAACACTGGATGAATATTAATGGACTAAAGAATATAAGAATATAAGATTTGCATAGATGTAGAGAGAACCAAAGCAGAGTGTAGTAATGGTGGAATAGGAATGAGGTTTAGGACTGGGGGGACAGTTTGGAAATATATTAGGGAAGCAACGAGAGAAAGCAAAACTGGAGGCCAAAGAAAACTATATCTTAAAAATGAATTACTTTTATTTCAAGATAACATTAGTTAACAAATCAAAATAATGACTTGAAGAATCTGGATAATTTGGACTAAAAACATTCATTTCATAATATAACTATTTAAAGCAGAAATAAAAACATGTTCTAAACATTCAGCCACTGAAATTTTTTCTTTTTCTTTTTTAAAGAGTTTTTATTTATTTATTTGACAAAGACAGACACAGCTAGAGAAGGAACACAAGCAGGGGGAGTGAGAGAGGGAGAAGCAGGCTTCCTACTGAGCAGGGAACCTGATGCAGGGATCTTCTCAGGACCCTGGGATCATGGCCTGAGCTGAAGGCAGACGCTTAATGACTGAGCCACCCAGGTGCCCCTGAAATGATTTTTCTTAACATATCATATTGCTTGTTTGGGGGCAGGATTTCGGCTTTAAATTTAATTAAAAACCTATAGCCACATACAATAAATATTAATATGAAATTCAGTTAAGTAAAACCGTACTAGAATCAGGTGTCAATTTTGGTTGAAAATTACTTTTATCACACAAGTATCTTAATTTTAAATTGTCAACACAGCCATATCTGTACCTATACAGAAAAGAGACAGAGAGAGAGAACAAATTTCACCAGACTTCATTATCAGAGTTTCAGGTGGTGTAGTGACAAGGGTATTCAAACAGTTGTTAGGTAAAGCTATGGTTCTCTAAAATGTCCAAAGAACCAGTGAGGAGCCCACGGAGAGAAATAACGCCCCGGCTGCACCGCAGGACTGTTCTGGTGAAACTGCCATTGCAGTCCACCGTTTAGCCTTGACCACACTCACAAAGGGTTGCCAAAAGCCCCTCCACAGCCAATCTCTGAAATAAGACCTGTCACCACCACTCTTGCCAGAACACGCAGCCTCCATGCCTACAGCCATCTGGCCTCAGAGCTTCTGAGATGTCTGAATGGAAGAGGCAGGCTCACAGGCTGTAAGGGAGCCTGCAGGAAGCAGGTGAGCTCTTCAGCCTCCAGCAGACTTGAAATGGGTGTAGAGTGAGACAATATAAATATATGCTCTTAGCCATGTTTCCCCAACCTGTGTTTTTGAAAAATCTTAATATTTACTGCAAGAAGGCAAAATCTCTGCTTTGCTCACAGTTAACACCTACATGATACCTTGGTCTCCTCAAGTAAAATATTTTCTTTCCTCACCAAAATATTTGTGAGAGAGTCAAGAGACACATCGCATTTCTAACACTTCTTTCTCTCCATTCAAAGTTGCCAATCAAGCTGTCTCTTGAGGTCATTTTTACCTCATCCCAGATGATGCCGCCTTGCGGGATTTCCTGTGTCCAAACTTGTCAACAGTAATGACATAACTTTTAACACGAACTGACCCTCAAACAAACACTGTTCCATGTACTTTTACAAATTTCATCCAGTCAACACCTTATACTGATTCAGTGAAGCTGGTACTATCTGCTGTATCTGCTGGGGTGCACTGCCCAACACAGGCACCATTTGCATGGTATCACTATGCTAGTAATACTTCCATCTTAATGAGCACAAACATATTAAAGACTTCACCAAAACGCACTGAAACAGCAAGTGGCAGAGCGAGGAGCTCCCAGAGGAGCAGCCTGGGTTAGATAGCTAGCGCTAGGGATCATGAAAAAGAGGGAAGTAGTATTTCCCACTCCTGGTTCTGCAGGATGTTTGTGGCTAGGTATCAAAGCTATGTATATACTACTGAGTTTTGACTGAAAATCTGAAAAACACAGTGGGTTGTTGCAATGAGATATGAATGACACTAATGAATAAAATTTCTAAGAAAATATTATTAAAACATAGTATTAAATGTGTGGTGTCTGTACTAATTATACAAATATTTAAATAATTTAAATAAAAGACATATTACTTATTTCCCCACGTAAATCTTAGGTTATATCATTATTCTTAATGAGTTCTACACATTTTTTTCAGTCTATAAAATATTAGTTCCAAATATGTTGGGTAAGAATCAATTGTACTTGCATTTCTTTCTTACAGTTCTTCATAAATAAAGTATAAATGTACTAGGAGATCTTGCTTCCTGTCTTCCTAGGGACAGAAAGGCTTGCGGGGGGAGGGGTGTTTTCTTTTTCTTTTTTGTATATGTGTGTTTGTTTCTCCTAGCCTGTTTTTTGTTTTGGGGTTTGTTGTTTTTTTTGTATTCAGTCTTTTAATTAAAGTTTTAGTTTTATCAAGAGAGTCCAGGGGTGCCTGGGTGGCTCAGTGAGTTAAGCCTCTGCCTTCCTCTCAGGTCATGATCTCAGGGTCCTGGGATCAAGTCCCACATCGGGCTCTCTGCTCAGCGGGAAGCCTGCTTCCCTCTCTCTCTCTCTCTGCCTGCCTCTCTGCCTACTTGTGACCTCTCTCTCTGTCAAATAAATAAATAAAATCTTAAAAAAAAAAAGTGTCCAACAACTCGTCAAAATGCAAGCTCCAAATTGTTCTGTGAATATCTAAATAACAGTTAAGTTACCTGGCAGTCTAGACATAAAAATTGTATCTAATTCCTTTAGAACATTTTATAATATTATTGGCTACACAGAGTATGAGTGACAGAAAGAAAAAGGGAAAAAAAGATAATTTAATTCATATGGTAATGCAAGACCTAAAATTGTAATTTAAGCAGTAAGAGATCTAACTGTCTTTACTAGAGTAACAAAGATTAACTGAATAATCTCTCATTCTTAACGAATATTCAACACTTAATTTGGATTCTAAAATTACTTCTTTCCTGAACTGAGAAATCTTAGATTTTACTTCTGTCTAGTCATACAACACATGAAATATTTTTATTTGAATGTAATTTTTTTTTGATAGCTGGTCATAAAACTGTCATACATTTAATGAATTGTATAAATCACATTCTATAGAAAATAATAAGAATCTAATTTCATTTAGGATGATTCTTAGTTCACAAAGATAAATTTAATCTCCTTTAGTTTCCCAGCCTTGGTTTTCTTACTGTGAGTTTTTCATTTTGGCAAAACACACCTAGCATGTGTTCAAGGAAGACTTGAAACATTTATGATGACAAATCATAATCATGAAATGTGTTCAGGGTCAGACATGCATGACACTAGCACAACCAGGGGCACATTTAAAAGTGATTTTTCCTGTTTTTTGCATCTCTCAAACTTACATAATTAAATAATAGTTATACTGTTAATACAATGGTATTTAGAGCTGCTAAAATTATAGATTAATACACAAATAGAGTGCATATGACAACATTATAGAGTTAGAAGAATCTATTATCTATGCAATTTGACTTTTATAGATAACGACACTGAGGCTTAGTGGTGTGAAAACCTTTTGTGGAAGGTCACCTAGTTGAAACAGCAAGAGCCCAGACTCAGTCCCATGTCCTGGCCCACTCAGCTTTGCAAGATGTAGTAAAAGCTGGGGAGACAGCGGTGCATGAATTGTGTCTACTGTAGTATTTTCACACTCTGCCATGATTCATCTTAGTCAGTAGTACTACAGTCTATCTTCTTCTAATAGAAACACCTTGTCAGAATCATCTTGTCATGATAAGTCTTTCATTCAAAAGTCCTGTGATCCTCCTGTGCAGTGACAATTTCCAGAGCTCCAGACGAAACTGTGAAGTGCTTTGTGTCCCCACTCACCACCTCCACTGCCAGCTTCATGGTCAGGTACAAGAAATAGACAGAAGAGCCCACACAGATGGCAAAAATAGCAGTTCATTCTAGGTTTAAAATGTTTGAAAAACACAGAGAAAGCCTCTATATTTTCCAGTCCTACTAATGACAGCCAGAACTGTTATCCCGAGATCAGAAAATTACGTAAATTTAATGCCATTTCTAAATTTCTCATAGGGTAGGTACAATTAGCATCCCCTCTTGAATCACAAAGGCTAAACTGTTTGAGGATTTTCCTCCTTGCTCTGATGATTTCAGTAATTTCACTCCACTGTCAAGGAAGATAGATGGGGCCATTTGTGCTGAGTAATTAGTCTTCTTTCTGAACTCCCTCAAACTGGTTTTCCTTCAACCAGGTTTAGACTTTCCAATGTTTTTAAATTCATCATTAATTTAAATAGCCAGACCCAGACAGTGGGAAAAAAAAGAATACATACACACACACACACACACACACACACACGTATATATATTTTCCAGGGATCCTATCAGCTTATGCTTGGGAATTTCAACTTTTAACCCAAGAATATATTTAATGGTAGAATGAGGCAGGATGATAAAATTCAAGTATTCTAAAAAGCTTCATCACATCAGTAATTTCTGCAAATAACTTGAGAGGCTCTGTCATTTGCATCCATGTATTAGTGCAGAAAATTGAGTTCCGGTCATATTGGGAGAAATACAATAGCACTGAACATTTTGTTGTCTTTACATGTGTTCAGAAAAATACTTCATACCTAATATATAAAGAACTTGCACAACTCAACACCAAATCAAACCAAATAAAAAAAACACAAATAATCTGATTAAAAATGGGCAGAAGGCCTGAACAGACATTATTCTAAAGAAGACATACAGATGGCCAACAGATACATTAAAAGATGCTCACTAATCATTAGGGAAATGTACATCAAAACCATAATGAGATTATCACATTATACTTGTCCAAATGGCTAATATAAAAAAGATAAGAAATAACAAGTGTTAATGAATATGTGGAGAAAAGGGAACACTTGTGCACTGTTGGTGCAGTCAACTGTGGAAAATATATGGAGATGCCTCAAAAAATTAAAAATAGAACCATCATACCATATAATCCAATAATTCCACTATTGGATATTTACTCAAATAAAATCAAAACACTAATTTGAAAACATATATACACCCATATGTTTAATACTGCAGCATTATTTACAACAGCCAATTTACAACAGCAACCTAAATGTCTACTGATACATGAATGGATAGCAAAGCCATGGTGTATGTGTAATGGAATGGTGTATGTGTAATGGAATATTACTCAGCCACAAAAAAAGGATCTTGCCATTTGTGACACAGATGGGCCTAGAAGGTAGGATGAGTAAAATAAATCAGCCAGAGAAGGAAAATACCATGAGATTTCATTTATATATGGAATCTAAGAAACAAAACAAACAAAAAACAAATAAAATAATAAATACAGAGAACAAACTGGTGGCTGCCAGAAGGGATGGCTTGGGGGACTCTGCAAAATAGGTGAAGGAGATAAATAGGTATAAACTTCCAGTTACAAAAATAAAAAAAGTCATGGAATGAAAACTATATAGCATGGGGAATATAGACAATAATACTGCAATAATATATAGTAGCAAATTGCAATTACACTTATTGTGGTGAATATAGTTCAATGTATAAATTGTCAAATCATTATGTTGTACTCCTAAAACTAATATAACATTGTATGCCAATTATGTATCAATTTAAAAAAAGGAAAATACTTGATAACTGATAGCTTTGGCAAAAATCTAATAAGTAAAGTACTCAGGTAAGAAGGATATATATATATATGTATATTCTTCAACCCTGAGCAGTCCAAGTAGATGCTGGCCAGAGACAGTGGCCATAACTGTGTTTCTCATTTAATTTTGCGTTAGTATAATGTTACCACTTGTAAGGCAGTGTGTCCCACTCTAACATTATATGAAATCAGAATAGAGCCGTAGTTCCTCACACTCAAATTTTACTATTTGAAAGAATTAAGTCCCAATAAGAGATACCGAACAAATCATAACAAAACAATCAAGTGAAAACAACTATATATTGGTGGAACCAATTTATCTGTTTTTTTTCCTATCAAATAATTTTCATTCTTTTAACTATAAGAAGTTGTGCTGAAAGTAACATGAGAAGGTGATTTTCAGTAGCATCTTGGAATCCTTAAAGGAAGGTAAGATCTGCTTTAGATAGAAACTGATTAAATGACAAAGTAGAATAATCACACTTGCCCACCAAAAAAAAATTATAAAATGATATAAAAAGAATCACAAAAAGAACATGTGTCATAAAATTTTAACTCAGAACACAAAATTTCATAAATGAAATGTAAATCAGAAATGAAAAATGTTTAATCTTTTTTATCAATACTGAGAATTCAAACAAATAATACTTGTATGTGAGGGGGAAAATACCAGTTTACTGTCTCTGAGCTATGTCTTCAAAACTATGAAATAGAAACTTATCTTATGAAAGGAAATCTCATACAAAAATATTATAAAATAACATAAACACAAACATATAAATATTTATAATATATAAATATATATATATTTTTTCTATAAACTTAGTTTAGAAGAGTAATTTGGATAGCAACTCATATTATAGCCTTTTTCCTTCTACAAGATAACTGTCAAAATAGCAAACATTTCCCAAGTTTAAGCATGTTCAGAACATTAATGTGGTTTGAGCTATATGATAATAGAGGGCAAACTCATAGCTTTTTTTTAATACATCAGTTTGCTTCTTGTAAATGTGATATAAAAACTTCACTCCCCACTGCAAATTATAAAAAGTGTGATTATATTCCAGCACTTATTAATCCCAAAAATAAATCTATCTAAAATTCTAGTGCTCAGTTCCACTAGGGACGTCATTATAACAACTGAAAATTAATGCCATTATGGATCAGCATCTACCATGACCAAATGTGATTTACATTGAAATGGGTTATTTGCTACTGCCTATTTAACATAAATTAGCTTATTGTGTATTTGGACTTAATGTTCAGTAGTGTCAGAGATAAAATTATTTTCAATTTTAGGAAAAAACATATATAACTGACAAAAATAATTTACATGTGTCAAAAAAATTATAATTCTGTAGTCTTACAAACTATATTATTAAAACAATTAATAGAGCATAGCAATTTAAGTTAATATTAACATATATATTTCAACCTGTACTATTGAATAAGTAAATTAGTGAATAATGTGAAAATATTTTTTTAAAAGAGAAAGACTTTATATAATCTCAAATTAAGTTAATAACTCATTTTATCCTGTCTGACTAATTGTGTCCATTAAGTATCTTGGTACCCTGGAGAATATGGCTTCTTTTTTCCTGAATATAAAAATAACAGTAATTATAATATAGTAATAAAAAGATAATAGCTAATACTTATATAAAGGTTACCACATGTCAACTACTTTTCCAAATGCTTTACACACATTAACTCATTTTATATGTCCATTAACTCTATTAGGTTAGTTCTATTATTATTATTATTATTATCATCATCATCATCACTATCTTCATTATTATTTTTAAATAGGTTTCACACCCAGCATGGAGCCCAACCAGGGGTTTGAACACCACCCTGAGATCAAGAGTCAGAGGCTCAACTGATTGAGCCACCCAGGTGCCTCAGATTAGTTCTATCATTTATTACCCTTTTTAAGATTTTATTTATTTATTTTAGAGAGGGAGAGAGGGAGTGTGGGCAGGGGAGAAACAGAGGAGAAGGGTGAGGGTAGGGAAAAGAATCTCAAGCAGATGCCACGCTAAACATGAAGCTGGACACAGGGCTCAATCCCATGACCCTGAGATCATGACTGCGGCTAAAACCAAAAGTTGGAGGCTGAACTGACTGAGCCATCCAGGCACCTCAGAATAGTTCTATTTCTAAAACCAATTACAAATGGGGAAACTGATGCCCTGAAAGTTTTGGTGACTAGCCTAGATAACAATACCTGTCAGTGAGTGATCTGGAATGAGTCAGATAGCTTAATTCTAGAGTGTATGCTAATATAGTGCTATAGTGATCCAGTTCTACTAATTTGCTGTGTCTTAGAAATTAAGTCTAAAACTCAGGTTTGGGAGAGAATCCAAGATGACAAAGGAGTAGGAGATCTTAGTTTCATCTGGTCCCAGAAATTCAGCTAGATAGCTATCAAATCTTCCTGAACACCTGCGAACTCAACCATAATTCTAAGAAAAAAATAGCTGCAACTCTACAAATAGAAAAGCGACCATTTGGAAGTACATGGGTGGCTCAGTTGATTGAATGGCTGCCTTCACTTCAGGTCTTAATACCAGGGTCCTGGGCTCCCTGCTCAATAGGGAGCCTACTTCTACCCCTACCCCCTTCTCATGCATACTCTCTCTCTTTCTCTGTCCTAAATAAATAAAGTCTAAGAAAGAAAGAAAGAAAGAAAGAAAGAAAGAAAGAAAAAAAGAAAGAAAGAAAAGGGACCACTTTCTGTAAGAATGACTAGATGGAAAAACACATATCAAAAAGAAGAAAAAGAAGCAGTACTGATTGCCAGGGACCTAATCAGTATGGAAGTAAGTAAGATGTCAGAACTAGGATTCAGAATAATGATTACAAATACACAGACTGGGCTTGAAGAAAGCATAGAAGACACTAGGGAATCCCTTTCTGGAGAAACAAAAGAACCAATATCTAATCAAGTTGGAATTTTAAAAGGCTATTAGTGAGATGATATATAAAAAACAAAAAAAAATGGAGGCTCAAACTGCTAGGATACATGAGGCAGAAGAGAGAATGAGTGATATAGAAGACAAAATGATGGAGAATAAAGAAGCTGAGAAAAGGAGAGATAAACAACTACTGGATCATGAAGGGAGAATTTGAGAGAATGAATGAAATGGAACAATATTAAAATAATTTGGATCCCAGAAGAAGAGGAAACAGAGAGGGAGAGAGGAGCAGAAGGTATATTGGAGCAAATTATAGTGGAGCTCTTCCCTAATCTGGGCGAGGAAACAGGCATCCAAGTCCAGGAGGTACAAGGAACCCCCCTCAAAATCAATAAAAAGAGGTCAACACCCTGACATATAATTGTGAAACTTGCAAATTTCAGACACAAAGAGAAAATCCTGAAAGCAGCTTGGGGCAAGAGGTCCATAACTGACAAGGGTAGAAACATTTGACTGGCAGGACACAGATCCAGCAGGCCAGAAAAGACTGGTATGATATATTCAGTGTGCTAAATGAGAAAAATATGCCAGAAAAGACTGGCATGATATATTCAGTGTGCTAAATGAGAAAAATATGTTTTCCAGCTGGGATGTCATTCAAAATAGGAGAGATAAAAAGCTTCCTGGACAAAAAGAAACGGAAAGAATCTGTGATCACAGAACCGCCCCTACAAGAAATATTATAAGGGATCTTTGGAGCAAAGAGAGAGCCCAAAAGTAACATAGACCAGAAAAGGACAGAGACAATATACAGAAACAGTGACTTTACAGGTAATACAATGGCACTAAATTCATATCTTTTAATAGCTATTCTGAATGTAAATGGGCTACATGTCCCAATCAAAAGACACAGGGTATAAGATTGGATAAAGAAGAAAAACCCATTGATATGCTGTCTGCAAGAGACACATTTTAGAATCAAAGAACCTCCAGATTGAAACTAAGGGGAATGGAAATCCATTGATCATGCTGATGGACATCAAAAGAAAGCTGGAGTGCCAATCCTTATATCAGACAAACTAGATGTTAAGTCAAAGACTGTAATAAGAGAGAGGAAGGGCACTATATCATAATCAAAAGGTCTGTCCAACAAGAAGATCTAACAATTGCAAATATTTATGCCCCTAACAAGGGAGCAGCTAATTATATAAGCCAATTAATAACAAAATTAAAGAAACACAGCAATAATAATACAATAGTAGGGGACTTTAACCCCACCCACTGCAATGAACAGATCATCTAAGCAGAAGATTAACAAGGCAACAAGAGCTTTGAATGACACTGGACTAGAAGGAATTAACAAATACATGCAGAGCATTCCATCCTAAAGCAACAGAATATCTATTCTTCTTGAGTGCACATGGAACATTCTCCAGAACAGATCACAACCAGGGTCACAAATCAGGTCTCAACTGGTATAAAAAGACTGTAATCATTCCCTGCATATTTTCAAACCAAGATGATTTGAAACAGGAATGCAATCACAAGAGAAAATTTGGAAAGAACTCAAATATATGGAGGCCAAAGAGCATCCTACTAAAGAATGAATGGGTCAACCAGGAAATTAAAGATTTTTTTAAAAATCCATGAAAACAAATGAAAATGAAAATAACTTCAAAACCTTTGGGATGCAGCCAAGGCAGTCCTAGGGAAGTATATAGCCATACAAGCCTTTCTCAAGAAACAAGAAAGATCTCAAATACACAATCTAACCTTATACCTAAAGAAGTTGGAGAAAGAACAACAAATAAAGCCTAAATACAACAGGAGAAGAGAAATAATAAATATTAGATTAGAAATTAATGAAATAGAAATCAAAAGAACAGTTGGTCAACAAAACTAGGAGCTGTTTCTTTGAAAGAATAAAAAGATTGATAAAAGCTTAGCCAGACGTATCAAAAAGAAAAGAGAAAGGACCCAAGTAAATGAAATCATGAATGAAAGTGATCACAACCATCACTGTAGAAATCGAAATAATTCTAAGATTATATTATAAGCAACTAGGTGCCAATAAATTAGGCAATCTGGAAGATATGGATGCATTCCTAGAGACATATAAATAACCAAAAATGAAACAGGAAGAACTAGAAAACTTGAAGATACCCATAACCAGCAAGGAAATTGAAGCCTTAATAAAATGACCCAAAAACAAGAGTCCAGGGCCAGATGGCTTCCCAGGGGAATTCTAGCAAACATTTCAAGAAGAATGAATATCGACTCTTCTGAAGCTGTTTCAAAAAATAGAAATGGAAGGAAAACGTCCAAAATCTTTCTACGAGGCCAGCATTACCTACATCCCCAAGCCAGACAAAGGCCCCATCAAAAAGGAGAATTACAGATCAAAATCCCTGATGAACATGAATGTAAAAATTCTCGCTGAAATACTAGCCAATAGAGTTCAACAGTACATTAAAAGGATTATTCACCAAGACCAAGTGAGATTTATTCCTGGACTACAAGGGTGGTTCAAGATCCACAAATCAATCAATGTGATACAATACATAAATAAAAGTAAGGGAAGGATGCCTGGGTGACTCAGTCAGTGAAGTGTCTGGCTTTGGCTTGTGTCATGATCCCAGGGCCCTGGGATTGAGTCCCACACCAGGCTCCTAGCTTAGTGGGGATCCCGGTTCTCCCTCTGCCTGATACTTTCCCTGTTTGTGCTTTCCCTCTCTCTCTCTCTCTCTCTCTGATAAATAAATAAAATCTTAAAAAGAAATGAAAAGAAAAGAAAGGACAAGAAAAACATGATCCTCTCAATAGATGCAGAAAAAGCATTTGACTAAGTACATATTCTTTCTTGATCAAAACTCTTCACAGCATAGAGATAGAGGGAACATACCTTAACATAAAAGCCATCTACGAAAAACCCACAGTGAATATCATTCTCAATGGGAAAAAACTGAGAACTTTTCTCGTAAGTTCAGGAACATGGCAGGGATGTCCACTATCACCAATGTTGTTCACATAGTAGATGTCCTACCCTCAGCAATTCAACAATAACAAAAAGAAATAAAAGGCACCCAAATCAGCAAAGTATAAGTCAAACTCTCCCTCTTTGCAGATGACATGATACTCTATGTGGAAAGACTAAAAGACTCCAACCCAAAATTGCTAAAACTCATCCAGAAATTCATCAAAGTGGCAGAATATAAAATCAATGCACAGAAATCAGTTCTGTTTCTATACACTAACAATAAGACAGAATAAAGAAAAATTAAGGAGCTGATCCCATTTACAATTGTCCTCAAAACCATAAGATACCTAGGAAACAAACCTAACCAAAGAGGCAAAGGATCCATACTCAGAAAACTATAGAACATTCATGAAAGAAATTGAGGAAGATACAAAGAAATGGAAAAACATTCCATGCTCATGGATTGGAAGAACAAATATTGTGAAAAAGTGTATGCTACCTAGAGCAATCAGTGCAATCCCTATCAAAATACCATTGACTATTCTCACAGAGCTGGAACAAATCCTAACATTTGTATGAAACAATAAAAGACCCCAAGTATCAAAAACAATGTTGAAAAAAGAAACCAAAACTGGTGGCATCACAATTCCGGACTTCAAGCTCTATTACAAATTCTGTAATCATCAAGATAGTATGGTACTGGAACAAAAACAGACACATATATCAGTGTAGATCAGAATAGAGAACCCAGAAATGGACCCTCAACTCTACAATCAACTAATCTTTGATAGACCAGGAAAGGATATCTGATGGAAAAAAGACAGTCTCTCCAACAAATGGTGTTGGGAAAATTGGACAGCCAGATGTAGAAGAATGAAACTGGACTATTTTCTTACACCATACACAAAGATAAACTCTAAGTGGATGAAAGACCTCAATGTGAGACAGGAATCCATCAAGATTCTAGAGAACACAGGCATCAACCTCTTTGACTTTGGCCATAGCAACTTCTTGCTAGACACATCTCCAAAAGCAAAGGAAACAAAAGCAAAAATGAATTATTGGGCCTTCATCAAGATCAAAAGCTTTTGCACAGCAAGGGAAACAGTCAGCAAAACCAAAAGGCAACCTGTGGAATGGGAGAAGATATTTGTAAATGATGTATCCCATAAAAGGCTAGTATCCAAGACCTATAAACAACTTAACAAACTCAACACCCAAAAAACAAAGAATCCAGTCAAGAAATGGGCAGAAGACATGAAGACTAGGTTTTCTGCAAAAACCTACAAATTGCCAACAGACACATGAAAAAATGCTCTACATCACTTGGCATCACAGAAATTCAAATCAAAACCACAATGAGATACCACCTCACAGCAGTCAGAATGGCTAAAATTAACAAGTCATGAAATGACAGATGTTGGTGAGGATGCAGAGAAACAGGAACCCTCTTACACAGTTAGTGGAAATGTAAGCTCATATACCCACTCTGGAACACAGTATGGAGGTTCCTCAAAAAGTTGAAAAATAGTGCTACCCTACGACCCAGCAATTGCACTACTGGGTCTTTACCCGAAGATACCAATGTAGTGGTCTGAAGGGGCACTTGTACCCCAATGTTTATAGCAGCAATGTCCACAACAGCCAAACCATGGAAAGAGTCAAGATATCCATTGACAGATTAATGTATAAAGAACATGCGGTATATATACACAATGGAATACTACTCTGCCATCAAAAAAATGAAATCTTGCCATTTGCAATGATATGGATGGAACTAGAGGGTATTATGCTAAGCAAAATAAGTCAGAGAAAGACAATTATCACAATATCCATTCATGTGTGAATTTAAGAAACAAAACAGATCATAAGGGAAGAGAAGAAAAAATAAAACAAGACAAAACCAGAGAGGGAGAAAAAAACATAAGAGACTATTAATTATAGGAAACAAACTGAGAATTGCTGGAGGGGAGAGTGTCGGGGGATTGGATAAATGGGTGATGGTAATTATGGGGGCACATGATGTAATAAGCACTGGGTATTTTATAAGTGATGAATCATGGACCTCTACCTCTGAAACCAATAATACACCACATGTTAATTAACTGAATTTAAATAAAAATAAACTAAAATTCAGGGTTGGGCCTTCCTGACATTGCATAGTAAATATGATCTATTTGTCAAATCTCGACACCCAAACCACATTGTCTTTATTACTGTAATTTATATGTTTTGGAATCACATAGTATCTACCCCTCTATTCTGTTTTTTTCTAAATATGTTTTGCCCGTTTTAGGTTCTTTGCATTTCCATATGATTTTCAGAATCAGTTTACCATTGAAGAATTCTGGGACTTTGGGATAGTGTTGAAAATGTAGATTGGGGACATTGACCTCTTAATCAATCTGTCTACCCATAGCCATGGCATATTTCTTGATATATTTATGTTTTCCTTAATTTCATCAATGTAATTTTTTTCATCAATGTAATTTTTAATATGTAGCTCTTTCAAATTTTTAATTATACATAGTCCTAAATATTTCTCATTTATTCTGGTAGTGTAAATAGTATGGTTTCCTAATTTAAGTTTCTGAATTGTTTTTTGCAAGAATTTAGAAAATGACTTTTGGGGCGCCTGGGTGGCTCAGTGGGTTAAGCCGCTGCCTTCGGCTCAGGTCATGATCTCAGAGTCCTGGGATCGAGTCCCGCATCAGGCTCTCTGCTCAGTAGGGAGCCTGCTTCCCTCTTTCTCTCTGCCTGCCTCTCTGTCTACTTGTGATCTCTCTCTTTCAAATAAATAAATAAAATCTTAAAAAAAAGAAAAAGAAAATGACTTTTGTATGTTGATTGTGTATCTTGCAATTTTTAAAAAAGATTTCACTTATTTATTTCACAGAGAGAGAAAAAAAAGAGAGCAAAAACAGGAGGAGCGGCAGGCAAAAGCAGAGGGAGAAGGAGGCTTCTCTCTGAGCAAGAAGCTTGACATAGATTCCAGGACTCTGGGATCATCACCTGAGCTGAAGACACTGCTTAACAGACTGAGCTACCCAGGCACCCATGTATCTTGCAATCTCACTATCTCACTTATTAGCTTTAGTTTTTTGTTTTTCTTTGTTTTTTTCTTCTTTTAACATTCCAATAGATTTTCTCAATAGCCAATCATGTTATCTGTGGTTAAGGGCAGTTTTACTATTTTCCAATCTGGAGGCCTTAAATAGTACTGCCCTACTGCATTGGCTAGAAATTTCTGTAAAATGTTGAATGGAAATGGTAGCAGCAGACATGGTATCTTGTTCTTAAACCTGGGAGAAAGGATACAGTCTTTCAGGATTAAGTATAATGTTACCGCCAGGCTTTTTACTGATGCACTTTGTATGATTGAAAAAGTCTGTTTCTATTCCAAGTTTACTGTACTTTTTTAAAGACTTTATTTATGTATTTGACAGAGAGAGAAAGCACAAGCAGGGGGAGCCCCAGAGGGAGAGTGAGAAGCAGACTCCTTGCTGAGCAGAGAACCCGATGTGGGGCTCCATCCCAGGACCCTGGGATCATGACCTGAGCCAAAGGCAGACGCTTAACCGACTGAGCCACCTAGGTGCCCCCAAGTTTACTATATTTTTATTAGAAATGGTGTTAAGATATTCACAAATTGCTTTAATGCCATCTACTGAGATTATCATATGTGTTTTCATTCTTATTCTGTGTCTTGTTAATGTCTTTTCTTATTTATTTATTTATTTATTTATTTATTTGACAGAGATCACAAGTAGGCAGAGAGGCAGGCAGAGAGAGAAAGGAGGAAGCAGGCTCCCTGCTGAGCAGAGAGCCTGATGTGGGGCTCAATCCCAGGACCCTAGGATCATGACCTGAGCAGAAGGCAGAGGCTTTAACCCATTGAGCCACCCAGACGCCCCCATTTTCTTTTCTTATTTTGATATCAGGGCAATGCTGGCCTCATTGAATGACTTGGAAAGTAGTTCCTCCTCCTCAATATTTAGTTTGATTTTATGCAGAATTGGTATTATACTTTCCTTATTTGATTGATAGGATTTACCCATGAAGCAGCTTGGGCATAGGGTTTTTAGGGAAGGCCTTTAAGAACAAAGTCAATTGTTAGTTGATAAAGGGCTATCAGGCTACCTATCTATTTTTTAGTGAACCTTAATGAAACTTTGGCAGCTTGTATCTTTCAAAGAATATTTCTTTTTCACTGAAGTTGTAGAGTTTATTGACATAAAATTGCTTTAACATTTTCTTATTTTCCTCTTAATATCTGTGGGTCCATAGTAAAGTCTCACTGTTGATACTAATAATTTGATTCTTCTCTCTCTTTTCCTTGAGCAGTCTGGCTAGAGGTTTCTCAATTATATTGATTTTTCTCAAAGAACACATTTTTTTAAAACAAATTCTCCCTTATTGTTCTAATTTATGTTTCATTGATGTTTTTCCTTATCTTTATTATCTTTTTTTTGTTTGTTTAATTTGCTTTTATTTTTCTAGTTTTTGAGGTGGAAGCAAAGATTATTGATTTAACTTTTCTTCTTTTCTAATATGTTTTTAATGCTATAAATTCCTACCTAACTACTGATTTATTGGCATCCCTTCCATTCTGATATGTTTTGTGCACTTGAGAGAAGAATGTGTAATCTATTTATGAGGAGAAAATGTATTCATTAAGTCACTTATTTAATGTTGTTCAGCTCTTCCATATTCTTTCTAATTGTCTGCATATTCTATAAATTAGTGAGAGAGGTATTTCTCAATCATAACTATGGATTTGTCTGTTTCTCATTGCACTACCAATAGCTTTTGTTTTATGTATTCCAAAGCTGTGTTATTATGTACATAAATTTTAGACTGTTAGGTCCCCTTGATGAATTGAACCCTTTCATTATTAACTCCCCATCACTAAAAATTGACCACCTTTATTCTTGATAATATTCTTTTATCTGATATCTAAATTATCTGATATTTTTATAGTCCCTCCAACTTCGTTTTGATTAATTTTAGCATATCTTTCCCTATTCTTTTAAATTTAATTATTTGTGCCTTATATTTAAAGTGTGCTTCTTATAAGCATCATATAGTTGCACCTTGTGTTTTTATCCAATTTCACAGTCTCTTTAATTGGGTTCTTTAGACCATTTATATTTAGTGTGAATATTCATATGGTTAGGTTTAAGTCTTATCCTATTAACTGTTTTCATTTTTAAAAATATATTGTTTTCTATTTGTCCCATCTGTTACTTTTTCCTCTTTTCCCTCTTTTTATTTCCTACATTTAGATTAACTGAATATTTGTTTTTAATCTTGTATTATTGGACCTAGTCTATTTTGTTATTTTTGTGGTTGCTTAAGGGTATGTGATATATATCTTTAACTATACACATTTAATTTATTAAAGCCTACTCTCAAGCTATATTATACTACTCTATGACATGCTCAGCATGCCACTTAAATAGATCCTACTATCTATAATGCTGTTTGTTAAATAATATCATATATGATTTCAATGAAAACTATTTGAAAACTCTGTCTAAAATTTTCACCTAATCCTTGGATTTTGTTATCCAGACTGAAGTAGATTGAAGCTGAGTAAGTGTATACAATCAGAAGATGAATTCCTAAAAGACAAAATACCAATATAAAATTGATGTTGTGGTATATAAATGATCATAGGATTATATTTTGCCTTGCAAATCTTTTTTCATTACTTTGGTTCACTGGACTAAAAAGTTTACTGAAGGATACTCTCTCTCTCTCTGTATACATATATATTCTCTTTTTTAGTTATGGTCTTACTAGTGTATATAAATATATGAGTGTACTGTCAATTCAAATAAATATAGAACTGTTCATTTACATAGGAGCTGATGACTGAAAGTGTAGGACATAATCCAAAGATCTGGATATTTTAAATATGAAGATAAATTGATTTTTGTTTAAATAAATTTCATGACTATTCACTGCATAAGCCTAAGTGGTCACATATATCCTTGCACTTTCATAAATCCTCTTCATATATTTAAAAGTTATTTCAGTTAAACTGCCATTGGCTATGTCCAGGTGACTTAACAGAATTTACTTTTTCTCTTTCCTGGAAGGTAATGAAGCCCTTGGGTCAAAGCTTATTTAATGTTTAATTTAGAACACTGTTTATAGTCATCAAGATAACCATTTGCTTATGTTGTCTTCTGGACACTTTTAATCACATTCTTAAAATTAAATTTATCCCTTCCAATTTGCCCAGGAAATACAAAGATATTTTGATGGTGTAGATAAATTTAGATTTATGATTAAAGTCATGTGAATATTAAAGGATTATCTTTCATTTTTGCAAACTCCCTCTTTATAAAAGAAAACCTTTATATATTTTCCACTGACTTCTGAGACTAATTAATCTGTAAAGAAATCTAATTCTTTCTCAAAACTGAAAAAGTATATAAACATTAAGGAGAACAAGGATACTAAAAAATACAATTCACCTCAATATTACCAAGTACTTTAAAAGAGCCTAATTTGGAATGTAATAATGCACCCTACTAACACCGAATAGGAAGAACTATGTAGTACAGTTTGTATAAATCATAATTTAGCTATAAAAAATAATACCCTGAACCTTATAAGAAAATAAAATGCAGCACTGAAGAATTTATGATTTGCACTGAATATGTAGAGGGAGGAAGGTTTCCAATCTATTGAAATAGCATGTCTGTGACAGGATAATGAGTCATGACCAATAGCAGTCATCTACTTGCCAACCAAATGCACATTTATACTTCTTAATGTCACCAAAATGATGTCACCCCAAATGTATTAATATACTACATTTTCATCTTGAAGGTTAAAATGTAGGTGTAAGAAGTGAAATTCTAAAATGGATTAACACAGTACATCATATAATCCCTTCAAGTGTAATTTTAGTCCTATTCATAGTACAGAAACAAAATGTGAGTCTGTGGAAGGGAAAGGAAACTTTTGTAATGAACAAAATGGAAATAACAACAAAATCTTCTGAAAGAGAATGGGCCCTTGAAGGAAACAGCTAAATGATATTTGAGAAAAGAGTTAGTATGCACTGTATGATGGAAAGGAGAATTTATTCATGTGCTAGATCAAATATTAGAAAAACTCTTAATCAGTTGTTAGGATTTCACCTTGGAAAGGGATTACCTATAAGGTTGGAAAATAAATTTCTCTTCATGAAGTGAAAATGTTTAATTAGCCAACTTCAGTAGGAATTTATCATATTCTAAACATCCTCAGGTTTGCTAAGACTATAGGACTGTTTGAGTGAACCAATCTATCTGTATCAAAACAGTAAATCTAGAAAATGTGTATACCATTATGTTTCAATTCCTAGGTTACCACACATTAAACATATCATATTGGTCATCTTGCTAGAAAGATAAAATTCTGGGCAAATTATTTTGTGCTATATATTAAAAAAACAAAATGATAGGAACAATTATAATTTATATATTGCTGTCTTTACTATCAGTTGTAATTTTTCATTAGATTTTTTTCCATTTCCTATTTCATTTTGACTAAACTTATTGATTTCTTTGGATTATTACCTCAGCTTTGAGGCAACAATCAATAACAGAAAGTCCACTTAAATTTCTGGATTCTCATTTCATCAACATAATCTTTCTATAGTGTATGCATGGTATACAGATTTTTCTATCAGATAATATTTGCTTTATTCAGAATCCAAGTTCTTTATTTTTGTTCTTTTTCTGCAATAATTTGTCATGTCATATTGTAGCAAAAAAATTATAGCTCTCAGAATGTTGGCAGCAGCTTTTGCAATGAAGTAGCTTAAAGCCATCATTACAATTAATTTCCAAGAAAGACATTTTAAAAGCCTGGTCAAGAGGGTAGGCTTCTATAGTCTTAGGAATATTGGAGGATGCTCTACTTGGGATATGGGAAACAATAAATATGCAGTATCATCAGTACCTTCAAAACAACGTGTTGCATTTCATCTTAAACTGGAGATCTAAGGAGGATTGGGAGAACGTATTTTTAAAAATTACTCACTAGTGTGTGTGTAAGAAAGATTCATAAAAACTGAGTACATTGAAATGTGTGTCAGGTTGTCAAACAATATTAATTTGCCAGGCAACTTTTGTCTACTTCAGGAAATAATGTGGGCATGTATTTATATATCTTTGTGGAATTGGTACAAAATAACGAAGTCTGATGGTAAGAACACTTATAGCAGATTCGTGTCAAATGGTCTTCAGTTAATGCTGGCTTTGGAACAGATGTTCTTTATAAAATCTTAATTGATCACAAAGACCACTTTGCTGCCCAGTATTTGTTTTTCATTATTAATTGACATTATCCACACTTTTGTTTCTTGTTTAGCTGTAAAAATGTGCCTTAAACAGCACTTTATTTGAAAAAAAATTTACTAAAAAATTATTAATTTTGTGACTATTATTTTTGAAATGATTAAATAGGTAAAGATATGATAATTTTAGATATTAAGGGAAAATTATGTTTATTATCATACATTTATCACTGAAGTAAGGTAACAACAAAAACCATCAAAGGAAATAAATTTATGGTTTCCACAACATTTTGCACATTATGTAAAATAAATTTTCAGTCAGCAATATATTTATAATATGAATGAAGTTAGAGTAAGACTATAAACATAATAAATTTGAGAATATTTTATATAATCAATAGTATTCTTTGCATATCTAAGTAAATCTTAAAATTACATACGAATGCAAAGAATTCATGCTGTAAAATGTAAATATTGCTACAAAACCAAAGACCAATTTTTTTTTAAAGGTTTTTATTTATTTATTTGACAGAGAGAGAGAGATCACACGTAGGCAGAGAGGCAGGCAGAGAGAGAAGGGGAAGCAGGCTCCCTGCCAAGCAGAGAGTCGCATGTGGGGCTCGATCCCAGGACTCTGAGATCATGACCTGAGCGGAAAGCAGAGACTTTACCCACAGAGCCAGTCAGGTGCCCCAAAGACCAATATTTTTAACCTTATATCCCGTTGTTCATTAAAATTACACCATTACGTTTTTAGAATCTATTTAGTTATTCGCAACTTCAAGGCACTAGATTATTATTTGAGTTTATTGACTATATACTTCTACCAAAATAATTTGTTGAATATGCACATCTTATATTAAAAAAAACACATAGGGGCACCTGGGAGGCTCAGTAGGTTAAGCTTCTGCTTTCGGCTTGGGTCATGATCTCAGGGTCCTGGGATCGAGCCCCACATCAGGCTCTCTGCTCAGTGGGGAGCCTGCTTCTCCCTCTCTCTCTCCGCCTGCCACTCTGCCTGCTTGTGATCTCTGACAAATAAATAAATAAAATCTTTAAAAAATAAAAAAATGAAATAAATAAAATCACATAGATGAGATATATGTATATAATTCAACTAACATTATTGTAGTAATATTAATATCACTCTAAAAAGTTTTAAAAAAGCTTTATAATATTTACTTTCCACTCCACCCATTGATCATCTTGTGGAACTCTCTATTTTTTTTTTTTTTTAAAGATTTTATTTATTTATTTGACAGACAGAGACCACAAGTAGGCAGAGAGGCAGGCAGAGTGAGAGGGGGGAAGTGGGCTCGCCACTGAGCAGAGAGCCCAATGTGGGGCTCGATCCCAGGACCCTGGGATCATGACCTGAGTTGAAGGCAGCGGCTTTAACCCACTGAGCCACCCAGGTGCCCCTCTATTTTTTTTTCTTAAGTAGGCTCCATACCCAGCATGGAGCCCAACATGGGGCTTGAACTCATCCCCAAAATGACCTGAGCTCAGATCAAGAGTCAGACACTTAACCAACTGAGTTATCCAGGCACCCCAATCTTGTGTAACTCTTAAGGTATGTATACCTACATGCAAGGAAGCTGAAGCACAGACTGTGAAAATTCCTTTAAACAATTTTTTTAAGGAAACCATAAATTACTGAAGTTTTGCCATATCTAAACCTATTTAAAGTCATAACTTCAAAATTGAAATGACTTAGCACAGATACATTTTGAAGGCAAAATATATTACTGTAGCAATTTATCAAGGTAAAATAATTTATAGACATCCATCTTTCTAAATGAGAGATCATTAATCTTTACTAGTTATATTACAAACATAATCATTTTTTTCATTATTTAAACTATGTTTGTCATATTTTTTGAATTGATTATCAAGGAATCTAATTTCTCTGAACTTTGAGCTTTAATTTTTTCATCATTCTATTTAATTGTAGCCCTGTAATGTAATTTAATGTAAATGCTCTCTCCATTGTGGCAATGCAAAATTTCCTGTAACAGTAACCCATTAGAGTATATTAAAAGTATTTATCATGATCCTCACAAATACCAATAACACTCAAATATAAACCTGGGATACATAATCCGTACAAATAATTAAAAAAAAAACCTCTCTCCATTTGTCTATATGTAAAAAAGCCAGAATAACAATTAAGCTACAGAATAAAATAAAAATTTATTTTACAAAAATCAATAAAATAGTAAAAATTAATCATTTTCATATCTAAAAATCAAAATAAAATTGAGGGGCAAATTTCTTTAAATTTGCCAATATTGTCAAATTCATGTACTAAATAAAACTGAAATTTAATTTTGTCCCTATGCAGTTTCATACTCTAGAGGTAGTCTGTCAATGGTATACAATTCTTCTAAAATTCTATGCTAACGATGATTTAAATTTTATTGTTTCAGACATCATTTTTAAATTGGCATGTTTCCCTCAATCATTTATCTCAACTTTACTGCTACAATTGCTTACAAGTTTCCTCTTCCTAACTTTTAATACTACATGAAAGAACCTTTAAAGATATTGGTGTCTTTCCATCTATGGGAAGAGAATTTTATAATTACCACTTTTTACCTTCAGAAAAGCATTTTATAATCTTATTTTTGGATTAAAAAAAACTGTTCTTCCACATATCTACATTTATTCTCCCAAAAAGTGTATCTCTATCTCAGTATGCATTTCTAAAGGATGGAGACTTAAAAAAAAAAAAAAAAAAAAAAAAAAACTACAATACCATCATCACCTATAAAAATCAACAATAAAACTTTAATTTCAATAGTATCAATTTAGTGTTCACTCATTCAATTGTAATTTTTTTACATTTTTGTTTCTTATTTTGAGAATTGCAATTAGGTACACACATTGTGATCAGACACAATTCTTCCTAAGTTTTGTTTTTTCTTTAAATATATTTCTATGTTGTATCTCAAACTGTCTCACTTCCTCATGTCTTTTTCTTTAGAAGATACTAAGACCCTTTTCCCTGGTACTGTTGGGACAGATGAGCCTTTGCTTATTATATTAACGTTATGTTGCTTAACATGTTCCTCCCTCTTCTATGCTTTATATAAATTTTTAATTAGATCTTTAATTAGGCTTGATAAAAATCAAGTATTTTTTTAAAGATTTTATTTATTTATTTGACAGAAATCGAAGTAGGCAGAGAGGCTGGCAGAGAGAGGTGGGGAGGCAGGCTGCCTGCCGAGCAGAGAGCCCGATGCGGGGCTCGATCCCAGGACTCTGGGATCATGACCTGAGCTGAAGGCAGAGGCTTTAACCCACTGAGCAACCCAGGCGCCCCAATCAAGTATAATTCATAGGTGGAATTGTATGCTTCTATGACGAAATGAAAGATATATTGTCCTTATTGATGTTCAAATTGTCTTGTCTTTAACAGAGGAAGCCATTTTGAGTTGGCTTCTAAGACTCTCTGTACCTAAACCTGAAATAAACAGATATCCTAATTTCTATTATGACAAGATGTTTCAAACTCGAAGTTTATATTTACCTACTTATGTTTATGTTATGTTTATGTTTCCCATTTCTTACATAAATAATAGAATTGTATACATAATTTTCTTGGCTGTGCTTTGGTCACTTACCAATGTATCATTAAGGATAACCGAGTAAACCCATTACATTTATTCTCTACAGCAAATTACTCAGAAAGGACTTATGGCAACAATATTTCATTAGTTGTTGTGCATTACTAAAAATCAAGCATTTTATGTATAAAATGTTAGTATGGCTGAATAAAAATTCCTGGTTCACGTTATCTTTCCTTAAGCATCTGATATATGTTAGTTGATTATCTCTGGCAGAAACCACTGTTGAGATAGTCTAATCTTTTCCCACCTCTTATAAGTGACTTAGCATTTTTGCTTTCATGAACAAAGACTTTTTTTTTTAAAGTCTAATTGTTTTTATTAGGCTATATCTAATACCTTATGGCCAGTTTTCCAAAGTACACGGTGAACACTTTCTGTATGTAGTTACAAGTCTTAGTTTTAGTTACAGGAAAATTTCATTCTATTATGGCTTTTTATTCTGTTCCTTTGCTTAGCTTTTCTTTTTTGAGAACTCCTACTATACATATGGCAGAATTCTTCACTTGTATTCTATATACATCACCCCTCAAATTCTGATCAGCTCCTTCTCTACTTACATTCGAATTTAAGAAATTATTAGTTGCTCTTTTGTTACTCTTTTTAAAATTTTTAGAAGTGTAGTTGACATAAAATGTTATATTAGTTTCAGGCGGACAGCACAGTGATTTAATAATCTTACTGATGATTCTATTATTTTGTTTCTTTCAATTTCTGAAATTTGTTTTACTTTTATTAAAATAATTTCATCAGTCCTGTTATCTCTCTTTATGAAACTCTCTTTTCCCCAATTAAATAATTCTGGTATTATTCAGCACTTCTCTCTCTCTCTCTTTTTTCAGTTTGCTATTAAATATGTGATTACATGTTTTACTTATTTTGTGTGCATGTCTGTTTTCATTTTCATTTTGAGGCTTCATCATCTATTTCTTAAAATAGCTCCCTATGAAATGTAGCCAAAATCCTTTTCTGTTGCTCATTTTTAAGTGAAGAGAGATTTTCTTTACTGTTTAGTATGTGGAGTAAACACTACCACCCCCTCTTTTGTTCGTTTTCCAAAGGGATAAAAATTACAGCCTCTTGCTTTCTGAAATCTACCTTCTCTGCACAATGATCCATTTATTTTAAATATTCCATTTATCTTGCTCTTCTTTTCTTCCTTGCTCTGACTGGGGCTATTCTTGCAGCTTCTCATTGTGTGGCTCTGTCTTAGAATTTCAAGAGTTCATAGAACCTAGATTTTTCCAGTATCTTCAGATCTTCAAGTAGACTCAATGACTTCACACATGAATCCAGGTATAAAAACACCTCTCGAGGTTCAGCTTCTAATTTTAGATTCACCTGACAAAATACTGTTACTTGGGGATATTCCTTTTTTTGTGCCATTAGACACCACATTGTTTTTTTCTGCTTTTCCCCCACAAAGGCTGATATCACAAGGCTCTTGTAGCTTTCATTACTTTATCTCTACCCACCTGCATTTTGGGGTTTGTGGAGGATAACTGTCACTTAGTTTTGGTACAGATGCTGATTTATTTGTGAGTATTTTGGTTTTTGTATCTTATTTATATTGTTTTTATTTATTTTCTCTCTTCATATATTACTTACATTATATTTATTATATATCTTTTATATTTATCATCATCTTTTGTCAGAGCTTCCAGTGATATATTTTTATTGTACTTTTTGAAGTATCAGGACATGTGTGCTTGCATATGGGTATGTATGTGCAACATCAGGCTAGTAATGCTTACTGGAAACTTATCTCTTTTTTTTAATACTTTTTTTTTAAAGATTTTATTTATTTATTTGACAGACAGAGATCACAAGTAGGCTGAGAAGCAGGCAGGGAGAGAGAAGGGGAAGCAGGCTCCCCACTGAGCAGAGAGCCTGATGCGGGGCTCAATCCCAGGACCCTGAGATCCTGACCTGAGCCAAAGGCAGAGGCTTTAACCCACTGAGCCACCCAGGTGCCCCTGGAAACTTGTTTCCTTAAAGACATTAGTAAATAACCTGCCTAAATAAATTAATATTCAACTGAGGGTTGCTAGAGGGGAAATGGGGGGCATGATGGGCTAAATGGATGATGGGTATTAAGGAGGGCATTTGTTGTGATGAGCACTGGATATTATATTTTAAGTGATGAACCCCAAAATGTACTTCTAAACTAATATTACACTGTACATTAACTAGAATTTAAAAACTCAAAACTAAAAAAAAGTAAAAAAAATAAATAAAATAAATAAGTGTTCAACTCTTAACTAATCACTTTGGCAGAATATGAAAATTTGCTTGTCAACACATGGGAAAATTCACAAGACCCTCTGCTTTCAGGTAGTAACACATACCTTCAAGATAACCAAGACCGAGAAGTAAGAATTTTAATTTTTCTCTTGTGTCTTGTTGTTACTTGCTCCAGTCTACATCTAGAATTCTGTCAAATTATTTGGACAAACAATAAAAATGGTAACATATTATGCACAGGTGGATTTTGGGAAACTATATCCTAAAACTAAACAGTTAACAATCCTCCAATAAGTTAGCCATGGTCATGAACTATAGTATAATTCCACTAAGTATGGGTAATAATGCCTTGTAGTTTAGAAATTTCATATAATAATTATCCCAATCTTATTTTTGATAGTACATACTTTAATGATGTTAATATGTAAAAAAAAAAAAAAAACCCTCATAACTAAGTTTTAGTTAGCAGGTACAATAAAATATTTGGGATAGCAACAATAGTTTTTGTCAACATTAATATGTTGACATGTTAATGTCAACCCATTGGCATTTATTACTTCACATTTGGGAAAGAAGAGTTTTTGTTTTTTGTTTTTTAATATGGATGATGTATAGCCTTGAAGAAAACCTTCAAATAATTTACAAAACATGCCTGATTTATCTAACATCCTTCTTATTAAACTATTTCACAGAATGAATCAACATTTTCTGAGTAAACTATACTTACCATCTACTATAATGTCTAAAAAAATTATGAATATCTAACATTATGAGAAAACATAACTAGTTTTAGAAATTAATTTGTAACTCCCATGCAATAGGCCATGAGAGACAAACATTCTCCAGATTAATTATCTAAGTATGTCTATCTTCTATAACATAAAATAGCAGGATGGTTCATCTGCATTCAGTACCATCAATGCAGCACAAAGAAGAAAAAGTTCAGAAATCTAAGCAGCAAAGATGAAACAGGAAGATGGCATCTTAACAGACTTGTGGATTTTCATAATAAGTCAATCTCTAAGATTTCCCCTGGTAAAGCAATTATATGAGATATGATGTGAAGCTCATGGATTATACCATCTATATTTATAGATATTTACTATAATTATAGATAAAATTCTATCATTATTATATATAGATTTTGCACATTTATTTACTTTTAAGTGAAAATGCATATGTAGATGTAAAATTCTATACTAAAAAATTAAATTCTTTGAGTGAGAGAAAAACAGATATTATCTTTTGAAATAAACCCTCCATCTTCCCTTAGAGGAAAAGACTCCTTAGAGTCCCAACAAAAAGATATACATTGAACTTAATGACTAGAGTTTAATTTTACAGTAGAGGAGAAAAGAAGAGAAAGCAGAATTTTTTTGGAAGAGCCACAAGAGATTCACCACTAAACTGTCAGAGTTGAGAAATGGGAAATCTGTTTTAACATCAGATGCGAGGGAGGAGATGAAGACTTTTAATATCACCACTCTGGTGCACCAGCAATAAAACAGGGTTCTTGCAGCATCTGTTCAAAATCTGATGTAATTCTTTGGTGAGTATTCCCTTAGAACAATATAATTTCCTAAAGTATCAACCCTAGAGTGTGCAATTCTTCAGAGAAGGTTAAATTTTCCTCTCAGTTATAGAGATTTGAAAATGCCACTGCTAATTACATGGAAATATTAGACACTTCATGAATCAATTTGGTAGAACTATTTAAATTGATGCAGATGGCTTCATTTATCTAACAAATCTCATCTCTCTGACTAGGGAATCAGAATCTCCAGTTTGCATCTGAACTCTGGTATCCTAATTTAGGGTACTGCTGGAAAAAAAAAATTCTCTAAACCTTAATTTAGAAATGATTATTTGCAGAATGAAAAATGAATAACTAATAAAACAGTCTTTCAGAGAACTAATAGATGTTACAAATGTCAAGTAAACCATACCAAAAATTGGAGAGTAAATATACAACCAAGACTTTTGGATACTTCTTTCTGACTTTCTTAAAAATATATAGTCCTGTGACAAATATATTAATGAAAAAGATTATGTAAATGTCCTAGTGCTTTAACTTTCAATGAATAATTCCCAGATTGTCTATTGTGAAATCATATCTCCATACAAAGACATATATGAATCTTCAGAGCAGCCTTAGTCATAATAATCTCTCGAAATTACCATACAATAAATGGATAAACAAGTTTTGGTGTAGCCACAAATGGAAAATGTCTCAGTGATGTAAAAAAACAAACTACTGATACATTCAACAACATGGATTATCCTCAAAAGCATTATGTTAAGTGAAACAACTCAGAAGCAAGCCTATATGCTATATAAATCAATTTATGAAATTCTAGGAAAAAGTGAAGGATGATAACAGAGAGCATATCAGTGGTCTTCAGGGACCAGGGTATGAAATGAGGCCCAGAGTAAAGTTTTGGTGTGACAGACGTATTCTTTATCTTGATGGTAATGATACAAACATGACTATACACATTTGTACACTTAAAAATGGTAGATTTTCACATATGTAAATTATACCCAAATAAAAGCAAGGCAAAAAAATATGATCCAGGCTTGGTGATTTAAAAAACAAAATAAAACAATGGTTAGAGGAAAAATACCTGCACTAAAACAACATGTTTGGCTTATAACTGTAACAAGAACCATAGCAATGTGGAAGAAGGTATTACACGTGCAGCTAAATATATTGTCATCAATTTCTTGACTTATAAAACTATAGAGGGATGAAGGAGTGAGAAAAACTCTTTCTTCCTAAAAAGGAAACTGGGCTCTTAAGACAGGAAGATTTCCCAAAAGAGCCCATGCTGCTTCTACTCTTCCCCCAAGGATGGGACTAGACTTGCAAGGTGATTACCTCACTTCTATGCATGAGTTCTTACCAAATGCAGACAGCTGTTAAACCCCAACATAAAGGCTGCTAACTCAGGCATGCTGAGCAAAGGGTGCTCCCTTCCTTTTTTTCATCCATCCAGGGTACACACTGCATGTATATAAATAGTACAGAAGATAGATAAAAACTTTTTCACGAATCAGTTGTATCTAAACTACTCAGTTTTATAGAGGCTAGATCGTGATGAAGAATTATGGTCAACTCAATCTTATATCCTGTAGGTAATTTTATGTTATTTAAAGTTATTTGGGTCTGTTCTCTTCTTATCCTGGATGTAATAGTTTAAGAAACGGTAAGAGAAAACTTCATAAGTTCTATTCCTTTCAGTGTTATGGTTCCTTGAAATTAATCTGCTAATTAAGCAAGATACTTAAGAAAGATACTTTCATGAAAACTGGTCCTCATCTTTATGTTTTCCTTTTTACCTCTAATAATTAAATATTTCCTAGTAATTTCCCAGGAATCTCAAGCAAATTACTGTCTCTTGGGGAACAATATATTTTGTTTATAAAAATTAATGAGTTAAACTAGCATCTTTACTTTCTCTGCCAACTCTAAGATTATATAAGCCAATATATATATGCGTGGGTACATGTATGATATAAAAGCACATATACTACACCTCCAATCAGTTCAGTGAAAATTAAGACAACCCTACAGTCACCTTAATAAATTAAGGATTACTCAAGTTTAATTTCTATGTTCCAGCAAATTGTTATGCCAAAAATACAGAGCTGCTAACAAACATAGTTTTGCCTTATCATAGTTTTGCCTTATCTGGGGACTTCCAGAACGATGCTGTGCTTCCCCACCCCAGATACATGTTACTTTTGAACCGTGAGCCATGACCATATGGCCTTAGGCAAGTTGAGGGGTCAGCCCTCAAAAAGTATTTTCCTCTTCTAGAGAGACTTTTCAGTTGTAAAAGTCTCTTCATTTAGTCACTAATAAGACAATAAATAGTGTTTTTATAGGCCTTCAAAAACTTTTTTTTTTTTTTTTTTCCAAAAAAAGTCCATATTATGAAATCTTCCTTAAGACAAGTGATAATCAAGGTTCCTGAGCCTTCAGCTCAGGTCATGATCCCAGAGTCTTGGGATTGAGTCCCACATTGGGCTCTCTACTCAGCAGGAAATCTGCTTCTCTGCCCCTCTCCTGGCTCATGTGCTCTCTCTCTTTCTCACTGTCTCTCAAATAAATAAATAAAATCTTTAAAAAAGACCAATGATGGCCAATTGAACATAATAAAAAAAGAAAAGAAAAAAATGGAAAAAAAAAAAGACATGATAATTAAAATAAAAGTTTCTGCATGCTTTAAGATTATTAGTTATTATTATTTTTAAAATGTGGATATCACTTTTAATTTAAAATGGTATAGAATTGAGATCCTGGAAATATTAACTCAGCACAAGGTAGACTATGTTTGTTCAGTTGATGGTCTTACTATTTTATTTTTTATTGTTTATGCTCCTGGTTTGGTAGTAGTGACTGTTGACTTGGTTTGATTTAATATGATATCAAATCAAATATGATTTGATATCATATTAAGTAAATATGATATTGGTGGTGCTGCTGAGGAAATAAATAACTCTCACACCTTTCGAAATGAGAGCTACTCCACATTCAAACACTGGAAAATTTTTCCTGACTTTAAATTATTTTAGGTTTAAAATTTTTTTTTAAGGTAGACAGGTGAAAGGAAGAAAATTAAGAATGACAGAGGAAAACATTTCCTAAAAATGCCAAATAATTGAAATAAAAAAATTTGTCAAAACATACAAAAGGAAAAGAAAATAGCCTACTATTGAGAAAGAGGAAACAGCAAACACAGTGTATAGTAAGCTTAGAAATGTGAACATGAAAGCTTGTGGAGACACTCCAAATTCTCTAAATGAATCGCTATATTTTGTTTGCCTTTTTTTTTTAACCCCATAGTGATGTTAGAATTGTAGATGTTAGCAATTATATACCTACCTATACATTAGGCATGGCTTATCTGGGATAAACCACATGCAGAATACTGGCAGATGTTCACAGTTTATCTCAAAACCCTGACCTCAAAAAGCAAAAAAATTTAGATGTTAATATTATCAAAACTAAAACAAATGCCGTTTGCACAAAAAATATACAAAATAATATATATCTTTCCAGATAACATTTTAAAACTAAATATATTTATAAGAAGTTGAGGTGATTTCTGGTATTTAGATAGTTAAGAAAAACATACATGGAAGTGTTTCCTATATAGACAGTTGGTGTGCTTACTCTGGTAACTAGCTTTGGTGCTGGTCACAAACAGTATCAGACAATTAGAGGCGTAGTTCACAGAGAATGTCTTGTGAATAGCATCCCTGGAAGTATACAAAACTTTGTCCCAGCTATTATAAGTCAACTGGTGCAACTGATTGTGTTCATAGCAAAATATATAAAATTTCCTTTGTGTCCTGGGTTTTTCATTTTTCCTCAGTCTTTTTGATTTTACTTTTGGTGAACCAGTACACACAGAAAGCAAACGTGAACTCAGTAACATAATCCATTAGAAAGGAGTTTGCCTACTTTGTCCTTCTTTGGGCTCTGTGCAGCATCATGAACTGTAACCAGAAAATACAGCTCTCTACTTTTTATCAAGTGATGTTAAGAGCTCAAATTTTCGAGTATTCACAACACTATTGAACTAAGAATGACTCAGATATTTATGACTGATAAAATTAGAGTACTATTCAACTTCTTCTTTTTTTTAACTATTCAACTTCTGAATGAATTATGAAATTAAAAGAAAAACAACAAAGAGAAAGCAGAATACAAAGTCAAAAACATCACCGCAACTAAAGAAATTCAGAATCTGAATTAGTGCTGATAGTGCACTTGAGTTAAGTGAGGGATTTTTCACTGTAACATTACCACTCTGGGCCCATTATCCTCTTAACTGTATCTCTGAATTCCCCACACTGTGCTAGAACAAGTAGTCCAAGCTTCTCTTCAGAGAACATGACTTATATGGGGTCAAATTCTTTTTTTCTTTTTTAATTATTTTTATTTTTATTTTTATTTTTTTTAAGATTTTATTTATTTATTTGACAGAGAGAGAGAGAGAGATCACAAGTAGGCAGAGAGGCAGGCAGAGAGAGGAGGAAGCAGGCTCACTGCTGAGCAGAGAGCCCGATGCGGGGCTCGATTTCAGGACCCTGAGATCATGACCTGAGCCGAAAGCAGAGGCTTAACCCACTGAGCCACCCAGGCGCCCCAGGGTCAAATTCTAACAATTTAAAACAAACATTTAACACACCATCTTTCTAAAAATGTATAAGTAATACCCTTTTTTATCAAAGGCTTTTTTAAGAGTATAAATATCATCATTTAAAAAATTTTTTTAGATAGCCATTCTTACTTGGTTTGGCATTAAAATTATCCATAAAACTAAAAATGCATTATTTTTTACAATGAGCAAAATAAAGTTATTTAGGAATTTTTCTTTCTAATATCCAATTCTGTGAAAGCAATGGTATATTCATGTGGGTCTATTGGACCCAAGTATTTATTTGGCCTATTATATAGACCCAAAATATTCATTGTCTATTCATATGGGTCTATTGCTTTGGTTATTCATGCGCCTACTAGAATTTGCAATGTGTACGCAAAGCAAAGGTTGGGTCCAATTTAAAAACACAAAGCAGCATTAATACTTAAAAGAAATATATATATATATATGTATATATATATATATATATATAGAGAGAGAGAGAGAGAGAGATAGGTCAACTAAGCATATATGTAGCACTAACTAATACAAAATACATTCATAATGTATGAATGTATTTACACATAATGTAAATGTGTATCAGTAAATGGAATCACCTTAGCATTCTTCTTAGAAATTTTTCCCTAACATAGGAAACTGGTAAAGAAAGAAAAGAATGTCAATGGGTCCATATATAGACTGCAGGTAATCTTGATGGTGGTATATTTTATAACTTGATCCCTTATGCATTTTCCACCATCTATAAGAAATGTAAGAAGAGAACGATGAAGCAACAAGCTCAGTTAATGTTCTCAGAACAAAAATGCTATATGGTCCTCCTTTTCTTGGCTAAGACAAATCTTCAGCCATCTGACTTGCCCCAAAAGAGAGACTAAGAAAGAAAACTGTCCCAATCTTGGTTTGGGGCAATACTTGCTATATGGTGCATTTCTCTTTCCTTCTAGGATCTATCTAACATCCCCGATAAAATGCTGGAGCGCTCGCTTTGTCAGGTTGTAATAAAGTTAAGAAGCTTTACAGAGAAATTAGAATTACTTGCCCAATTAACCTTGAGTCTCATGTTATTAAAGCAGACATTCGAAGGTACCAAGGACTTGTAAGTCCAGCCTTCCGACTAGCCTAATACTTTTTAAGTCAAACGTTCTGGAAATCTTTGAATTGTCTTTCTTGGAAGGCTCTTCCCTTACTGGCAACTTGGAGATAGAACTTTGGCATATGCTTCAAAATAAGTGCAAGTAAACAACAAAAATATCAAAACACCAAATACAAAAATCCCCACAAAACCGCAGAATTCTTAAAGGTCTTTAGTAATTGCCATGAGAGGGCAGTAGAAACACAAGAAGAGAACAAATCCAGTATTTGGAAAATGGTTCACAATGTTGAGAATCTTTGCATTTTACAAATAAAATTGTAGGAATGTGTTCTAGTTGTCCAGCGTTAGATAAATAACCATGCCAAATTTAGTTGCCTAAAATAACAACCATGTTGTTATTATGAGGATGTGCATGGATTCTGTAGGTGAGACATTTAGACAGAATACAATGGGGATAATTTGTTTTGCTGCCAGAGCCTGGGGCTGCAGATAGGAAGATTCAAACAGCCTGTGATCATTCAGATGGCTAGAGGCTGGTATCATCTGGAGAATTCTTTCCTTTCAGGTGTAACGCCTAGCCTGGGATAACTCAAAGGCGGGATCCACTGGGATTTCCCACTGGTACCTATCCAGGGCCTCCCTCTCCATAACACTCTGGCTTTCTCACAGTGGGAGGTAGAGGGCAGTCTTAAGATTGTCAGAATCCTTATTAGGCAATTCAGAGTTCCCCCAAAAGACAGTGTTCTTGTAAATGAGGCAGAAGGTGCACTGTGTTTTCCCACCTACACTCAGAAATCCTGAAGTGACCCCCTCCTCGTAGTCTTTCTGTTACTAGCAAGCCACTCAAACTATCCAGATTCAAGAGGAAGAGAATTAGACCCTAATCATCTTTCTCTAAAAGAAATGTCAAAGAATTTGCAGCCATGTTTAAAACTACCACAGAATATGTTATTTAAAATATTTCTAAGACATCCTCAGTCCCTTTCTATACTGGAGATACCCCATTTGAATTTTGGTTGCAGTATTTTGAGGAGGACAGTACATCTTAGAACAAAAAGGGACAGGCTTTCTCAGTGGCAGAAAAGAAATACACTATTACAATTCTGACTTATAAAATGTAAAATGTCTAGAAATGTCCCTTCCTACATTCTATTTAACAGCTTAATAAATAAAAATTTCCCGCACTGTGATGTGAGAGATCTTGATTCTGCGATTCCCTCATTTCACTTCTTATCGGAAACAAGGGTGCAGGCCAAATAATGAGTGACAAGTGGCAATGAAGGAAAAACTATTATACTAGTAACTTTAAAAGATATATTTTTTGTACAGTATCCTTGGTTTATGGCCAAGACATTAGGTCCTTGGAAGTTTTCTAACAGCAGGCTTCAATGACAAGAATCAAAATAAATTTGTGTAATTGTAAATAAAATCAAACTAGAGGAAAGTAATGATTTAAGGTAACACGTAACTTTGATTCACAACATATGAAACATTGCCACCTCACACTTTGTCACTGAAGTTTATGAAGAACTGAGCCCAGACAGGTTTGTGGCATTTTTTCCTTTTTCATTCTTTGTCATCCACTACAATGAATGACAAACTGTACGTAAGAGGGTTGAAGATGTTAATGTAAGAGATTATTTCGCACTAGTATCATGATATATTTCACTCTTCAACTCAAACCTATTTTCACTGTTTGGTCCCCTAGAGCTGAAATAGATCATAGGTTGAAACACCCTTGTGTTGGTCTATCATTGAAACTAATTTCCTTGTTTTCTCACAAAACACGTATTTGCAGTGCATTGTTCCCATATTGCATGTGCTACTGTGCTACCCTTCAGGTGGGACCGCTCAGTCTGTTACTCTGATTTCTCAACATGCAGATCCAAGAAACAGAAGAATGCAGTGAATAAACCAAAAATAAATTCCCGGGCGCCTGGGTGGCTCAGTGGGTTAAGCCGCTGCCTTCAGCTCAGGTCATGATCTCAGGGTCCTGGGATCGAGTCCCGCATCGGGCTCTCTGCTCAGCAGGGAGCCTGCTTCCCTCTCTCTCTCTCTCTCTCTCTGCCTGCCTCTCCATCTACTTGTGATCTCTCTCTGTCAAATAAATAAATAAAATCTTTTAAAAAAATAAATAAATAAATTCCCACCTATCTGTAATTTCTCATCTACTCTTTTTGTCCTTCACAAACCCAAGTGATACTTAAACAAAAATAACATTTATTCTGGGGTGCCTGGGTGGCTCAGTTGGTTAAGCATCTACCTTCAGCTCAGGTCAAGCATGTATCAGGGTTATGGGGTGGAGCCCCACATCGGTCTCCCTGCTCGGCGAGGAGCTTGCTTCTCCCTCTCCCTCTGCTGCTCCCTCTACTTCTCTCTGTCTCTCTCTCTGTGAAATAAATAAATAAAATCTTTAAAAAAAAATGCTTATTCCTTTCTCTCTGGTTGGAAATAACAATGGGCTAGGCACTCTCTCCTGCAGAGCAAAACGGAGAAGCAAACGTTGATCTCTGGTGCAGTGTCTTAGGGGCACAGCTAAAATGAAAATCAGAGTATCTGGACTCTTGATTTTGTGGGATTATAGATTGCTTTGTTGTTGGGGATATTAAAAAGTTGAAACAGGAGTCCACCTAACCGATCCCAGCCTGACTGACAAGCAGTGAGCATGGCCTCGCTCCTTCAGGATTTGAGAGACTAACCGTGCCGTTTGATGTGAGGCATAGCCCAGAAGCCAAATGAGAGAAGGATGATTGGTACGGGGTTCACACCCACCAGGCAGCAGCATCACTTTGAAGGTTTTCAGTTGATTTTATTGTTGATGAAAATCAAATTGCCATGAAATCAGAAAGGATTTACTGAAGTAGCCATCACCAAATACAGAAGATAGATTATAAAATAGAAACTGCACATGATATTAGCACATCAAAGAGAGAGAGGCTAGCCTAGAGAATTATCACACATTTTCAAATAAAACTCTACCAAACAGCACTTTATTTTTTAATATAGAGTCACCAGCATGTTCTAAGACTGCGTTCCATACTTTCAACCAAGCTTATTAATAGAAATGCCAGAATACCTGTCATTACAACATAATTGATTTGCAACATGTCTATTTGTGATTTCCATTTAAGGATAATGAAGGTAGGCAAGAAATTTGCTTTAAACCTTTCCTGCTGTTTCCTCTTTCTTATCTGGGTGTGCTCAGCTTTTGTCTGATCTTCTCTAACCTCTCAAACCCTTTTTCTTGAAGATAATATGTTTGTTTCTCACTCTTTTCAAAGATAAGCCTGTAGACCACTGCTTCCTCTGTTCTCCCTCACTAATCTCTGCCATCAGCATCACTAAAAATAGCAACACTCTATCCGAAGCTACAGTAAGTTACCCCTGAAGATTGCTCAGAAGCAAATGCTGGGGGGGGAAGCAACTGCTAGAGAAGCAGGCAGCTGTGTGGTTATTTAGAACTGGCTGGCCATATGGTGTATGAGGGACTCAGACTTTAAAGAAATTTCTGAACTGCCAGTTAATTTCCTGAGATATTTTGAAATATTGCAAACATACTGTATATATTACTTTCTAATTTTCTCTATGAATATCTTTATCATCATTAAGTAAAAGTTAGCTTCTGTTCAAGCATTCCTGGATTGTTCTAAGTAACATATGAGTTCACATACTCAGTGATCTGACCAGTATGGGACTAAAATATTGAATATAAGGTAGGATTTTGCTACTGATATTCCCTTGAATATCACCACATCTCATTTTGTTTTGGTTTTTGTTTTCTCTCTCTGCTCACAGAGTTATTGCCTAGGTGTAGCTAAAAGAAAAGGAAGGTTTCCCCCAAACCCACCAAAACCAAAACAAGACAAATAAAAACATTGAAATTGTTAGAATCTTCTTAATACACCAAACCACTAGAACTATTTTCTGTATTATGCAATTTTATAATGATCTTACAACAAATCCTAAAACTTCATGCTTTTCTAAGGTTGAAAAAGTCTTATTAGATTTGTAAAACTAAAATTCAATGAGAATGTCACTCTTAACTCTTCTTTTTAAAGAAAGCATTAAACAGATCAGGATGTCTAATTAAATTATAAGTTTTGTGAGGGATCGACTCATGTCTATACTTATTTTCTACATAGCATAATATGTAATCTACAGTTGAGCACATAGCAGATGTGTAAGAAAGGCTTTTGCATAGTTATTTCATCCTGATTTAGATAACTATCCAAATGTCTCCTATTTATCATGAAACAAAGATTGTAATAGCAGAGCCAACACAGAAGAACAATCTGTATTATTTTAATACATAAAAATTATTAAAATGTGTTTATTCACTTATTTATTGTCTGTCTTTCCCATTGGGTTATAAACTCTAGGAGAAGAAAAATTTTTGTCATATTCATTATCATAAACTAGAACTACAGGTGACACAGTGTAACATAGCAATAAATACTCCTGCAATTAATGCATGAATATATTCCTGTGTGGCTGTACAAATACGTATGTGCTGACACTGAAGAATCAGATAAGTTTTATTTATTTGTTAGAAGGACAAAATCACATATAAAATCTTCCTTCCTGATCAGATCATGCAGAAGAGGTGAAATAGCAGCCCAGTGATCAATATTTTACCAAGGATTTATTTTTATTTTAATCAAATGTTTCCTAAGGTAGACTTTTGCATATTAATGTCTGTGGCTTTATTTCAGCTGTGTGCCCACCACCCTTGGCAGGTAAGGTCTTATTTAGATTCTATAAAATGTAGTTTATAGTACAATACATTATGATGATGATGATGATGATGTTTTCATTTTCTTTCATTTTGTAAAGGAACAATGAAAATGCTTGAAGCAAAGACAAACTGATTGATTGCCCAGAAAGTAATCAGTGAGAAACTTGAGTTTAAGTAACAGCTAATATCACTAAATTAAAGCTAATGGAAACTTAATAGAACTAAATTTGTTTCCAACCAGATTTTCAAATACTTATGCTGGTTCCTAACATGCTCACAAGGAAAAAGAAATCCAATGTAAAGTTCTGTGAACAGAAAAAAAAAATTCCAAATATATGGGAATAAACAATAAGCACCCATTTGCTTTGGAAGATACGGGAGTGCCTATACAGATGCTCTGGGTGTGTGAAACTCACTACTTTATTTCTCTGGCTGGTAGAAGTTTACAGTTTAATGAATTAACTGTAGAAATAGAAAATTTCAACAAACTATGGTAAGTGATCGGAGGATTAACCTATCACAGGAGTTTCAGAAAAGCCCCGTTGGGGAGATGATGCCTGATCTAAATCTTAAAAAGGTGTGTAGAATAAAAAAAAAAACAAAAAACAAAAAACATACAGTATGAAGTGCACAGTGTAATACTATGAGATATCTGTTCAGTGACATTTCCCACTGTAATTTTCTTCAAGATTTCACATTAACAGTTAAAAGAGAGAATATCTAAACAATTTCCTATGTGATTCCCATAGTCAGAAATAAATGTTTGAATATTTTATTTTCTGTGGTAACATATTGAATCAGAAAAGCATGGCCTGGTCAAATAGGACCACCTCGATACATCCACCCTTTCTCAATGAATTTTAAAAGTCCTTTATGAATACATCTCTAAAAATGGTTGTTATTTTCCAAAACAATGAATTCTAACACAGAAAAAATTGCTATCACTTTATAAAATGGGAAAATGATGTAGTTCAGATGTGAAATAAATCATTTCAAACATCAAACTTCATATATTTCTTAGCTTATTTGTTCTTTTGAGGTCAGGTGAATGGTTAAACATCACTGAAACATTTCAGAAAATAAGTGGAATTCTCTTAGATTTGCAGATAAGTATTTGAAATTGCTTTGGGTAGGAAGATCAGAGTGAAATGGAGCATAGAGGAAAAAAAGAGAGAATGATACAATGGATGTGATTAGGTGACATAGTTGAAGAGAGAAAAGGGATGCAGACAGGGAATTAAAGAAAATGAGCATAGACCTATAGGAATATCCTACAGAGGACACAGAAAAAGTAAGGAGAGTTGGCAACAACCTACACAAAGGACTAAAGAGAATAAAGATACAAAATTACATGTTCTGGGGCAGAAAAAAAAAGGGGGTAATTGATTTTTATGAAAATAGAGGAATTGACTGAGAGTGCAACAAGGTGGCCCCAGAAGGTGAAAATCGTGGGAAACAATGGGAGAACAGTGCAGATGTGCTTGTAAATTTGGCCCTGACTACTACAGGTAACCTCCTATATGTGTTAAAAATCAAAATCAAAGTTCTGTACCTTTGCTTTATCTCTCATTGATCCTTTGCCCAGGATAGACATTTTAGCACCTGTTTCTTCCTGTAGTCTCTTCAAGGAGTTTCCTCTTGGTCCGAGCAATTTCCCCACAAAATTGAACTAGGAAACAAAATCAATAGAGTATTGTTTTAGAGTGGGAAAAAGTAATAATTTGCACCCAAAATAAATGATGGGTAATGGGCTTTTCAAACTTTACCATGCAGAAGAGAGTTATGCCATTCACACAACAGACACAAGCATGAGACTATTTTGGACCTCTAATCTAGGATCCATTTTAAAAAGGAGGCCTCTTCCTAGAGGATTGCCAAGATCAATAATATGTTGAACATGTCATATATGTTACTTACATAATCAAATAAATAAATCACTTGTAAGAGAGAAATCAGGGAGAACTATGGTTTACAAAATTGCTAAAAGTTTTTTCTCTCCAGATTACTGAAAACACACACACACACACACACACACACACACACACACCAATTATGCTGGACTACGCACCTCCAAAATTGCAAAGGTTAATTTTAAATAGATTTTTAAGATTTCATTTATTTATTTTTGCAAGAGAGAGTGAGTGAGAGACAGAAGCAGACTTCCCAGTGAGCAGGCAGCCCGATGTGGGGCTCGATCCCAGGACTCTGGGATCATGACCTGAGCCAAAGGAGACACTTAACTGACTGAGCCACCCAGGTGTCCCTTAAATAGATTTTTTGAATAAAAGTTAATATTCAGGGGCGCCTGGGTGGCTCAGTGGGTTAAAGCCTCTGCCTTCGGCTCAGGTCATGATCCCAGAGTCCTGGGATCGAGCCCCACATCGGGCTCTCTGCTCAGCCGGAAGCCGGCTTCCTCCTCTCTCTCTCTCTCTGCCTGCCTCACTGCCTACTGGTGATCTCTGCCTGTCAAATAAATAAACAAAATCTTTAAAAAAAAAAAAAAGTTAATATTCATTTTTGTTGAGTATTATCAGTGCCCGTAACATTCTATCCCAAGTTTCATGATTAGGCATAATGCGATTCAATTATTCTTCAATCTTACATTCTCTATGTAAAAGAGTTGTTCTAAGGATCAGCAAATAAAAGATATGATCGCATATTCAACAAAAGATGCGATCACATATGCAGAAAACTTATAAACACTGCTGATACCACGTAATACAAAACAGCTTCTCTAAATGGGAGATTCCGCGAGGTTTTTCAGTTTGCTCATTCATCCTGAAACATGGCTAAAAACAGATGAAATAAGAGCAGTTATGGGAGTATGTTGTCAGCTACTGAATGGAACATTACCACAACAAACAACTTGGATAATCATTCACTGATTAATTTAAAAAATACAAAGGGCTTATAGAATGCACCAAAAGCTGTGTTGGGTAAATGAAAAACAAAGATAAATAAAATTAAGTTGCTGTCTTCTAAATCAGAGGTTTTCTATATACATATTTTAAATCTATAGTCCTGTAGTAAGAAATACACCATACTGAATGGTTGAAGACTAATTGCTTTTCCTCTAAATCTAGGATAAATTCAAGGATGTCTGCTGTCACGACATTTATTTAATTTTGTACTGAAGTGTAGATTGCTGTACCTATAGGCAAATAGATAAATGGAATATTATAAAGGTCATAAAGACTATACACTGAGAAGGTAAATTGATTTTCAACGAATTGCATAAGTAGTAAAATCTGAAATGCAAATCTTTTTAGTAAATGAATCTAGAACAATTGGATATTTATATGCAACAAACAAAAGCCCAAAACAAAACAAACACTAAAAAACCTTTTCTGTCCTATCTCACATTTAGGCAAACTTTATCTTGAGATCTATCCAAGATCTGAACATAAAAACAAAATGTTAAGAATGCTAGTTAGAAAGCATAGAAGGATGCCTTTGCAAATTTTAAACTGAGGAAAATTTACTTAATAGTAAGCAAACAGCATTCACTAAAACTTTTGCTGATCCAAAAACCATTAAGAAATTAAATAGATAAGTCACAGACCGGGAGAATATAATCCCCATGCATACATCTGAAAAATGATTAGTATCTTAAATCTAACACTGTATGTTAACTAACTGGAATTTAAAAAAAAAAATTAATGATTAGTATCTAGAGCTATAAAAAACTCTATCAAGTCAATATTAAACATACACATATCAGAATTACTAAAACAAAACCAAAAAAAGACCAAATAATGAGGATGTGGAACTAATACAGCAGCCACTGTTAGCAGTTTAAAATAATATAACTGTCTTGGAAAGATTGACAGTTATTTATAAAGTTAAACATTGAGTTCCACTATGACCCAGAAATTCTATTTGGGTATTTAACTAAGGGATATAAAAGCATATGTTCACAAAATTACTTGTACAAGAATGTCTTTACTCACAATAACCATTAAACTAGAAATAAACCAATGCCCATCCAAGGGGAAAAAATCAATACATTTATACATAAATTGAAAGAATTAGTCATTGATTAACATAACATCATGGATGTATCTCACAATTATGTTGAGTGAAAGATGCCAGATACAAAAAAAAAATGTATCATGTTAGATTCCACTATTATAAAATTCTAGAGGCCAAAATAATATATGCTGTTAGAATTCCTAAGAGTGGCCGCCTGTGGATAATAGAAGGCCAGGACTGGACTGGCTGGAAAGTGGCATGAAGGAATCAACTGGCATGTTAGAATTGTTCTCTATTTTGCTGAAAGTATAGGTAAATTTTTGTCAAAACTCATCAGATCATGGACTAAAACCTATACATTTCACAGTATGTAAATTGCACTTCAATTAAAAATGGAGGGGAAATCAGAAGGATGAAAACATATAAATATTTTAAAAATAATATCATAATGAAATGTCCTACAAGGAAATACTAATCCCAGGTAGTCGCTCCAATCTAGGCAGATGTTCAAGCAGTCATCGAGAAGATGTGATTGCCCATTGACCCCACCACCTAGATTTTGGCAACCAGAGGCTCTTTACCCCCTTGCTTGTCCTTGGAATTTATGTTCTGCCCACTGATCCCACAGTAGGATCCACTTCAGTGACACAGCCTTGAGAAAGAGTGATGTGTTATGGAACCGTCTGGACTGTGTACATGACTGAACCTCATTAAGGTCCTTATATAATCTCTTAAGGTACTGGTGGGCAGGTCCTGAGATATACTCATTTTGCAGCTGCCCAAGACAAGACTCATCTATAAGTTCCCTTGCTTATTAAGCCTTTCAGCTACCAATCTGGAGTGGCCTGCCTCTTTCTTCAGTTTGTTCTTGCCCTCTGTTTATGGGGGCTAGGTCTGAAATTCACCCAGGAAATTCCTGAGGTTGTGAGCTAATAGCAGACTATTCAGAGAAAGATATGGGGAAATAGCCCTCTACTCAGTTAGCAGGCTAATATAACCTTCATAGTAAAAGCAAACCAGAAAAGAGAATTTAAAGAGCAAATCCACTCATGAAACAAAACCCACTTAACAAAATAGTAGCACAACCAAGGCCTGCTGTATATACAAAAAATATATAATGACTGAGTCATGTTTATCACAGATACATGGGTAGGTTAAGATTTATAACCCCTAATTGTAACTAACCTACTAACAATGGAGAAAACAAGGTGAACATTTTATTTGGACAGAAAAAAGGCTAACATTTTATTTCAAAAGAAAAATAATTTTATGAAGTTCAATTTCAATCATTATAAAACTCACATCATCTGAAGAACGAAGGAAACTTTCTTAAACCAATAGAAGCTTTCTATTAAAACCCAATAAGAATTTTATATTTCATAGTAAAGTAATACCAAAAAAAAGGTAAAGGTGCACATTCTTGTTTTATTCCCTATTGAAGATTTAAGTCACCTAATGAGATAAATGTTATAAGTGTCAGAAAGTAAGAAACAAAATACCAGTCAAGGTTTATATAATTTATATACATTAAAAAGCTCAAAGTAATTTCAGAAAAGTCATTAGAAATCAGTGAAAGAGCTTAGCAAGGTGTTTTATACAAAATCAATATAAAAAATCAATTGTGTTTTTGTACATCAGCAACATATAATTAGTAATTTAAAAAGGAGAGAGAGACCATTTATGGCATCATTATAAAATAAATAAGATTTTCTAAGAATATATTTAATTGTTTGCAATTAAAACCTTTAGAGAATGTATAAAAATATTCATAAAGCTGTCAAATGGATATAAATAGATTGAGAGACAGATTATATTCATGGACAGGAAGTCTCAATTTCTAGTATTTTCAATATCTATAGGTTCTATACGGTTCTAATAAAAATCACAATAGGATTTGGATTAACTTACCAATTAGTTCTACAGTTTGTATGAAAATGTCGAAGTCCAAAAACAGCCAAAACATTCAGATGCAGAAGAGCAAGTTAAGGACTATGTCTATCACATACAAGGAGTCATTTTAAAGAATCACTATCATTAATTATGTTAGTATGATTATGTATAGTCCTGGAACACAGATAGAAAATAGAGCAATGGGATCCAGAATCCAGAAACAGACTCTTATTTATGTTAAATGATATATGACACGGGGCAGTACAGATCACTAACGTCCCCCTTAAAGATGCCCATGCCCTAATACCCAGGATCTGTAAATATGTTCTCCTACAAAAGGGACTTTGCAACTGTGACAAAATTAGGAATCTTGAGATGAAGAGATTATCCTGGATTATCCAGGTGTGCCCAATGTCCTTATAAATTAAAGAAGAAGGCAACAAAGTCAGAGGTTGGAGTGATGCAAGTGCTGGCTTTGAAGATGGAAGGGAGCGGGAACCAAAGATTAAGGGTAGCTTCTCCAGGCTGGAGGAGTCATGGAACAGATTCTCCCTCAAAGCCTCCAGAAGGAATGCAGCTTTAGTGAGCACCTGAATTTCAGCCCATGAGACCCATTTTAGACTTCTGACCTTCATAACTGTAAAATAACAAATCTGTATTAAGCCACTAAGTTGTTGTGCTGACTATTAAAGAAATAATAGGAATCTAATATACTAAGCCAAGAAGGGACTATCTAATACAGAGCATCATTGGCTATTCATAGTTAAGAATAATGAAATTGCTTCCTACACCATAATAAAAAAAATAAAGAAATATAGATAGATTATAGATTGAGAGTGACAGGCAAAATTTTAGAATTTCTAACAGAAAAATATAGGGAAATAATGCCTAAAAGTTCTAAGACAAGACATAAAAATATGCTAACTATAAAATAAAAGTTTGATTAAAATTAAAAATATGTGCTTATTAAAATATACCACAAAGCAGAGGAAAACATAAGTCACAAATTTGATAACTATTTACAGTACATGTTACCAATAAAGTATTAGGTTACAAAAACAAGTATAAGCAGTAAGGAAACGACAGACACCTTAATAGATAAAAGATAAAATCATGAATGTTATTGAAGAAAGAATTGTAAAAGAAAAATACATGAAAATTTTAACCTCATTAGAACTTAAAATTAAGATGACAATGAGACATCATTTTATACACACTGTGATGGTAGAAATGAAGAAGTCAGAAACCAAACATGGGTCAGAATGTGGAGCCACAAAGACTCATATAAGAATGTAAAAGATACAACCATTTTGGCATTGTCTTATACATCTGTAAATGTATTTAACCAGTGTCTCAGCAATTCCATTCCTACTATATTCTGTAGAGAAGTCTTAGTATATGTACAAGAATGTTAAGTCTCAAAGCTTGTAAGAGTAAAAATAATTGGGGAAAAGCCATCAGTTCAAGAATGGTATGCTTGATATGAGGTGAACTTAAACCCATACCAATACTTCACGTCTGTGTTTCCTAGATCCTCTCCCACATAGGCTTCCTTTTGTGGATTTTGTCAATAACAGGAATTTGCATGAGATACAGAAGGTTAACATGAATTGGAGTCCAATATTCTTGGCAAATCATGGTGCTCAGCTTCGCAGTTTTACTGACCTCTACATGAGCTCCCACTGTGTGGAGACAGGAGCCCCACAGATCTCTCTAAAGCTTCCGGTTCTAAGTTCTGGCAAGCTTCAGGCTCAAGTCTTCACTGCCTATGGGTGGCAATTTTCCTAAGGTCCCATCCCTCATCTCTTCCAACATCATGCTAGTTCTAAATTATAGATTATAATATTATATAGAGAGTAGATCTTATTTTCCTCCCAGAACCATGATGGTACAAATCATTAAGTAAACTGTGACATATTGATAGTGGAATATTTACAGCAGTGAACATAAATTGCCCATAACTACATGAAATTCTATTATTAAGTCCTAGAAATAAAATGTTAGTGAAAAATTCAAGCTCTAAACATATGACACTATTTTTATAAAACCCAATAAGCAAAATTAATAATGTTTTTATTTATGAATAAATGCTTAAGTAGTTAATCTATTCCTCAAATAACAGGTGTAATAATACACACAAAAATTCAAGGTCTTGGTAACCTCTGGGAATGGATAGGAGAGAAAGACGAAAGGGAAACATACAAGTGCTATCAAAGTAACAGGTAATATTTGAGACTTTAACTTAGGAGTTCATGAGTACCCATTTTATTTTGTTTTATGCTCTACTTGAAAATTATAGTCTTCGAATGTATTAATATTATATAACTTACAAAAATCAGATCAATTCCAGTTAAATAAATTTTTTTTAAGATTTTATTTATTTATTTGACAGACAGATCACAAGTAGACAGAGAGGAAGGCTGAGAGAGAGAGAGAAGCAGGCTCCCCACTGAGCAGAGAGCCTGATTCAGGGCTTGATCCCAGAACCCTGGGACCATGACCTGGGCGGAAGGCAGAGGCTTTAACCCACTGAGCCATCCAGGTGCCCCCAGTTAAATAAATTTTGACTGAACTCTTCAATACTCTGTTACAGAACCTTCTTGCCCCTTTACTGGTAGTAGTAAAACATCAAATGGAAAAATACAAAGCACTCAAAGTGATGTCTCCATTGGGAATGCTTATGACTGAAAGGAAGAGATAACATTTCATGCCTTCTTGGCAGAGGACAGGTTATTGACAAAATACATACATGGGCCATACTCTTGAGAAGTTTCTGTTCTTGCCTTGATTATTATGACACATTTCCCAACACTTCTATTTCAGTACAGTAGCTTCATTTCTAACCAATGACCAATTCTGAAACTGAAAGGGAGACATCCCTTTTAATTCTTTCACAAAGTCTACCTTTCAAAGTAGAACACATACATCCAACAGAATGGTGTTGTATAATCAGAGATTTAGCTTAAAGTGATAGAAAGTATATTTTATGAGTAACATTAATTATATGGCATTTTAAGCATGAAGTCCTTCTAATGTTTTTCTAAAATTTCTAAATATACAATCACCATTTGCTTTTGCAAATAAGTATTTATTTATCATACTTTAAGTTTGCTTATATTATTTTATCACTTCCCTAATATCTGCATTTGGAACAAAGTACGAGGAATGGCTCAGAAAACTTTTTTTTCCCCCGATTATTATTTGGATAAGTAAAATGCCTCAACATCAGTTAATAAGTAGAGCATAATGCTTAAGAGCATGGCTCTGAAGACAGATTATATGGGCTTGGAAATTCACTAGCTATGTAAATTTGGCTAAATTACTTAACTGTTCCTTAGTTTCTTATCTGTAAATGGGGAGAATAAAGATAGTAATACATGACAATAGTGCTCAAAAATGTGGGCTGTTCAAAGAAAGCAAAAACAACAATTTGAAAGATATTATTTATAATAGCAAAGATATGGAAGCAAGCCAAATGTGACTGGGTTGCAAGAAAACAAATTAACAGACTCTTAAATACAGAGAGCAGACTGGTGGCTGCCAGAAAGGAGGTGAGGAAGGACAGGGGAAATGAATGGGCTTAAGAAGTACAAACTCCCAGTTGTAAAAAAAAAAAAAAAAAAAAAGACATAAAGATGAAAAGTACCACTTAAGGAATATCGTCAATAATATTGTCATAACTTTCTCAAGTGACAGATGGTGACTACCTTCATCACAATGAACACTGAGTAATGTACAGAATTGTTGAATCATTGTGTTGTAAAACTGTAACTAATATAACACTGTATGTTTTTTTTTTTTTTAAGATTTTATTTATTTATTTGACAGAGAGAAAGATCACAAGTAGGCAGAGAGGCAGGCAGAGAGAGAGGGGAGGAAGCAGGCTCCCTGCGGAGCAGAGAGCCCGACGCGGGGCTCGATCCCAGGACTCCGAGATCATGACCTGAGCCGAAGGCAGAGGCTTTAACCCACTGAGCCACCCAGGCGCCCCTATAACACTGTATGTTAATTATACTTCAGTTTTATAAAGTGTGTTGCTATTATTAAATGATTATTATTTTTTTCAGCAAATTGTAATAGTATCTGACACCTATACTGAAATAGTGAGTAACCCTTATTCTTTTATTTCTATATTAATACTTTTATTTTTATATTTATTATATATACTGTGATTTTTATGATTATTGGCTGCGATTACTTGTTACAATTAACATTTTTCAAAGGCTCACTGTGTGCTGGGCACCAAGTCCTCTACATGGATGATGTCACAGTAATTGTGGTAGAGAGAAGAAATGTTTACAAACCCTTGCTCACATGGCCACCTCTACTGTAAAGGCAGGTACTTCCATCCAAAGAGTGGAGAATATTTCTGTTTGAGATTTTAAAACATAAGATGTAATAATGAAGCTGGTACATATTTTTTATATTGTGCTTAGTTTTTGGAAATGTATTTTAACATAAATTCTGAAAATAGCCAATACAAAAATTGTTCTACTAGGACATTTTTTCCCTCTCTACTTTAATCCAATATTCAGTCCACCTTCAAACAAAGTCAAGTGACATAATCATGACAGGTGAATTATCAGTTCATTGAAAACAGTTAGTTCTAACCTTTTCCTTAAACAAAATCTCTTTTAAACACAGAAAATAACTCAAATACTATACAACAGTGTCTTTAAAATAATTTAGTAACTTGGGAACCTCTTAGATTCTTAAGGCTTAACAGAGTGAACACAGCTGTGTTTTCAGTATATTAAATATCTTCAAATAGTTTGTAGGTATTTTATCCACATGTGTTTTATCAACGGGATAACTGTGTTTTAAGAAAATTATATTTGTGTATGTCAAATTCATTTATGCTAAGTCACTGAACAGTTGTTTTGCAATAACTTTTAAACTCAACCTTTTGAGCAATTTTAATCAGATCTTTAATTTTTTTCTAAAAGGAAATGTTAAAATCATGTCAAGTAATAATCAACCAACAGAAAACATTTCAATGGATTTGGATTTGTAAACTTACAAAATATAATTTGTGGCAAAGCAAGTGCTTTTCATAAAACTGGGGACATTTTAAGAAAAATATTTTAGGGACTTTTTAAAAAAAGATTTTATTTATTTATTTATTTGAGAGAGACAGAGATGGTGGGAAAGAGAGAGCACAAGCGGAGAGTAGAGGGAGAAGCAGGCTCCCTGCTCACCAGGGAGCCCGACATGGGGCTCTATCCCAGGACCCCGGATCATGACCTGAGCCAAAGGCAGACTCTTAACTGACTGAGCCATCCAGGTTTCCCAGGGACATTTTTAACAGAGTAAACCCAAGAACAGTTTAAAATTAGGTGAAAATAAACTTCAATAATATTGGGCATATTTATTTCAAAGTTTATCAATTCATCCTCTAAGTATAGAATACCCCAGAAGCTACAGTCTTCCTTTATATCTTTTCCTCTCGACTAATGTGTTTCTTCATGATTAATAATACTTCATCACTACTTGCATGAAATAAATCTTGTTTTAAAAAAAAACAAACATGTTATTTTTCTAATGAAATGTTTGTAAACTAATTCCAGCAGCTTTGTTTCTTAAATAGAATGGGCAATTCATCTAGCCTTAGTTCTCTTTTTGTGGGCACTAAGATTACATCTGCTTTGTGACGATGAAAGGGCAGGGCCGATCACTAGGGCCACTTGTGAGGAATCTCTGAACGACTAGTCCCTGCTGCTGGCCTCACATATTCTTCTACTTTCATATGCCACAACTGGGTCTGAACTCCCTCGTTTCTTGATCCTCAAATTACTCTTGCCCTCACATCTCTTTATGTTTACATTTGAGTACTATTTTCATCTCCATCCTATTCCTGACTTGAGTATGAATCCCCTTCTTAATCAGTAGGAATTCATAGAGCTGCTGGCTGTTCTGCGCTTGGGAATTCAGTATTAAGTCATTCTTTAGTATTCTACTCTTGTGTTTGTCGCCATTAAAATAAAGTTAAACAAATTTGGGCAGATTGCACAGAGAGAGACCACAGTTGTAGATCAAAAAATATTCTTCCTGTATAAGCAGACAGGAAAAGACAACACTTCAGGTACTCATCTCAGCAATCATCAAAGGACAGTGGTGAGCAAGGGAACAGAGCTTTATTCAACCATAAAAAATATCAAGCTATGTCTGTAGAATTAAATAACACCATTTGGAATTTACAGAGAACTCTATCAAAGAAGACCACTTTCAATTTAACAAAACAGACAATGATGAGTATTCAAGAAAACGGTGGGGAGAGAGTGTTTTAGAATTAACCATTAACTGTAATATCAATATGTTGTCATAAACTAAATGCCATTCAAAAACATATTTATGTAAAATCAAGGATGAAATCAACTCATTTACTTACTAAACACATTGTTAGCACGTAGAACTTGTGAAATGTATGGGGGATACAAAGCGAACCCCAGATATAAGTACTTCCTTCAGGAAACTTATATGGGGAAAAGGGAATGTACATAAACTGTTATACTTTTTATTTTTTTAATATATATATACATATATATATATATTTAAAGATTTTATTTATTTATTTGTCAGAGAGAGAGACTGCACAAGCAGGCAGAGTGGCAGGCAGAGGCAGAGAGAGAAGCAGGCTCCTCGCTGAGCAAGGAGCCCGATTCGGGACTCAATCCCAGGATCCTAGGGTCATGACTGGAGCCGAAGTCAGCAGCTTAAACCACTGAGCCACTCAGGCCTCCCAACTGTTAAACTTTTTAAAAGAAACTGGCAAATGCCATAACAGAAGTATATTAAGTGTTACAAGAATTCAAAGGAAAATTGTTTCCATATTGGGAAATTCAGGAAGTTTGATGTTTTTGCTGAATCTTGAACAGGGAGGCAGAAGCTGGGCATGGAAAGAAGACAGGGACGTAAAAAAGCTCAACAGGGGAGACTGGGAAAGATGTAGTGGAGTGGGGAAAAACTAAAGATGGAGGAGCCCATTGGAAGTTGGTGTAACCTTGATAAATGATAATGGAACATAAAGTAAAATGGTGGTCACCAAAAATAGAAGAGGAGAGGAAGTGAAAGAGAGACTGGGTGGTATCCACATTAAGACCTGGCAAATTATTCAGCTGGGGGAACATGAAGAAAGGAACGTGAATTAGTTATCAAAATATAGTCTACATCCAGAGGGTTGAAAATATATTGTATCATTAATAAAACTGTGGAAGACAGAAGCAAAAGTTATAGAGGGAAATTTGTGGTATATTCTATTTCAGATGCCCTCCAAAGGGAGAAATCTAGTAGCCACGCATATATAGACACTGAGAGACAAATATGAAAATAGTGGTCTAGCAATTTTCTACATAGAAGTGCTACTTAGAGTCAAGAAATTACTAAGGGAGAGGGTTAAGGGAAAAAAAAAAAAAAAAAAAAAGCCCAGGAGAGAAGTCTGAGGAGCACTTATATTTAGAAGAGAAAATAAGGAAGAGGGACAAAGGACTAATTTCTGGAAAAACAAAAGAAAGCTAGATTTTTTAAAAATATATCGCTTAATCCCCAAATACATATGAAGTGACAATTATACACCAAGAATTGTGCTAGGAGAAGTTTAGGATTCCATGGAAATGTGAAACTGGAGTCATTAGAAAACTCTTCCTGGGCCCTAGCATTGAAACAGAGATGGGATGTATGGGGAGCTGGGGCAGGGGTGGAAGGTGACAGAGTTCTGATGGAGACTTTGCAGGCAGAAAGAATGACATATGAGACAACCCCAAGAGCATGACAAGTTTGATAAATAGCAAGAAATTCCCTTCGGAGGTTTAAGAAATGTGGCTGGAAGGGAGACAGACGCAGAAAAAATATTTAGGTACTTATGATGCTGTTGAGAATTTTGGTCTGAGGTAAAAGCATGGAAAGCATTTTGAAGCGTCTAAACTTGCAATGGGTGGAGGATGGGGGAAGTGAACCATGGCATGACCCGCTTTTACTCTCAAGGCATCTTGCTGACTGAGATGTGAGGAATGGATGGAGTAAGTCAAGAGATGGAGAAAGGAGGAAGCGATAATTTTAGCAGAGGTGACAGACGGAGGTAGACCAGACTTTGAGAAACAAAAACCATTTGTTGGATTGGGCAATTAGGAAGAATTTTGATTCTGTGTTAAAATACCAATCATTACCAGTAGATTTTATCTCAGAATTTATACATTTCAAAATACAATAGTATATGTCAACACATAGATGAACTAGAACAGTTTAAATAAAAAGGCTTACCACAAATGTAAGGAGCAATTACTCTTGCTTGCCACAAGATCCCAAAATCCCACTGGGGATTGCTTTCTTTAGAGGGAAGTATATGAATTTGAAGGAAGCATACATAGTTAGAGAAGATTTATAACAAGTAGAAAAATGTGAGTCCCTTAAAATGTGGTGATTTGGTATACCTTGTGCTTAATCAATATTTGTCTCTAAAGTTTCCAAATAACATGGTCTAGGTTAAAAATCACCCAACATTTTACCATTTTACAGGATAGTCCGTGTTTTATAGACACAGGAAAGAAACTTGAGAATATGCTGATAAAAATGATTAGATGTGAATTTTAGTAACATAAATAATTTAACAATTTTAAATTTTAATAATTTTAGTAATGTAAATAATTTAATAATTTTATTAAATGCATATACAATTCATGTCCCATTTGTTCTGCTATAAATAATTCTTCACTATGTTTCAGCATTTATGTGTGTAAATCATACTCTCCTTTCACAGACAACTAAAGAGCCTTTGGTCATGTTTTTTTTTTTTTTTTTAAAGATTTTATTTATTTATTTGACAGAGAGAGATCACAAGTAGACAGAGAAGCAGGCAGAGAGAGAGAGGGAAGCAGACTCCCTGCTGAGCAGGGAGCCCGATGCGAGACTCGATCCCAAGACCCTGAGATCATGACCTGAGCCGAAGGCAGCGGCTTAACCCACTGAGCCACCCAGGCGCCCCCCTTTGGTCATGTTTTAAATGTTTTCCATCCTGTGTGGACCATCCTTAAATGTTTACTGATCGATGTCTTTGTCATATTTATACAACTCTAGGGCCACCTTCTCCAAATTCAAGTTATTTTGATTTGGAAAGATACATTTAAATCACAATTAAGTGAAAAGTATCATTACCAAACAGCCCTAATTTGAATTATATCCACAGTTCAAACCCAAACACTAACTTGTTCAGCATGTATGACTGTCTGAATAAAAGTTTCTAGAGTACTACAGGATGAGATCATACAGTCATTTGTAAAGGTAGAGGATTGTTTACTCAGTACAGTGACATGTAGGAAGATAACTTCTTTTTTTTTTTTTTAATCTGCCGCTGGGCTCTTTTACTTAAAAGATAGTTCTTTGGCTTTTTTGAATAATCACGAAACTAAGACTTTAAGTCAGCTATATTCTTATACTTTAGGATTTTAAAAATCTTTAAATAAACTACAATGGTGCTATCACACAGAATCCTGAATTTCTAAAGCAAATCTTTTATTTAAATGTCATGTAAATCTCTTGTAAGCTGTGTTTATATGTCTAAATTATAGATGTTTGTTCTTTATAGGACTTGTTCCTCTCTATACCATGTCATGAAATCAGTATATGAGCTTATGCTTGATAAGGACATAATCATTCGAGAAGTGCTTATAGAGTATTTGCTATGTGCCAGCCACTGTTCTAGACACTGGGGATAGCGAAGCACATGAAACAAAGTTCTTTGACCCCGTGAGTCTACATTCTCAACACACATTTAGGGGCACCTGGCTGCCTCACTTGGTAGAACATGTGCATCTTGACCTCTGGGTTGTAAATTCAAGCCCCATGTTGGGTGTGGAGATTACTTAAAAATAAAATCTTTAAGACAAACAAACAAACAAACAAACAGGCATACATTTATTTCCAGCTTAAAACAGCTAATTGCTTTTCTGCTTCCTAGATGTTATCTAGTTTTCTCAAGGCTCCAGCTGCTTAAAAATCAACTATTGGGGCCACCTGGGTAGAGTCGTTAAGTGTCTGCCTTCAGCTCACATCATGATCCCAAGGTCCTGGAATTGAGCCCCCCATCGGGCTCCCTGCCTGCTTCTCCCTCTCCTACCCAACCTGCTTGTGTTCCCTCTCTCATTGTGTCTCTCTCTGTCAAATAAATAAATAAAATCTTTTTAAAAAAAATCAACTGTTGTATTGTTTAGTATTTTCCTGTATATAATATGGAAAGTCCTAATCATTCTAGAAGTATATGTCTTAATTCCCTAAGGGTAGATATTAATTCAGTAGTAGACTAAGAAGAAAGTTAATTTGATTAGCTCACTTAAAATAGCATTAATTTGATGAACATACGTTAAAAGATTGGGTCCTTTAAGCAGACTTCTCAGTTACTTTGTAACTGACTATAGATAGTATTCCTGCCTGCTTTTCTGAAATCCTCAACTGTGAAACAGACATGGATCTGTAGAAAAGAAAACAGTAAATTCAAGTTTCAAGTCCTTCTTCATACCCACTTAGTTGTATTAGAAAATGTAAAAGGTACTATATATTTGAAAGGAAACTTCTGATACCAGAAGCAGAACACAATATATTAAACTCAATGATTCTTCTGCTTGGACTTGATTCTTTTTTTTTTTTTTTGAAGGCAGAGGCTTAACCCACTGAGCCACCCAGGCGCCCCCTTTTTTTTTTTTTTTTTTAATGTTTAAATTTACCTCTTTGAGAGAGAGAAAGCAAGAGAGATCATACAGGGAGAGGGAGAAGCAGATTCACCACTGACTGAGAGGAGAGCCCGATGCGGGTCTCAATCCCAGGACCCTGAGATTATGACCTGAGAGGAAGACGGCTGCTTAACGACTGAGCCACCCAGGTGCCTCTCCATACTTATTTTAAATTATTATTTTGATTACATATTTTCCTCCTGTAATTATTTAAAATGAGCTTGTGTGTGTGTGTAAGAGAGAAAAAAATGGCAGGGAGAGAGACACTGAAAGAAAGTGAGAGTCAGACATTTTTATGCTATACTATACAAATATTTATAAATATTTACATTTTATGATTATGTTAATGGCTTATGGTTCATGTACCATATGAATATATATTTAGTTCTCAACTTTTTTAGCACAGGATTGGGTTTTCAGTTTCATATAGGTGGATTTTCCTCCACCCTAACTCCTGTAAGGATTAAAATCTTCCCTGCCTGAATGGCATGATTTTTCTGATCTCACCTTCCTAGCTGGTAACTCTTCTTGTTCCAGGCTTTATGCAATGAACACAATTCCAGATCAGCCTATGGGCATATTAAGAAAGACTTGATTAAGGTAATCTATTGCCCTTCTGTAGGTAATAGAGCCCCTGCATTCAGTTTCCAGACCCAGAAGACTATACACATGCTCTGATTTACACATAACACCATCCCAGTGGCCTGGCAATAACTAATTTCTCTCTTTTCAGAGCAATGAGGGATTTTTCTTTATCTTTGATCAGTTTTGTATGTGGACTTTTTTGTTGTTATTGTTATACTTTTATTCTCATTTCTGTGTGTATGTAGTCCATGTATGCATGGTTCCTGTCCAACATCTCAATATGTTTTATTAATGAAATTAATTTAGAACATCTATGTTCCTCTAAACCCCCTATATTTGTTAGTCCTAATGTACTGCAAACTAACTTTTCAGTTAAACGAGTGTTCTTTATCTGCTAAAAAATAGACTGAATTAAATTACACTGATATATATTGTGTTCTTAGTATACACACAGCACTGACAAACATGCTATAACAAGATTCCAAAAGCCAGAACTAGTCTAATCTCAACAGATCTAGGATTCTATACAGTAATAAGATGAAGGTATAATTAATACCACACACATTATGATAAGGAATAACAAGAGTTGCGTGAAGATGAAATGTTACCAGATGGTGAGGTTGTGAGTTAAGGAGATGTTCATGAAATGTTCTAGGAAGTCAAGGCACATGAAACGAATCACTAATTTGTGTTAAAGGATCAATAGGTTGTGTTGGTTGTGGTGAAGTGTGGGGAAGTGTTTTATGCCAGGTGTTCACTTAGAAGTCCTTTCGGTAGAGAATTAGTTTGGGGTCATACAATTAAGAGATTCAAATGCTTTAGATTAAAGGATCTTAATGTAATTCTGTAAATAACAGAAACTTAACGGTGTATATCCAGACAGCAAGTCTATTATGTTCAGTAGCATCTCCAGGGCCTGACAAGGTGATTAAAATAGAGCAGGTGTTTAATAGTACTTGCTGAGTGAACAAATAAATAAATAAGCAAGTGAAAATTTACTTCAAGGTCTTGTGAGACATCTTATTTTTTTTTATTTTTTTTAAGATTCTATCTATTTATTTGACAGAGAGATCACAAGTAGGCAGAGAGGCAGGCAGAAAGAGAGGGAAGCAGGCTCCCTGTTGAGCAGAGAGCCCGATGCAGGACTCGATCCCAGGACCCTGAGATCACGACCTGAGCCGAAGGCAGCGGCTTAACCCACTGAGCCACCCAGGCGCCCTGTGAGACATCTTATATCAGTTATAGAATTTATTACCAAAGAATGTACTTTTGGTTTTGAAAAAAAAAAAAAAGTGTTATATTTGACAAAACTTAATTTTCTGAAGGGCAAGTATGTCCTTTTATTCTTATTAGTGCACATCACGTAGCAAAAAGTCTAGCTCCAGGTCAAAATCTTATGTATGATCTTTGAGGCCTGATCATGGGCAAGTACAAGTCTTCTCCTGGCAGGTTTCATGTGGAGAGGCTGCCATTCCCACACCAGAGCTGGTGTACAGCTACTGAATTGCAGTTTATTGGAAGAAGTTGCAGTCGAGGACTAAGGCCCACCAGGCCAGTCATGCTCCTCCACACACACCTGCATTTCTAGTCCCAGGCATCTCGACAAAGAACTACTTTTCTGGGGTCTTGAATGAGTATTTTCCCAGTTCTGATTTAGTAGTTTCCACTTCTGGCCTTTCTCCATCTTCCTCACTCCCTAACCAGGCCTCCACATCCACAAAAAGTCAGGAGTCTTTGTTGGGACTCCTTCGCGTGAATACAACAACATCATCTGTGTTGCATCCACTTAATCTTCCCACAGTGTCATTCTGTGGAGAAAAGTGGCTGAGACCATTTTTGGCCCCTTGATTGCACTGTCATAATAAGTGAATAAAAATATAAATGTTACCTTCTGACTTACTGTCCTAATTAACGACCTTGACACATGGCAGCTCAACACAGAGTAGGTGCTCTATTAATTAACTGACAGAAGGAATGCATTGACAAAGGAATAAGTGACAGTCTAGTAAGAGAAAGGTCATAAAGCGATATGAGCTTGGCACACAAATCGAATACATAACAAATGTACATCAACAGGCACAGTGTCTCCCTCATTAAAAAAATTAAGAAATACGACATTTATCTTTCTAAATGTCTGATACATGAGGAAAAATACGACTTACACACATTTGAAGATACCTATATAACATAATTACAATGCCATTTTTGGTTGTCTTCAGCAAAGTGACTTCATAAATGCTGCTAAGAATTTTTGCAAAATCACCTAAAGTAGTCTTCAGCAGTTTTGTAATTCATTATGACCACATAACACCTTGGCATATTTTATGAACATAATACAGCTGTAATGGGAATTCCAAGTGATATATTTAGAATCCTATGACCAATATCATAAAGTAACATATAAGTAATGAACAATAGTATAAAATAAACTTATTTGGGGAGTAAAATATAAATAAATATTTATATTTATAAAAGCTTATATTTTATGGAGGTTCTTAACATATTTATCAGAGGCACACAGATTTATCAGAGAATTAAAATATACTTATGTTATTGTGTAAAGCAGTTTTGATTATTTAAATTATCAAGCTTTAAAACCATCAAATATGACTTCATCTCTGGTACCTACAGAAGTTTTAACACTTTTCCCAAAAATAAAGATGAAATCACTGATGATCTGACTTTTAAAAGCAAATAATTTTAATTTATAATTTACTCTTTATCAGAAGAAGGGAAATAGGACAACTTCTTTGTGATTATTTATACCATAGAAGTCACGACAGGCATTGAAAGAAAAATTTACTAAATTCATGAAAGTGTGCATGAAATGTAATAATTATTCTATACCTAAGATCTAATATTCTGAAGAAAATTACACCACAGAAAGTACACTTAATGTACTCTAGTTTCTACTTCCGTGGTGTTAAAAGGTTTTAAAGTGCTTTGAAGCAAAATGGCAAATGACATGCTTTAGAGAAAATCAATATTTTTTGCATTTGCTACTAAAAGGGAACATTTTTGTATGTCATCGTTGGGAGACTTGCTCATAGAGAAGAAGTCAGCTATATTTTTAACTGATGTCTTCTCAAAATCTTTACCATTAATATCTTACTTCTTCATAGGCAAACTTCATTCCCCACTAACTTGCAAAAGGATGATAATCATTGTGGCAAAGTCTACCCTTAAATTCTGTGCAGCATATTTAAAAACAATTGCTTTACACCATGAACTAAGCAGAAACAATTATTCACCATGATCCATAACTGAGTGTCCACTGTGAATAAAGTAGGTCTTGGATTTCTCTGTATGAGGATATTCATTTCACCATGTTTTTTTAGTATGCTATGGCTTTTTTAATATCACATTTTAAATAAAAAATGATTTTTCTATGAATTTGATATCCTGTGCTATTAACCATTCTTGTAAGATATGATCATTAAAAAAGGATGCTTTATTTTAACTAACAATCACCAGAATACAAGTTAGAAATCCTGTGGGCAGCTACTACATATCTAGTCTTATCATACAGCCTGGACTCATGTATTAACATTTATCAAGAATTCAAAAATTTTAAATTGTCTCTTATATTTGTCACTGCAGAAAGTTCTAAGAAAAATCTAATGTTGCATGCATAAATTTAGAAAAATAGCTACAATAGTTGAGGATCTTTTCAATTTGGTAAGTATTAATTGTATTCCTAATGCTTATACTAAGATGGATGGAAGCAAGACAGACATCTTCTGAAGTCTGCACATAATTAAAACCTGAGTCTCAGGAAGGTGTATTCATTGATATGTTTAAAACTCCTTTAATTTTACAAAGGGAACTTTTACAAATAAAATCATACAATAAAATGCTGTACGAAACACTACAAAGTAGCTTAAAAATTGGTGCCTATAGATGTGCCAACCACAGAGACACCAAAAGTTTTCTGATCTAGCATATTCGACAATGAGCTTTCTTGTGGCCAAAGCTAATTGAAAGATGATGTTAAAATTTGTAATATTCCTAATACGAAAAAAGCATATATTTACAAATAAATAGATTTACAAGTACTATAAAATACATAAAAACATGTGAAATTAACTTTTTATGGCACTACACAGAGAGATTCTCAACTCCATGCAGCAATACCTTCAGAGGCATGTTTTATAATGCGGTTGACTGTAGCATTCCTCAAGGAAAGCCAAAAACATGTTAATCAATACTTAATGAATATTCGTGATGTGCCAATAACCATGCTAAATGTCTTATATCCATTATCTTATTTCATTCTTAAGCCAAACCTATGATATACCCTTTGATGGAATCAAAGTTTTGATGCAATAACATCAAAGAACATATCAAGGGCAGTTATTATATTAGGCACAAGGATTGAAGAAAATGGTCTCTATAGCCATGAGGATTAATGAAGAGAAACCTACAGATTTTTACAGATATTTTAATGAGTCAAATAGGTAGCATCAGAGATACTGTTTTCCTCAAACAAGTATGTGATGAAACTCGAGCAGTGACCTCATGTTTGTAGTTATATTTTATGATAACAAACTGGACTGAAATGTTGTATATTAACTATTGTTCTGGATAGTCTCCATTTGTCCATTCAGATATCCTAGAAATTTTTCTTTGTCCTGGTCTGTGCCCTGAGCTTCTCCGTGTAAGTCTGGAACCTGATGTCTCTGTGCTCTTTCCCTTCGGCTTCTGATTGGATTTGGCCAATGAGAGACAACTGAAGTAACTGGAGAACAGGACAGAGAAACCAGAGTGCATATTTTCTGGGCTCCCTCCTAGCTGCACATTCGTTTGGCGCTATGTTCCTCTATCATAGGACACAGCTCTTGTCTGGCAACCATCTTCCACAACTGAAAGTCTCTCTCTCTCTTCCCTTGGCCTTTTGGGCTCAGGAGTAGTAAGGCTCCTCATTATTACTGTTCCTGGACATCTCATTGTTCCTTGTTAGTTTCCCTTAACACTGACCATACTGTGTAAATGTCCTCTTCAATTAACATCTGTTAATCATTACCTTTGATTGTGCTCTTTTTTCCCTTTTGAGACACTGACCAAATACAGTCATGAAGACCAAATGTTAAGGTGATGTATTTTTTAAATTTATGCCTAATAGCTAATTTTTACCTAATAGCTAGCTATGTCACATTTACCCAGAGGTGTACTGAGGAATGTATAATTATGAAAAAGGGATGTAAAAATAGAGTTCCTTGGTGTTATAGAAGAACTTAGTTGGAAAATCTTCTAGAGAAAAGTTAGGCTTCATCTTTGAAGAATAAAGAGGATTAAAATATTTTCTTAATATAAAATGGGCAAGAGATTTTTCTTGTGTGTTGAAATTGTACCTAAATAGTGAATTTGAAAAGGTTGAAAAATATGCTATAAAAGAGAGACATTTGGGGGAACAATAATTTACCAAAGTGTCTTAAATGGAACTGTGTAAAACTAAAACTGAATAACACAGAATGAAATAAAGTGCTCTGTTAAAGCAGATGAAGGAAGGGAGGGACCTTCCCAAATCAGTTAAACATATATAATGGTAAAGCTTTTCAACAAGTTATTCAATTTTGAGTTATCTTTATATAAATATCTTTATTTATCTTTAAGTATCTTCATTACTAATAATGTAAAACTATACAATTAAATTGTTCCTTTGTTTCTTCATTTCTCTCTTCTTATTTGTAGCTAGTATCAGGGTTTTTTATTGCCAAATTCAGTGTTTATAACTTTTCACACACTTTTGAGGGGAAAAATTTTAAAACTTATATGCATTTAAAGTTACTTTTCCTCTCTTTTATCTATATAGAATCAGATTTAAATATCTAATATAGGCAAAATATTAAGGGTAAATAGAAATTTTATTGCTATTATTGGCAATAATTCAAAAAATTAAATCCCAAAACTGTAATAAATCAAGAACAACTGAGGATATTCATCTGGTGATTTAAAATGAAAAAAAAAAAATTGTTTTCCAGCCATTGGGAACTGATAATTTACCATTCAAACAGCTACTTTAGGAGGTAACTGAGTCAAAGTTGGACTCATCCCTTAAGAGGGAGCTAAGGGAATTCCAGAACCGGAGCTAGATTATGGCCCAATCAACAAATCACTAAAGATTATTAAAAGCAGTCTTCTGACAAGGAAAAGGGCCAAAAACAACCCTTAGTTTATTGAAGAAGCTAAGACACAATACTACTGTGTATTATAGAAACATTATTGGGGAGATTTTGCATATTTATTAATATAAGGCATGTTTTGTCTTGGTCTGGGTTGAGAAAAAGGGAATTTAAAGAATAAACATTAAGAATGTCCAGCGAATATATTCTGTGTTGGACTTTTCCATTTAGGGGAACTATTTCATATTTTCTCATTACCACATCTACCTTTGCACATTTAACTTGTATAGGGATAGACACATGACCTAGCTCATGTAAGTCATTTCTCTTCTTGGCAATTTTTAGAAAATCGGACAAGAGTGTATATCCTCTGGAATAAACTCTAAATAGGAAACTCAGAGCTCAGACCACCCTTTATTCCAGCCATGTGTATGAAGTAGGTGTATATAGGAGAGAATAGAGCTAAAACTTAAAGAAAAATAGAGAGGAGATAAACAGAGTTCTTATGCTGTATGAGTCTTGTCTACTAGTTGTGCTGAGCCCAGCTTGATCCCTTCATGTCTCAAAACTTGAATGTTCAATCCTTCCTTCAAGCATATGGGATACTCTTTAAATTCTCCTTTTAAATCTCTCTCTGATTAAGCTAGCACAGGTTGAATTTCTGTCACTTGTAATCAAAAGAGTCTTGAAAAATGTAGATTCAGTGGTAAACTATATAGAGAGGCTTCTATTTTATAGGCTAGTGATAGGCTACACAAAAGTACCTAACCACATCAGTTGTTTGTCAAATTTAATATTAGTTTATGGAAACAGTTAAGGAAATAAAAATGAGTATCATCAAGAAAGATGTGGAAATACTACATGTAACCATGGACCAAATTCCATTGTAAACAGAACATATTTCTAATTTTCATACATCAGAAAAGGTTATAAACCAAATATTTTGTCTTTCCTTTCTTGCACTCCTTCTATTAGTATAGATTTCTTTGTATTCATATAGTCCTATCAGGTGCAACTCTAAAGAGATAAAAGAAAATGGAAATTGAAAAGGCTTTTATCTACCTCTGGTATCTATCTGCATAATGTCCAGCTGAAGGCGATGATTTAAGGTCTGACCCTGCTCACCTTCATGGATTGGCTTTTAGCTTCTGAAGACCAAGAGACCACTACAAAAGCCAAAGAGATATTTGGGGATTCCACATTATCCAATGATGCTGGAGAGTTCTGGTGATAAGGGCCCAGTTAATGCAGATGTTTTTCCCATTTCTTGGTGAAATAAAGTAGAGCTCCCATGCAGGGGTCAGTAAAGAGAAAAGGCCATGATACTTTGTTATATGTACCAAGGAGTAAGAACTCTGTGGAGATCAGCATTTTCCCAGAAGAACAATGGGTAGCCAGGAGAATATAAAGATATGAACTCAGAATCCACTTCCGAAAATATAGAAGATGTTTATGTAGATATCTCCAAGGCATGATTAAATGACAAGAAGTAGGAGAAGCAATAATATTCTCCTAGAGGTTTCTCTGGAATCAACACAATTATTCTGAACTAATAACAAAGATTAAAGAAAAAATACATGAAATTATTCATGTTGCATCATTAAAGATGAAAAATGTGTTTTCTGTAAATAGTCTTAATGAAGTATTATGTGGATTTATAATAATGGTTTCTCACATTTCTCAAAATATGCTTTAGCTGAGAAAAGCTCTCCCATTAAATAGTTCATTAAACTTATTTCACTCATTACAGAAACATGATTTTCATGACAAATTAAATTACAACTATTTAAAAAAAATTACAACTATTTTCTTTTTCCTTCAGGAAAGATACATGATTTGGTATATTCCAAATTCTTACATCACATGTAAATTAATGTGTCTATAAAAATCATTAGAACAAAAAATTTAAAGTACATACAAGTGAAGCTCAAGCATCTGACAACGAAATAGCATCATAAAATTATCTGCATATTAAGTTTCTAGAAATTAACATATAGATGCTACTCTATACTTAAGAATTCCAAAGAAATACTCTTCAGTACCTACTCATTCTGATATGAAGTACCTATTATATTTGATATATTAGAATATGAAGGTGCTGAAGAAATAATCATATTATTTAATTGAGATACAAAGATTACGAAGCTTGCTAGGTAAAACAGTGTTAGCCAGATAAGATGAAGTTCCGAATTAAGGCAATGAAGAATGTAGGTGGAAAAGAAGGCAAAATTCAATGCATGAAAGAGGAAGACTCTGTAAAATAAATAAAATAAATAAAAACCACTGTAAAGACAGCTGAGGATCAGCAAAGTATGGGATTGGGGATAAAAATGGAAGAGAGATAGCATCAAAGGGAATTTAAAAAGAATGCAGAAGGGGGCTGGGTGGCTCAGTAGGTTAAGTGGCTATCTTTGGCTCAGCTCATAATCCTGGGGTCCTGAGATTGAGCCCCACATTGGGTTCCCTGCTCCACAGGTAGTCTGCTTCTTCCCCTCCGCATCCACCTCCCATCTCCCTCTTCTTGCTCATGGTCTCTCTCTCTCACTCTCCTGTGTGCGCTCTCTCAATTAAATAAATAAAATCTTTAAAAAAAAAGAATGGAGAAGATTACTGCTAAGGAAGCAAAGAAAGTTTCAAAAAAAAAAAAAAGAAGAATTAATGGAAAAACGTGCTACAGAAAATCCCTGCTCCTTTTTATTTAATACACAAAGTATTGAATATACAGGAGCAAAGAATTGAATGTGATCAGTGAAATAAACCCTTGTATTAAATACAAACAAAGCGTTGTGAAGGAACCAAGTCCGTAGAACTTAGTTCTTAGGAAACTAAGGGAGATGCTAAGGAATGTATTTTCAGCAGAATGATGAGAGATTAAAGCCTTATGACAATGTGTTGAGAAGCAAACAGAAAATGAGGGGTAGGGTTACAGCTAGGGTTAGGGTTAGGGTTAATTGCAGGGTTGCATGGTCATGGAAAGTTATTATACATTGAAAATGTGTTCACGGGGGTACTGAAAAGGAAGGGTGGCAAGGAAATTTTAAAAAGAATTAGCGTGAATAAAAGTGTCAGAAATAAGAAAAAGAGATTGTATGATAGAGTCTATTTTCCTTCAGAATTTGTGAAAAATATGATCTGTTAATAGCTGAGAGGGGAGGCTAGAGGGCTTCTGAAGACTGATGGTGATTTAGATTGCTACGAAAAATCTGAGTAAGTGCTAAGTAAAGATAAAAAAAGAATTGCCAATGCACATTAAAAACTTACTCTTTAACATTTGAAAGAGCTTGGAAATTATGTGTCTAATTGTGTCTATCAACTCTCAATTTTTGGTGATGCTTGATATATATATAACATATATATGAATAAATATACACATATAAAAATTTAAAAAGCATTAAAGTCAGCTTAAAATACAAAAAGGGTATTGACAGGAATTGTTTAGGAAAAACAAGAAACTAGGGAAATGACAGCACTATTGATTATTTCAAAGTGATTGATTAATCCTAGGATTCTGACTGCATAGGAAAGGATTCAGAAACATGAGCAATAGAGAAGAGTGGAAGGACTTGAAGGTTTGGTGTATGTTTAATGGACTCAAACAGTTATAGAGAATGTGCAAAAGAAAACTGAGAAATTTGGGTTTCTGATATAACACATGGAACAGAGAATTTTTGGAAGGTAGAGGGAGTAGTGGTAGCATTGAAATCTTGAATGTTCTGACAAATACAAACTGGGCAACTAAATAGCAAATCCAAAACCACTAGGAAAGACTCATAACAAAACTAGGTCACAAGGATTCTCTAAGAACCACAAAACATAAATGTTGGCGCCCTGCATCTGTGTCAGCACATTGTTCACATGAAGAGGAGAAAAAAGCAATGGAGTATGTTAACGAACCTGAAAATAGGAGAACCCCAAAACATTTAAATGGTATTCACTGGAAAACATGACAGGCCAATTTGAGATCAACAGTTGAAAATGAGAGTATTCAGCCATCAAAAAAAAAAAAAAAAGAAAAGAAAAAGAAAGAAAAGAAAAGAGAAAAAAGAAATCTTGCCATTTGCAATGACATGGATGGAACTAGACGGTCTTATTATGGTAAGCGAAATAAGTCAATCAGGAAAGACAATTCTCATATGATCTCACTCATATGTGGAATTTAGGAAACAAAACAGAGGATCATAGGGGAAGAGTGGAAAGAATAAAATAAGACCAAACCAGAGAGGGAGACAAAGCATAATAGACTCTTAATCACAGGAAACAAACAGGGTTGCTGGAGGGGACGGGGGTAGACAGTTAGGGTAACTGGATGATGGACATTATGGGGGGCCCGTGATGTAATGAGTATTGGGTATTATATAAGACTGATGAATCAGGGACTTCTACCTCTGAAACTAATAATAATTGTATGTTAATTAATTGAATTTAAACTTAAAAAATAATTAAAAAAAAAAGAAAATGAGAGTATCTTTCTAATCTAGTAGCTGGTGGGTACAGAACATTCACTATAAATTCTGAAGAGCAGTGCTCTCTCAAAATTGACCAAAAATTCTTTTCAGAGCAGCCTGTCACACCAAGGAAAAATTACCAAAAGTAGAATCAAAATTAGAACAGAAAAGTGACAATATAAACAAAGAGAGAAAAGTAAAAATAAGAGTGAGAGAAGGTTTGAAAGCCAAGAAATAACAAAAGTAATATACCAAATACTTTACCTAATTAAAAAAAAGAAATAGAGAACTATGTGAATTTAAAAACCCCATATGAGCCGTGCCTCCTTCTAAGTTTGGAAAGCATGAATTTTATGAACGAGCACCAGAAAAGGATCAAAGTCAAATTTTATGAAATTATTATAACTCAAAAACTGAATACAGACCATGTAAGATTCCTTCAAACATAAAAGCATGCCAGAAATATATGGCCACAAAACATATCAAAATTGTATTTTATTATTTCAAATAACCTTAAAGACGTTAACAAAATTATATTAGGGCTAAAGATAAATCAAAATTAGGGAATTCAAAAATAATTTTTTTAGAAATAAAAGAAAAAGAAAACCATTTAATAAATTTAGACTAATTTGGAAAGAAAAAAGGTAAATTAATATAATAGATAATGATAAGAAAAATAGAAGAAAAATGTTTAAAGTAGGTCAGAAATAAATGAAAAAAAATGAGATGATATAAAGTTTAATAGAAAGTGAGTACTGCTGGAACACTGAAAATAAAATAAAATAAAATAAAATAAAATGAAAAAAAAAAGAAAGTGAGTACTGAAGATATATAAAGAAGATCAAATGGAAAAACAGGGTTCCCTGAAAAAGAAAGCAAAAGCAACATAACAGAATAAATATTAAAAGTCATAATTCTAGAAAAATTTTCTGAAATTGAAAAGAAGCTACTACATATTGAAAGTACATACCATGTACAGGAAAATACTGACACCAATCAACATTAAAAAATATGTCTATTAAAATTACAAGACTTCAAATTAAAAGAAAAAGTTCTTTGACATCTATACAAAAGTGACTCATAAGGGAAAAAAATGAGATTACCACCAGGCTTTTCAACAGCCACACTTTATAACAGAAAAACAAAATGCAGTAACATCCTCAAGATACTCAAGAAAGCCTGAGCCAGGGATTTCTTCTCCACCAGGTTTTTCAAGCATAAAAAGGCCATAATCAAACTCATCTCAACACGTAAGAACTCAACATGTGAGCACCTGCCGAAGAATCCCACAGAGAAGTAGTTTGGGATAACCTAAGTAAGTAATGAGTCCTTGAAATCGGAATTGGTAGTGAGGATTAAACAATAATGTGCAGACCTGGAGCTTATAAGAGTTGAAGGTAAAAAAGTATACTGTAGAAACAGCTGTGTGCTCTGATAATGTACATGTGGTAAGGTTATTAAAGATAATGTGTGGAAAAGGGAAGAACATGTGATATTTATTTATTTATTTATTTACCTACTTACCGTTTGCAATGATCACACTGGTGGGTAGCATTAGAATTGATATTCTAAGACTACTGCTTATGTAAATGGCATAAAGCCAGTCAGTAAGTATGGGGATGTTATTTGTTTTCTATTGTTGCATAACCAATTAGTGCGAAAGTACTGGGGCTTAAAAGAGCACACATTATTTCAGCTTCTACAGATCAGAAGTCCAGGCATGAGTCCAGGGTTTTGTTTTATGAGTGTAGGGTTGCAGTTAAGAGGTCGGCCATAGCTGGATTCTGATTTTGAAGGCTTGACCAGGGAAAGATCCTCTTACACAGTAATGGCTGTCAGCGGCGTTCAGTTCTTCACAGCTATATAAAACCGGTGACTTCAGGTTTTGTGGCTGAGAGGCCACGCTCAGCATCTAGAGACTGCCTGCAGTTCCTAGAAGCCATCAGAAGTTCCTTGCCCTGTGCCTTCCTCAATATGGTCACTTATTTAATCAAACCAGTAAGAATCTTTACAGTAAGTCTTCCCACAAGACAATACTTTATGTTCCATAATATAATCACAGAAGTGATATCTCATCACCTTCGCCATATTCTGTTGATTAGAAACAAGTCTTGTGGTTAAGAAAAAAGGATTATCAGAGGATGAATAACAGAAGTGGGGTCACTGGGGGTCATGTTCAATCCCTTCTACCATAAGGGATACACCCGGAGAACCAGCATTTGTGGTATGGATATTATATAGATATACTATTTAAAAAGGTAAGTAAAAAAACCACGTAGTCCTTCACTGAGAGTATCAGTGAGAACTCGTATGATGCTTACACCTCAGTATTCTGTGCCCTTTCTTATGCCCAGTGCTTGCCTCCTGAAAAGTTCCAGAAACAATGACCAACATATGCATACTCCTAGCACAAAGACTGCAGTTTTGTGTACAGCCTTCCACTACGATAAATCAGAGTTTATTGGACGAAAAGCATACTGAGGGTAGAAGAATCAACAAGGTAACTGGAATTGTGGTCATAGCAGATAATGAAAAAATTACCAAAGACTACTATACTGAAGTGATGTCAAAAGAACTCAGAAATCAACTTAAAACTGAACAAAATTCCCACTGGCCCAAAATGGAATAATTTGAGCTCCAAAAGGGGTGAAAACTATAATGCACTGAAGCTCCTCAAATATAGTTTAATCCCAGTTCATAAAGACGTTTTAAAGAAAATGGATTTGCCAACTTTGAAAAATGATAGGGAGTCAATTTATTACCTTGAAAACAGGTATGTAAAGTAAAAGAATCAAGCACTTATTCTGCCAAATAGTAGATGAGTACAAGCATTTATCTAAAAAAAAAAAAAAAGAAAAGAAATAGCTCCTTAACTGTACCCAAGAAATTAATCCTTGAAAGAGTCTAGAATTTTTCATAGGCTCTTCTCACAGTTTTAAATCCCCAGGAGTGGTTGGCTCCAAAGATAGAAATTATTCATTTATATCAAGAAAGCAAAAGAAATTAACAATCACTGTCAATGACATGTAGTAGTCAACAGTTCTGTGCTCAGCACTCTAAGTTCCATATATTGGCAGACAAAGCCAGTTCCCTTCTGGGGCATAAATTGTATAATGGAGCAGTGCTGTATCTGCCAATAACCCCCAGAGGATACAGAAAGGGTTCTGTTTAACATTTACTGAGCACCAGTCATGCATGATGATCCAAAGAGACCTGAATATGTTTATGTGCCAGGGAGAACAGAGATACCATTTCTATTATCCAACAGTCTGATTTTAAAATAAATAGAAGTTACTAAGATGAAAATGCACACTACAAATGCTAGCCTACATTTAAGTGGAAAATTTCTCCAAGGAACTCAGAATTCTATGTTCCTGATGTCAATTTTATTTCAAACTAGGTAAATCAAAGGTGGAAACATCATTGATTGAGGTATATTTAGGTACATAATTTTAGCAAGTGTCACAAAGAATACTGACCAATATGCACCTTAAATACCACTCGGTAGGGTTAGAATGGCAGGTGCTTCTATGAGAAACAGAGTTACCACCGGCATAATGCTATTCCCACAACGTATGGGTGACACGGTAACTGGGAATGGCAGAATGTGTCACATTCTTTGCTGCAACCCAGCGGCGGCTCTGACATGGGGAACATAGCTGCAGTACTATCTGGGTGCCTGTTTGGATGACTAAAAGCACAGCACTCTTCTAAAAGGACAGCATTGCCATGCCCTGATATCACTGAACAGTACATTTAAGTTATACTCCAGGTTGAGGACCTGATGAGCACATTCATAAAACCTTAGAGCTAGAATTGGTCCTAAGGGTCACTGACATCATACACATAAGCTAATAATGTAATTTTATCAGTATACTCAACATTTTTTCTAGTTAGGTTGTATAACATACATAAAGAATGATAATTTTCTAATAATTTTAGCATGAAATATCAGTATTTAATTACCTTGGTGCTACTCATGAGGAAAATAAAAGTAATAGTCATCTGAAACTGTAATTCCATTGGCATTTAATAGAAAGTTAGGAAATTAATTCACTTAAGTACATTACTCATTCCACACTAATGAAAGTTGTTGACATTTTACATTTTCTTTCCAGGAAATTGTGTTTTTCTGTAATTACATTGATAGCCCATGTGCTTGCCATTCATGGTTTCAAGTGTGTTGTCAGAATTCCCAATTAATAATAATAATAGATATTAATTTTTCACCAGAAAAAGTACCATTTCCACATCATCACATGATCATCAGGAAGTCGAGCACAGAGTTAAAAATTACAGATGCTGGAGCCAGCTGACTTTGGCCCTGTTCTTGCTCTGCTTCTTGAGTCCTTGAAAAAAATTACTGAACATTCCTATACCACCATTTCTCTACCTATAAAGTGAGGTTGATAATAATGCTATGGTTTGTTCTAAGGATTACATATAGGACATCAAGACTAGTGCTTACCAAAGCTCACTATATGTTAATTATCAATTATAACTATTAACCAGGTTCTGGATTAAGTGAAACCTCAGTAGATCAAGGAGCCTCTAGGTGGATGCACAGGGTGGGGTCATTATAGGGAGCAAACTGCAAAGACAGTAGAGAATACCCTACTTGACAACTAGGCCTTGTCACATCCAATGATACATCTCCTAAAGTCCTGCTTCATGTGTTCTCCAGGGGTTTTACTTTTGTTCCCTCTGCCATTCTGTTCCCAATGGTCTTTTATAGGTCCCAGCCATCCAAGACCCCGTATTCATTCCCCACAGTCAGATTCTATGGATTTGGAGTTTGGCCCCTGACATCTCACTGCATAAGTCATCCACATGGCATTTACTGAGCTGCGATAATCACAAAGAGGCCAATAAAATCACATTCTTGAGAATGATTTAATGAACACAACCTGGAAATAGGTAATAACTTTATGGAAATAAACATTTCCAAATAGGTGATCAGTTTCAAATGTTTTCTCTCAGCTCCCATTGACATCAGAAAGTATTGGCACCCCCGAGTCAAACATTACACAGAGCAACTTTACTAGACTCTTAAAAAGTTTCCTCTAAAGCTGGAATGGTTAAGAACTAGTGTATGTTATTCTATTCCCCTCTCGCCTCTGCCTATGGGAAAAACAGATATTTCACACTAATCAAAATCACCTTCCTAATGAGGGTATACAAGAACTGTCTACTTTCTGCTCAATTTTGCTGTGACTCAAAAAATAAAGTTTATTAATTAAAAAAAATTACCCACCTGATCAAAGGTAATATAATATTTCATTATATTTCTGCCTCTCCTGTTACATGTTTTCCTAAAACCTTCTTTCTCTGGAATAGAGATGAATTTATAAATGACCTTTATATTAATCACTCTTCTCTGACTCTAATTTATAGGTAAAAGTGAAAAATGCATTGGAACAATGAAAAGGCAAGGTAATCATTTAATTTTTGTTGCAGAAAAAGGAATTATACTTTTATGATCAATTATCAGTTAATTTGTAAGGCATATGAATGTTAGAAAAGTATAAAATAGGAAATGTCTACTGTCTAGCCTCTAGCTTCCATTCAGGGGTTGATTTAGATAAAACCACTATGGAGTACCAGACAGGTTAATTCTGAAAGGGCTGATAGCAAGATTTGGAGAGTTTTATACTATTGGTTTATTTAATATTGAGAAATCAATGGAAGGGTAAGCCTTTTTACAGCATTTATCTTTTGCATAAGGAGATGTTTAAATATTTGTATTTCATATTCAGCTATGAACAACTGACGGATTAAGGTCCTCCATCTTTTATTCAGTAAATTAGGCACAAACCAGTCAAAAACACATAAGGCAACTTTCAACAATATATATTATAAAATAGAATAAGGAATAAGGAAGTGGAGAAACTGCTCTGACCTTAGGTAAAGTAAGATAAAGTCAAAAGAAAGGGTAGCATGCAAAACATAAGTCTCGGGTGGCTTCTGCCAGTCCAAGGGTAAAATTCAGAGTTTCTACATGAATGAACAAGCTTTAGGAAATTCTCTGTAGATGTCATTTCCCCCAACTAAGCTTTTTATAGGTATTAAAAACCAGTAAGTTTGAGGTTATATCTGACAAATGCCTAGAATTCAGATAGTCTAGGTTGCTGATCAAGGTAAGATCGACATTTTTTAAACAGAGTTAATGGCTGAGAATAAGATTGACATTCTCCTATTAAAGAAAAAAAAATACTCTAATAAGGACCCAAGTCTGCAGAGATGACCATATACTTCTGTATAAAAATAGACGGAGGAAGGAATTATTCAAGCATATTGCGAAGATTCTAAATCCATTTCAAAACAGAGTGACTGATAGTCTTAAATTCTAGGCCATAGAGCTCTGGTTTTCTAGAAGGTCCAACAGCTACCTCTATGGATGAAAAGGAGACATAAAAGGAACAATTGGTATTTCCAGGACTCTTTCTGCCAGGAGAGAATTGGACAAATTATACAGTTATCTATCAAGGCACCTATTAAATTTATATCAACAAAATAACAAAGGCATAATATGAATACAAGAAAACACATATGAATCTGCTATCTATAATGAATGTGGGTAATGGGAGGGATATAGGGTACTCATTCAGATCAGAAACTAGGGTTAACTCATTAAGATTCAAATTCAAAAGGAGACATGTTAAAACACACTTTTGTTTTGCCACTTTGAGAGTTATAATTTTATGTGTACCACTCCTTCCCCACACCAAAACAAAACAATACCAAATTGCTCATACAGACCATTGCCACTTGAAGAGTATTGTTTAAGATTCTAAAAATGCAGGTGCTTATATCAAGTTTATACATCTTAGTCCAACACTAATTTCTATTCATAAAAAACAAAAGTCTATGAAAATCTAGTGAATATCAAAAACAAGAGTATGTTTTTCTTAAAAGATTTTCTCTTTGGGGTTATCATGAGAATGACACTGGTCAATAACAGAACAAACATGCCTAGTGCCTGCCTGTTCCTCACAAAGGATATTTTCTTGAAAGGTCAGATTTACAAACAACTGAGAGAAAAAGTTCACACTCTTAAAATGGAATATAAATTATTATAACAAGACCCTAAATTGAAAGAAAGGCAGTTTAGAGAGTTTTTCTACTTAAAATAGGATACACTATAGTATGGACACTCTTTTTTCACTCAGTGATATGTTATTTCATCTATGCCCATGGTTGAATGACTGTCTATGTGCCAATGACGTCACATTCAGATCTTTAGAAGAGACATCTATTCTAAACTCCACATATGGACTTCCAGTTGTCAATGGCCATCTCCAAGTTTCATCTCCGAGTCTAAACTCAACATCCCGAAGTAAGAACTCACAATCAGGTGAACAGGATTCTTTGCCAACATTCCCTAATGTAGTAAAAGGTCTTACACTCCACACTCTATATAGTTGTGAAAGTTCAAACCTACAAGTCTTCACTGATACAGTGCTACGTTTTGCAGCACTATTCAAACCTGCTGCTTTTATCTCTTGAATATTTTTAGCCTTCTTTTACTTTTCTCCATCTCCATTGTCACCACCCTAACCCAAGAACCACCATCTCTTGGCTGGCACACTGGATTGTCCTCCTAATGAGTTTTATCACATTCATTCTTCACCTTTTTAAATCTGCAATACACATGGCTTTCAGTGTGACCACTTATTAAATGAAAAATATTACTCCCATAGTAAAAGTCTTCAAGAGTATAATTAGAATGAAGACGTAAATCCTTGATACAATCTATTAGGTATTCAGTCTCCATCTTCTATCTGTTTCCAACCTCTTCTTGCACCACACCCTTCATTGTTCTTTATTCTCCAGACACACCAACATTTATCCAGCTTCTATACATCTTCCGGCTTCAAGACTTCCCTGACAAATCTATCCATCTACCTCAACCTTCTTAGACTTTGCAAATTTATATTCTTTGCACATTTCGGATCTCAGTTCAAATCTTACTTCCTTGGGGAAGTTATATGTGACTTTCTAGATGAGACTGGGTCCCTGTGATAAAAGCCATCAAAACTACCATAACTAAACATTTCCATAACTATTTAGCTACAGTCATTATCACATGCAAGAATGTAAACTATCTGGGAGCAGGACTTTCGTTTATTTTGTTCAGCCAGCCTCAAGTTCAGAGCCTATTGGGTAAGAGTCACAAAGTAAGTATCTTTAGACTAAACAAAGAGATGAAAGCTATTGTGTCACAGTTGCAGATTTTTATAAAGACTAATAAATTCAGGTAGTTGATCAGGTAGTTCATTTTTTATTTATAATGTGGGGGAAATAAAACACATGCAAGGTATGAAAACTTAGGCTTCAACAATCAAAAAAAGGTTAAAATTTTACCAAAGATAACCTGTTCTAAAAGATACCATTCTACCTAGATGCAGCAGCCAATCTCAAGTTATACCAAAAAAGTCAACAAGCACATTTTTGATGCAATTGATTCAGGAGGGGAGAGTGGGTAAAACAGACTTTCCAGGCAACTGCAGGGTTGGGTTTTTATGGAGTGAAACAGGTACCTCCACAGGTTTTGAGCAGAGGAAAGTAACAGTCCACTTTAATAAAAAGATCACTTGGACGGCTTTGTTGTGAATAGATGTAGGCATGCATACAAAGCAAGAAGTAAGGAAATGAGGTAGGAGGTCATTGCAATGGTCCTGGCAAGAAATAACAGAGGCTCAGACAAAGCAGCCACAGCGAAAAACATTCTTGATATATACTAAAAGTGGAGTTCGTAGACTTCTTGACTGATGAATACGGGGTCTGGGCCAAAGAGTAATCAAAGTTGTTTTGTTCTGAACAAACAGAAGAATTAAAAGTAAAGGAAATTTGTGGGGTGGGTAGATAATCAGGAATTCAGTTTTGGACATACTGACTGAGAGGGTGTTCATTTTGATATATGAAAGTTCATCACTATGGACTTGAAATTCAATGCAAGCCCATTTAACTTTTCTTTTTTCTTTTCTGTATTATTTTCTTTTTCACAAATCTTCAGAAACTCCAAGAAACAATCAAATTAACATAAGATGATCTTACACTCTTCAAGAGGCACACACAAGCATTACAACTCTATTATGAAGTTTACACATATTAATAGAACTTTTTCCCGGAGTCTGAAAGACTTGAAATGTAAGCAAATACACTAGTTATATCATTGTTTCAGGTACTCAGCAAAATTCTTTAATTAGAATAACTAAATCAAAATTTTTGCCTATGTTTATTTTAAGAGTTATAAATAATGATAAAACACTATATTCTACAGTAATTATTTAGTAGGTTCTAAAATGCAGGATCCTTTAACCTTATTAATTAAGAAATCCACATACTTTGAACATAATTTGAGGGATTCTCAAAAACAGACTGCAATTGTTTAAATGTTTATAACAGAGTGGCTTATATATGTTCCTATTTAATTTTTAGAAATTATATCATTAAAAATAGATAATTTAAAAATAAATGTAAATTGTTTTGATTCAAATTTTTCCCCAAATAATCAGCAACCACTAGAATAATACTTGAAACAAATAATAATCTAAGGATGTTAGTTAACAGAATAACAACCAAACACGAAAGCAGGGATAAGGGACACCTGGGTGGCTCAGTTGGTTGGGCATCTGCCTTCAGCTCGGGTCATGATCCCAGGGTCCTGGGATTGAGTTCTGCATCAGGCTCCCTGCTTAGCAGAGAGGCTGCTTTCCCCTCTGTTTGCCTCTCTCCCTGTGTTTGTGTTCTCTCTCTGTCTCTCTCTAACAAATAATTAAATAGAATCTTAAAAAAAAAAAAAAAAAGGACAGGGATAACACAAGTGCAAAAAAATACTTGCCCATTTGCACTAAAATTATTCAGTCAATACTTTTAGCTTTTTCCAGTATAATTCTTATTTATTTATTGATTTATTTGAGAGATAGTGTGCAAGCAGGGGGGTGGAGGGGCAGAAGGAAAGAATCTCAAGCAGACTCAGCGATGAACACAGAGCCTGCCATGGGGTTTGATATCATGACCCTGAGATGATGACCTGGGACAACCAAAACCAAGATTCAGATGCTTAACTGACTGAGTCACCCAGGTGTCCCATAACTTTTTCTAGTATAATTTAATGCGGTTGTGTACAGAGATAGACTAACAATAATATTTTCTACTTTTCTATAAGTAAAAATGAAACTTCTCCCTGCCTATAGTTGGAAGAAATGTAATTTTGAGATATCCCATTGAGCGTATGTTGAGATACACCATTGGGCAAATACTGAGCTGTTGCATAAGGTATACCAAAAATAGTTATGCAAATAAAACATGAAAATGATATACATTTTTAGTACCTCAAATACAGGTTTTCTTACATCCTGAAAAAAATTATGTAAGACCCCAGTGAAAAACCAGAAGACAGGTAGCTTTTCAAGTTATAGGCAAAACAGAGAAACCAGGATTGGATTTACCAAAAATAAATCGGGGGGGAAATATATACATATGTATATACATATGTACATATTATTATATATACATACATATATGTGTATATAAATATATGAATGGGGCAAAGGCAACATTTTTCAAGATAGTGCTTATCAGGTACATACTGCTTATCAAGTAATAAAGGAAGGCTCCCTGAGAAATAGAAAACAAATGAGGTGAAGCCTAAGTCTACCCCAGTTTACTGCTTGACAGTTTCCGGGGAGTGAGATAGGGAGGGAAATCCTTGGCAGATGCATTACATTCCCTGAATTTAAGAGGCAAGGCTGAGAGCCCAGAGAGACCAAGGCAGCTGGAGTTCACATGAGAGTACCTGTGATAGCCACGGTTCTCCTCAAGTATTCAGCATAACACTGATTAGTAGATGAATGTGAGGAAATTATCTGAGGCCAAGAAAACAGTCACCGAGAAAGATACTATACTGGATATAGTACCAATATTATATGGAAGACTGTGCCTTAATAATGGAGGATAATTAGCTCTAGACTGAATACTGCTCCAAGACTGTCTAGTATTCCATTAAAGCAAGACCTAAAAGAATCAAACTATCTCCAAATAACTCAACTGCAGTTCAGACAAAAACATAAAAAAAAATAAAACAAAACCAAAACAAAACAACAAAAAAAAACAAAACAAAACTCATAATCACAGAATTATTTTTAAGGATGCAAAAGTATCCAACACCCAACAATGTTAAATTTATAATTTGGCATCCAACCAAAAATTGCCAAACATGTAAAAAAGCAATAAGTATGAGCCATTATTTAGAGAATTATCAGTCAGATGAAATGGATAATACAGATAATAAACTAATACAGAAGATAAAGTTAACAGACAAGGACATGAAAACAGTTATCATACTGTGTTCCATATATTCAAAAAGTTAGAGATACAGATTTTTAGAAGACCCAGCTAAGTCAAGAGATGAAAGCTAAAATACCTTGGATAAAAAATAGACTGCATAGGGTAAGTAAGAGACTAAACATTGCCAAGCAAGGAATTAGTAAACTCAAAGACATAGCTAGAGTATATAGGTAGAAATATAGATAGAAACTATCTAAAGTGAAACACAATAAGAAAAAATTTTTAAATAGATTAAAAGAGTATCAGTGAACCATGGGACAACTTCAAGAGCCTAAATATTCATGTAATTGAAGTACTCACAGTGGACAAAAAAATTTTTTATAAGATTTTATTTATTTATTTGACAGAGAGAGATCACAAGTAGGCAGAGAGGCAGGCAGAGAGAGAGAGAAAGGAGGAAACAGGCTCCCTGCTCAGCAGAGAGCCCATTGCTGGGCTCGATCCCAGGACCCTGAGATCATGACCTGAGCCGAAGACAGAGGCTTAACCCACTGAGCCACCCAGGTGCCCCCAAAAATTTTTTTGAAGATTTTTTTCCAATCTGTTAAAACCATAAACCCCAAATGCATGAAGGCCATCATTTACCAAACACCAGAAACATGAACAGTACACCAAAGCACAACATAATTGAATTGCTGAAACCAGTGATGAAGAGAAAACTTGAAGAGCAGCCAGAGAATAAAGATATGTTGAAACAAACAATAGCGATACAGCACATTTTTCATCAGAAATAATTCAAGTGAGAAGAAAGTGAAGCAAGACTTTCAAAAAGTATTGAAAGAAACAAAAACTCAACTCTGAATCCTATACAAGGTAAAATATCTCTTAAAAATGTAGGTGGAGGGGCAGGGAGCCTGCTTCCTCCTTTCTCTGCCTACCTCTCTGCCTACTTGTGATCTCTGTCTGTCAAAGAAATAAATAAAATCTTCTAAAAAAATGTAGGTGGAATAAAGTAATTGCAGACAAACTAAAAATATTCATCAACAGTAGATCTTTATTACCAAAAATATATAAGATGCTCTTCAGGCAAAAGAAAAATGACACCATGGGGAAATATGAAACTATATAAAGAACAAAGAACACTGGAAATAGTAAGCATATAGGAAAATATATAAGCTATTCATTTTTAAAATCACTTTGAAAGGCAAATTTATTGTTTAAACAAAAATACTAACAAGGCAGACAATCAGTGAGGTAATAGAAGGATTTAACAGGACTACCAACCATTTCGAGGTAACTGAAGGTTCAGAACACTTTACCCAGCAATAGTCCACACACATTCTTTCCAAGTGTACACATAATATTTGCCAAAATAGAGCACACTCTGACCATTTTTTTCAAATCAGATTAAACTCATTCAAATATGTTCTGTAACCACGATGGAATTAAACTGTATATTAGTAATAGAAAGACACCTTAATTATCTCCAAATATTTTGAAAGTAAATAATTCACTTCTTAATAGCATAGGGGTCAAAATATAACCCAAAGAGAAATAAGAAAGTACTCCAAACTGAATGAAAATAAAAACTCAACAAATCAATACCTGCACAGTCTCACCAAAAGACTCCTTAAGGGAAACTGATGTCAATATGTTTCTATATTAAGAGGAAAAGGTCTCAAAATCGATAACCCCAGGTTCAAACTTAAGTAACTGGTAAAAGAAGAATAAATTAAATCCAAACTAAGAAGAGGGAAAAAAAAACCTTGAGTGAAGGGGCGCCTGGGTGGCTCAGTGGTTAAAGCCTCTGTCTTTGACTCATTGAGGGTCCCAGGGTCTTGGGATCCAGCACGGCATTGGGTTTTCTGCTCAGTGGGGAACCTGCTTCCTTCTCTCTCTCTGCCTGCCTCTCTGCCAATTGTGATCTCTGTCTGTCAAATAAGTAAATAAAATCTTCAAAACAAACAAACAAACAAAAAACTCAAGTGAAAATAAATGAAGTAGAAAACAAAAAGTCATAATAAAGAAAAATCAATGAAACATGGGCAGTTCTTGCTGAAGATAAATAAAAGTGATAAATATGCAGACAAACTGGTTGTGAAAAAAGAGGAAAAAATACAAAATATCAATGACAGGAATAAAAGAAGTGACTTCATTACAGAATCTAGAGATATTTAAAAAATAAAGAAACATAAATAATGATATGTCTATAAATTTGGCAACATAGAAGAAATAGACAAATTACTTGAAAACACACTATCATGTCTCATCAAAAAAGTGATAAATTGTATAGCTCTATATGAATTTTGATAATGTATTTTTTAGTTAAACTTCTTCTACAAATAAAAGTCAAGATGGCTTCACTGATGAAGTCTATCAAACACTTATGGGAGACATAATATTAATTATATACAAAGTCTTCCAAAAAATTACAGAGGGGCAAATAATTCCAAACCTTTTCAATCAGGCCAGCATTACCCCAACACTATAAACAAAAAATATATAAGGAAAGTATAGATCAATATCCCTCAAGAATATAAATTCAAAAATTATTAATAATATTTTAGTTAATAGAAATGAATGATATATAAAAAAGGATTACCAAGGACTGTTTTCCAAAAATGCAAGGTTATCTTAAACATTTGAAAATTAATCAATACATTCATCACCTTAATAAGCTGAAAAAGAGAAATATAATCACTCCATCATCTCTGGATAATGAAAAAATTATTTGAGAAAATCCCAACATCCATTCCTATTAAAAAATGTTCACCAAAGTTGAAGAGGAGGAAAATTTCTCAGTTGTATAAAGGGCATCTTCTAAAATCCTACAGCTAATACTATACTGGAAGAAAAAATATTGTACAAGGATGTTTAGTTTCATCACTTCTACTCACTTACACTATAAGTTTAGCTGATGAGATGAGGAAAGAAAAAGAAAACACAGGCATCCAGAATTGAAAGTAGAAGTAAAACTCTATTCAGAGATAATGTGACTAATTACATAGAAAATCCAATGCAATCTACAAAATAGCTACTAATAGGTGAGATCAGCAAGGTAACAGGATATTAAGATCAATATACAAAAGAAATTATATTTGTATAGTGGTGATGAATATTATAAAACTGACATTTAAAGTAACCATTTAAAATACCAGAAATATGAAGTACTTATATGTTAATTTGACAAAATATGTAGAAAACTACAAAATATTCCTAAGGAAATTAAACAGGGTTTAAGTAAATGAAATGATATACTGTGCTCAAGAATCAGAAAACAGTATTTCTAAGATGTCAATTTTTCCCAAATCTACATCATCTACATTCATTTACTGATTCAATGTAATCCCAATCAAAATCCCAGCAGGCTTTTTTTTAAATAGAAATTAACAACTGGATTCTAAAATTCATATAGAAATTCAAAGGAACTAGATTCAAAGGAACCAGAATATCCAAAACAACTTTAAAGAAGAAGAACAAAGTTGAAGAAGTAAAACTACTTATCTGGGTCTTATTATAAAGACAGATAAGTCAGTAGAACAAAAAGGATCCCAGGAATAAATCTACACACATATGGACAATTGATTTTGCGACAAAGGGTTTAAAGTCAGCTTAGTGGAGAAAACACTTGATATCTACATGCAAAAAAAAAAATGGAGAAGGAGGACAAGTAGAAGAGGAGGAGAAGGTGAGGGGAGGAGAAAAAGAAAGGAAGGAAGGAAAGGAGGGAGGATAAGAAAGAAAAGAATAATTTCTATCTAAATTTTACATTGCATATAGAAATTTACTAAAAATGGATTATATGCCTTAATATAAAACCTAATACTTTAAAACTTTTGGAAGAAAACATATGAAAAAACGTTATGACCTTGGGTTAGGAAAAGATTTCTTAGATATGAAACCAAAAACAAGTTTCATAAAAGGGGTGATATACTGATAAACTGGACTTCATCAAAATTAAAATTCTGCTCTTCAGAAGACACTAGTGTAAGAGAATAAAAAGAAAAGTGCCAGATTGGAAGAAAATATTTTCAAGATATATATGTAATCAAGGATTTGTATCCAGAATACATAAAGAAAATTCAAAATTCAATAATAAAAAAGCAATTCAATTTAAAAAAAACAGGCAAAAAATATCTGGACAGTCATCAAAAAGATGTACAGATGGCAAATAAGCATATGAAAAGATGTTCTATATCATTAGGCGTTAGGGGATTTCAAATTAAAGCCATAGTGTGCCACTATTACCTACTAAGTAGAATGGTTAAACTTAAAAAGACTGATCACATCAAGTACTGGTGATGATGTGGAAGATGGTGATAATTTTATGGAAACATAAAATGATACAACCACTTTGAAAAACAATTTGACAGGTTCTGAAAATGCTAACACACACTTAACATATAATCCTGCCATTCAAATCTTCTAATTATTCAGGATGAAAGAAACCAAAAACAAGCCCTTGCACTCAAAAGAAGCCCCACATACAGTAAGGTTCCATTTATATAAATTTCAATGGTATGCAAACTAATCTATAGTAACTGAAGGCAGAACAGAAGTTGCCTATGAATAAAATGAATTAGTAAGGGTTAGAGTGAGGGACTACGATGGAATCTCTTGGGACAAGAAAATTGGGGCCATGAAGGTCATTATTTTGATTTTAATGATGATTTCTCTGGTGTACATATATGTATATATATGTAAAAATTTGTTGTATATGTTATATATGCACAGTTTATTGCGTGTATATCAATTTTAACTCAAAAAACCTGTTAAAAATAACAGAAAAAATGTAAAGTGCATTTTGACAGCCTATCCAGCTAATATATTTGTGTGTTAAAATTTAGAACTTGCTTCTAAGTATAATGGATCTTTGTAATAATGCCATTAAATATATAAAGTGACTATTTTATTCTTCTGTGATAGCTAAAGAACTACAGCAAATGCTTACAACTTGTGACAGCACAGTTCAATACTAGATCAGTTGTTGCAAATCAATTCTGCTGTATTTTCATGCAATATACTTTAGATATTTTATGATTCTTTTGGAAGTTAATGTATCCACACATGTACTTAGAATTCATAGCTAAATCTATGTTTATTACCATTGTAGGAAAAAAAAAATGTGTGATGTATTAAGACTACCCTGAAATATAAATAATGGCATTCAAATATGCTGCATATTGGGTCATTTTTTTCAAATTCTAAAACTGGTATACTATTATAGAGCCTAAATGAACTAGGTTTACACAGAATTCATTTATTCATTCAACAAATATTTCTGAATGCCCATTCTATGTGTTGCCTCCGTCACAGCATACCTTATATGAAATTATTTGATGGTGAAGTCCCATAAGTATTTTGTGAAATTGGACAGTATGTTTAGGAAATTTGTATGCTTCAGCTATCATACTTAATTTCCTGTGGTAAGTTATATGATTTATTACAGCAGTTCTCAAACTGTAGCTGTATCTGATTCAACTGGAGAGAGTGTTAAGTAATAGATTGCTGAATGCCAAACACAGAGTTTCTGATTCAGGAGGTCTGAGCTGGTACAGGATATTTGTAGTTCTAGTAAGTTTCCAAGTGAAGCTGATACTGCTGGCCCAGGAATCATTCTTTGTGAATCACTGATTTATTAGAAATAACTGTATAATTGTGACTAATTAAAAAATAGAGTTTAAATCTGGAGAGTAATAAAGGTAAGGTACCTCAATTAAAAAAAATAAGAAACACCTTTTATCACTTTAAATCTCACTTCACATATTATATCATGATTACAAATGTGAAAGTCTGTATTTAAACTGAACCAGCACTCCTGTGTGTGGCATTTACACTTGCAATATTTCTTAACAGAGTTGGGGAAAAATTCTGTGAACCCCAAATCTGACCAACTTCTTCAGTTAATGGGAGAGACCTACTCTAGCAACTTTGATAGGGCAAATGATTACTGCATATTTGAGCATTCTTTTGGCTCAAGTTATCTATCTCTCTACCCTGAGAATATTAAAATATCACAGTGGAGCAATAGAACCAGAAGAAATCTTTTGGGCACAAAAGATTTAGGCAACACTGAATAAATAGGGCATCTCCACTGGGATTTATACACCAACAAATCTGTTCACTGAGTTCTCATGAGGAGAGTGAAACAGAAGACTGGAACTTAAATAGAAAAAGGTAATAAAATCAACCCCATATCTTATACAATAATCCTTTCCAAAAATGAAAAGTGTTATATAATGAAGGGCAGTAGCAAAACCTAATAAAGGTGCTAAATTACTGTGTAAGCTTTCTGTGTATTTTTATCACACTTATATAAACTACTGTGTGGTGACAAACCAGAATGATTATTCACCAAAAAGTTCAACAGAAACCATGCCTTCTGTGAAGAGGGCATTACAAACATTCTTGGAATAACAGGGCAGCCAATGCATCAAAATCACCTTTAACCAGATATTTTCCCTGAATTTTCATGTAAGTGGAAATATTTCACAGAAAAACTAAAACATGCACCAAAATTGTGATGTCTATCTCTATACCCATCCATTCATCCATTCATCCACCACCCAACCACCCAACCACCCATGTTTCTATGTAATTTAGCTAGCATTTCCTTTTAAATACCATTTATTTTTAATCGATGGCATCCAAAATGTGTTGACACTATTTGGTTAACCAATGAAGCTGTCCAGGGGATGTACTGACTCAAATATCTCATTTAATGGGAAATAATGTAAGGGAACTATAACATTACAGGAATGGTATATTACATATTAAAACCCAGAAAAATCAACAAATTGAGAGTTAATATTCTTTTTTTTTTTAAGATTTTATTTATTTATTTGAGAGAGAGAGACAGTGAGAGAGAGCATGAGCGAGGATAAGGTCAGAGGGAGAAGCAGACTCCCAGTGGAGCTGGGATCCTGATGCGGAACTCGATCTGGGGTCTCCAGGATCATGACCTGAGGAGAAGGCAGTCATCTAACCAACTGAGCCACCCAGATGTCCTGAGGGTTACTGTTCTTTATGCATGCATTATGTCACAAGACTCATGCTCTGTCTGAACAAAAGTTTCATGGGACATACTGACTGCTATATAAGCTCATGGTACGCAAAACCTAAAATTAAGAAAAAAAAAGAGAAAACAGTATTATAGTCCAGCTTTGGAATTGCTGGTGACAGATGAGAATATAATTTTTCAGGTGCTGAAAATATATCTTTTCACTGAGACAATATGAATGATAAGATGTTAATTTGGAAAAATGGTTTTAGAAATGTACCTTTAGGTTTAGTATTAAATATAGAAAAATATAATAAAAATATTGCTTTGTTTTGGTCTAACCTCTTTCAGAGAATTATGGCAAGTCATTTTTATGTAGAGATAACAAACCTTATCATCCTTTCATGTCTCTCCAAATGCTATTTTCAAAAAATTATACAGCTTCTATGCTCATAACAATAGTATTATGGACATTCAACTCTCCCTAGAGACTTTTTAAAATGTGTGAAATACCTTAGATATTTGGCATTTATCAGTTGAGGAGGGCTATCTGATAAATTAGCAAGAAGAATCAGAGATTTGACAAAATATATTCACTAACAGAGAATTTGCAAATCCCAAACCTTAACATAATCACAGTTTATACAACTAGTAATGACTCTCAGGAGCTAGCAAGATGGCAATATTCCCATTCTGTGGATCTTAATGGCTGAAAAAGACATCTCTCATCATATTTCCCCCTTAACAACAATCCATCCATGGACAAAAGTGCCTTTGTGGGAGTTGTGTGATCCAGTGCCACATGCCAAGGAACCAAGGGGTCTTGCCCACCCATGTATAGGCAAAAACCTCAGTTCCAGCTGTGAATTCTGAAGGAGCCTGTGAGCTGACTCCTACCCATTTGAGCCATGGTCCAGGATCCTCTGAAAAATGTTGTCTTAGACAATAACCCATGGATGAATGAGACTTTGTGGAAGTCCAGGTTTTTCAGCAGAGAAGTTCCAATATATCATTGAAGAAAAAAATACACAATTTTGTTGCACTGGAGAGGGTAGAAGAAACTGATTTTACCTGCATTACTCCTCCAAGGCAGCACAGCTCAGCACCAAGAGAGAACTTTACCCCATGATTTCTCCCATGGGGGAAAAATGACAGCATGTGAATGAGCATCCACTATCCCAGATATGCAGGATGCTGCCAAAAGCCATTTCTCCCCTGCCATATTCAGAGTACTGCATAATACTCCCAATAATTGCTCCCAATAACTGGGGGCAAGAAGAGAATATGGATAGGACTTTAGGAGGGCATTAAAGGGACATGAATACTACTGAATGTGTTATGGACTCCATCAAGAGAGAGCCCACAGGGGAACCTGGGTGGCTCAGTGGGTTAAGCCTTTGCCTTCAGCTCAGGTCATGATCTCAGGGTCCTAGGATTGAGCCCCGCATTGGGCTCTCTACTCAGCAGAGAGCTCATCCTGCTTCCTGCTCTTTCTCTGCCTGTCTAGTTGTGATCTCTCTCTCTCCGTCAAATGAATAAATAAAAAAAAGAGAGAGACAGCCCACAAACTGCTGGGGATGCCTTGTTTGCATACCCCCCTTTCACCACCTCCCCCTCTGCAGGACTTACACACATCCCTCACCCATGACTAGCTCTCTCTAGTCATACATACCCACTCCCTATGGTGGTGGTGAGAGAGCTTTGGCTGACAGCTAGTAAACATGTACAGAAAGCTGGCCTGAATCTGCAGGCCAAGGAGAGACCACAAACTTGAACTTTAGTCCCACTTGTGGGAAAACAAAAAGGAAGCTGTCAGCATCTGGTGTGGCATGTTGCAGGATGAAGAGAAGGCAAACAAGCTAAAGAATTTTGCCACAAAAGGGAGAAAGAAGAGCAAAACAGATGTATTTAATAGGAGAACTAGCAGGATTTATGGATGATATTTCTCTCCCAAAGGTAGTTAGTAAAGACTAGAGGAGGTGACTGTTATTTTAAATGCAAAGCCAGCAATACAAAACTTGAAAGAAGATGAAAAGTTAAGGAAACATGACACCATCAAAAAACCAAAACAGTTTCCCAGTAACTGATCTGAAAGACTTAGGATCTGCAATATACCTGGTAAAAAATTCAAAATAGCTATTCACAGAAACTTAAAGAACTAGCACAAAACATAGAAAGACAATTGATGAAATCTGGAAAATAATACACAAACAAAATAGAAAGTTTAACAGAAATCATTAAAAAAAGAAGCAAACAAATTCTAGAGCTAAAGAATACAATGAATGACATTTTTAAAATTCAATGGAAAGCACCAACATCAGAATGGATCAAATGGAAGAAAGAATCTGTGACTTAGAATGCAGGCACTTTGAAATTATCCAGTCAGAGCAGAATAAAGGAATAATACTGAAAGACAGTGAAGAAAGCCTACATGAATTATAACATACCAACAACTTATGAATTGTTAGACTTCCAGAAAGAGGAGAGAGGGAGAGGGAGGCAGAACAAATATTCAAAGAAATAATTACTGAAAATTTCCCAAATCTGGAAAGAGATTCAGATATCCAAGTTCATGAAGCTTGTATGTCACCAAATAAATTCAACTTAAAGAGATCCTCTGTAAGAAACATTAAAACAAAACTATCAAAATTCAGAGATGGAGAGAGATTCTGAAAAAAGCAACAAGAGAAAAGGATATAGCATACAAAGAAACCCACATAAAGCTATCAGTGAATTTTTCAGCAGAAACCTTACAGACCAGGAGAATGTGGGGATAATATATTTAAAGTGCTGAAAGAAAAAACTGACAATCAAGAATACTCTAACTAGCAAAGTTATCCTTCAGAAATAAAGGAGAGATAAATACTACCCCAAGAAAAGAGAAGCTGAGAAAATTCAGCACCCTTAAAATGTGCACTACAAAAAGTGCTGAAACAGGTTTCTAAGACGAAATGAAATGACAGTAATTTGCAAGTAAAACATAGGAAACAGGAAAATACAGACCACACTAATAAAGGTAAGTAAGAAGTTAAATTTAGAATACTCTATACCACGAATTGGTGGTATTAACCACATAAATTTAGTATAAAGGTTACAGTAAAAAAGTATTAAAAATAAATATAGCTATAAAAATCAGCTAATGAATACACAATATTAAAAAAGATAAATTGTGACATAAAAACCATAACAGGAGAGAATAAAAGAGTAGAGTTTTTGTATGCCTTCTAATTTGTTACCGGTATTAAAATAGACTTGTATCTATAAGATGTTTTATGGTAACTACAAGCAAAAATATACAGTAGATACACAATAATAAAAAGAAGGTAATCCAAACATACCACTACAAATACTATCAATTCACAAAGAAAGGTAGCAAGAGAGGAAGGACCAAAAGAACTACAAAACAACCCGGGGGCGGGGGATGGCATTCCCAAGTCTTTACACATCAATAATTACTCTGAATGTAAATGGATTGAATTCTCTAATCAAAGGGCATGGAGTGGATGGATGGATGAAATTAAAAAATGAAAACAAGACACAACTATATGCTCCTTATAAGACACTCACTTCATTTTTTAAAGAAAACTTTTTTTTATACTTTCTTAAATTTGATTTTATTTTTTTTTCATCATGGTAAGTGTACTCTTTAATCCATATCATCTATTTCACCCATGCTCTCATCCACCTCCCCTCTAGCAACCATCAGTTTGTTCTCTATAGTTAAGAGTCTATTTCCTGGCTTTTTTTTTTTTCATTGTTCATTTGTTTTGTTTCTTATATTCCATATATGAGTGAAATCATATGTTATTTGTCTCTCTCTGACTTATTTTGCTTAGCTTTATACACTACAGCTCCATTCATGTTGTTGCAAATGGCAAGATTTCATTCTTTTTATGGCAGAATAATATTCCAGTGTGTGTGTGTGTGTGTGTGTGTGTGTGTGTGTGTGTGTATACCACTTCTTCTTCATCCATTCATCTGTCGATGGACACCTGGGGTGCTTCCATGACTCCACACTTTAGCTCTTGTAAATAATGCTGCAATAAACACAGGAGTGCATGTATCCCTTTGAATTGTTTTTGTATTTTTAGGTAAATGCCAAGTAGTGGAATCCGGGATTGTAGGGTAGTTCTATTTTTTAATGCTTTGAGGAAACTCCATACTGTTTTCCACAATAGCTGCACCAATTTGTATTCCCACCAACAGTGCAAGAGGGTTCCCATTTCTCCATATTCTCACCCACACTTGCGTCTCGTGTTTTTTATTTTAGTCATTCTAACAGATGTGAGGTGATTTTTCATTGTGGTTTTGATTTGCATCTCCCTGATGATGAGTAATGTTGAGCATCTCTTCCTGTCTGTTGATCAGCTGTATGTCTTCTTTGGAGAAATGTCTGTTCATGTCTTCTCCCATTTTTAATTGAATTATCAGAATCTTGGGGGTATTTTTTTAATAAGTTCTTTATGTATTTTGGATACTAACCCTTTATTAGATATGTAATTTGCAAATATTTTCTTCCATTCAGTAGGTTGCCTTTTAATTTTGATTGTTTCCTTCACTATGCAGAAACTTTTTATTTTTATGCAGTCCGAATAGGTTATTTTTGCTTTTATTTCCCTTGCCTGAGGAGGCATATATAGAAGAATGTTGCTAAAGCTAGTATCAGAGATTACTGTCTGAGCACTTTTCAAGAATTTTTATGGTTTCAGGTCTCATATTTAGGTCTTTAATTCATTTTGTATATGATGAAAAGAAGTGGTCCAGTTTCATTATTTTGCTTGTGGCTGTCCAGTTTTTCCAACATTACTTCTTGAAAAAAAATGTGTTTTTCTGATTGTATATTCATTTTTTCTTTGTCAAGGATTAACTGACCATAGAATTGTGGGTTTCTGGGTCTTCTATTCTAGTTCATTGATCTATATGTCCTCTTTTTATGTCAGTATTGTACAGTTTTAATTATTATAACTTGAAATCTGGAATTGTGATATTGCTAGTTTTGTTTTTCTTTTTCAAGATTATTTTGGTTATTTGAAGTCTTTTGTGGTTCAATACAAATTTTAGAATTATTTTTTCTAGCTCTGTGAAAAATGCTATTGGTATTTTGATAGGGATTGCTTTAAATCTATATACTTCTTTGAGTGGTATAGATATCTTAACAATACTTGTCCTTCCAACCCATAAGCATGGAATAGTCTTTCCATTTCTTTGTGTTGTGTTGAATTTCTTTTATTAGTGTTATACTTTTCAGAGTACAGAGTATTTTTCACCACCTTGGTTAAGTTTATTCGTAGATATTTTATTGTTTTTAATGCAACTGTAAGTGAAATTATTTTCTTAATTTCACTTTCTTCTGCTTCGTTATTACTGTATAGGCATGCAACAGATTTCTATACATTGATTTTGTATCCTGTGACTTTACTAAATTCATTTATCAGCTCTAGTAGTTTTTTGGTGGAGTATTTAGGGTTTTCTATATATAGTATCCCGCCATCTGCATATACTAAGACTTGTACTTCTTCCTTACTGATATGGGTGCCTTTGACTTCTTTAAGTTACCTAATTGCAGTGGCTAGGTAGGTCTTGCAGTACTATGCTGAATAAAAGTGATGAGAGTGGACATCCCTGTCTTGTTCCTGACTTTCTGTTACTTGTTTTGTGGTTGCTTCTACAGGCGTTCTCTAACCTTTTTTTCCCTTTTCTTTTGCTTTCTTTTATTGCTTATTGGCTTTCTTTAATGATATTCTTTGCATATCTATTACTGTTTTTTTGTTTTGTTTTGTTTTATCATTACCGTTAAGTTTGTATATAACATCTTTTGCATACAGCAGTCTATATTAAGTTGATGGCTGCTTAGGTTTCAGCCCATTCTTTACTTCTCTCCCTCCCCATATTTTAGGTAGATGATGTCATATTTTATGTGCTTTCATCAATCCCTTGAGTAATTTTTACAGAAATATTTATTTTTATTCCTTTTGTGTGTGTGTGTGTGTGTGTGTGTGTGTGTGTGTTTAAATTTTTAGACTCTTACCAATCATCTTCCTTTACACTCAAAGTGTCCCCTCAAATGTTTCTTCCAAAGCTGGTTTAGTGATCATGAACTCCTTTAGTTTTTGTTTGTCTGGGAAACTCTTTTATTTCTCCTATTCTGAATGACAGACTTGATGGATACAGTATGCTTAGCTGCAGATTTTTTCCTTTCAGCACTTTGTATTATGCCACTTTCTTCTAGCCTGCAAAGTTTCTGCTTAAAAATCTGCTGATAGTCTTATGAATTATTCCTTGTATGTAATGGTCTTTTCTCTTGCTGCTTTAAATTTTTCTTTACCACTACTTTTTGCCATTTTAATTACTATGTGTCTTGTATAGTCCGCCTTGGGTTGAATTTTTGGGCGGATCTCTGTGCCTCCTGGATCAGGATATCTATTTCCTTCCCCAGATTAAGAAAATTTTCAACTATTATTTCTTCAAATAAATTTTCTGTGCTCTCATTTCTCTCTTCTTCTGGGATTCCTATAGTTCAATGTTATGCTTGATGGAATCACTGAGTCTTCTGAGATTATTCTCAATATGCATTATTTTCTTTTTGTGGTGCCATGTAGTGTCTTGTAGTGCAGTGTTGCGTGTTCCCTGGGTCTGGCGCTTTACGTAGTGCCTCCTATGTGTGTTGCATGTCCTTTGCCATTGAGTCTTGGCCTCTTTTTTCCTTCAGTCCTGTTGTCTGCAGATGTTCTCTTTGCCTGTTGTGGGCAGCAAGGTGTGTGGTGGTCTGCCTATGAAATGAGACCTGCTCTTGTCATTGCTAGAACTAAGGTCCCACAAAACACGTGGGTCAGGAGATGCGTTGTCAAAAGGATTTGCACTGGTCTTCTGGTGGAGGTACCTGATGCACCTGGACTGAGACCAGCCCAACTAGGAAGGGTGGATTCCCCCAAAGCATGGGGGCAGGGCTTGGTGAAAGGAAGTTAGATAAGGAGTGCTGGTGCTAGGATGTCTCTGACAGTTGGCTGTTGTTTACTCTGGGGAGAGGGGACAAAAATGGTACCTGCTAGCTCCTTTGTTCTTCATGGGGTCTCCCAGTCCCTGTGAATCTTTCTCTCCAGGTTGATTCTGAGTTAAGCAAATCACTCTCCCTTGCATCTGCCGCAGGTATTTTTCGAACAGCTTGTTCTAAGCTGTTTGTACTGGTGTCTCTTTAAGAGCCGGGACTCTGTTTCTTAATTCCATTCATGCTCTCCCAAAGGCAAGCCCACTGATTTTTAAAAGTCCAGGCTTTAAGACCTAATGGTCTTAAGAACTCATGAAATGCAGCCCTTCTCAATTTCAAAGGCAAATATTATGGAGATTCTTCCTTTCTGTTCATGGGCTCCCCAGCGTGAAAGTCTGTTTGCCACTCTTTGTACCACAGGCTCCCTCCCCACAGTGGACAGCAACAGTCCACATCTCTCATGTGCTCCCAGGCCACATCTTTGCCTTCCTACCTTCTTCTATTTTCTTACCTGCCTCTAGTTGTGGAGTTTATTCTGCCAGTCCTTTAGTCATTTCCTGGGCTATTTATGGTGATATGGGTGTATCTAGTTGTGTCCCTGGGAGGAGGCAAGCTTTAGGTCCTCCTACTCCACCATCTCTCAGCTGACCTAGAGGCATCCATTCTGAGACTCACTTCAATTTTAAGGAAGTGACATAAGATCAAAGTGAAGGGATGGAAAAAGATGTTCTATGCAAATAGAAAGAAAAAGAGAGAGAACCTACTATTACATCATACAAAATAGACTTTAAGCCAAAAACAGTAACAAAAAACAAAGGTCATTATATAGTGAAAATGGGTTCAATCATCAAGAAGCTATGACAACCATGAATATAATGCACCCAACATGGATGTATTTAAACATATTAATCAAATACTAACAGATCTGAGGGAGAAAGAGACAATATAATAATAGTAGAGGACTTCAAATATCCCACTTTGAAAAATGCATAGATTATCCAGACAAAAACAATAAAGAAACAGTGGACTTGAACCGTATTTTACTAAATGGACCTAAGAGACATATACAGAACATTCCATTCAACAGTAGCAAAATACACATTCTTTGCAAATACACCTGGAACATTCTCCAAGTTAAATCACATGAGAGAGCACAAAACAAGTCTTAACAAATTTAAGAAGACTGAAATCATACCAAGTATCTTTTTTGACCACAATGATATAAACTAGAAATCATAACAGAAGTAAAGCTAGCAAATTCACAAAAGTGAAAAGTAACAACACACAGGGGGCCTGGGTGGCTCAGTCAGTCAAGTGTCTGACTCTTGATATCGTCTTAGATCTTGATCTCAGAGTCATGACTTCAAGCCCTATGTTGAGTGTGGAGACTACTTTAAAAAAAAAAAAAGTAATAACACACAACATACTCCTGAAAAACCAATGACTAAAAGAAAAAATTAAAAGGAAAATTAAAAATACCTTGAAACAAATGACAATGAAAAACATAACATATCAAACGTATAGGGTGTAGCAAAAGCAGTTCAAAGAGGAAAGTTTAAAAAAATAGCAATAAACCCTTACATTAAAAAAAGATTTAAAAATCCTAAATTTATAACTCAAGAAACTAGAAAAAGAACAAAAAAGATGCCCAAATTCAGCAAAAGAAATAGCAAATATCAGAGCAGAAATTTAAAAAAATAGAGATAAAAAAATAATGAAAAGAGCAATGAAATTAAGAGCTGTATTGGTCTAAGAAAAAGAGAGAAGACAGAAATAAACAAAAACAGATATGAAAGAAGAAATATTACAATTTATATCACATAAATACAGTGGCTATAAACACATAAACACAGTAGCCATAAAAGGCTACTATGAAGAGTGATACACCAACAAAAGGGGTAACCTAGAAGAAATAAATAAACTCCTAGAAACAAACTATCAAAATTGAATCATGAAAAAATAGAAATCTGAACAGACAAATTACTAATATGGAAATTGAATCGGTAATGAAAAACCTCCTAATAGATGGTGTATCTGAAAACGTCACTATGCAATTTAAAAAGAACACCAATCCTAATCCAATTCTTTGAAAAATTTGAAGAAGAGAGTACACTTCCAAACTTATTTCATAAAGCCAACATTCCCTGATACCAAAGATAGATAAAGACATTATAGGAAAAGAAAACTATAGAAAAGAAAACAACTGATGAATATAAATTCAAAAATTCTCAGTATTAGCAAACTGAGTTCACCACTACATTAAAAAGATCACACACCATGATCAAGCAGGATTTATTCCTGTTATACAAAGGTGGTTCAACATACACGGATCAATCCATGCTATACAACATAGCAACAAAATAAAAAATAAAAATCATATAATTATCTCAATAGATAAAGATAAAATCATTTGGAAAAAAAACAACATCCACTCATGATAAAAACTCTCAACAAAATTGGTAAAGAGGGAACATACCTCAACATAATAAAAGAGATATATGACAAGTACACAGCTAACATCATATTCAGCAATGAAAGGTTGAAAGCTTTTCCTCCAAGATCAGGAACAAGACAAGGTTTCCTAATCTCACTACTTTTAGTCAACAAAGTCCTTGACACCTAGACAAAGCAATTAGGCAAGAAAATGAAATGAATGCATCTATGTTGGAAAGGAAAAATTCAAACTGTCTACATGGGGCACCTGGGTGGCTCAGTTGTGTCTGCCTTCACAGCTTGGATCATGATCCTAGGGGCCTGGGATTGAGCCCTGAGTTGGGCTCCCTACTCAGTGGGGAGTCTGCTTCTCCATCTCCCTCTAACTCTTCCCACTGCTCATGCTCTCACTTACTCTCTCAAATGAATAAATAGAAAATCTTTAAAAACAAAAATAAAGAAATCTATCTTCATTTGCAGCTAATATGATCATATATATCCGAAAATCTTGAAGACTCCACCAAAAAAAAGAAGTAATCAACAAATTCAGCAAAGTTGCAGAAAACAAAATTAACAGATTAGTTGAGTTTTTACATGCTAACAATAAAATATTTGAAAAAGAAATAAATCCATTTATAATAATTCAAAAATAATAAATGCAGAGGAATAAATTTAACCCAGAAGGTAAAAGATTTTTATACCAAAGTCTGTAAGACTTTGATGAAAGAAATTGATGAAAATGCAAATAAGTGGAAATATACCCTCTCTTTATGGATCAGAATTAATACTGTTAAAATGTCCGTACTACATACTGAGTAATCAATGTAATCCTACTCAAAATTTGATGGCATTTTTCATAGAAATGGAAAAACAATCCTAAAATTTATCCAGAACCACAAAATACCCTCAAATACCAAGACAATCCTGACAAAGAAAAACAAAGTTGGAGGCATCACAACCCATATCTCAAGCAATACTATAATGCTATAGTAATGAAAATATGGTACTGGTATAAATGTACACACACAGACCAATGGAACAGAATCGAAAGCCCAGAAATAAACCCTTGCATATAATATAAAATAATATTTGACAAGGAAGCCAAAAATACTCAATGGGGCAAGGATGGTCTTTTCAAATAAAAGGTGCTGGGAAAACTGTATAATCATATGTAGAAGAATAAAATTGGACCTCCACCTTATACTACTCAAAAAATTAACTCAAAATTGAAGGCTCAAACATAAGCTCTAAAACCATAAGCTCCTAAAAGAAAATATATGGGATAAGCAACTCGATTTTGGTCTTGATAATGAGATTTTGGATTTGGCAACAAAAGCAAAGGAAACAAAAGCAAAAATTAACAAAGTTGGACTATATCAAACTAAAAAGCTTCCATACAGCCAAAGAAATAATGAACAAGACAAAAAGGAAATTACAGAATGGGAAAAAAATCATATATCTGATAAGAGGTTAATATCCAAAATATATAAAGAACTCATACAACTTAATAGGTAACAGAACAAACAACCCAATTAATAAAATTGGCAAAGGATCCAAATAGAAATTATTTTCCAAGGAAAACATACAAATGGCCAACAAGTACATGAAAAAAATGCTCAACATCACTAATCATCAGCAAAATGCAAATAAAAACCACAATGGAATATCATCTCATGCCTGTTAAAATAGCTATTACGAAAAAGGAGATAATAAATGTTGGTGAGCATGTGGAGAAAAGGCAACACCTGTGCACTGCTGATGGGATATAAATTGGTTCATCCACTAAGGAAAACAGTATAAAAGTTCCTCAAAAAACTAAAAATGGCCTACCATATAATTCAGAAATCTCATTCTGGTTATATATCCAAAGGAAATAAAAATAGGATATTGAAGAGACATTTGAACTCCCATAATCATTGCAGCATTATTCACAATAGCAAAGATATAGAAACAATTTGTGCTGGATATAGAAGGTATGAGATAGACATACATCTATAAATAGGTATACAGATATACATACACAGTTACATATATATGTTATACATATCGTCGAATATTATTCAGCCATGGGAAAGAAGAAACTCCTGCCATTATGTGACAATGTGAATAGACCTTGAGGGCATTACGCTAAGTGAAATAAGTGATACAGAGAAAGACAATGAATGACTATATGATATCACTTATGTGTGGAATCTAAAAAAGCTGAACATATTAAAAAAAAGAGAATAGCAGAATGGTCGTTGCCAGGGACTAGGGAGCTGGGGAAATGGGGAGATGTCTGTCAAATGACACGAACTTCCACTTATAACACTAACGAGCTCTAGAGATTTAATGTACATCATGGGGATTATAGTTAACAGTACTCTATTACATACTTCACAGTTGCTGAGAGTGTAGATCTTAAATGTTCTCACCACAAAATGAAATTACGTGAGGTGATGGAAGTGTTAACTAACACTACTGTAGTAATCACTTCACAAAATATAAGTCTATCGAGTCAAAACATTGTACATCTTAAACTTCTACAATGACATGTCAATTATTTGCCAATAAAGCTAGAGGAACCAAATGCAACAAAAAATAAAAATTAATGATTCCTACTCTGTGAAATTAATGAGAGCCAATAAAAAGCTTCAGTGACCAAATCAAATGTCACTTGCAAGAAACATTTGCTTTCAATAAATGAAAATAAATAATAATAGTAGGGCTCTTCTCTTCAATTGTGAGCTGACAAAAGGGAAAACGCAGCATGTTTTAGTGACTTAATTCTGCAATAGAATAGTTTTGAGATATTGAACAGGTGACTAGTCCTTTCTGAGCCTTTTTCCTTATTTGAGAAATAGGATGGCAGTAATGTCAGCCACAAAAAGTACTAAATGAAATACAATGTAGAAGATTTAAAAACCTACAACTCTGGGCACCTTGGTTAAGTGTCTGCCTTTGGCTCGGATCATGATCCCAGGGTCCTGTGATCCAGTCCCACGCTGGGCTCCCTGCTCAGGAGGGAGTTGCTTCTCACTTTCCCTCTGCCCTCCCCCTGCTCCTTCTCTCTCTTTCACTCTCTCTCGCTCTCTCAGATAAATAAATAAATAAGTAAATAGATAAATAAAATATGTTTTTAAAAGCCTACAACTCTGTGTAAGTATTATTCATCACCTAATTATATTATGATCTAAGTGACAGAAACTGTATTATCAACAACGACAGCTTACATTTAATATACATTATCATATACTAGGTATTGTTGTAGCATTTTATCTGTAGTAACTCATTAAAAGTCTTACTATGCCCATTTTACAAAGAATCAGGGGAATTGAAGGGGAATCTAGCACACATTGGTTCCAGAGTCTAAATCCTCAACTTAATCCTAATCAAACAAACAAAACCCACACTAAGTGCATGCTGATTGCAATATACAATTACGTTAAATTTTTTTTTTAAATGTCAAAACTTGAAAAGTCCAAATATTAAAGAAACTTCACATTCAATATCTAATAATGCCAGGTCTATGAACTCTTTTACTGGCATAAATATTTAATGGAAGGAATTCACATCTGCCCTTTGAAACTATTTCTCACTTGCCCTTTCATTTGCAATTATTTAATTTAGGAGTGGTTCAGTTGGTTCTGATTCTGTATGATGAAATGATTCTGAATTTCTCTCTTCTTTTAAAAATATCCACAAATAGATGTAAATTCTCCATTCTCAAAATTACTGTTCTTATTGTGATTTATTTCAAAAGTCTATTTTACTCCCAAAAGAATGAGTTTGAATATAAACCACAACTAATTTTTTTTATTATACAATTAATTTTTATATTAAGGTTATGCAGAACATGAGGTCTTGGAGAAGACAGTCAAAGGGTGACATGTTTACAGTCTGCAGGACACGTTATACACTAAGGGTCCAGCTCACCCCAGGATTACTGCTCCTGAAGTCATAATTAGAATGTGTTGCTGGATGGAGTTGCTACCATTATCTCATTACTCAGTACTTTACAGATAAAGATTTATCAAAGCTTTGAGAGGGCAAGTAACTTTTCAAAGGGAAGAAAGACAAATGGCAAAGGTAAGATGAAAGCCGAACTCCCAAGTCTTAAGCTTCTGTATGAACTTGGGCTTACGGTGGTGAGATGATCTTTCACTAAAAATAGAATGACAGACTCAATTGGAGGAAAATAATATGGTTATGCGTGTGTTAATGGCTTGCTTCATGTAAGCAGTTGATAAAGGTATACCAACTTCCAAAACTCCAGAAAAAAATTTTTTCTAATGAGCAAATTTCTTATTTTGTGAGGCTATTTCCATGCTTTAATGATACACAGTCAATTTGTCCTCTATGCATTCTCTTAAACACGAGTGTCCATTACAGGTGAATGGCAAGACCATTTAAACAAGGTCAGCTTCATCAGCATCATCAAATTACTTGAGGATAAACTCCAATCATATTTTTTAAAGTTTTCTAAAACATGTTACAAATTTATCTTGAACCCTTAAATTCTGCCTTCTGTTTTTCAAACAACATAGCCAAATCTCCAAAGCCTTAGAATTATTAATGCTATAATTTTTAAATATTTTGTAAATATTTTATTTATTTATTTGAGAAAGAGAAAGCACAAGTTGGGTGGGGGGAGAGGCAGACGGAAAGGGAGAAGCAGCCTTCCCGATGAGCAGGGAGCCCTATGTGGGGCTCGATCCCAGGACCCTGGGATCATGACCTGACCCAAAGGCAGGTGCTTAACTGACTGAGCCACCCAGAGGCCCCATCCATAACTTTTATATTGCATAATAAATTACATTTGTTCAAAGTTGAATTTAATTTTTTAAGAAGCATTAGGCCACAAAAGAGAATGTTTAAACCTTATCACTGATAACACCTTGCAATGTGATGCATTCTGTATGCTTCTGTTCAGGTGTGCAAATCCTATAATGCTATTTGACAACATCAGGTAGATTTAGTCTCAATCCTGTGGACACTTATGAACACTGTTCCTTCTGTTATTGTTGATTTGTTTTGGGCAGATTCGCATTTATCATTTAAAATACAAACAAATGTCATATGTCCTTTGTAAAACTGTCCTTTGAGCCTTGATAAGATGTGAGTAGATAAAACAATATCACATTGATTATTTTCCCCCCTGTATGTGTCCTTCTCAGTGTGTGTTTAAACTGCTTTGGCAAAGTTATGAGTATTTCCAAACTGCGAAATTTGATGGACACTTTTCTGTTCTCATTTTACTTATCTGTTGTTTGGAGTTGAAGGTTCTAAATATTGGCATCCCCAAGGATCTGAGCGTGGCCTTCTGCTCTTGCCCAAGGGCCCTTTTCACCTCTTTGGCTTCAGGTGTCATAAAGTAAATGTTTACTTGGAAAGTCAATCCTGAGCACCAACCTCAAGCAATTTTCAACTTCTAACTTCCTCTATGATAGATGTTGTCCCTGAAAACATCTAAAATAAAGTCCAAGGTTTCCTCACCTCACCTTGCCTCAACCCACCTTGACTTTCCTTGAATACATGGCTCTTGAGTGACTTGGTGGTCATCCACACTCTCTCAAGTGCTCCACTCAACTTATGCCACTCTGAACTTTGTGCTGTAGGCCACAAAACCCTTCAGGGTTTCTTATTCACAAATCTGTTTCATGCCCTATTTACATATTTTCTCTCCCCTTTTTCCTGGAATCTCCTCCTTAATTCAATGGAAATTTGCTGAATTTCAGAATCAGTTCTATTATTACATCTTTCCTGAACCCTCCTCCTCACCACACTCTCCTGTGTGATCCTGCAGCCATTATCTTGGATTGCATATCGAAGTTTCCGTGGGGACCCCATGTTTTAAAGCTAGCAACTCTCTAAGTTCAAGAACTGGATGTTTTGTTCATCAGATCATGTAGTTCAGTATTACATGTAGATGTTTAGTAATTCAAAAAATAATTGCCACTGTGGCTAATTTGAGGACTGATAATTGAGTCTTCTAAACACCGATACCCACACAAGTTATATTAGCCATAAAGAATTTGGTTTGGTTAAAAATGGCTTTGTGTAAGTCTTGCCTGCTACCTATAAATGCCATTTGTCTTTATGGTTTCTTTTGCATTCCTCCTCTTCTCTGACTCATGAATTTTATATTCATAGTTTCTTAACAACAATCATGCAAGGTACCTTAATGAACCAATTCTTATTTGTAGACCTCTAGCATATCCTCCCTCCTTCCTAAGAAGACACTTACTTGACTAAGCTACCCAGGCACTGTCTGGTATCCTTATCTTCTTTTTTTTTTAATTAATTTTTTTTAAACACATAATATATTTTTATCCCCAAGGGTAGGGTCTGTGAATCGCCAGGTTTACACATTTCACAGTAGTCACCATAGCACATACCCTCCCCAATGTCCATAACCCCACGCCCCCTCCCAACCCCCTTCCCCCCATAAACCCTCAGTTTGTTTTGTGAGATTAAGAGTCACTTATGGTTTGTCTCCCTCCCAATCCCATCTTGTTTCATTTACTCTTCTCCTACCCCCTTAACCCCCCATGTTGCATCTCCTCTCCCTCATATCAGGGAGATCATATGATAGTTGTCTTTCTCCGATTGACTTATTTCACTAAGCATGATACCCTCTAGTTCCATCCACGTCGTTGCAAATGGCAAGATTTCATTTCTTTTGATGGCTGCATAGTATTCCATTGTGTATATATACCACATCTTCTTTATCCATTCATCTGTTGATGGACATCTAGGTTCTTTCCATAGTTTGGCGATTGTAGACATTGCTGCTATAAACATTCGGGTGCACGTGCCCCTTCGGATCACTAAGTTTGTATCTTTAGGATAAATACCCAGTAGTGCAATTGCTGGGTCATAGGGTAGTTCTATTTTCAACATTTTCAGGAACCTCCACGCTGTTTTCCAGAGTGATTGCACCAGCTTGCATTCCCACCAACAGTGTAAGAGGGTTCCCCTTTCTCCACATCCTCGCCAGCATCTGTCATTTCCCGACTTGTTAATTTTAGCCATTCTGACTGGTGTGAGGTGATATCTCATTGTGGTTTTGATTTGTATTTCCCTGATGCCGAGTGATATGGAGCACTTTTTCATGTGTCTGTTGGCCATCTACATGTCTTCTTTGCAGAAATGTCTGTTCATGTCCTCTGCCCATTTCTTGATTGGATTATTTGTTCTTTGGGTGTTGAGTTTACTAAGTTCTTTATAGATTTTGGACACTAGCCCTTTATCTGATATGTCGTTTGCAAATATCTTCTCCCATTCTGTCAGCTGTCTTTCGGTTTTGTTAACTGTTTCCTTTGCTGTGCAAAAGCTTTTGATCTTGATAAAATCCCAATAGTTCATTTTTGCCCTTGCTTCCCTTGCCTTTGGCGATGTTCCTAGGAAGATGTTGCTGCGGCTGAGGTCGAAGAGGTTGCTGCCTGTGTTCTCCTCAAGGATTTTGATGGATTCCTTTCTCACATTGAGGTCCTTCATCCATTTAGAGTCTATTTTTGTGTGTGGTGTAAGGAAATGATCCAATTTCATTTTTCTGCATGTTGCTATCCAATTTTCCCAACACCATTTATTGAAGAGGCTGTCTTTTTTTCCATTGGACATTCTTTCCGGCTTTGTTGAAGATTAGTTGACCATAGAGTTGAGGGTCTATTTCTGGGCTCTCTATTCTGTTCCATTGATCTATGTGTCTGTTTTTGTGCCAGTACCATGCTGTCTTGATGATGACAGCTTTGTAATAGAGCTTGAAGTCCAGGATTGTGATGCCCCCAACTTTGGCTTTCTTTTTCAATATTCCTTTGGCTATTCGAGGTCTTTTCTGGTTCCATATAAATTTTAGGATTATTTGTTCCATTTCTTTGAAAAAAAATGGATGGTACTTTGATAGGAATTGCATTAAATGTGTAGATTGCTTTAGGTAGCATAGACATTTTCACAGTATTTATTCTTCCAATCCAGAAGCATGGAACATTTTTCCATTTCTTTGTGTCTTCCTCAATTTCTTTCATGAGTACTTTATAGTTTTCTGTGTATAGATTCTTAGCCTCTTTGGGTAGGTTTATTCCTAGGTATCTTACAGTTTTGGGTGCAATTGTAAATGGGATTGACTCCTTAATTTCTCTTTCTTCTGTCTTGTTGTTGGTGTAGAGAAATGCAACTGATTTCTGTGCATTGATTTTATATCCTGACACTTTACTGAATTCCTGTACAAGTTCTAGCAGTATTGGAGTGGAGCCTTTTGGGTTTTCCACATATAGTATCATATCATCTGCAAAAAGTGATAGTTTGACTTCTTCTTTGCTGATTTGGATGCCTTTAATTTCCTTTTGTTGTCTGATTGCTCAGGCTAGGACTTCTAGTACTATGTTGAATAGCAGTGGTTATAATGGACATCCCTGCTGTGTTCCTGACCTTAGCGGAAAAGCTTTCAGTTTTTCTCCATTGAGAATGATATTTGCGGTGGGTTTTTCATAGATGGCTTTGATAATATTGAGGTATGTGCCCTCCATCCCTACACTTTGAAGAGTTTTGATCAGGAAGGGATGCTGTACTTTGTCGAATGCTTTTTCAGCATCTATTGAGAGTATCATATGGTTCTTGTTCTTTCTTTTATTAATGGGTTGTATCACATTGATTGATTTGCAGATGTTGAACCAGCCTTACAGCCCTGGAATAAATCCCACTTGGTCGTGGTTAATAATCCTTTTAATGTACTGCTGAATCCTATTGGCTAGTATTTTGGTGAGAATTTTTGCATCTGTGTTAATCAAGGATATTGGTCTGTAGTTCTCTTTTTTGATGGGATCCTTGTCTGGTTTTGGGATCAAGGTGATGCTGGCCTCATAAAATGAGTTTGGAAGTTTTCCTTCCATTTCTGTATTTTGGAACAGTTTCAGGAGAATAGGAATTAGTTCTTCTTTAAATGTTTGGTAGAATTCCCCCGGGAAGCCGTCTGGCCCTGGGCTTTTGTTTGGAGATTTTTGATGACTGTTTCAATCTCCTTACTGGTTATGGGTCTGTTCAGGTTTTCTATTTCTTCCTGGTTCAGTTGTGGTAGTTTATATGTCTCTAGGAATGCATCCATTTCTTCCAGATTGTCAAATTTGTTGGCGTAGAGTTGCTCATAGTATGTTCTTATAATTGTCTGTATTTCTTGGGTGTTAGTTGTGATCTCTCCTCTTTCACTCATGATTTTATTTATTTAGGTCCTTTCTCTTTTCTTTTTGATAAGTCTGGCCAGGGGTTTATCAATCTTATTCATTCTTTCAAAGAACAAGCTCCTAGTTTCGTTGATTTCTTCTATTGTTTTTTTGGTTTCTATTTCATTGATTTCTGCTCTGATCTTTATGATTTCTCTTCTCCTGTTGGGTTTAGGGTTTCTTTCTTGTTCTTTCTCCAGCTCCTTTAGGTGTAGGGTTAGGTTGTGTACCTGAGACCTTTCTTGTTTCTTGAGAAAGGCTTGTACCGCTATATATTTTCCTCTCAGGACTGCCTTTGTTGTGTCCCACAGATTTTGAACCGTTGTGTTTTCATTATCATTTGTTTCCATGAACTTTTTCAATTCTTCTTTAATTTCCTGGTTGACCCATTCATTCTTTAGAAGGATGCTGTTTAGTCTCCATGTATTTGGGTTCTTTCCAAATTTCCTCTGTGATTCAGTTCTAGTTTCAGAGCGTTGTGGTCTGAAAATATGCAGGGAATGATCCCAATCTTTTGATACCGGTTGAGACCTGATTTAGGACCCAGGATGTGATCTATTCTAAAGAATGTTCCATGGGCACTAGAGAAGAATGTGTATTCTGTTGCTTTGCGATGAAATGTTCTGAATATATCTGTGATGTCCATCTGGTCCAGTGTGTCATTTAAGGCCTTGATTTCCTTGTTGATCTTTAGCTTGGATGATCTGTCCATTTCAGTGAGGGGAGTGTTAAAGTCCCCTACTATTATTGTATTATTGTTGATGTGTTTCTTTGATTTTGTTATTAATTGGTTTATATAGTTGGCTGCTCCCACGTTAGGGGCATAGATATTTAAAATTGTTAGATCTTCTTGTTGGACAAATCCTTTGTGCATGATATAGTGTCCTTCCTCATCTCTTAATATAGTCTTTGGCTTAAAATCTAATTGATCAGATATAAGGATTGCCACTCCTGCTTTCTTCTGATGTCCATTAGCATGGTAAATTCTTTTCCACCCCCTCACTTTAAATCTGGAAGTGTCTTCGGGTTTAAAATGAGTTTCTTGTAGGCAACATATAGATGGGTTTTGTTTTTTTATCCATTCTGATACCCTGTGTCTTTTGATTGGGGCATTTAGCCCATTAACATTCAGGGTAACTATTGAGAGATATGAATTTAGTGCCATTGTATTGCCTGTAAGGTGACTGTTATTGTATATTGTCTCTGTTCCTTCTGTTCTACTACTTTAGGGTCTTTCTTTGCTTAGAGGACCCCTTTCAATATTTCCTGTAGAGCTGGTTTGGTGTTTGCAAATTCTTTCAGTTTTTGTTTGTCCTGGAAGCTTTTAGTCTCTCCTTCTATTTTCAATGATAGCCTAGCTGGATATAGTATTCTTGGCTGCATGTTTTTCTCGTTTAGTGCTCTGAATATATCATGCCAGCTCTTTCTGGCCTGCCAGGTCTCTGTGGATAAGTCTGTTGCCAATCTAGTATTTTTACCATTGTATGTTACAGACTTCTTCTCCCGGGCTGCTTTCAGGATTTTCTCTTTGTCACTAAGACTTGTAAATTTTACTATTAGGTGATGGGGTGTGGACCTATTTTTATTGATTTTGAGGGCGGGTTCTCTGAACCTCCTGGATTTTGATGCTTGTTCCTTTTGCCATATTGGGGAAATTCTCTCCAATAATTCTCTCCAATATACCTTCTGCTCCCCTCTCTTTTTCTTCTTCTTCTGGAATCCCAATTATTCTAATGTTGTTTCGTCTTATGGTGTCACTTATCTCTCGAATTCTCCCCTCGTGGTGCAGTAGCTGTTTGTCCCTCTTTTGCTCAGCTTCTTTATTCTCTGTCATTTGGTCTTCTATATTGCTAATTCTTTCTTCTGCCTCATTTATCCTAGCAGTGAGAGCCTCCATTTTTGATTGCACCTCATTAATAGCTTTTTTTTATTTCAACTTGGTTAGATTTTAGTTCTTTTATTTCTCCAGAACGCGCTTTTATCTCTCCAGAGAGGGTTTCTCTAATATCTTCCATGCTTTTTTTCGAGCCCAGCTAGAACCTTGAGAATTGTCATTCTGAAATCTAGATCTGACATATTACCAATGTCTGTATTGATTAGGTCCCTAGCCTTTGGTACTGCCTCTTTTTCTTTTTTTTTTTGTGGTGAAATTTTCCGTCTTGTCATTTTGTCCAGATAAGAGTATATGAAGGAGCAAGTAAAATACTAAAAGGGTGGCAACAACCCCAGGGAAATATGCTTTAACCAAATCAGAAGAGATCCCAAATCGTGAGGGGGGAGAAAGGGGATAAAAAGAAGTTCAGAAAGAAGAAAAAAAATGAAACGATTAAAAGAAGAAAACGAATAAAGAAAAAATATAAAAAGGAAAAAATATATATATATTAGATAAACTAGTTAAAAAACGTTAAAAAAGAAAAGGGTAAAAGTTAAAAACATGTAGCAGAAGAAGAGAAAAAAATTTAAAAAGAAAAAAAAATTAAATTAACTGCAAGGCTAAATAATCATGGGGAGAAAGCCATGAGCTCCGTGCTTTGCTTTCTCCTCCTCCGGAATTCCGCTGCTCTCCTTGGTATTGAAACTGCACTCCTTGGTATTGAAACTTCACTCCTTGGTAGGTGAACTTGGACCTGGCTGGGTTTCTTGTTGATCTTCTGGGGGAGGGGCCTGTTGTAGTGATTCTCAAGTGTCTTTGCCCCAGGCAGAATTGCACCGCCCTTACCAGGGGCCGGGCTGAGCAATCCTCTCGGGTTTGCTTTCGGGAGCTTTTGTTCCCTGAGCGCTTTCCGCTTCCGTAGAGTTCCTGAGGACAGGAGTGAAGATGGCGGCCTCCCAGTCTCCGGCCCGGAGGAGCCGAGAGCCCGGGGCCCCACTCCTCAGTGCGCCCTCAGAGAACAGCGCCTAATTACTCCCGTCACCCTGGCCTCCGGCCGTGCTCCGAGCTGACCGAGCCTGCGACCGTTTCAAGGTAACTGCGAGCTGAGAGCTCACTCCTCGGCTCTGTCTCTGTAGCCGGCTTCCCTGTTCTAATACCTGTAAGGTCTGTGACACTCAGACACCCCCGATCCTTCTGTGACCCTGTGGGATCTGAGGCCATGCTGACCCCGCGTGCGCTTCACCCCAGTTAAGCCTCTGGAGCGATGTCCCTCAGAGGAACAGACTTTTAAAAGTCCTGATTTTGTGCTCCGTTGCTCCGCCGCTTGCCGGGAGCCGGCCCCTCCCCCCGCGGTCTATCTTCCCGTCGCTTTGGATTCACTTCTCCGCCAGTCCTACCTTTCAGAAAGTGGTTGATTTTCTGTTTCTAGAATTGCTGTTCTTCTTCTCTTCAATCTCCCATTGGATTTGTACGTGTTTGCAATCTTTAGATAAGCTCTCTAGCTGATCTCCCACTACCCGAAGTATTCTCAGCCTGCTACTTCTCCGCCATCTTGACTCCTCCCCACCCCCGTATCCCTTATCTTCTTGATGATAGCCATTCTAATGGGTGTTAGATTGTATCTTACTGTGGTTTTTATTTGTTTCTCTGATGATTATTGAGTTGAACATCTTTTCATGTATCTTTTGGCCATTTGTATGTCTTCTTTGGAAAGATGTCTATTCAGATCCTCTGACCAGTTTTTTTTTTTTAATTTTTCGGTTTTTCTTTTTTTTTTTTTTTTAATTTTTATCCTGCTATGTAGGTTTTTAGTTTAATGTAGTCCCACTTGTTTATTTCTGCCTTTGTTGCCTATGCTTTGGGTGTCAAATCCCAAAAATTCATTGCCAAGACAGATGTCAAGTTGTTTACAATTTAGTTTTCCTCTAGGAGTTTTATGGTGTCAGGTCTTATATTCACACCTTTAATCTATTTAAGTCGATCTTGTGTATGGTGTGAGATGGGGTCTAGTTTCATTATTTTGCATGTGATTACCTAGTTTTCCCAACATCATTTATTGAAGGGACTATCCTTTCCCCATTATAAATTCTTGGTCTCTTTGTCATAAATTAATTGGTCTTATATTCACAGGTTTATTTCTGGGATCTTTATTCTGTTCCACTGAACTGTGTGTCTGTTTTTACGACAATACTCTATTATTTTGACTATTAGAGCTTTGTAATATAACTTTAAATGAGGAAGTGTGATGCCTCTAGCTATCTTCTTTCTCAAGATTGTTTTGTTTATGCAGGATCTTGTACATTCTGAGAGTTTGGACAAATATGTAATGAAATGCATGCATTTTTATAATATCATTTGGAGTATTTTCACTGTCCTAAAAATCAGTGCTCCACATATTCATCCCTCTTTCCTCCACAGCCCTTAGCAACCATTGATTTTCTTTTGTATCCATAGTTTTGTCTTTTTAGAATGTCATATAATTGGAATTACAGGGATTTTGGATTGGATTCCTTTACCTAGTAATATGTATTTAAGCTTCCTCCATGTTTTTTTCATGGTTTGATAGCTCATTTCTTTTTTTTTTTTTTTTTAAGATTTTATTTATTTACTTGACAGAGATCACAAGGAGGCAGAGAGAGGGGGAAGCAGGCTCCCCGCTGAGCAGAGAGCCCAACACAGGGCCTGATCCCAGAACCCTGAGATCACGACCCGAGCCTAAGGCAGAGGCTTCAACGCACTGAGCCACCCAGGTGCCTCAGCTCATTTCTTTTTAATGCTGAGAAATATCGTCTAGAAGTATCACAGTTTATTTATCCATTTATATTCATAGTTTCTGAAGGACATCTTGGTTGCTTCCAAGTTTTGGTAATTATGGATAAAGCTATTATAAACATCTGTATGTAGGCTTTTGTGTGGATATAAATTTTTAACCCCTTTAGTTAAGTACTAAAATGTATGATTGCTGGATTATATGATAAGAGTTTGTTTAGTTTCATAACAAATTGCCAAACTGCCTTCAAAAGTGACGGGAATTCTCTAATATAATTAAACTCCCTCTTACATATAAAAATAATTAAGCTTTTGAGAGACAAATGCAGCACTTAAACTGGCCAACTTTATCACTGATTTGGTCAAATAAAGTCTTACTCTAGATAAATTCCATATGATTTTACTTATATGTGGAATCTAAAATACAAATCAAATGAACAGACTCTCAAATAGAGTAGATAAACTGGTGGTTGCCAGAGGGATGTGGATGGGGCAATGGGTGAAACCAAGGGGATTAAGCGGTACAAACTTCCATTTATAAAATAAATAAGCCACAGAGATGAAAAGTATAGTATGGGGAATATAGTTAATAATACTGTAATAGTGTTGTATGGTGACAGATGATGCTGTGAGCATTAAGGAAAGTACAGAACTGTCGAAATCAATATGTTGTACACCTGAAATTAATATAACACTGTATGTTAATTATACTTTAACAATTAAGAAAATAGGAGATCAATGTTTTAAAAAATTCTTACTGTAACAATTAGTAATATATTAATAGGTTACAAACTAATATATGCTACTTGAAATGGACTGAAGTTTTTATTATACTAAGTATTTTATTATATTAAGGTATTTCACTTTTATGAAATAAATTTCATACATTTCATAAATTAAGATACAAATGGGAACAATTTTAGATAATTCTTTCTTACTTCATGTCAACATTTACTATGCTTTAATTTCTACTAATTTTCCCTACTTTTGCCCTATGGAGCCATATAGGACAAATATACCTATTCTTCAATATCTGAAAATTTTTTGATATCTGAAAAATTTTTACTAATACAGAGGCTATCTTTACCATTCAAGCCTAATATTTCTAGTGTCCTTATAATATTTCAAGACCCCTTGAACACTCTGATTATGATTTTCTGTACAGTTTCTCATTCACTGAATGATCCATTCACTGACTGATTAATTCACTTATTCAACCACGCAATTATTTCATGCCTAGAGTTTGCCAGGCACCAAGGGTTGTGCTGAGAAGCCACTGAAAATACACATTAAAAAAAGTTTCTGTCTTATATCTTTCTCACCTTTTATAGAAGTAACATTTCCTTCTCTTCTTTTATATGAGCTTACATGAGTCTACCTACAACCAGTAACTTTCCTGCATTTAAAAGCTTATAAACCTATGCCCTCCTATTAGTCTATAGTTTCCCCCGGGGCAGAGAGAGTTAAGTATTTACACAGAATTGTTAGGAGCCCGCACTCAGGAGCCAGACTAGGCTCTGCCCCTTACTCCCTGTAAGACCTTGGGCAAATTACTTGGTGCTCCTATTTCCCCAGCTGGCAAATGAGGATATTATCAGTAGCTACTTCATAGGGTTGAGATGATTCTTATTACAGAATTTTTCAGTCTACTTCCTTTGGTTTTATAGTTGGTGAATAGATCTCTGTGATTCTGGATATAGGTGAATTGTGAATTCAAATATTCACTGTGTAAGATTTTCTCTTTAAGGATGTATTTTAATAATATTTTAGTGGAAATGTAGGAGAGATGATTTTTAGGATAAACGTTATTTAAGTGAAAGACTCCAAATTTCTCTTAAATATTATCTGTTATAAAGAAATTGAAAGTATCACAGTCTTTTAAAATAGTAACTGCCTTTCAAATCTGTCCGATGAATGAATTCATTAACTACTTTCATTCAGCTTGATAAATTTAAGATTTATACCTTTCTAAATATATTTTAATGTAGATATTCATAAGTATGACAGAATTAATAACTTCGAGATGAAAATTGTTATAAGAACACATTAAGAATGTCGACATTTTGGGTGCCTGGGTGGCTCAGTGGGTTAAAGCCTCTGCCTTCAGCTCAGGTCATGATCCCAGGATCGAGCCCCACATCGGGCTCTCTGCTCAGCAGTGAGCCTGCTTCCCCCCTCTCATTCTGCCTGCCTCTCTGCCTACTTGTGATCTCTCTCTGTCAAATAAATAAATAAAATCTTTAAAAAAAAAAAAAAAAAAGAATGTCGACATTTTAAAACCACATCCCAGCCAATATACAGATTAATATAAAATTAAAAACAAATTCAAAGTAGTTCTAGTCTGCTTATATACTTAACATGATTATAATTATATTACATAATTACTACGTAGTAACAAAAGAGAGTTTCAGGAAATAACTTATTCCTTTACAGACATGATAAATATGATGTGTATGACTATCGCTGCATGATAAATAGGACCTTTTTTATTCATGAGGTTGGATGTCAGATTCAACTGAAAAATGTGTATCATATTCAATGTATTTATTCCAAGGCTTGTTAAAATCACTCTATTTTGCTGCAGATGGATAAAATAACAACCACTTTTCTATGTTTTATGGATTAAAACAGTGTGAAATGATGGCTTTAAATTTCCTATGTTTACAACTTTATTAAAACCCCACAAGTTATATATTTGATTAAAGATTTATGGAAGACACACTGAATTGTATTCTTATAGGTAACTGTCATGATTTCATGGGGGACTGTTCAAATATTGGAGTATTCTGACAACATCCATCACAACTACAGAAAATAAAGTTCCAAAGTGCAACAAATGCATTCATAAAACATATAACACAGGGACAAAAAAAAGAATAAGTCATTAGACATAGAATACAAAACCAACTTTATATTTTTGATACACTGGGTTAAATTTAAATAGCAATAGAAATAGAATCATTGGTGAAAAAGATCTAAATCTTCTTAATGACTTAAATATCTTAGCCGCTTCCAAGTTAAAAAAAAATAGATTTAAATTTGTTTTAAATATGTCAACTAAAGAGTCAGTGACCAAAGAGTGCTGTTTAATGTGCTTTCTAGAACTGTGTTCTTTAATATGATGGCCACTAGTCACATATGACTATTTTAATTTAAATTAATTGAAATTGAGTAGCATGAAAAATTCAGTTTCTCAGTCACACTAGCCATATTTCAAGTATTCAAAAACCACATGTGGCTAGTTAGTAATACATTAGACAATGCAGAGAGAAAATGTCTATCATCACAGAAAGTTCTGTTAAAGAACAGTATTCTAGAGTGTTAAGAAAACACTACTCTTCAGACTCAGGGATACGGAATGAAGTTGTTATTATCACCTAAAGCCAATGTTCTAGATGTTATACACAATATTTCAAAACAGAAAAATGAGACAAGATTCTTTATAGATGATCAGCTGAAAAAACATCCATACATTTTAAGACTGGACGTGTTATCTGTATGTAACTACTAAACCCAGATATTAAAAAAGTAGCTTCATTGCTTATAACCATTTAAAAAAAAATTCCAGGGGTGCCTGGGTGGCTCAGTGAATTAAGCCTCTGCCTTCAGACAGGTCATGATCTCAGTGTCCTGGTATGTAGCCCCACATCAGTCTGTCTGCTCAGCAGGGAGCCTGCTTCCCCTCCTCTCTCTGCCTGCTGTGCTACTTGTGATCTCTCTCCCTCTGTCAAATAAATAAACAAAATCTTAAAAATAAATAAATAAATAAATAAATTCCAAAATCCTTAGTAGCGATATAATTCTGTCTAATGAAATTAACAAAGAAAAACAAACAAACAAAGCAGATGGTATTATTGCTTTCACAGCCCTTGGCATAAGGAAGTAAATTAGAGATACTAGGATTATAATAATGATAGACTCATTCACTTGGAATAATAACTAAAGACATGTAATAAGGTGAGAATATTGAGAGGCCGTAAAGTTGGGGACCTACTGGTAGTTTGCAGCAATTCACTAAAAATGGCCCAAAGGGGGAGCCTTGGTGGTTCCATCGGTTAAGCATCTGTCTTTGGCTCAGGTCATGATCCAAGGGTCCTGGAATGGAGCGTGGTGGCAGGGGTCTCTGCTTTTCAGGGAGTCTGCTTCTCCTTTTCCTCTGTCCCTCTCCCCTGCTTGTGCTCTGTTTTAAATGAATAAATAAAATCTTAAAAAAAATATATGGCCCAAAAGTCTACTATATAGTGGGGTATACAAGAGCATGGGCTGGTAATCAGATACCTGAGCCACTGCTCTGAGGTATATAACCTTAGGCAAGTTTCTTAAATTCTGTATTCATCAGTTTCTTCATCTATAAAAAGGTAAGAATGGCATATTTTTCCTCACGATTTTTTAAAGATATTACCTAATAGGGAACATAAGAAATGTTAATTAATGGTAGTATTCGTAAAGGTAATGAGATTGCTATTAACATTATTATGTCCAGGAAAAACTGTGTTTCTAAAATGTGGCCTTCTAAAATGAATCATATTTACCAAAATTCACAATTTTTGTTGATGGAGCTTACTAATAAATATGTATCACATACTCTCCAAGAAATTGTTTTATGTACCAACATTTAAGAAAATTTGGTAGCAGAAACACTGTATACTTGAGCATTGGGATTGAGTTTGAATAGAGACACTTCTTGGAGCCTTAGCTTCCTCATCTGTAAATGGTAGAATAATATTTATTTCAGAAGTTCATTGCAAGGGTGTTATTATTAGTTAGGATCCCAACAAGAGCCACTAAAATTGCAATAATTCATAGGGCTTTACTATAAAAGGTATATTTAGACAGGTAAAAGTAGTATCTAAGGGTCACCCAAGTGAGTCTCCATGTGGAGCTTGTAACATCAAGCTGAAACTTCATCATGTCTGAAGAGAGGAAGGAGCAGAGGTTAGCAGAGAAGTGCCACAGAGCAGGTTCCATGAGAGGAACAATGACTCTGATGAAACAGCCATCTTGAGAAATATCAGAGAAGAACCAGGGGAATAAATATCCTCACCTCATTCTCCATTTTCTTCCTAATTTCCTGCTGGGTTCCTAACTGATAAAACCCAATGAGAAGCCAGAGGTCTCTACTTCCTATTGATGTAGTGCATGTATATCATGACTATAGCAGAAAATAGGAAGGACAGCAGTAAGGAGCTTGAAATGGAGAAGTAAATGGGAGATGCATGTCATATACATTAGGTGTCTAGTACTTCTCATTTTCAATGAATGGTTTGTTATCTTTATGGTGGACTGCGTTCCAAATGACTACATAAAAATTTCTAATGATGCAAATCACAACTGTGCATTAACAAGACATTGAGAATAAGGTGAAGTAGATAGTTATGGATAGATATCAGCAAAATGATCTAGCTTATTTTAATGAATGACATTGCTAGGAACTAGTTAATAGTCTTGAAATGTTTATAAATGTCTTACATTTTAACAGTAATTTTCAGATTGTCAAGCAGTCATTAATACTATAAAATCATCTATAAGATAGGTAGAAATTGAAATTCATCTGCAGTATTTAATACAAGAAAACTGAGATTTTTTTTTTCAAAGATTTTATTTATTTGACAGACAGAGATCACAAGTAGGTAGTGAGGCAGGCAGAGAGAGAGGGAGAAGCAGGCTCCCTGCTGAGCAGAGAGCCCAATGTGGGGCTTGATCCCAGGACCCCGAGATCATGACCTGAGCTGAAGGCAGAGGCTTTAACCTACTGAGCCAAGCAGGTGCCCCGAAAATTGAGATTTTAATTGGCTGATGAATACAAGAAAGAGCCAGTCTCAGATCCAGGTCTTTACTATTGTTTTAAAGTTTCTGTCCTTTGCTTAAATTATTAATCTATAGTAGTCTTATCTGTGGCTTTGCTTTCCATGGTTTCAGTTACACATGGTCAACCACAGTCTGGAAACAGATAATCCTCCTTTTGACTTATCATCGGAAGGTCAGTAGTGGCCTAATGCTATGTCACAACGTCTAAGGCATTCACCTCACTTCATCTTGTCACATAGGCATTTTATTATCTCACATAATCACAAGAAGAAGAATGAGTACAGTACAATGAGATATTTTGAGAGAGAGACCATATTCATGTACCTTTTATTACTATATATTGTTACAATTGTTATATTTTATTATTGTTGTTAATCTCTTACTATGTCTAATTTATAAGTTAAGTTTTATCAAAGGTATGTATGTATGTATAGGAAAAAAACATGGTATACATGATTCAGTACTATCTGGGGCTTCAGGCATCCACGGGCGGTCTTGAAATGTATGCCCCTGCAGATAAAGGGAAACTACTGAGTCACCTAATATCGTCCTTAAAATGTACAGGCGAGTATGTCATGTAGGATATTCCTTGTTTTCTTATCACTGAATGAACACCTTAATGTGCTTTTCAAAGTGTGGTCACTTGACCAAGCTGCTGAATCAGTACCATCTGGAAACTTGTTAGAAATACAAATTATTGCCCCTCCCCCAGCCCCATTGAGTCACAAATATTAAAGTGGAGCCCAGGAATCTGTGTCTACTATACAAGCCCTTCCTGTGATCCTGAGGCAACTATAGTTTGACAACCACTCCTTTAATGGATTATCTGTAATCCACTGCAGGCAGCCAATATAGCTGAAACCAGAGTATCTGGAAGGAACCGAAATGTACTGATGGAAACTTTTCTACAGTTTTAGCCCGATTTAAAATGATGAATTTGTCACCATGTTAACCTTCTGATCATTATGATCATTGTAGAAAGATACCTGGTAGAAACATATAATATGCTAATACGATGTTCATTACGCCACCAACTATAATGTGTTTAAAAAGGATCAGGTCTCTTACTTTCTTTCCTTCTCATGGATTTTAGAAAATTCCCACGAATTCCAGCACCAAGACCAGAAATCATGCATCTTAACACAAGTTGCAGATAGTTTTGAACCAGATTAGCAGGGTCTACTTTGGTCTGATTTATTCATAAAAATTAGTTGAATATCTAAGGCGTGGGATTAGATAGTAAATATTTTGGAGATTTCAGATCATATGTTCTCTTGGAACTACTCAGCTATGACATAAAACAAGTTAGCTATAGATAATACAAAATCAAATGAGTCTAAAAAAAACTTTACCAAAATGTGTCAAGGATTTGATCCATAGGCCATCATTTTGTCAACTCTTGTGAACTAAGGAATCTGAGGACAACAACTTTAGACATGAAAAAAGGAACTAAGAAAGATGGTTTTTTTTTTTCCCCCCAAATCATATACAGCTTAGTAAGAGGCAGTTTCAGTAAATGTTTCCAATCAGGAGACATACTCCTTTAAATATGAGGAACTCGTTAAAACTAAAGATTCAGCAGCATTCCATTATTATATAAATGTTTTTATGCATTATAGTTTATTCAAGATTATCTTAATTTTGTATGACTATCACAAATAGAATAGTGTTTGCTTTTACTTAGATGATAGATTTGGTTTCTTGAAATTATATTTTATGATGTTAAGGCATTGAGTTTTCTTCCTCCTTTATGAAAAAAACATTCGAAAACCAATAACAATGTAAGACTATCACTAATGTTAAATTGTCAGTGTGAGTTGTTAGTTCGGCCTCTCTACCACAGCGAACGGTCACAATCTTAGGAGATATCTGGCTTCTGCCTGCCAAATGCTCACCAAGCACTTTAAAAGTACAGCAATGTAGACACAGTCTTTTCTTCTATTCTCTGAGGCAAAGCACATAGTTCCTCAGTGACATACGTAAGAATTCACAAACTGCACCTGCAAAGTTGGCCTGGTCTCTTCCCCATCCCCTATTCTTTGGGCTGAGCCCCTAGATGCCAAATCTCATTTGAGTGGTTACTAGCTCTTTCTTAAATCTGTGTAATTCTCAGATTCTGAGACTGCTTGTTTCATCTTCTAGATTTCTCGATGCTAAAGTAGACAGTCTCCTGGGCATAACCCATATTAGGTATATAATTTCAAAATCAGTTTAATTAGAGCAGAATTACAATTTCAAAGTCTTCAGAGGCAATTCAGGTTAAAAATAATGAGAGTAAATTCCAGATATAAATTAAAAAGCACTGCAAGACTTATATTAAGTTACAACTGATAATTGTCTTCTGTGCCAGTGAACAATAGGGCGTGGTGGAGGCTTGAGCACACTAAAGGAGGTTATAACCTACCAGAAGGAAAGACTCACTACTTCTCACCACCTGATTAATTACTTTAGGCTATAAAACCCAGTATTACCCTCTTTTCCACATTTTTTTGATCAATATTTTGAAACAGATTCTCTATGTAAAATACTCAGGTTTTAAATACTGTCCATTAATTACTGTTCCTTAAATGCTGTGAAGATTGAATGCACTTCATAGGCTCCTACTTTAGAAAATCTGACTTAAGTTTTTAATTAATTTTTTAAAAGATTATTTATTTATTTATTTATTTATTTGACAGAGATCACAAGTAGGCAGAGAGGCAGGCAGAGAGAGTGGAGGAAGCAGGCTCCCTGCTGAGCAAAGAACCCGATGCAGGGCTTGATCCCAGGACCCTGGGATCATGACCTGAACCGAAGGCAGAGGCTTTAACCCACTGAGCCACCCAGGTGCCCCTAAGTTTTCAATTACTTTAAATTATTTAAAATCTTTGAGTTCATGTCTTGATATTCCCAAAGTTAAATGAACAACATTTCCTCCTAGTGGTTTAATTATTGTTCAGTGAGATCTATTTAGTTGGGATCTTCAAATTACATGAAAAAGTTCACAACGTGCAACCTTTTGATGGCTGCAGCTCTGTATGTCTGTTCTGCTACTGCATTCACGCGCACACTTCCTATTCCCTCATTGCCTGGGCCTACTGTCGACAGATATTAAACTTGTGGGCTAACTCTTCTCTGGTCTAGGAACACAACCATGATTGATCACTATATTCTGAGCAAGACTTGGAGTCAATGCAATAGCATGCAAAGGCACTCAATAACCTTCTGTCTTCTTGATTCTAAATATTGTATGCAGAAAGATTATCATATGCTCCTCTTCGGGCATCTAGGTGATCTTGACAAGTTTCAATTATTCTGTAAATGCACTTGTTTTTCAACAGTTGTGCCCTTGGAATTTGCACTTGTGACTAATCAGATCAGTTGAAGATGCAGTGCCACTTCTGCAATAAAACCAATATTGATAAGAGTCGTTTTGTATTTTAAAGGATCCATATTTCTGGATAATATTATACTATCAATTGTGATTTATGTGAAATTCTTGTTATTTGTAAAGCAAGTAGGCCTCTAAATTTCTACTTATACAAAACCTAACCAAAAATGTTATCTCTTACTACTATGACCAATTCAAAGGCTAATAAAAAAGTGATTCTACAATGAGTTCCTCATATAGCATTTTCACTTAATCCTAAAATAGTAGTCTGTTGCCAAACAAAGGGAATAACAAATAACTGAAGCTTGTCAAGACCATCGAGGAGGTGGATTAAACCTAGAAATGGTTCTGTGTGAAATTGACTATGAAGTAGAATTTCCAGACCCATTATATTTTGCAGCTATGACTTAAACAGATTACTCCCTCAAGAAAGATTTAAGGAAAATAGAGAAATATCACCAAAAACTATATGTGTTGCCATTATAACTAAGTGTAAAGTTAAATATAAACAAAACTGCCTCTTTAATGTTTTATCTTATCAAACTGCCAGCATGTTTTTACAGGAAGAGTGTAAAATTGGATATTTTAAATTATTCCTAGGCGGTGCATAAAATAGCCACTGGGAAGTCATAAGTAATTTTTTCCTATGCACTTTTCTCTTAGTAAATACAATGCTTCCCTTTTTATCCTGTAATGGGCAGTGCTGAAAACAACTGATTTTTTTTTTTAAGATGAAAAACAATCTGAAAACATAGTATTTTGGAACCTTTGGTTTAAGATTTTATTACTTTTCGAAGAGCAAAAATTGTCAGGGGGAAAAAAAAGTCTCAGTAGATGCCAATGGAAAGGCAAAAGTGGAAATATATATTATTTTATTAGAATGACTTTTTTAGTTTGAGTTAAAAAATCCTTGAAAATCACTGATATATAATGATAAATCTAGAAGAACATGAAAATATATTAAGACAACCATTTATTACCCCATTTCTAGATATTGATTCAACCCACGTAGTTCTCATTATACAGACCCTTTATCAATACACCATACACTTAATCAGAGCTACTTGATTCTGATGAGAATAATGGGAAGGTCACTGACTTTTAAACCATTAGAGTAACATGACATAAGTCAAATCATTCACTAAATGACAATCAACCATAAGGGCTGCTAGCTAATCAACCTAGCTTCTCTGCCAACGGTTTATGCTCTGCTACTGCCCCCTAATGCCACTTCCACTTTTCAAATTTGCCATGTGAGATTTCACACTCCCAGCTGTTTTCCTTCTACCCTGGCCCATCTTGTTTATGTTCAAATATTCATGTAGAATATTTAAAATGTCTGGATCTGAATAAAAAATAACCCGAACCCTATGGTCTACTAATCTCATTCCATAATTTCAAAGATACAAACTTTCCAGGAAACCTTTTCCTTCATAATTACTTTTCTTCCATAATTCCTCTTAAGTTCCTAGCTTTTTGTAGTTTCCATAAAGAGTTCCAAATCTCTTAGCAAGACTTTAACAAGACACAACTTTTTGAGACACACAAGGCAAAATAATCGATATAGTTTCTGGCCCATAGCATGCACACCATGAAAAGTATTTACGTGCAGGAGATAACAAGAGATATGGCAGGAGAGACAGGTAGTGTACAAAGAATGGGAAGCATCCTACATGATATTTAAACAAACCAACAGACAGATTTCCATTTTAGACACTTCTGGCAGCTGAATGGAAGATGCATTTGTTGGGGGCAAGACTAGAGGCTGGAACAGTTGGGAGACTTCTGTAATAAACATGGAAATAAATAATTTAAACTTTGGGGTTATCAATGGATAGTTAATGATAGTCGATGATCAAAAGTTTAAATCAGAAGTCCACTAATGGGCTTCAGAGAATTCCTAAGCCCTCTGAAATATAGATATAATGTCTTGTGCTTGTGATATGCATGTTACCACCACTCATCCCCCTTTAAAAGACCATAGCTGTCAATAGACTTTCAGAGAGAAAAAACCAAAAGCACTAAGATCACTCGTGTAGTGTTACATGCAATGAATGAAACTCTGAGAAACATTGATAATTAAGGGACCAAGAGAGGGGGAAAAAGGCAAAGAGGATAACTAGAGAAGTAGAAGGAGAAAGTGGAAAATGCACTGCTTTACAATCAAAGGAAATATAAAGCTTTAAAAAGGAGAACAAGATTAACTGTGTTACAATTTAGTATGGAAGTCTTGCATAGAAAGAAATTCTATGGTGATTACAACTAGAATACCACTAAAGTGCTTAAAGAGGACAGTTTTGAAAGAACAGTGATTTACAATCAGTGAAGATACCATTACACCTGGAGAGGAGGCATTTGAAAATATATGAAGTGTTTTCTGATTGTCACAACTACTGAAATTTAATTCACAGGATTGGGGGATGCTAAACATTTTCAAAAAATGTGTAATAGCTTTGAATAAGGAAGAAATAAGCAAGAAAGCCAGAACAGGGTGAACTTGGAATTTAACAGCAGTGTAGACGTGACCACAGTGAGAACAGAATTATTTTTTAAAGCTAAAATTAAAGAGGGAAAAGATATTAGATAGCAGCTATATATATATACTTCCTATTCTGAAGGAAGAGGTTTAGATATTTACTTTGACTAAGAAGAAAAGGCCTGTAGAATGGTGATGTTGGCAAACAATATTAATAAAACAAAGCTCTAGAGAAGATTGTGAGAAGATGATGTGAGAATTGACAAACAAAAAGAAAAAAAAGAAAAAGAAAATGACTTGAAATTAAGCATACAAAGGAAACTTCATCCTATGTGACAGATGAAGGAGCAGTCCTTAGGTTTTAGAGATAGGGCAGACGAAAGAGATCATGCCTGTTGGCCTCAATTTTCTCAACAAAATAAAGTTTAAATTCAGTGCAGTAGATGCTTTTCTCATTTTTCTTCTGTTTACAGTAACAAATCTTTTTTTTTTCAAAATATCTCTTTCCTGTGCATAATGAATACAATGCTTAGTTTTTAAATGAGATGAAATTTTTTTTTTAAGGATTACATCATAGGCTCCATAATAATAATATTTTTATATAGCCAGTTTTGATATGTATGGAATATATGAAGTTTTATTTACTTATTTATTTGTTTTTCTGAGTACTTACTCTATGCCACATGTTACTCTGGCACATACTAACATATAAGGTAGGCAGATTTCCTCTTGTACCTTTCATTTATATGATTGCTAAAATAACTGTACCCTTAGATTTTAAGTTAGAAAAGAAGCTGATATACAGAACTTTTAATTAAATGTATTGTATCTAAAGTATATTTTCTACTGTGATTTCCCTGGGCTAAAAATTTTACCTTTCCTAATATGCTTTGTCAAACAATATATGGAGTGAGAAATATCCCTGAGTGGTTTTAAATAGTCCATACATCTTAACTCACCAAAAGTAGAGAAAGACTACACTGTATTATGTTAAGCAAAGTGGGTCAGTCAGAGAAAGACAAATACCATATGATTTCACTCATATGTGGAATTTAAGAAATAAAACAGAGAACATAGGGGAAAGGGGGGAGAGGGAAACAAACCATAAGAGACTCTTAATAACAGAAAACAAACTGGGGGCTGATGGAGAAAGGTGGGTGGGAGATGGGCTAGATGGGTGATGAGTATTAAGGAGGGCACTTGTTGTGATAAGCACTGGGTGATACATGTAAGGGATGAATCACTAAATTCTACTCCTGAAACTAATATTACACTGTATGTTAACTAACTAAAATATAAAGAAAAACTTGAAACATTCAAAAAATATTAAAAATAAAAATTTAGAAAATGAGAAGTGAGAAAGAAAAATGACAATCAACAGTCCTAGGACTCTTTGTATCTACTACTGCTTCCTCGGGTGAATTTCTACTCTTTTCGACTGGTTATACTCAATTTGTGGGAATTACAGGAAGAAGATACTCATGAGGGCAGGTAAGTGAGATCAGTCTGTCAAGATAATGATAAAATAGCAGTGGTTAAACTCTAGCCAGTTTTTTGGAGGTCAAAGACCAAAGTCCACAAAAGGATACAAAATAGGAATGGGATGAAAAACTACTGCCTTCTTCCTGTCTAATTGTTGTTATTGCTTTAGGTTTCTATTTCTATTTTGATGGGTAGAAATGTGTCTTGTACCCTGAAAGACTGCTGCCTAATATTCCCTCAGTGTAGAATTCTCCAACCTTCTATCTCTTTGGGTGCATTAACATGGATGTCAATGAGAACACCCGGAAGGGTCAATAAGCAGTTATCTTGGGTTGGATTGCTCTACCTGCAGACTGAGACAAAGGCTTTAGTATGACTAGTTTATTTGGGAGGGGATTCTAGGGAGCACTGGGGAAGGGAGTAAGTGAGAAAAAGAATGAAAGAAAGCCTACTAATCATCAGGTTATTGCTAAGAGCAGCTGTGGCTCAGTGTCACTGGGGACCTCTGTGAGACAGCAGAGAACATTCCTCAGGTTATCCACCTAAGAAGTAAAGAAACCCCAACTGTCATCTGTCATTGGCCAAGGGCTGTGCCCAAAGTAACTAATTCCTTAGTACATCTGACACGATCTGTGTTTGGAATGAGAAAAAGCCCTCAACTAGCCACTTGAAGGTACTTCAAGTAGGACACTTGACACATTCTGGACAGAGTACAATCAGTGCCTCCTGTAGCTGGTTTCGATGAGCTGCTGTTTTACTCATGCACACTTGGATGGTCATATATCCAAAAGATTTGGTGTTGTACATTAGGTATGATGATCTGATTCTTACACTTTGCCATTCTATTTATACTCATGTCACTTTTGGTAGTCAAAAGCTGAAGCTATAGTTTATTTGGTGCAGCTTTCCGTACAGGTGAGATTTTTTTTTTTAACTATAAATATTATGTAGATTCAGTTTTCAAAGCATGAAAATATATTCCTCCTGGGAACAAAGACAGTGAAGACTCACGCCTTTGCAGAGTGGGTAGTGATCCTATTTTATTACCATTATTACTATTGTATGGAGTAAGCTAAGTTTTGCTTGAAACATAAATATCAAAATGTAGACCTCCTCATTCCCCAGATTACAAAGGCAATTCCATTTGTATTTTAAAACATCCAAGAAAGTATGTCTCTGAACATATCTGTTCCTATTGATCTGAAATTATGATTTGATTTAGGTTCTAATAAACTAAACTGACACCCAGAGACTAATTATGCACAAGAACCCAGATTATTTTTAAAGAACACAGATCTCAGGATGTAGCCTCATTCCAAAGAAATATTTGGTAAACTGAACTCTTTAAGACTATTGTCCTTAAACATGAGTACCTCTTCTAAGTACCTAAGCACGATGTTTGTTTTATATGTAACTATAGGTTTATTTTCCATCTAAAAATCTAATCAATGTAATTATTCTTAAGTAAACATCAGTAACACTGTAAACTTAAGTAAACATCTAGAATACCACCATGGAATAAGCAACATGAATATTAAAGGAAATTCCATGTCAACAAGGAAATAGGACTACCCTAGTCCTATTTCCTACCCTATAAGTCCTACCCTACCCTGTAAGTCAAGATATATTATGTGTATAAATTTAAGAAGGAACAGACAAATGTTAAAGCTTATATAAGCTATACATTTATGTTTTTTTTAAAGAATTGTATTAAGTCCTGTAATTAAATATCTACATATTAGAAACAAGCAGGTGGTGAAATATATCCAGGAAAACATTTACACATTATACATTATAACTAGATAGAGATCAATTTATTTACACACACACACACACACACACACAAATATATATATACACACATATACATATATGTATATGTATATATACAATTGATTTTCCTTCCTCAACATCTAAATTAACAGGGTTTTAGATTTTTTGGAAAACACAGATATTAACTTTGTATTAATTACTAGTTTTAAAATCACCTATTTTAGCATCTACAAAACCGTAAGTTCAAAAATAGGTTTACCTTAAAGCTAATTGTCACATAAATGACTCATTCTGGCTTGAAAACTAGGAGAAAATGTATCCCCAGCCTTTAGCAAAGTTTCTGTATAAACTTGATGTTTCATTCACCTTATAATAAGATTTATGTGATACTACTGTAATACAAATTTATTGTAATTAAGCTAATGGGTATAATTTCTAACTCACTGTACACTTCCCACAAAAGCTTTCCTTTTCTGAAAAACTACTCACACTTTTTTATTATGCTAAACTCATGTATACATACAGCCTGCTGTTTCTATATTATAAGACATAAGCTATTTTAACACTGATAAAGTTATTTTAATGTATATATTAAACAGTTTAAAGACAGTAGTCAATAGCATTCACATTATTTGTATTGGGCTGAAATGCCTCTCTGTGTTTAACACCCATTTGTTCCATGTTCAGGTATCAACCACAAATGTTTAAAGACTGCTACATTTTTTTTCCCTGCAATCCTCTCTTTCACATGGTAAATTTCCAGTTCTATGTACTCTTCTTCATAATAGGTGATTTTGAGCAACTCTGGATCATATAATGGTAATTCCTTTTGGTAAGTCCCAGGGTAGTTTTTCTCCCAGTATTTTAGAGTGTTAGGTTTAGAGCAGAATGTAATATACTAAGAGCCTGAGTAATACAGAATAGGATTACTGATTCACTTATTCTGAATAGCATGCTGCTCTTAAAACTGTGGTACACTATGGATTTATATAGATAAGAATTATGACATGTTCGGGGAAAAAATACATGTTCTTGTATTTATCTCTTTTGAAATCTATCCCTTTTTAAGATACAAAACATATCTTAATTCAGTTATTCAATATAACAGCCATTCTTTGCAGTTTGAAACAACAACAAAGTGATAAGCCTACTCTTGGCACCTCATTTAAACTAGTCATAAAAGTAGTGAAGGTATCTCATAGCACTCAAATAAACATGTCTTTCAAAACTGACAATTAAAACCAGGCACTAGTCTCCTCAATTACTTTTACCTGTACCCTGTATTTCTTTATTATATCATGAAGGAATTAATAAAATGCCTTAATAAGGACAAGATTGTTAAGTCTACTATATTTTATTGCCAAAAAAGCTAGTTTGGTATAATCTACATTTAGAGACCCGTGCTAGTTATTTCTAAGCACACATTTTTTTTTCCTGTTTTAAATGTTAAGTATTTACATATATATATTTTTAAATAAAGTCTTTGAAGATAGCATTCAGGATTGATAGCAAGTCAACCAGTCAGTGATTCATAAATTCTATCCTCTATGCTTTATAAAAATTAGCAGGCATTTCCCCAAACTGGGTCTCTCAGAGCTCCTCTGAATACATGTTTCTATTCGTCAGCAAACTCTGACAGTGGCTCAATGATCTTATCTGTAAGCTCCCTTTATACCTGGATATGGAAATTTCTATGTTCTAGGGGACCCAAGTTCATGTGAAATAGCTACATGCCCTTCACAATTTTACTCAATTATTTGGATCTCACTTTCATCTTACCAGTCAACATTTATTGTCATTTATGGATGACAGCACTACCTACTACAGTTTGAAGGATGTAAGAAAGGCTCCTTTGCAAAAATAACATTAACCTAGTATCACAGGGAGAAGCATTTTTGGGGTAGATAAGTAGAGTGAAAAGAATATCCCAGAAAGAAGATGCAAGGTAATGTAAAGGCTGAGATAAGATTGCATGTGACAGAATGCATGAAGGAGAATCATGTATATGGAAGACAGTAGCATGCCCATGAAGTTAGGGAGGGAAACCATGTGATAGACCTTGTCAAATATTAAGGATATTTCTTTAGTGCATTGGGAAGCTATCAAATTGTTTCAAGCAGTATTCATGATTGGATTCATCTTTCTTAAATGATTACCTGCCTGCTGTCTGAAAACTGTATGAGAATGAAGGACAAGACTGGAAGCTGGGAGCCCAGCTGCTACTTCTCAAAATAGGTGGAGAGAAATGGACAAACTCAACTACATTGAGGGATTATAATTACTGTGAGGCTCAAGAAAGAAGAGGGTGTCAAGAATAAAACCCAAATACTAGAGCAAGCAACTGAAATGACACAAGTGCCATAATTAGAAATAAGAATAAATCTAGAGGAAGAATATTTGCATAGTCCTGTGTTGTATACATTATGTCGGAGATGACTGAGAAATAGACCAAAAAAGATGAGAAGCAAACGAAGGAATCAATTTTTCTTGTGTCGGTAGTCTATGGAAGTGGTATTTTTGGCCATCATAATAAACTTAATATGACACGTTGAAGAGAGAATGCATGGACTGAAAAGTTGATGTGCAGGGAATTTAATAGGGATGTTTGATTACACTGAATGGTTTACTATAATTATAGTAAATGTATATTAATTACATCATTAATTATAATATTTTAATGATATATTAATGCTAAATATTAAAACACATACATTATAAAACAACAAAATAAAAATCAGTATTTCTTTGGTGCCTACTGTTATAGCCTAAACACCATAGTGTGGTCGGCTGAGTGCTTACAAATATTCCATGTGAGGGGCGACTGGGTGGCTCAGTGGGTTAAAGCCTCTGCCTTCGGCTCAGGTCATGATCCCAGGGTCCTGGGATCTAGCCCCACATTGGGCTCTCTGCTCAGCAGGGAGCCTGCTTCCTCCTCTCTCTCTGCCTGCCTCTCTGCCTACTTGTAATCTCTGTCAAATAAATAAATAAATCTTTAAAAAAAAAATTCCATGTGAGCTATTATGCAACTTCCTGTTAATAGTTAAAAATACATCTTTCTCTGTCAACAAATACAGACCTACAGTTTCATTTCATTTATTTATTTTTTTAGATTTTATTTATTTATTTATGTTAGAAAGCAAAAGAGAAAGAGAGAGAGAGAGCAAGCAGTGGGGGAGAGGGATCAGAAGGCTTCCCGCTGGGTAGGGAGTCTGATGTGGGCCTCAATCCCAGAACCTTGGGATCATGACCTAAGCCAAAGACAGATACTTAATTGATTAAGCCACCTAGGTGCCCCTTTCATTATAATTTTAATGCAAAAATTCTCAAATCATTTTTTTTCATTATGAGATCTGACCTTAAGAAGATTCTGTGAAGGGGTGCCTGGGTGGCTCAGTGGGTTAAAGCCTCTGCCTTCGGCTCAGGTCATGATCTCAGAGTCCTGGGATCAAGACCCACATCGGGCTCTCCGCTCAGCGGGGACCCTGCTTCCCTCTCTCTCTGCCTGCCTCTCTGCCTACTTGTGATCTCTCGCTCTCTGTCAAATAAATAAAATCTTTAAAAAAAAAAAAAAAAAAGAAGATTCTGTGAAAGACCTTCACTTATCAAAATTTTCAATCTAGAACTATAAAATATATATTAAAATTTTCAATACTCTGAGTTACATTGGGATAAATTATGAGACAAAGTAATTTTACTGCAGTGGCATCACTTATTGAGTAAAATATCTCTTACAAATGTTCTGACAGGCCCAATTTTTACATCATAAATTTTCACACATACTTGGACCTATTTCTCCACTTTTTAGACTGAGCCATCAATATGTGAAAAAAGCATCATAGATTTTGGAGGTTTTTAAAACTATTTTTAGAGCAGTATTAGGTTCATAATAAAACTGAGAAGATACAGAGATTTCCCATATACACCCCCACTTACACATGCATAGTTTCCCCCATTATCAATATCACTCACCAGAATAGTACTTTTTTTTTTTTTCTTACCAAGGATGAACCTACATGGATCACCAAAAGTCCATAGTAACCTTTGAGTTCATTACTGGTATTGTACATCCTATGGGTTTGGAAAGATGTATAATGATATATTTCCATCATTACAATAACATGCAAAATGTTTTCAGGGCCACAAAATTTGGCCACATAGTTCTACCTAATAACTGGGGGAGTAATAAAAGTAGCGTGACCAAGGAAAAAACAAAATAATATTAGTAAGCACATATGAGTGTCTCTGTCACATAGCTACTGATACACACTAAGGACATTTTCAATATTATATGAATATAAACAAGTTGTATCATTTTTCGTGTATATGAACACATCTCTAAGATAATTTCCCACAGATATTTAAAATTCTGAGAGATATTTCCAAATAAAACTTCATTCCCTTTCTTTAAATACGCTGTGGTTTTCAGAGAAGTTTTAGGTTCAAAGCAAAATTAAGAGAAGGATACAGAGATTTCCCCTATACCCTCTCCCCCCACACACGTAGCCTCTCCCATTATCAGCATCCCCCACCAAAGTGGTAACTGGCAATTATGAGTAAAGCTCCTATAAGCATTTCTGTGCAGGTTCATGGGTGGACATGTTTTCAACTCCTTTGGGTAAATATCAAGGAGAACAATTAGTGGATCATATCGCAAGACTATATTTAGTTTTGCAAGAAACCGCCAAACTGTGTTCCAAAGTGGATGTATCATTTTGTATTCTCAGCAAGGTGTGAGAATTCTTGCTGCTCCACATTATCTCCAGCATTGGTTGTTCTCAGTGTTACTATGACTGATTGGGCCATTCAAATAGGTATGTAGTGGTATCTCATTGTTTTAATTTGTATTTCCCTGATGAAACATGATGGGGAGCATCTTTTTATATGTTTATTTGCCATCTGTAGATTTTCTCTGGTGGGGTATCTGTTAAGATTTTGGACCATATATTAATTGGCTTATGTGTTTTCTTATTATTGAGTTTTTTTTTCCTAAGGTTTTATTTATCTATTTGACAGAGTGGAAGAGGAAGAGAGCATAAGGGGAAGCAGCAGGCAAGGGAGAAGCAGGCTCCCTCCTGAGCAAGGAGCCTGATGTGGGACTTGATCCCAGAGCCCTGGGATCATGACCTTAGGATAAGGCAGATGCCTAACTGACTGAGCCATCCAGGTGCCCTTATTGTTGACTTTTGAGTGTTTTTTGTTTTTTTTTGTTTGTTTGTTTTGTTTTTTTTTTTTGTATTTTGGTTAAAGGTCCATTATCAGATGTGTCCTTTACAATATTTTCTCTCTCAGAGAGAGATCACAAGTAGGCAGAGAGGCAGGCAGAGAGAGAGGAAGGGAAGCAGGCTCCCTGCTGAGCAGAGAGTCCGATGTGGGGCTCGATCCCAGGACTCTGGGATCATGACCTGAGCTGAAGGCAGAGGCTTTAACCCACTGAGCCACCCAGGTGCCCTGTAGTAAGTTTTGAAGTTGGGTAGTATCGGTCCTCCAATTTTGCTCTTCTTCTTCAGTATCATGTTGGCAATTCTGAATCTTTCGCCTCTTGGAACAAACTTTAGAAAATGTTTGTTGATATTCGTAAAAATGACTTGCTGGGATTTTGACTGAGATCACGTCAGATCTACAGATCAAGTTGGAAAGAACTGACATCTTGACAATATTGATTCTTCCTATCCATGAATATAAAATATCTCTCAGTTTACTTAGTTCATCTTTGATTTCATTCATCAGAGTTTTGTAGTCTTCCTCATAGAGATCTTGTATGTGTTTTGTTAAATTTATACCTAAGTATTTCATTTTGGTGTTGTAATCTAAATGATTGATAATACATTTTTAATTTTTTATTTTTTTTTAAAGATTTTATTTATTTATTTGACAGAGACAGCTCACAAGTAGTCAGAGAGGCAGGCAGAGGGGAGGGGAAGCAGGCTCTCCACTGAGCAGAGAGCCTGATGTGGGGGCTCGATCCCAGGACCCTGAGCAGGACCCTGAGATCATGACCTGAGCCGAAGGCAGAGGCTTAACCCACTGAGCCACCCAGGTGCCCCCAATCCGTATGACTTCTATTCCCTTCCTTGACTTACTGTATTAACACGGACTTCCAGCACAGTGTTAAAAAAGGAGTGGTAAGAGGAGACATTCTTACATTCTTGCCTTGTACCTGATCTCAGTAGGAAAGCTTTGAATTTCCCACCATTAGGTATAATATTAGCTGTGGAGTTTTTGTAGATTTTTTTAAATCAAATTAAGGCAGTTTCCCTCTCTATCTAGTTTACTGAGAATTTTCTAATGAATGGTTATTGAATGTCAAATACTTTTTTTACATCTATTGATATAATCATGTGATTTTGTTGTTGTTGTTTTTAGCCTATTAATGCAATGTATTACATTAATTGCTTTTCCAAATGCTGAACCAGCCTTGCATGGCTAGAATAATTCCACTTGGTGGTAGTGTGTATCTAATTCCTTTCATGGTATTTTGGATTTGATTTTCTAATAATTTGTTGAGGATTTTGCATCTATGCTAAAGAGAGGTAATGGGTCTGCAGTTTTCTTGCAGTGTCTTTGGTTTTGGTATTAAGTCAGGCTGGCCTCATAGAATGTGTTAGGAAGTATTCTCTTTGATCCTCTGAAATAAATTATAATCTTGGTTATACTTATTATAATTTTTTCAACTAGGTTTGAGGTATATTTACATACCATCCATTTTATATGTACAATTCAGTAATTTCTAGCACATTGAAAGACGTGTGCAAACATTACCATCCTCCTTCCTTTTTTTATCCCAGCACTCCACTCCACATTCTCAAATGCAATTGCTTTGTGACAGACAGATGTATTTGTTAGGGCTTCCATAACAAACTACCATAGACTGAGTGGCTTAAACAACAGAAACTTATTTCCTCACAGTTCTGGATGCTAGAAGTCCAAGACCAAGGGGTTGTCAGGACTGGTTTCTTCCGACACCTCCCTTCTTTGCTTGCAAATGGCCACCCTCTTGCTCAATCCAAATTTCCTCTTCTAAAAACACCAGATTGGATTAGGGCCCACCCTAATGGCCTCATTTTAATTTAATCATGTCTTTAAGGGCCTTGTCAAATCTGAGGTAATGAGGGTTAGGGTTTCAACATACCAATTTGGGGGAGGATGCAATTCAGGCCATAGGAATGGATCTTATTTTCTTTGAGTGAAAAACCTCCTATTTACCAGGCCGGCTTTTGTGGTGTAGTGTTATCTCTTTCCCCTTCCTAACTTAGTCTTTTCCTTGTCCAGACTCTCACATCTGGGCATGAAACTTCCTCCCACTGTACTGCTTTTGATTCTTGGATTCTGTTTTGCATTCTTTCTTTTATTCTACTCAGAAACTCATCTTCCCTTCAGCTTCCAAACTTGGAAGTAGACAAAGGATTCTCAAATGGGGTTTGGTAATTGTGCTGATGAAATAATGAAACCACTGCCTGTTTTTTCTGGGTCTCTGCCACCTCTCTGTTCTCAGATTCCATATGGATATTTCTCTACTTGAGAATTATCATGTAATTTCTCCTTTATTCTACCCATAAGGCAAAACTGACCACTACTACACTCAGAATATCATTGATTATTATGAATTGTTAATAAATTATTATGATTTACTACCTCAGAAACAGAAAAAATGTCCCCTAAAGTTTTAAAATTTTCCTTACTATCTCCCTATTTCCATAATCTCTCCCTACTGACTGTATGTTGGATGACCAGTGTCTCAAATCACCTAAACAAAAGAAAATATTTTAAGAAATCACTCACTGCTATCCCTTTTCTCACCTATCTCTGACCTCACTGTCCTGCTTTTAAGTAACTACTTTATAGATGGATTTTAAAAGAAGAAAATTAAAAGGTTTAAAAGTTCTTTCCATACATTGCACCTTGGAAGTATGGTCTTTACAAGAGTCTCTACAGATTTGATCCCCATTCCTATACAATATATTCTCTACTACAAGGCTTTCCCTTTACTGCCAACATCTCTTAGCCACAGAGCAATGAATTATTTTCCCTAAAAGAAAAATAAAAGGAGCACATGCACAAAAACTCTATTTATGTGCCAACATGTATAAAGTGACCAAAAGAAAGCTGTCTCCTAAATACTAATTATACCTTTCATAAGTATTTTTAAATTGATTACAATTATGTATAGGCCTAATCCCAGCATTAAGCCCCAACAGCAAAGATGATCTATCTCTTCTGCATCAGACCCAATTCAAGTGTTAAGAAATGTATACATGTATACATCAATGAAAATGCTAACTTTTGGAAACATTGGCAGAAACATTTATTTGCAGATACAAAAATATCTGCACAGGCTCCTCCACTGGTAAAAGGGCTCTAACCTTTTGACCTGGTGAATCTTGGGATGAGCAATTCCCGCTGTTAAAGACTGTACTTTTATGCCCAAGTCTCACCCCCAACAGTATTTACACTCAGTTATTTAGATTTCTTACTGTTAAAAATACTCACAACAGAAGAGCTACAAAAGGACATTCACATGATCACACAAATGCACCGTTATTAGCCCTCAGACTGGTTCCTCTTCAGAAATTACATTTTGGGTGTCCAGTTATTCTTGCTTATGGAGTTGACTAATCCCTTGAGGAAAGAAGTTTGCCTTATGTTGCTTCAATTCTCCTAGGGCAATCAATCTTAGGAATTCAAAGACTTTGGAAGTGGCCCAAACTGAAGTAAGCAAGTTTTTTTTCCCTACCTCTTCCCAGAAACACTCTACTAAGCAGAAGATTTTCCTTAAATCTGTCAAATAACAGCAATATGTTTAGTAAGCGAGGATTCTCTGATTTTACAAATTACATTATCAATATGTCTTTTATAGAGAGAAAGAAAGAGAAAATAGCTTATTTCCCATAAGTCACTGGTCATTGGACACCGCTTAATTTCACCTTGTTTGGTTCCATCATGGATTTTCTTTTCTTTTTTCCAAAATCAAGTTAGGCTGCCAGCTGCCCCTGTGACTCTTCTAGAATGCATGCACGCACACACGAAAGAAAAAGAAAAAGCTGCTATTCAAAGAACTTTTACAGAAATAATATGTGAGAAGAAGGATGTGTAATAACAAAGAACTCAAATTAAACCCTGGGAATTGCCAGTATTTCTGAGAGGTTTCCTTGGGGTAATATGGAAAGCTTAGTGGCTGGAGGGGATGATAAATGTAATCATTAAACCACTTACAGTGTCTTGTTAAGAAAGGGTGTGTATGTCCATGATAATGCTGATAACATCTCTTTTCTTTACACCAAGGTTTCTTTGCTTTTCCCTAAACCCATGGCCTGAGGAGGTCAAATAGCCAGGGACTAAATAATTTATTTCAGCACCAAAAGTCTGCATATGAAAGGATAACACAAAGCTCTTACAAATGTTATCCATTTCAGAGCCAGGAGCAAATAAAAAAAGGACGCAAATGCTCCGCAGGATATAGTAAAAATTTTAAAGGCTCTGAAACAAGCAAACTGGAATCATCAGTACTACTCATGGCTGATGGGTTAGCATACATTTTTATCTGAACATTTCCTGAATGGACTGACTTCAAGAATTTGAAAATTAATAAAAAGTTGTCTGTAACTGGATTATCTTTGATCATACTTTTTAAACCAATTATAGCCAAAATACAAATAAAAGCAAAGTCCTGGTATCCTTTATTAAACAGTCTATTTTCTTAACCATAGACTAAAACCTCTAGTACTTACTCTTTACAATTATAAAGAACAAGGTCCATAATATGGGCATAAATTAGTTAATCTACCAAGGCATTTACTGACTGCCGTTTACAAGCAGGGCACTGAGATTGGCACCAAGAACAAGGAGATAAAGGCAGCCCTTAGCTCCAAGAAGCCCACAGTCTTGGAGACAAGATTCAGTACATTAACAGAGACTTGCAATGTGATAAGCATGATGATGTAAGTAAGCACAAGGTCCATTATAAGAACTAAAACAAGCGAGAAAAAAAAGTGAGCACCCAAAATTCTCTTATTTGCACTCAAAGTTACTTAGAACAATGCCACAAAAACAGAAAGGGTTTTGGGTATTCACTTTAAATACCTAGAAGAACCTTACCCCTTCATCACTGCCCTTTTCCTTCCCTCTTTATATGTGTAATTCCTCAATGTCTTAAATCACCTTTCAGATCCTCTGAGGAGCCTTTCCTTATTCTGGAGTTTGGGGTAGTGGCATGCTTCCAAACCACTGTGCAGTTTACCCCACAGGGTCTATGCACACGGCACTTGCTTGTCTTCTTCCCAAGCTAAAAGGTCTTTTAAGGAAAAGTGAGCATTTAAAAAACAAGTACTACTACAGGTGTTTTTAGTTCTGCTGCTTAGCATAGTGCATGAAAGAGTAATTTGCTCAACAAATATTTATTAAATAAGTTAACTTACAGAGCCTGTAGATGATGATTAACTGATATAATACAAATAAAGCACTTTCTAAGAATTCAACAAAAAAACAAGTATAATATGGTTCAGCATGTAAGAACTTATTGAATTAGTCACATAAAGAAAATTTTTCAGGAAATAACCCGTTAAAGGTATTCATGGTTATAGAAGGATACCTATCAAAAAACTTTTCATCCATATAGACCTATGTAGTTGAACAAAGCTGTGTTCTAACCTTTTCCATCTAACATGTACTAGCACTGATTGGTAAGTGATTTATCTAACCCAACGGAACTCAATTTTTCTTTTTCTCATGTGAAGTTATACTGTCCACATCATAAATTGTTAAAAAGGATTAAATGAAATAACAGATGTGAAGCATTTAGCTCTGTGGCTGGCATGTAGTACATCTTGAATTCATAATAATCTTCCTTTCTTCACTTTAAATCCACGGCAAACCAGATCAGCAGTAGGAGCAGGGGGTCTTCTTAGAAAGTCACGCAGCCAAAAGGAAACACTACATTTAACCCAGCTATGTTGCGCTGGTTCCTTTATTACCACATTCCAATCTCAACATTTGGGGGAATAAATGTCCACTTCTTCAGTAATGGCCCTGATAATGCCACCATATGGTTGGTGGGAGTCGAGACAGAGATCATTCTTGAGAGTTTATTAAAAAAAATTATATATATATATATATATATATATGTATATAAAATATTTATTTTAAACTCTAGCATACATTGGAAGCTTGCTTACCATGGTTTGGAAGTTGTGTTGGGTATCTGATATGCATTATCTCAATTTAATTCTTTAAAAAGAAAGAAAAGAAAACCTTGTAGGGTTGGTACTATATGTATCCCTGTGCTAAAGATGGCCACAGATCATGGATATGAAAAAGAGAGTCCCTTGGTTGCACCCATTGCTAGTAATAAGTAGTACAGTAATATTTCTGATCAAGAGCAGTCCCATTTTTTTGTGCCTAAACACCAAACCATAATGTTCCCGTTTTTTCTAAAAGGTGTTCCACTAAAGATTGAAAATGAATTATTTTAAAAAAATATTTGATCCAAACAAACATTTTTCAAAGCACCCAAATAAAAAACGTTGGTTCCTCTGTCTTCACCTATTTAGGTATTTTGCTTCAATGTAAAAGCCATTTCCCCACAAGGAGTCTGTTGATCTTTTAGGGTCTAGGGCTATGCCACAGAAATCTTTATACTCCCAGAACACAGTGAATATTTATAAGGAAGACATCAAATCAATGTGTTAATGATTTTAATTTATAGTTCTGTAAGCAACTGACAGCTCTTATCTTGTTCTTACATGGGTTCAAAAGCCAAAGATAATCCTTCTTTATAATTCATGCTTGATCTTAATTTAATCTCAATTCTCCCTGGACAAACTTCCTTTCAGCTTCACTTTGTCACCTTCATCCCCCACCCTCCCAAGAGATTTTACCTGCATCTTTTGTTACAGGGCAGCAGTAGGGAGACAGGGAGCATATGTGGACTCGGGGCTCATACCATCAAATCCTGCCTTGGCAACACACTATTGATGTAATACTGAGGTATTTAATTAATTTCTGTTAGCCTTGGTTTCCTCATCTCTAAACTGGATATAAGAACTTACTGTATCAGAACTTCCCCCTTATTCTCCCTTCATTCCCCCTTACTCCCCCCTAGTAATAGATATTACTCTCCCTTCCTTCTAGCTCAAAAAACAGATTGGGTTCACATACTGTCACATAAAACCCATCTTTTTCTACACTTCACAATCACAGTCCCAGAATTAATCTTCTTCTCTCTGGGAGTATTCCTGAAATGCTGCTTTCTTGAAAATTAAACAATAGGATTGCTTTTAGATTTAAGATTTTCCCCTTCAGTGAGGAATAGAGCTTTCCTTAATCTTAACCAAGAAAAAGATATCTAAGAGTATAGGAAGAAAAAAATGCAGTTTAGTCTTCTCCAGGCTTGTATAATCTAAGATGGACCACGACACATATCTTGGAGGCGCAAATTAACTAAACACTGAAGGAAGTGGCAGCAAGATATTTAAGCTTTTGGGTGGTGAACTAAAGTCGTTATAAGCATAAGAAAAAGAAAGGTTATTCATGCAGGTATGTGTACATGCACACACACACACACACACACACACACAGACATATACACACTTTCCAATATTACAGTGCAAATAAGAAATGTCAGCAGGCTAGCCTAACTAAGATCCAGCACTGGTGTTAATCTCGAATAAAGATGGCACATAACATATGGAACAAAAATGCTGTATCTGCAGAAAGATATATATATATTAATCACATGGGCAAAATTTTTAAAAAGAAGGGAAAAACAGATACGCCAGAATAGTGTAGTGAATATTAAATATGTCATCTGGAGCCAACTGCCTGGGTTGAGTCTTAAATATCCATATATGGATAGGCATGTGACTAGGCAATATACTTTTCTTCTCTATAAGTTAATGTCTTCATCTGCTAAAAGGAAATAATAATGATATTTAGCACATGGACTTATGTGAGGCTTAACTGAGATAATACAAGTAAAAAACACAGTGCCTGCCACTCAATAAGAATTCATTAACTGTTTATCCTTATGCATATTAAGACAAATTGGGTTGAGTCATTTGCTTTAGAAAAGGCATTACTTTGTTTACTTAATAATCCATTGACTCTTGAGAAAATACATGATTGACATGAAGGACTCTTAGAGTGGGGTACTAGCACTCATTTAATCAAGTTATTAAAAATTTGAAAATGCAGACTTTTCGTAGGAGACTGTCCAAAATGTCTTGAAGATGATGATGGAAAATCTATATTCAAATCTTGACCTGGCTAAATTCCTCTTTGTGGTTCATTTATGGCCTTACCACCTGCTTGCTCCGAGGAGACGGCTGGCATACACCATAACAGTGTGCTCTGCAGCTGTCATTCACATACACACATCACTCCTAAGGAATGGCTCAGAAGTAACTTGTGCATGACAAGTAACCTCAGGGAATAGAACTCAGATCTGAAATAAACAAACTAATATCTTCAGCCTGTTACAAGCTTTCTAAATTGCATATTTAGAGACCAAGAACACAGCAGGATAAAGCTATGGAGCTGTGGATCCACCTGATAGCATCGGAGCTGGGCCCACGTGAGGAACAGTGGTGATTATGTATGTGAATGAAGGGCTTGGAGGGGAAACCCTGGATTGTGAAACAGGATTTCACAGTTTGTAGCTTGCTCAATGGGATAAACATTAAACTTCACATTTTAAGGTCATATCTCAAGGATTAGTTTCACTCTCTTCCAAGACTTAAATTCATTACCATAAACTATGAATGAATTGAGCATTAGGGAATAACTTGTTTAGTGTTTTAAGCAGGACATGCTGCAAAAATTCCAAATCCAAATTTGCTTGTACAATTCTAAGGCTGAGCAAATGATGAAGGTCCTGAAGGCTTGTTTATTGCAAAGTAAAACCCGGTTATTAATAAAGAAAAACAAAGATGAGTACTGAGCAAATGATGAAGGTCCTGAAGGCTTGTTTATTGCAAAGTAAAACCTGGTTATTAATAAAGAAAAACAAAGATGAGTACTGAGTCAAATTTTCAGAATCCATTAATATTTCATCTCAAATAGCACAGAAGCACTTTCTTTTACAGGGAGCTATGACTGGTGTTATGATAAAAAGCGTAATGCATGGCCCCCAAGATAAGAGGGGGAAAAAAAAGGAAAGAAAAGATAAGAGATGTCAGTCTTTATACTGTTTTTTAAAAAGCACAGAATAATAACTAAGCACAATGGTTTAAAAGGTTTCCCTTTTTAAGTGTGCATTTAAAGTTAAATGATATAAATATTCATTCCAATATTTATTTTTGTAAAACATGGAGAGAAAACAATAAAATATGATCAGTGTTTCCCAAGGCCATGGTTACATCTTGATGTATGGGCAAAATGGCAGAATAGCTACTGTCAAATTCACTCAACCCTCTTTCATGCCAAATTTTTCTTGTTCACTAAACCTAATGAAGAATATTCTTTTGCTTTTTAGAAAATGTCTGGCATAATTATACTCCGTTCTCTTGAATCATAAGTATAAGCTAAGGGAGATTCTTTTGCAACCACCAGAAGTCTTCCACCCAGACTTTGCCTAAAGCGCTGATAGTATGACTTCAAAGGTAAGAATCTCAAACGTCTTTTCCTAGACATCCTACTTAATCATTCCACGCCCGCCTCCCCTGAAGTCATGAAACAGATCTTTCTTAAGGAGTTGGGGGTACTAGAATCCTGGGCATTTGCTTTCTTTTTTTTTCACTAGCAGAAGCTCTTTTATCACTGGATTATCATCTTTGTACTAAAATGACCACAATACCTCCTGGACAAGACAAAATGGAGGAAGCCAAGCAAGGTACTGATGGAGCATAATGAGAGGCTGCATCAGAGAAGGCTTTGGCATGATCAAGTGCTGGTTCAGAAAATGTAGGCACAGATGTAGAACAAATATGTTTGGGCTCCTGGGACACACCACCCAGGTGTCACTGGGCTTCTGTTCATGTTCTCTCTTGAGATCTCCCGCTTATATTTCTAGTTTCCTCTGCCTTATTTCATCTGTTGCATGCTTTCTAACCTAGATTTGAATAGAAGAAAAAAGGAATGAAAAGCTCTGAAATTATTTCACTATTTAGTGACTTTATGGGACTTCTAGCCAGATACTTCACAAATATATCAAATTTTAATTAAGAAATAGCAAATAATATAAGCTCTGCTATTTAAGCTATATATGGAAGAAAGAAGCAGGGTTCCAACGTATATGCTCTCTCAATCTCTGCTAACGTCTCTTTGTGGAAGGATTCATTTCTTAGCATTGCTTCCGTTATTTCTATCCATCTTAAGAAGGGGAGAGAAGTCACTGCCCAAGCGGCTCAGTTGGTTGAGTGTCTGACCTTTGATTTTGGCTCAGGTCATGATCTCAGGGTTGTGTGATTGAGCCCCATGTCAGGCTCCACACTGGGCATGGAACCTGCTAAAGATTCTCTCTCTCTGTCCCTCTCCGTTTGCCCCTCCCCCTCCCTCTCGAAAAGAAAAAGTGGGAAAAAAAATTAAGAGTCAATAAAGTGGTAAAAAAAAAAAGATCATGTAAACAAAAAAAATAAAATTGAAAAAGTAGCACAAATGATGCTGAAGAGAAAATGTCAAGTGAAGGGTCGCTGTTTTAAGAATACAAGAACACACGCCTTTATTATTTAGATTTGAGTTTATAACCACACAGAGCTTTGAATTTTGAGGATCAGTCATGCACAAATATACCAAAATACAGAAGCAATTGATGACGGGATTCAAGGAACAGTGAAACCATTCAAATCAGACAAGAAGTATCATGAAGATTGGATTCAGGCAGTAGGGAAACACTAAGGGGTTTTATGCAGGAGAACAACATGTACAACTACTTACTCAAGATCCTTTATGAAGAATACATCAGAAGGAGGAATTCTGAATTCTGCAAAACATGTCAGCAGGCTACTGCAAAAATATATGTCAAGAATGTTGGTAGCCTAGAGGAGGAGGGGTGGGAGTGGGGCTAGAGAAATATGAATGGACTTGAACTGTGCTTAGAAGGTAAGAATGTACAGGCTCTGGCAATTATAAAGTCAAATTAAGAGTCAAAAATGATACCCAAATTTCTCTCTTCAACAAAGATGATGATGTGCCATTCACTGAAATAGGAGAAGAATAAGAACAAATTCTACTGAAAAGGGAAGTAATTTGGTTTTGATCTTGCTGAGTTTGAGCGGCCTTGGGGACATTCAGGTGAGGATGTCAACTAAGTTACTGAATAAATCTGGAAGTCAAAAAAAGATATCAGCTAAAGATTTGGATTTTAAGTCATTAACAAATACATTGCTCTGAGGATTATAGCAGGAGATGGAATTGCCAGGGACTGGTATAGAGCAAACATAAGGGACCTGGCCCAAGACCATAATGCATGTACCTTCTGGCTCATATGCAGACTTTAAGGCTAGTAGGTTTGGCTCTCCTCTCAACAATGCCCAGAGTAGCAAAATGCACATGCATTCATTTTATTCAATTTTATTTCTAGGCTATTATTTTTTTGTCTTTAATGTAAAATTACTATTCATATAATCTAAAACAATTTTCCTCCTATATGGTTGTTTTTAGAATACACAGAGGAAGCTATTCCCAGATCTGTCTTCCGCAGTTTACAAAAATACAAGAGTTCACATAAGTCATTTGCAAGAAGAATGGAAATAGGGGGAAAGTGATAGTTTCTGCATAATCTTTCCATTTTTGTGAAAATTGGAGTGTTCTATCCAACTGGAGTGTCTTGGGGGAAAAAAATCCCATCATAATTTCGGAGTACATAATGGGCTCACTCCTTTATCACACGTGTGAAATGCAGTTGCAGCAATTTCTCTGTCTAGTTAGACAACATATTGTCTGGCAGCAGAATTGTGTATGTTAACTTAATGCATTTCCCCACACATTTCCCAGTGTGTAGTCAGAAACAATTCCATCCATACCAGAAATATAAAAGGTTCTTAGTAATGCAATCGATCCAATTATATCTGATAGTTTAGGTACAGAATCACTGTGTGTAAAGAAGCTTTTAATAATTTCAAACCATCTGTGATGCAAACATAAAAATGATAAACATGTGAAAAATGTTCCCCAACTTCCACAAAACTATGTACATTTTTGTGTGTCTTGTACCATTTATTTTTTTATCAACTGAGAAGTTACATTTTAACAGTCAATTTCGTAGAGAATTTTTGAGGACTACATTAAGTCTTACAATAAAATATTTCTTTGACTAATTCATTAGATTTAGATTGACCTAAAGCAAAATGGAGTAATAGGTTGATTACATGCTCAAATGTTGGTAATAAAGTCAACTGCATAGTTAGTATGAAACTATAAAATCAAAAATTATTTGAAGACTTTGAAACTAGATCCCAGCAGATAACCAAACTATCAAAAGTGCTCATTAACTTGAGTTTTTTCTTAATTTGATGAAAATTCAGAAGGGCATTGACCATTTCAGAAATTTAATTTTCCTCATTACAATTTTACCTTAAAATTTAAGTTCTATTTTGGACCTAACATTAGTATTCTACCTGAATTGCAAAAAATAAGAGTACAGAAAAGAAAATACTCTCCTCAGCTTTTTGTTAGATTCTATTGCTCAAATTATAAAACAAAAAAAGTATGTCATTAGGTTTTTCTGGCAATGAGAGTTACGCCTCTAAAAAGTTAATTTTGTAGCTTTTTATGACACCATAAAATTAATAATTTTTCCATTACGTTAAGTATAATGCCTTACTCTAAAAGAAGAAAATAAAAGTGATGCAAGCTAAGCCCATGGGTTATGATTTCTAATTTCACATTACACGGGCTTTCATATAAATGAAGCAGTTATTCTTGGCACAAGTGATAATGAAAAATTCTGTGAAACTTCAATATTTGTTGGTTAACAGATATCCAAGTAAGTGAAACACAAAACATTTCACTCTCACTTAGTTAGTACACATAGTTAAAAATAAACTAGCAGCAGCATCAATTTCTACCTCTAAGAGATGTGTCTTCAGATGAGAACATAGGAAGTAAACAAAATACACTGTCAAGAGTTTGTACTCATATTTTAACACAAACTGGTGTACACAATGAGGCACAGATTTAATGTGTAAAACTTCAATTATAGCAACATAGTTACATAAACTTCATTTCATAATTTAATGTCATATGCCAAATATTCATTTTTAATGAATGAATGTCAATCTATAACAGTTCACAAATTTAAATCTCAAATTCTAAACATTTGAACAAGGAGGTGGAGATAATATGTGAGCAATGCTTTACAGTTCTATTTAAATAAATAAGGATAAAATTTAGTTTGTAAATGAACATTGTAGATTTTCAAGACAACATTTATGCACAAGTTTTCTTCTCTTCTTCAATCTGATTAAGTGTCTATGTGACTTTAAACAGTTTAATTATCTCTGCATCAAATTTTTTAAGATTTTATTTATTCATTTGACAGAGAGAGGAGGGAGAGAGCAAGAGAGCACAACCAGGGGGAGCTGCACAGGAGAAGCAGATCCCCCGGGGAGCAGGTAGTCTGATGCGGGGCTCAATCCCAGGACCCTGAGATCATAACTGAGCTGAAGGCAGACGCTTAATCGACTGAGCCACCCACGCGCCCATGTGCCTTAATTTCTTTCTCTGTATAGTACATATTCCACAGAGACACTAAGTGGATTAAATCAGGTAGTACTATAAAATCACAGATAAAATTGCTTGATACACAGTAGTCAACAAATAAAACTTTTATTACCCTCAATTTAATCATTATCCCCTTTCATTCATTTTCTCCCTATTTTTATGAATGTCTTAATGCCTCCCTTTCAGAAATGGTATTACAGAATTCTCAGGGAAAAATTCCAATTATCTGTGTCACACACATACAGAGCCTGTTACAGAGTGGATGCTTCCCCACCAAAAAGATTGTTACTGAGTGGAAAAAAAGAGAAGAAAATAATTTTTACTTAGTGATGATACTTGTGCAAGCTTACACCATGTACTGATACAAGCCAAATATATAGATATATTCTCAAGCATCCTGGGTGAAACTTCATGGCATATCATTATAGTCATGTTGCAGCTGAAAAAACACTGAGGACGAAGGTGTTTATGGAACTTTCCACTGCCATAGCTGAATGAAGGTGGAGCTGTGACTCACACTTAGTTAGGTCTATCTGGTCCAAAATTCTATTATTTTCCCAGTACATTATACTGCCTCTTCACAGCTCTCTTTAGCCTCTCAAAAATGCTACATCTTAATATATTCTTACAGATTTCTTTCCAGAAACAAAGAGGCCAGACCTAAAAATTACCAGGTTGCAAAAACCTCCATATAAAGTAAAGCTTCTCTATAGAGAGGACTTGACAGTAAAATAAACATTCCTCTGATCTTTGCTCCTCTCAACCCTACATTCCAAGTAATACCCTATCCCTCCTTCTCTTACCTGCTATGCTTGTTTGTTTGTTTTCAAATAAGGCCTATTTTCTCATATTTCTGTCTCCTTTTCATTCTGTATCAGTCTCTTAAGTTTAAAGGGAAACTTTTAAAGACAATCTGACCTCAGGTTTATATTTAAACTAATAAAGTCCCCAAGCTTTAGGATCTATCCCAGTACAAAGCCATATTGGGACAATTGTTTAAAACTACTACAAGACATCCTGAGATCCATGAAAGCATCTTTTTAATTTTCACATTTACAAGTAAAATTCCAAGTGACCGCCATACAGATTCAATAAATATCTCCTGAATGAAAGAATGAACTGAAATTAATATTCAGAATTATGATATGGAAGCCTCGTAGGCTCTTTTGAAAAAGGTCAAATGATGTTCAATATACTGCACTTACTAAAAATGGATAATTAAATAATAAAACTATAACATGATATTCAGAAATGACTTGAAATTAATTTCTGAGTTAACCTTTAACTTCATTTTAACTAGAAAATTTGGTTAAGTAAAATAATCGATTATCTAGGCATTAGACTTGAGTAAAATTTTCACTCTTATTGCCTTCTTCTTGTACTTGGGTTCTCTCTGGCAAGATTAGAACAGCACTGGGGCTTCAATGAAGACAGCAATACTGGGGTCTCCTTGAGAGAAACTGTGATGTCACTCCTACAAGTGTGATAGGTCCCCTGAAAATTCTGTAAGAAGAGGCAAGAGGTGAGAATAGGGAGATCCTTGTTCTGGGTCGGTTGTATTTCCTCCAGAGAGAGTGTCCTAGAAAAGAGGCTATGGAGTTACACTACATTCATTCAGCAATTATTTATAAACCACCTAATTATGTGCTAGGCATTATTCTATGTGATAGGGATACATGATTGATCGAGAAAGACAAGGAGACTTGGCAATTTTTTGTTTACATACAAATGTGGAGAAACCAGAAAAATATCAAGTAAATTACAAAGTCCATTAGAAGGTGATACCTGCTATAGAAAAAAGAAAAACTAGAGAAGGATAAAGGGATTATGAGTACTTGCATTGGGATAGATGAAGGAACTAGTAGACACATAAAGGCTGAGACCATCAGAGTAATCCAGGTAAAAGAAAATGATGACTTGGGCCAGGGAAGTAATGGTGGAAGTGGTGAGAGCTATTTGATTCTTTATGTATTCTGAAGATAAGACTCCCAGATTTGCCTGACAGGTTGGATAGGATGTGTGGGAGCAAGAAAGGCGTCAAGGAGGGTCCATGGTTTCTGTTCTGACCAAATAAAAGGATGGTACTGCCAACCAGTAAGACACATGGGGTCAGAAGAATATCATTTGAATATGAGATGTCTAGACATCTACATGGTGATATCAAGTAGATGGCTCCATGTATCTAAGTCTTGAGCACAGGTCTTGGCTGGATCATCAGTTTATAGGGTATGTAAAGCCATGTCATAGTGAGATGACCAAGGGAGTGTGAATGTACATAGAGAAGAGTACCATGGTGAATCCCTGGGAAACTTCCACATTAAGTTGTGGAAGAGGAGAAAGAGCAGGCGGCTGAGAAATGAAACCAGTTTTATAACAGGAGATAAAAATAAATCTGGTGTCCAGAAGCCAAAAGAAGACAGTCTATCAGTGATACTTCAATTAAGACCGTGATTCAAGTGTTTTAAGTGAGATTTTTTTTATGATGCAGAAGGCAGAACCAGGACTAATGGCAACTTACAAGGATAAAAATCATATTTCAATGAGGAAAAAAAATTCGAACAGCAACATCTACTCATTATTAGATCCAGCTGTTTTATAATATATTGAACTTTCTTTTTAATCACTAGAGGTATTCACAGACAGGCTGATGAGTATCACAGATATTCTAGAAATGATTCCTAATTGGGTAGATTAGACCATACGACCTATGAGATACACTCCAACTAATGAGTCTATTATTTCTGCCTCACTTAACACCGGAGGAGAAATACATCTGCTTTTCCATCTGTGGGCCTTTGCAATCTGAGCAGTCTGTGTCCAGAGTTATCTCAATGCCTCTTCGTATTATAAAAAAGTGAATTATAACAATGGTTTAATGCAAAGAAGAGAAGCTTCAGTACAAACACACATGAATTTCAATGTTAATACTATCACTAATACATTGTGTGGCTTTATGAAAGCTCCTTAAATATTTTTAAACTTGGTTTCTTCTTCAGAACTTTTATAGTATTCTTGAAGGAATAAAATAGCTCACTGTGCTTTGCGCAGTGTTTGATATGCACTGGATTCTTAAAAAAAAAAAAATCTTAATTCTCTAAGTGGGAGGTCCCAGATTTAAAGACTAGTTTCATGTTTTAAAGTTAGCTGTTCCTGCAAACTTGAGTTCTAGAACACATGCTTCATTTAAGCAACATACTTACTGATAAACCAGAAAAAGAAATATAAGATTTTTTCATCAAGACAAAATTTTTATTTGGTTTTGAAGATCATAATAAATTTTGAGGAGTCATGTTTGGAGTCAAATTTTCTACTGTACGTTTCTAGATGTCATTCGCTTACATTATAATAATTGAAACATATTCTTTAAAGAATTTTTTGTATCATTACCTATTCATTTGACAGAGAGAGAGTGAGAGAGTGCAAGCACAAGCAGGGGGAGTGGCAGGCAGAGGGAGAGGGAGAAGCAGGCTCTCCAGGGAGCAGGGAGCACAATGCGGGTCCAACCCAGGACCCTGGGATCATGACCTGAGCTAAAGGCAGACACTTAACCAACTGAGCCACCCAGGCACCACTAATTGAAATATACTCTAATTTCACAAGAAGTTGTGAAATTAGAGTAGCTGGATATAAATTCTGAATTGGTCATTTCCTAGTAATGTGATTTTGGCAAATAAGTTCCTCTGAGTCTCAGTTTCCTTGTCTATAAGATGGGAAGGAGTGAATTATTAAAATTTTTACAATGAGTTAACATATGTAAAAACTACAAAATAAAGTGTTTGATTTATTTAAAAAAGTCAATAATCCTTAGTTTTTATTATTTGTTCCTCTGTTCTAGGAAAAAATTCTAAACAGAATTGTTTCTATTTTAATATGTTGTCATTAGCTCAAACTATTTTTAAAATATCTTTATTAAGAAAATAACATATTAACACTAATTCAAACAGCACAACCAGACTGCAGTAAAAAAAGGGCCTCCTTCCTTTTACTTATAATCTAGCATCATATATATATATATATGTATATATATATATACACAAATATAAATGTAAATATATTCCTTTTATACTCGAGGAATAAATTATCATCTTTTGTACTTTCACTTAACAGTATATATGTTTGCAAATATATAATTCTTAAATAAATTGCTAGATATCCAACTGCTTCTGAAAGTCTGTGCCTTTGTGATTTTCACTGATTTTGCAAAACTGCTTCTCCAAATGGCTAAATCTCAATGTTCTGAACAACAGGTTATGGAGTATTTTTTTCCCCATACCCTAACATCATTTTTGGTTATAATCAAACTTGTCAGTCTGATAGAAAACAGAATCATTTCAATGAAACAGTTCGTGTGTGATAGCTATCTGTTGGTATCATCAACTTCTTGTGCAATTAGAAAAATTGAGTCCCTTACATATGAAGGAAATGAACATTCTGTCATTTGTTTTTCAAATATTTCTCAAATAGTTATACCAGTTTGGCATTTTAATTGTGATCTTTGATTTTGGTAATCATTATTATCATTTTTGCTTGTACAGAAGTTTAATGTCATAAAATATTTTAATTGTTGACTTATGGCTTTAGTATTTTTCCATCTTTCTTAGAAACCCATTAAATAAATTTCCCATAATATATTCTGGGTTTTTTTTTTTTGCATTTAATCTTAGACCAGTTGAGATTGATATTGGTAGAAAAGATGAACTAGAGATTTAGTCTTTCTTTTCTTTTGCCTCTAAATGCTTCACTAGTTATTTTTCCAATATTTATTGAATAAAGGATTTTTTCACTCTGATTACAAATATATACTTACTATAGAATATATGTCCACATTTCATGAGGGATGAGAAATCTGTTTTATCAATTTTGATCCTATCAAGTTTGATCCTATTGTAAAATTTTATCATGTTTGATCCTATTTTAAAATTCATTAAATTTTTAAAAGTATGTTTAAATACTCAACCACTCTTACATCCCTGAAACAAAATACATTTGGGTGTAATTTATTCTGCTTGTAATGTGCATTTAAGTACATTTGTTGGTATATTTGTGACATTATTTTTTATTATGATATATTTATATAACATAAAATTTACTATTTTAACTATTTTTTTAAAAGATTTTATTTATTTATTTGACAGAGATTACAAATAGGCAGAGAGGCAGGCAGAGAGAGAGGGGAGGAAGCAGGCTCCCTGCTGAGCAGAGCCTGATGCGGAGCTCGATCCCGGACCCTGGGACCATGACCTGAGCTGAAGGCAGAGGCTTTAACCCACTGAGCCACCCAGGTGCCCCTATTTTAACTATTTTTAAATGTGCAATTCAGTGGCACTAAGTACATTCACAGTGTTGTACAACCATCACCACATCCATTTCCAGAACTTTTTCATCATCCCAAAGACAAATTTTGTATCCATTAAACGGTAACTCTTCATTTTCCCTCTCCACAGCCCGTGGTAACACCTATTCCACTTTCCACGTGTATGAATTTGCTAGTTCTAAGTACCTCATATAAGTAGAATCATATAGTATTTATTCTGTGTCTGGATTATTTTACTTAGCATGTTTTCAGTGTTCATCCAAGTTATAACAGGTATCTGAATTTCATTGCTCTTTAAAGTTGGATAATATTCTGTTGTACACACACACACACACACACACACACACACACACCACATTTTATTTATCCATTTAGCTTCTGAGGATATTTGGATTGTTTCTGCTTCTCGGCTATCGTAAATAACGAGGCTATGAACACTGGCACACAACATTTGGTAATGTCTTAAAGCCCCTGCATTGATATTCAAACTCAATTCTTGCAATGTTTTATTTTTTGTGATATCCTTGTGAAATCCATATATATTTAAGGAAATTACTTATAAAATGATAGAAATCTAAATTGTGTTACATAATTAATTATGTAATTTAAGATTTTATTTACTTATTTGCAGAGAGAGAGAGAGAGATCACAAGTAGGCAGAGAGGCAGGCAGAGAGGGGTTGGGGGAAGCAGGCTCCCTGCTGAGCAGAGAGCTTGATGTAGGGCTTGATCCCAGGACCCAGAGATCATGACCTGAGCTGAAGGCAGAGGCTTATAACCCACTGAGCCACCCAGGAGCCCCATGTGCTACACAAATTAAACAATCACTTAAATTTGAGAAAGCAAATAAAAGTAGCAATTTTTCTGCATGGATCTAAATTTCTTTCAAAAAGTGTTTACAGTCAGGTTCTAACTTCATACTACAAGTAACAGTAATCCTTTATCTAGCTGTTTGGTGGCGGGCAGGATGCATTCATTTTTACTTTCTGTATCCTTTCCAGAGAAAGTTTGTTTTTCTGTGAATCTCAGCATATAGAGTGTTTGATTCACATCAAATTCACTTGCTTCCATATGTCACTAACTCCTTCAAAACCAGTAATAATATGGGAATCCATTACTGCTAATGTAGTACCTCTTGATTTTAAGTGATCTTTCTTTTCTAGTCCTTTAAGGTCTATCTATATGAGAAGCCACTTCTACTGCAACAATGAAAGAAATGACAGAAGAGTCATCTGTGTTCTATGGGTGCAGAGAAACTCACTGAAGGCTCGCTGAATTAAATGAACAAGGAAGCGAATGAAGAATGGTAAGATTATAGAGAGGGTCGTGAGGTGGAAGTTCTTTTCATTCTCCAGGAGCCCTTGAGTCAGGATATAGGTTTACACATATTTCAAAAGGCACTTGCATTTTAATGATCCTTCTGAAGTAGTTTTTAGTTTTCCAGTTGAGGGTAAATGTGAAATAACCTGGCAGAAAGGAAACAACAGACGAAAACAGACTAATGATCCTCTAAGAGATCTAGACATAGAAAGGAGAGATTATTTAGAGAAGTATGAGGACATATTTTGTGAGGCTGTGCTGAACCCATTAAAAAGGATGTGGAGAGAAGAACGTGATTCAGGATTAGGAACACACGGATCAGTGTAACACGGAGACGAAAAAAACTTTAAGTACCAAATGGAAAATAATATTGAAATACATGGGATGTACATTAGTTAAAAGAAAGAGTTATTGGAAAAGACGAGGACTAGACATAAATATCACTGCAAATTTCTAAATTTTGCAAAAAACAGAGTTATTTTAGGTGTCATTCTACTAGAGAGAATGCAGTCCATGGCATTTTGGAATGTTTTTCTTTTTCATAGAAAATGTGAATCTGAGTGTCATGTTATTTTCCAATTGAGATTTACATTCACAGGTGAGAGACTAGGCAACTGATATAAATGAAATTGAAATCACGAAGCCCGCATCAAATCCTCTCTTCCATTTCCTTTAGAGAAGTAAAAAAGCAATGCTATGCAATAGTCTGTCTAGTAAAGATAAAACAGGTTTAAGATGTAAGCTACTGAGTGGCTTTTGGGAAACCACATTGCTTAGAAAAATAGAGAGGTGTTTCCCAGATTGTAGGAGGTGATATTGGCTTTGATATTCGGTCATAGTTTCCACAGCTAGTAACACTGGGTTACCTCTTCTTAAAGTTATCTGATAATTACTTATTAAGTTAGAAAAAATAACACTCATCAAGAATTGGGATTTGGGTTTCATCTTTTGGAGCACAAAGAAAGAAACAAGCTCTGTGAGAAGACATGCCAGTTTTCAGAGACTGGTTCCAGCCGGGCACAAAGGCAGCCCCTCTCTCTGGGACTGAGCAGGGTAACCAAAATATAGGGCAAGTGTGGTGCTTTTGAACATCTTTTGGAACTTTAATTTTCTGCATTAATCTACATAAGGAATTGATTTGAAAAGCAGCACTCGGTAACGTAGCTGTGTTTGATCTTAAAAGGGGCCAAATTTGGGGCCGATTTATACTCCTGGCGATCTACTGCTTTAAAAAGTTGGCAGCAATTCAAGTTGGGAAATAAAAAATGGGCCTCGAGGCAAAATTAATTGAAGGAAAGGTCTGATGCATTTCAAAGGATTCTGAAGGCAACGTCAAAAGATATTTTTAAAAGGCGTTGGAGAGGTTCGATTGCCCAGGTGGCCAAATAGGTATAGTTGCAAGCAACCAGCATATCCCATCCACTCATGGCCCACGCTTGTGAGACACTGTCCTTTTGCATGTCTAGCAGTAATAAAAGAGAATACAGCCTTAGCCACTTACATGTATCTTTGTTTCTTAGGTCCTATAAGGCACTTGTTGGTGGAGGACCATGAAATCATGTTATTTTTCTTACTTCCAACGATAAATATTGTCTTCATACCAAATTTGTACCTTAGCTACAGTTCTATTCTTTTCTTGGATATGTCATATAGCTCTGCATGTCAACACTAAATCATAACGCAATCTTTGGAGACATTTTAAATAGTGATGAAACTCAATCTGCGTTTTTCCAATACAATAAACAACTGCATGCAAGAAGGCATGGCCAAGCTTACTTGGACCGAGTTTATAGACAACTTGTTATGAGTTATGACCACTGCTTGCCCGACAGGGACTGTAAAATGATTCTAATATGCATACCAGTTGGAAATGGTAAAATTTTAAAAAAATAAGTGTGTATTAGACTATGAAATATAGCATGTATGGATTTAGGGAGAAAGAATTCACATTAATGATGGTGAGTTTTCTGCCTAAATCTCTCCAGGATCTTCTGTGTGAGTCTCTTAGGCTTACAGAGGGACATACTGCCACATGTTGTCTCCTTGGAGACTTGACTATCAAGAAATAATTGCACCGATTCTGAAACATCTGCGAATGTAAACAATAGATGTGTATAGTCTATTTCTTGACTAATCCTGTTGCAAACAAAAATATTAAAAACAAATAAGAAAAGCTGTTTATTGTAATAATTTGATATGACATATTTTTCCCCACATTGAGTGATTAAACGTAAAGCAGGAGAGCTAGATAAATCATTCTTTAAGTGTTTGACAGTGTTTTTATATTTTCTGTAATTCAAAATCTTAAATGTCTTTCAATTCCTTGTGTTACTCAATTAAGTCAGCAAATTAACTTGATATTGGAGACTAACTGAAGTCCAATCTATCCAAAAAGGTCATGTGGTAAAGTCAGGATAAGGTCATTTCCTCAAGAAGTCCCATAGTTATTTATTGCCCTTTGTTGGAGGGGACTGTGTCATTCCCACACTAATTACCGGATCAAACAGACAGCAGGCATCAAGGGGAGAGAGGGCTCTGAGAGAAGTTGTGAAAAGTGGGTCTTTCTCCAATGTACCCCCCGAGGGATAAATCACTTTTTATTATAAAAGATTAAACTTTAAATCCATAAATACCGTTGTGCTCTGCTCAACAGTTCACAGCATCACACCACACCACATACTTTACAGCTCCCAAAAGTCCATCCAATACGGCTCAAGCACAGTGACTGTAATCTTCACCCCACCGCTATTTTTGTGAGAGGTAGGCAATAATTACTCAGCAGGAGGGAATCACCAGTTTTGAAATAAAATGCGGTTTTCAGAATGTTGGTTTTAATTTGCTATACTCTAAAAGCAAACGAAAACAAATGTAGGTCAGCTTGATAGATGATTCTGTTCCGTTCGTTTCTCAGTACCTTTTTCTGTAAAAGGGCTCTAAGACTTCTCTCACTATGATAACTGGATGTATGAAATGCACATCCCTTTAGAAACAATTTAAAGTGATTTAGCATTCTATTCATCAATTAAAAATGGCAAATTTTCTAAGGCATAAATTGTTACTTGATAATATTCCATAAAAGTCCTAATCATTAGGAACTCTCATTCCTCACATTCTTCCATAGTTTACATGAATAAGTAATAAAAAATGTGAGCATTACCGGTCAAGTTAAAAATGTAATGGGTCCCCAAAAAGTGAAGAATCTACAATAACAGCAACCTTGCTATCTCCATCTGCAATGAAGATATGTCTTTGAGTAATTCTTGATTTCCCAGTTACCTCATTTGGAAAATAAAAGTTTTATATATTCTGTGATTTCGAAAATTAGTCCCAGCTTAAACATTCTGCGATTCTAAATATTCAAGCAGGTACAATAACTTGCTAGTGAGATATGGTCTGTTTTAATACAAATAGGCAGTTTTGTTATTTGATCCTCTTCCCATAAATTGTGAAATTAAATCTCACACAAAAATTAGGCACTATACAGTGTTCTTGTTTCAATATTCATCATTACGCATCAAATACAGACTACGGCAATCTTCACTATAAAATCACTCATGCTGTCACTTGAAGAGCCACCAGGACTTGAAATGCCTTTCACACCTGGCCAACCTGAGTTGGTCAGAGATACAGAGCTGCATTTTATTGAGAAAGAGATATTGAGTCTGTCATTGGTTTTCCCATATCCAGAGAATAGACAAGTGTTCTTCTGAGAAACAGTATCAAGTTATATAAATATTTAAATAGATGACTTAGAGAGAGAATCTTGTACTTCATAATGGATTAATCAAATTCCTTTAAAAAGACATTTTTCTTCATACCCTTATTTCTCCCACATTTCATTACTAAGTAAACATTTTCATGTACATTTCTTTGCCTAATTTAATATTCATAAATACATGCTTATGAAATAAATTTAAAAAATTTAATTGTAAAATATAAATCTACTGAATGCACCTTTCTTGCAATAGAGTAAATCTAGCTTAAAAAAAAAAAAAAACCCACAAAAAAACTAAACAGTTGCATGCCCAAAAACCTCATATGAAAGTTAAATTTTACGGTTTGATGGGCTGTAACAATTTATTCCTATTTGAAATAATTATAAACACAACATTCTACTTAATAATATTTACTAAAATTTATCATATTAGAAGACAATTGGTAAACTACAGCATTTATTTCTGTAATTTTTATCATTAGGATAATTACATGGTCCTTGTTTCAAATTCATTCTTCAGAAAGTAAATTACCAGCTTAAATCTGAGTTTCCATTGTTAGCATACTTGATTTATTTAAAAAAGGAACTCCGTTTACCCATTGGAATCTGTGAGTATAAATGATGAAACCTTGCCACTGAATGCTATGTCATGATTCTGGTGATAGAAATCTTGTAGGAAAAGCAAATGCCTAGTGAAAAAGTACTCTCAAGAGAACAGTATGATAATTATTTTTATAAATGAACCCGGACTACAGAAGACTAGAGGTTATAATCTAAGGATCTAGTACAGACTAGATTACTTTCTTGGTTATAATAATTTCGTGTGGATTGGCTAATGCTGTGTATTTGGTATCATTACTTCTATTCTTTTTTATAGTAGGAATATATATTGCAACATGAACCAAAACATTGAGTATGTATATTTGGACAAACTGTTGAACAATTTACATGTTAAAAAAAATTAAATATCTATTTATGCTTCCCATATTCATGGAATAAAAGTGCTACGGTCTTTAGGTGAAAACAGTTCATATCGGTGTACTTTCAAAGACTTCTCTTTCCTCTGTATCAGTATCATATATTTGTGTATACTAATATAATGAAATTTTAAATATTTACTTCATGAAAGACAATGAATAAAACATCAGGTCATATGTTTATCATTTTTTTTCTTAATTCGATGAGAACAGAGCATATATTGCAGTACCTTTGGATATTGCTTGACAGGAATCAATACTCTTTCTGAGAGCTTTATGTTTTTGTTGCTGATGACATCAAGATATTTCTTTTCTTCATCTTCCTTTTTTCCATCAGAACCTTGAAATTTTTCAATTTCTGAAAAAAAAAACCACAAGAAAAAACAGTAAGCAAAAGGAGAAGTTATCATAAATATGAGTATTCTTATTACTTGCCTTCTTAAAAAGAGACTTTGAAGACTCTTGATAGACTTGAAATATCTGTTAACAGCTATGGACATGCTGCTACCATACATTAAGATGACCTCTGTTGGGACACCTGGGTGGCTCAGTCCTTAAGTGTCTGCCTTTGGCTCAGGTCTGGATCCCAGTGTCCTGGGATCTGGTCCCACATCCAGCTCCTTGCTCAGCGGGGAGCCTGCTTCTCCCTCTGCCCCTTCTCCCTCTGACTGCCACTCCCCCTGCTTGTGCACTTTCTGACAGGTAAATAAATATAATCTTAAAAAAGGGGGGGGGGGCTCCTGGGTCGCTCAGTCGTTGGGCGTCTGCCTACAGCTCAGGTCATGATCCCAGGGTCCTGGGATCAAGCCCGCATTGGGCTCCCTGCTCCGCAGTGTGTTGTTGTGGGGGGGTGGGGACTGCTTCTCCCTTTCCCACTTCCTCAGCTGTGTTCCTTCTCTAGCTGTGTCTCTCTCTGTCAAATAAATAAATAAAAATCTTTAAAAACAAAGTCCTCTGTCAACTCAAACTAAAAAGTTACCACTGAAGATGCGACTGTCTTCCATGAAGAAGTTAATTTTTAGCATCTTCAAACAAAACACAAGGAAAAATATATGCCCTTTAACAATAAAAAATATCTAAACGAACATAACTTTCTTAGGGACAATAAATAGAACAAAATATATTTTAAGGTTACATGTTTTATTTTTACTCTGGATTATTCCTACAAAAAAATTGGAAAATAGTAATCATCCATTATCAAATTGGATAGTAAAGATAAATAGCATGTTATTTTATATTCTAACAAAACTTAAAGGCAATTAAAAAGCGAGTTACAGCAAAGTCGTTTAAAGGATTAAATCTGTAAATGCTATCATTCATGTTCATCATTATGAAATTATCTGTCCATATGTTTAAAATGAATCACTGCTGTTGCCTTATGAGACTATTCCCAAAATGGATATTTTTTGAGCAAATGTACAATATTTATCTACTCTCTCTTTTTAAAATTAGTTTATTCCACAAAGATTCTTAAACCTCTACTGTGGGTACCACAGACAAAATAGAAAAGTCTCTGTTTTCATGGAATCTATATTCTGATGCGAAAAATGAGAAATTAGAAAATGAATACACACACACATATATATATAAACATACACATGCATATTTATGTGTGGGGATAAAGAATAAATAAAGCTATTAAGACAGGGTTTTTTTTACTTTTTTTTTAGTTTTATTAGATATAGGGCAAGAGCATTCTGTTTCTGTAATTTTGGAGTAAAGGAAAGGTGATGATACCCATTAAGTATGGAAATTCTCAATTCATGCTAATTTATATTACATTTTGAACAATTATTTTTTACAGATCTGACTACTTCTGGAGGTGAAAGGAATTCTGTATTGCATCTAACAGCTTTGTTCTTTGCTATTTTATTTGTAATTAGCATCTTTTCCAAAATGATCTCACATACCTTACATAAAATCCCTATAACATTCCGGATGGAAATCTTTTAGCATACTATTTATTTGGCTCATGTGGAATTGTTAAAAATCTTTTTGAAGTAAGATTACATTGCTTCCTCAGATTGGCGGAATGAATGCTACACTGCATTGTTTGCACAGTCATTTACAATCACTTTTTTCAGGTATATGCTGTAATTTCACTAAAGACAATTATCTTAAAATAAACTGTACTGCTTGAAAAGAATCTATATGCAGTATGTCTATAACAAAGGCATCAGATTCTTACTTTTCCACTCCAGATTATTAACAAGCCACTTTAACTGACTGTCTTTTTCAAACAAGCAATATTCTCTATTCAAGCTTTTCAATCCCTTATATAATAATTACATACAGAACTCTGACAACTGCAAAGAAAGAATATTCATTCTGTCTTCTGACATTGACAGTGAACTTCTGATCACTGCCCTCTGAGGCAATTGTAATGTGAGACACATGGAAGAAACCAACTCAATCCCCACTCTACTAAATGTATGGTTTCCCCTTGTCACTCTGCCATAAAATAAACTGAATTTGTTTGTCATTATTTGTTCTCTACAAAACTACTACCCTTGGCATTTTCAGATGTTTGTAATTTTATCAATCAGTAATTAATTCCAATAAATTTTCCATCAAGAAATGGTGCTGAATAAAATACCATTTCGATGCTTTTTCTGCTCATTTCTACACTTTCCTTTTAGAAATGTTGATACATCTTTTGCCCTTCTGATACTTTCAGGAGTTATCTTGTCTTTCTTGACATATCTACATGACTAATAGCTCAGTAATTGTATTTGTCAAATGCATAGTCACAGAATGGTATAAGCCAAATTTGCCTGATTTTAAAACCAGAGAAAACAATGTATACAACACCTTTCCTTTCTAAATTTTAGTTTAAAATAATTCTTTATTTCATCATTAATGCACATTTTTTTGTGGGACGTTTAGACAATACAGGTATCCATAAAAATTTAAAGGCACCCATTATCATCTAGCAATAACTAAACAGTTCTGTGCAGAGGAGTTGAACAATTGTTTTATACTTGTTTATACGGTCTCTCTTTAAATTTAGCTTCATATTATTGGGAAAACATATTCTACATTAGGGTAAGCTTATGTTAAATGTCAAACTACACAGATTTTAGTATTTTCTGTTCTCCTTTCATGTTTTATCTGTTAACGTCCATATTCGTTCAAGAATTTTTTTAAAGCATTCATTGTCTTATTTTTAGTGGCTCTCTCCATAGTACTGAAAGTATGACATTACAACAGAGTTAACTTTTGGTCATGGGTATATTCACCTTGCATCCACTAGCATTTTAGTCAGCTAGAAGCTATAGTGAGAAAATATTTTTTTATTGTAATAAAAAACACATAACAGGACTTACCATTTTAATCATTTTAGGAGTACAGTTTAATAGTGATAAGTTTATTATGTTGTTATGCAACATATCTTTGGAATGTTTTCATCTTGCAAAACTGAAATTCTAGACTCATTGAACTCTCATTTTCCATACCCTTTCCACAGGCCTTGGAAACCAGCTTTTCACTATCTGTTTCTATGCTTGACCACATTAGATACTTCATATGAGTAGAATAGCACAGTATTTGCTCTTTAACGACTGACTTATTTCAATTAGCATAATATCCTCAAGGTTTATCCATGTTGTAGCATGTGTCAGGATTTCCTCCTTCTTAAAGTCTGTATAACATTCCATTGTAGATATATAGTACATTTTCTTTATCCATTCATCCATCAATAGACATCTGAGATGCTCCCTCTTTTTAGCTACTGTGTATAATGCTTTGATGAACATGGGCATGGAAGTATCTTTTTGAGCTCTTTCTTTGAATTATTTTGGATATATATGCAGAAGTGGGACTGTTGGATCACATAGCAATCCCATTTAAATGTTTTGAGAAACCTCCATACTATTTTCCATGATTGCACCATTTTACATTCAGAACAAAAGTGCACAAGAGTTCCAATTTCTCTGCATTCTTGCCAATACTTGACATTTTCTGTTTTTTTGATATCGGCTATATCCAAGAAATCACTGACAAATCTAATGTCCTGAAACTTTCCCCCTATGATTTCTTCTAGGAGTTTTATAGTTTTAGGTCTTACTTTTAGGTCTTTAATCCATTTTGGGTTAGGTTCTATGTATGGTGTTAAGACTCCAACTTGATTCTTTTGCATGTGGAGATCCAGTTTTCCCAACACTATTTGTTGAAAAGACTGTCCTTCCCTCATTGCATGTTCTTGGCACCCTTGGTGAAGAACATTAGACCACATACACAAGGGTTTATTTCTGGGCCCTATATTTTGTTCCAATGGTCTATATTTCTGTCTTTATGTCAGTATCACACTGTCATCATTAGTGTTACATCATATAATACACACACACACATACATACATACATACATACATATGTATTGTTTCAGTTTTGGGTTTTTTTTTTTTTAAGTTTTTATTTCAATTCCAGTTAGTTAACGTACAGTGCAATATTAGTTTCAGGTGTCAATATAGTGATTCAATACTTCCACACAATATCCAGTGCTCATCAGAAGCACACTCCTTAATCCTCATCACCTAATTAACCCATGCCTGAACCCACATCCCCTCTGATACCCATCAGTTTATTCTCTATGGTTAAGAGTCTATTTCTTGATTTGACTCTCTCTCTCTCTTTTCCCCTCTTCCCTCACACTGTTGGTGGGGATACAAACTGGTGCAACCACTCTGGAAAACTGTATGGAGGTTCTGCAAAAGTTGAAAATAGGAAGTACCCTATAATCCAGCAGTTGCACTACTAGGTATTTACCCAAAGAATACAAAAATACTATTTTGAAGGGATACATGCACCCTGATATTTACAGCAGCATTACTTATAATAGCTAAATTATGAAAACAGCCCAAATGTCCATGAACTGATGAATAAAGATGTGGTGTGTGTGTGTGTGTGTGTGTGTGTAATGTATTACATATAATATACAATTTTTTACAATGTCTCATATTTTGAAAACAGGATTTATGACACTTGAAATTTGTCTTTTGCTTTCAAAATTATTTTGGCTATTTGGAGTCTCTTGAGATCCCATACATGTTTTAGAATTTTTTTCTATTTCTGCAATAAATAAATAAATAAATAATTGAGATGTAATAGGGATTGCACTGAATCTGTAGGTTTCTTAGGGTATTATGGACATCTTATCAATATAAAGTCTTCCAATTCACAAACACAGGATTCCTTCTTCTTATTTGTATCTTCCTTCATATTGGTTAGTAATTTTTGTAGATTTCAGGTCAGAAGATATTTTGAAGGGAATTTTTAGTTCTGCTTTGTTTCACTTTTCCCTCATTTTCTTTGGGCATATAATTTCTTTTTTTATTTTTTTTTAAAGATTTTATTTATTTATTTGACAGAGAGATCACAAGTAGGCAGAGAGGCAGGCAGAGAGAGAGGAGGAAGCAGGCTTCCCGCTGAGCAGAGAGCCCGATGCGGGGCTCGATCCCAGGACCCTGGGATCATGACCTGAGCTGAAGGCAGAGGATTAACCCACTGAGCCACCCAGGCGCCCCTGGGCATATAATTTCTTAATTGCTTCTTCTTGGTTTATTTTATTTTATAAAACTTTTTTAACTTGCATATTAATTCATTTTCTTTTTTATATTTTTATTGATTGATGTATTTAATGCTATGAATTTTCTTTAGAAAACTTCTTCAGCTATACCTGTCTATTCTGATTAGCTGTGTTTCAAATAAAATATCTTTGCAGAATTTTGGCAATTTCATTTTGTTACTCTCAAAATGTTGTTTAGTGTTTAATATCACTTTTAAAAATGTCCAGATGCACACCATGACAGACTGTGGACTCTGAGAAACAAACTGAGGGTTTTGGAGAGCATGTATTATGGAGAGCATGTATTGCATGAAGCACTGGGTGTGGTGCATAAACAGTGAATTCTGGAACACTAAAAAGAAATAAAATTAAATAAAATAAGAAAAATGTCCAAATGGCAGAGCCAGTCTTACTTTGATATTAATTTCTTTTTTTAAAAATACTTTATTATTTGGCAGAGAGAGAGAGAGACAGAGAGCACAAGCAAGGGGAGTGGCAGAAGCAAAGGGAGAAGCAGGCTCTGTTCTGAGCAAGGAGCCCAATATGGGACTCGATCCCAGGACCCTGGGATTATGATCTAAGCCAAAGGCAAATGCTTTGACTGAGCCACCCAGGCATCCCTAATTTCTTTCTTTTTTTTTAAATTGCATTGTTAGTATTACTTCTATATTTTAGATTTCTTTTCCTTTTTTTTTAAAGATTTTATTTATTTATTTGACAAACAGATCACAAGCAGGCAGAGAATCAGGCAGAGAGAGAAGAGGAAGCAGGCTCCCTGCTGAGCAGAGAGCCAGATGCGGGAATCGATCCCAGGATTCTGTGATCATGACCTGAGCCGAAGGCAGAGGCTTTAACCCACTGAGCCACCCAGGCACCCCTATATTTTAGATTTCAATGAAGGAATTCTTAGTAGGTAAATTTTTGGTCAGGACTTATAAACATTACCCGGAATGGGTATATATTCTCTGTTTTTGGGTTAAAAGTTAGCTGTAAATCAATGTGATCTTTTTCCTACACTGGGCTCAACTTGGAATGAAAGAAGTGTGCAAGAATTTCTTTGTAATATGTGTATAAGTGGAATTTTGGTTCCTAAATTATGCACATACTTAATCTGACCAAACCCTACTATTTTGTTCCATAAAATATGGTAGGAACATTCCCACAAACAGAAAAGATGTATTTCTATGACTTCCATTTCTCTCCAATGACTTAGATTTTTTATTTTATTTTATTTTATTTTGTTTTATTTTATTTTATTTTATTTTATTTTATTTTATTTGACTGAGAGAGAGAGTAAAAGTGTACATGCAGGGGAAGAGGCAGAGAGAGAAAGAGAAGCAGGCTTCCCACTGAGCAGGGAGCCCAACGCAGGGCTTCATTCCAGGACCCCAAGATCATGACCTGAGCTGAATGTAGATATTTAACCAACTGAGCCACCCAACTGCTCCTATATTTTTTAAAATATTTATTCATTTCTTTTTTTTTTTAAGAGAGAGTGAGACAGTGCATGGGTAGGAAAGAGGAAGAGGGAGAGAGAGACTCTCAAGCAGATATCCCCACAGAGCGACGAGCCCCATGAAAGGCTCGATCTCACAACCCTGAGATGATGAACTGAGCTGAAATCAAAAGTTGGATGCTCAACGAACTAAGCCACCTAGGCACCCCCAATGACTTAGATTTTTAACCTCACCTAATTTCCTATAGAAACAAGACAAATGCCTAGGATAAAAAAAAAAAACAAAAAAAACTTAAACTCTGAAAACATCCAGACGATCTATAAGAACCCTATCAAAAAGTAGGATTCTGAAAACACTGAAAATAGTAGGAACTCTACTAGGTCCTGTATAAGGTAGAGTGTGAAAAAAATGAAAATTTAGATGGCTCCAAGAGTCCTGGAACACAGAAATTTCAAGCAAGTACTTATCCTCAAAAGAAGAGATGATCTGTAATGTAGAATTCTCTATGATCTGAAAACAAAGAAAGAAAAACAAAAAACTGGGACAAGACCACACAAGCTCCAAATGATGAGTGATTGTGAAGTAAACAATGGAGACCATATAACTCATGAGGAAAACCTAAACAATGGAGACTATACAATGCTTGAGGAAAAAGCTGGCAGTACTATAGTAGCACAAGCACTTCAGGATTTCAGAAAACAAAAATGTCTTTCTTTAAGAATAAGTCCCTTCCTGAGAGGGAAAAACTGCTTCAAGCAAAGTCCTCAAGGAGCGTAAGGCAAGGACGACACCCCAGCTGAAGAGTCTATTCCAAGAGAAACCTCCTAAAAACATAGGCAAAACTTTCTCATTTAAACATTAAAAAGAGAAACAGTTTGTGTTGAACCTCATACAAGTATATTACATAAAAAAACAAAAAAGGAAAATGAACTAAATAATATATTGACAGAAAGTGAAAGCAGGAGAGAAACACAATAAAGCAGAAAATATATATTAAATGAGGGTAAGATATGGGATGTACAAAAGTAATAAAAGAGGGATATGTATCAGAAATAGAAATGTGTTATGTAAGAACCAATAAATTAGAGGAACATGTAAAAAGAGCTATCAAAGCTCAGGAATGAATGAGAAAGAGTTTAATTCATAAGTGAAAAATAAACTAGAAATAAAAAAAAGACTAAATGGACAAAAGAAGAGAAATAAAATCAGAGGAAAGAATTAAGCACCACTATCAAATCAGAAAGTTAAAAAGATGTGAGAGAAAATGAAAGATGTAAAAGACAGGTAATGACCAAGGTGTATATACCTGGAGCTCTGAGAAGTTGAAAACTAAAGCAATAAAACTGAAGAAATACTAAAAACTACAATTCAAGAAACTGTTTCATAAAAGAACTATATGATAATGTCACATGAATGGAGGGCTATGACTAGCTCAATGTTCTGATCCGAGAGAGAGGGATAGGCAGAAAGAGGAAGAGAGGTAGAGGGAAAAGGGGTGGAAAAGAGAACGAGAGAGAGATTGATTTTGAGGCTGACAGGTATAAACAATAATGCAAAATTTAACGGACTAGAAGTAATTGCTACAAAATTAGTTTCAGACAGTGGTTAAAACTCAGGCTTAAAAGAACAAACAGGGTGCCTGGGTGGCTCAGTGGGTTAAGCCTCTGCCATCAACTCAGGTCATGATCTCAGTGTCCTGGGATCAAGACCCCCCCCACCCCCCGCATCAGGCTCTCTGCTCAGCGGGGAGCCTACTTCTCCCTCTCTATCTGCCTGTCTCTCTGCCTGCTTGTGATCTCTCTCTGTCTCTATCCAATAAATAAATAAAATCTTTAAAAAAACAAACACACACACAGAAAGCAAGAAGACAAAAAACTGTTTTAAAATATAAGCAGTGTATGTCTGCCTCAGTTTGACACCTGGAAATTAGGAAAGAATTTTTGGTGTATTGTAAGGATTAATTAAATTAATATGAGCAAGGTGCTTAGGAAAGTGTCTGTCAAAAGCACTGTTTGTTTTTACTATTATTCTCATTATTATATACTAAATTTAAAAGGACCAAAACAATGTCTGCACTACAGCCATAAGGCAAAATTTCACTGAAGAGGGATCCAGAAACTGATTTCCAGATTAAGAAAACATTATAGAGAAACAGGGAAAGCAACTTGCTGGACTGAAGAATTATATTGTATAATTCTTACGTATCAAGAAAGCCTTTTCATTTTGCTAATATTTTAAAAATATTTTTAGTATCTGCCCTATGTTTGTAGTTTATTATATTCTATAGCCCCAAGCTTAAACAATGTCAAATCGTTTAAAGTTTAGATTAAACTCATCCTGAAAATATGAATAAAATTTCAATGAAGGGGATTCTATCCGAATTTATACCTCCACATTCTAGTCACTTTCTTAATATATGTGATTTTTTTCTGAAGTCATAATTCACACTTTCTTTTTAAAAAAAATTTATGTATCCACTTTGAGGGAGACCATGTGGGTGCACGTGTGCATGTGTGCACACACATACACACACACACACCAACAGTGGGAGGCGCTAAGGGAGGGAATCCCTCAGCAGACTCCCCATTGAGCATGGAGCCCAGGCTGGACTGGATTTTACCATCCATGAGATCATGACCTGAGCCAAAACCAAGAGTCCATCACTCAACCAACTGAGCTACCCAGGCGTGCCCATAACTTATACTTTCTAAACTGGGTGTGTTGAGTATTTAACAGTGGTCTCCCATACACTTCTACATAGCATTTTTCTGACCTCCAGAATACAGCTGGCTTAAGATTTTAGAAACATCAGTAGCCATAAAATTGATGTGTTAGGCTGTGTCTGTATAGCAATGCTTTCTACAAGTTATTTTATTGTGGTTAAATTTATTTTTGTAACTGGCACATTATAGAGATTCATATTTTTTAAATATAAATGACATATAATTACACAATAACAGGGAAATCACAATTATCTTATTTCATGGAAAATCAGTTATTTAACATAAATGAGCTTTTCTCTTAAAACCAAATTTAAAATTGGGCAGTTGCATATTTTAAGTGATCTTTCTAAAATAAATTCTTTACTTCCCAGTCATTTCAAAGAATATGCTTTGCATGATCCAGGGACTTTATGATGAATGTGAGTGATTCTATTAAAGCTAATCAATGTGAGCAATGAATTTAGTCTTTCATTAATTGAATAAATACTCCCGAATTATAGTCTACCTCACAGAGTATATAGAGGATTAAGTAGAGAAGAAAAAGTGTAAAATCCAGGAAATAATGAGGGAGACTTAGCATACATGATTGAGGTTGAAGAGCCACTAGCGATGAGACTTGGGATAAATCCTGAAAGTAAGATATCTTCTCCTAACTATAGGTAAGAAGTGAAGGGGGAGGGAGGGAAAAATAAATGACAGTCCCTAGATAAGTGATCCTAGCAACAACATCGATCGTGTGTGCGAGTGTGCACAGACGTGCTGATTTTTTTCACCAAGAAATCATATAACGAATCTTGTTAGAACTATATACTAAATAATAATAAATGTTCTTAGTCAAACAAATTACAAAGAGCATGGTTATACTTAACTTTTTTTGTGCCTAAATTTTTTCATGGAGTGAAATACATGCTCTTCCAAGTACTTAAGAGTTCTAAAATTCAAGTAACTTCTAGTTCTCGTGAAATTTTAAAGAATCAAGATACATTTACTTTCCAGTTAGGCTTTGAAAATAATTTTTAATGCAATATGAGAGAAAAGAACATTTACATGCAAGGTATAATTGTATAATATATTGAAGCAAAGAACATGGAATTAGTCTGGGAAGAAAACAAGTTATTGCCAATAAAATATAAATGACCTTTAAATATAACAATGGGGAATGATGCCAGTATTGAGTTATTTTGAAATTTATGCTTTGTCTAAAACCAAAAGTCAATAAGAGGTTGTAAAAAATTATTTTATTTATGGGTATTTTCCAAAAAGACTTTATAATACAAATTATGTTCAACTGCCTAGTGATTAGAAGTCCTTATTATAAATGAGGCATGAACAACTTACACTTACATTATAAAACTGAGCAAAGGTTATCCTACTTATTTCACCTTCAAATTATACCCTTTAAGTTGCTAAGTAGAAATGTTTTCTGCTGTTTGTATTTGAATACAGAACCAAACTTTTATCAATTAATGTAATAGAATAAAAGAGTGAAATATAGAGTAATTTTCATCTTCCTTTTAGAATCCCCATGTAAAATCTCAGACATCAGCATTCTATAATGCAAGAGGATTCCAGCATTTTAAAATTCTAAAAATCTAAGTCTAGAATGAATGGCCGCATAGACCATAAACAACAACTGTTTGTTGTGAAACATAAACTTAACATTAATTGTAAAAGAATCTGAGGAAATGATTTGGCACAAAATTTGCTTTGTTGATATTGATCAGAAAGATATATATACTTTCAAATCTCAGTCTCAAAGAAAGGGTGAGGAAATATCAATGTCACTTTGACATATGTAATTTTTTTTAGCAGCATAACTCCATGGGGTAACAATTATCTCCCTTTTCAAATAAATAAACAGGAGTTCAAAGAGCTAATGTAATATATACTATAAATACAAGAAGGAAAACAATAGGAAAAGGGGGGATTTAAAAATTCAAGAAGAGGGGCGCCTGGGTGGCTCAGTGGGTTAAAGCCTCTGCCTTCGGCTCAGGTCATGATCTCAGGGTCCTGGGATGGAGCCCCGCGTTGGGCTCTCTGCTTAGCAGAGAGCCTGCTTGCCTTCCTCTCTACCTTCCTCTCTCTGCCTTCCCCTCTCTGCCTGCCTCTCGGCCTACTTGTGATCTCTGTCTGTCAAATGAATAAGTAAAATCTTTTAAAAAAATTAAAAAATAAAAAATAAATAAAAATTCAAGAAGAGCAGTTCTCAATGTAGCCTTATATTTAATAATGCAAACAAAAATGATTAAAAAAAAAAAAAGAGCCAGACTTTGCTTAAAAGTATCATTTATCATGGGGTACCTTGGTGGCTCAGTTGGTTAAGCATCCAACTCTTGGTTTTGGCTCAGGTCATGATCTCGGGGTCATGAGATGGAGCCCTACATTGGCTTTGAAATTTTGTCTGTCTCTCTCCCTCTGCCCCTCCTGCTCGTGCTTTCTCTCTCTCTCTCCAAAATAAATAAAGAAATCTTTTTAAAAATACCATTTAGCAACTTGTTCTTATATAAAATATCTTCTGGGGAGTGGGTAACTAAGGTTCATATCTTGTCTCACGTGCTTCTAGAAAGCTCAGAGCTGAGCTGTCTTTAAAGAAAACTTACCTTCTTCTAACTAGCCTAGGATAAGGATTTCTTGTGTAATTCTTTTTCCTTTTCACCCTCTTTACAACTTTTTGATTGTTTAATTTGTGATATCATTTTTACCCTTATTTTGTACATGCTTTATTATAAGCTACCTCAAATCCACCTCAGAAATAAGTGATAAGTACCATTTTATTTTAAAATTAATATTCAGTAGTAAAAATTAATCATTAAGCCAACAATCTCTACCAATGCAAAATTTCTCTAAGCTCTCTTTTTGGTCTTCGGAGTTAACTCTGAATGCTAAAAAATCATAGCTACAAAATCTTAAGCAAATTGGCCTTAGTTCCTTTTTTTTTAAGGAAAGCAAATCTATCAAATGATGACATTATGGGAATTGGGCAATAATTATGATGTTTTTTGATATTATAATGGTTCATACCTGTTTTCCCCCTATATTTTAATGTCTGAGCAGATTTATTTTACTCGTTTTCACAATCTGTGAACTTAGCCCAATGACTGACTAGATAAAAGAAGAAATTATGCCCTAAATATGTGTTTCCCACCAAGGTAAAATGCAATGGGTAATTTCTTATAAAACAACGCTTAAATAATAAGAAGGGAACTCTATGTGTGAATAATGATACTAGCAAAAGAGATGTTGCAAATAATGGATCTCTCAGAATGAAGGTCAACAGGGGTAGTAAATAGTAGTCCAATTCCAAAAGGTCTTAAGGGATGGGAGGATGTTTCAAAACATGGCATAATATTTTCCTTTTTACTGAAGGCATGAACAATTATTTCAGATTTACTAATGATAAATCAGTAGTAAAGTTCTGCAAATAATTTAAGTACATACAAAAGTAATTTGATAATTGAAACAGAAACAAACTGTAAAACTTTATTTAAAAACAACCCAGGGGTGCCTGGGTGACTCAGTCAATTAAGTGTCTCAGCTCAGGTCTTGGTTTCAGGGTCCTGCGTTCAAGTCCTGTGTTGGGCTCCATGCCCAGGGTGGAGCCTACTTATAAATAAATAAATAAATAAATAAATAAATAAATACATAAATAACGCAACTACTTGTTTTCAACAAGATTAACCATAAGACTACGAACTATTTTAACTACTAATTCATTTTAATACCCTGAACTCACTAAAATTGTGAAACTACTGATACTTACGTGCCGCCCTCTCCTGGCTGCTTTTCTAAATTCCAACCACTGTTAAGTCTCAGCTCACAGGTCCTCTTCCCCATGGAGTACAGAGTAACTTACAGGGATTTCTCTCTTTGTGAACTCCTATGATTCAAATTGTGTACTACATGTTCAATCAGAACTACCTTTCAGTCATAACACAAGGCCACACCCTAACTCTATGGCTTTGGACAAGACATGTAAAAGCATTCTGGGCTTCACCTGCTCCCTCCTACCCACCCTCCAACCTACCTTAAATGAGAAACAAATCTTAGCAAGCGCATTCTAGTATTTTCTCAAGATCATAACTTCGTAATATAGTATTGTATCTGTTACTTATTTGTTGTAGAACACTTGGCATCAAGAGTGATGATACCTATTCCTTTCTAAGAATTTTCTATGTGCTAGGCAATGATCCTATACAGGGACTAGTTGAGTACACTGTTTACTTAGAAATTTTGTGCCACACTGTTTGCTTGTAAAATGGTATAATATCTTCGTAAAACTGTTGTAAGGATTAAATGAGTCAAAGAAGTTTATCCAAAATAATTTGGTATAATACCTGATACATAATAAGAGCTCATAATTTTATTACTTGTCTTTGATGGCTGGACATGAGGTTTCACTGAACTCTTTTCTTTTCCATCATTAAAAGATCATGATAGGGGTGCCTGGATGGCTCAGTCAGCGAACTGTCCAAGTCTTGGTTTCAGTACAGGTCACGTGAGACTGAACCCCGGTCAGGCTCCACGTTCAGTGCAAAGTCTGCTTATTCCTCTCTCTCCTTTGCTGCCCATCCCCCCCCAACTTGTAATCTCTCTCTCTCTCTCTAAAATAAATAAATAAAATCTTTATTAAAAAAAGATCATGGAGTGCCTGGGTGGTTTAGTGGGTTAAGCCTCTGCCTTCCACTCACGGTCTCAGGGTCCTGGGATCGAGCCCAGCATCAGGCTCTCTGCACAACAGGGAGCCTGCTTCCCCCTCTCTCTCTGCCTGCCTCTCTGCCTACTTGTGATCTCTCTCTCTCTGTTGAATAAATAAATAAAATCTTAAAAAAAAAAGATCATGACAGACAATACTGCCACATGATTACACCTAGTCTTTAGGCAGATTATTAATTATTGAGGGCACATCCACGATTTACATTTGTTTCCTTTACCAGACTAGTATCATTATGTACATGTTTAAAATGTCATAGGCATTGATTTAAATGAGAAATAGGACAAAATGACAAAGAATGAGAAACATAATCCCACAGTGATAGTAAGAACAGGTATAGAATTAATTTGTTGAGACCGCATCAAAAATATGTTTTTGGGATAGTATTGTCACCTAACACTAAGCAGTGGTACTTCACAAAAGACAAGAGGTCAAGTTTTTAATTTTCAACCTAGTTAACTGCCAGACACAAAGTCTTAAGGTTTAAAATTAATGCCTTTTAAAAGGAATAGAATATTTTATCGCTACTCATTCCAAATATACCCATGCACAATCTTGGGTTTGCCCTTCTTTGAATGCATTCAATGTTTTTATTTTAGTTCTTGCTGGGTTACACACACACCAAGTTGCACTCAACAAAACAAATGCAGAAGAATATATATTTATGCTTGCTGGTGCTTAGCCATGAAATCAATCATTAACCTTCTCACCATTAACCCTTTCATTCAATAAATATTTACTGAGAGCCTATTGTGTAGCAGGCCCCATTCCAGGAATGAGAAAAACTATGGTAATGCAGACAGACAGAATCCCTACCCTCTTGAATCTTATAGACAACTGAAGTAGAAAGTAAGTGAATAAGTAAATTATGACAGAATCTGGGTGGGCATAAATGTTTCAAAGAAACATAATGACAGAAAACGGTGGGAGGGGTGTGATATTTAGATAGGGATGATTAGGAAATGTGTCTTGAATACACTAATACTTGATCAGAGACCTGAATTAAATGAGGGGTTAAATTCATCAACATCTAGGAAGAGTTTTCTAGGCAGAGGGAACAGCAAGTCCAAAGCATCTAAGACTGCAAAGAATTTGGCGTTCTTGACAACTATCACAAGGATCGTGTAGATAAGGTGAGAGAGGTAGAAGGAGTAATATCATGAAGGACTTGTAGTCTGTGTGTGGATGGAGTAACACAATTTTAATGAATAAAATATGGCAGAAGTGATGGTGTATGACTTTGGAGACTACATCATGAAAAACTCTATGGTTTCCTCCTTGTTTTCTTGGATCATGTGTCTAGAGGAAGTAACTGCCCTGTCATGGGGATACTCAACTAGCGCTAGGTAGAGTTCCACATTCTAGATGCCTGCAGCTAATAGTAATACACAGGAGACATCTTGGAAGCAAACACTCTGTCCCTAGGAAAACTTTCAGATGAGTGCAATTTCTTCTGAGACCCTAATCCAGAACCACCCATCTAAGCTTCTCACAAATTCTTTACCTACAGAAACTGTGAGATAATTAATGTTAGTCATTTTAAGCTGTTATGTTTTGAGGTCATTTATTATGAAACAACAGATGATATACCATGATACAGAATTTTTATTTTAAGTGTGATGCAAAGAGTTTGAAGAATTTTACCATGGCTTTGATCTGATTTGTGTTTTTAAAAGACTATTCTGCAGTCTTATGTAGAACAGCCAGAAAGGAGGCAGAAAGACCAGTTGTGAGACAGAGACCAGGTGGGATATGATGAAGGCTAAGGTATTAGAGGCAGAGGTCTAAAAACTAGATTATTTTTAAGGTAGAAGTTTGTTTAGTAATCAAGTGATATTTTAAGCATGTTGCAATCAAATATGAGTTATTGTTACTTACATATTGCTATTTAGCTGTAATTTGGGTTCTATTTTAGAAAACTGGTTAAAGCTTTTGAGTTGATATGTTATGTATTATAATATTCTTATGTAAAATATGGGAAAGTAAAGTGTCAGCATTTTTTATTTAATTTATTTTATTTTTTTAAATGTATTACTAGTGTTAAGTGGGCACAGCCTGCAGTCATTATTGTTATTTCTGATTTTCTCATATTCATATTCAACTATTTTTATCCCTAGAGCATGAGTAGAACATATATATATGTGTTTGTTGGGAAAAAAATGACACTTTACTTTTGCCAAAGATAAACTTTTGCCTGGAGATATACTATCTTAATAAAGAAAAAAAATTTTAAATCAGCATTGATTCAGTTCAAATTAAAAGATCTTTTCCTGAGTCTACTTTTACTGCGATAATTATCTAAATCAGCACTTATTCACCATTTAGACTAATTTTACAGAAATACTACACCCAGATGTGCTTGAATTTGTATTAATTTATTTTCAAGATGTTCAAAAGTCTAATTACATTAGGTATTCCTTGTGTTTGAAAATCAATTTTCCTGAATTGAATAAAGGTGAGCTATTATTCACTGGAGTTAAAAATTCCTAATATGCCAAAGCAGAAGGTATTTAAATAGAACTGAATATGACCTGCTTCACATTCATCATGTTCCAGGGCACAATTACTTCATCCAATACTTTTGTTCACTCAGCAAACGTTACAGAGAATGTCTTATTGTGTGTAAGTTATTGGGAAGAAGAAAAAGCAGAAGTAACATCCTCTCTTCAAATGGTAATTATCTAGTCACCAATAATTGCAAGTATCACAGTGAAACAATATTTTATTCTTGTTCAGATCATGCCTAATTTCTTATTTGTATATTTCAGTAAGTCAAACTATCAAAGGCAAATTGAATTTGTTAAATTTATATGCAGTATATACAAATGACATAAATATAAATTGGAAGTCCTCTTCCTTAGCATCAATGTTACTGCTGAATATGATATATGCAGTTATCCAATTATGACATAAGTATATAGAAGCAATTAAGAGATTCCAAATAAATGTCTGTGTATATTCATACATACATATATATACATATGTGTTTATATTATATAACATATAATATATAACATATGATATATATGATATACACACACACACACACACACACATATATATATATCCCTACTTTGTTGGGCTGTTTTAAAAATTGGACAGGATATCATTTATGGACTTGGTGTTTGTGGTAATTTCTATTCTCTATTCTCTATTCTCTTACCAACCTTTTCCCTTTACCCCAATCATCTTTAACCAATTCTAAAGAGAGGAATTCCTCTGCTAAAAATCAATGAGAGGCCATATTACAAAGAAAGTTTCTATAGTGCTTAAGATGATCTACTTTCCATTTGTTCTTCCTATTCCTCTTTTTAGTTATTCCCATGCAAATGATATGATAAAATAGACTGGTCTCATCTTATGAATGGGCCTCTTACCACCATGGTGTGGTCCTGAACAAAATACACACTCAGGGTCTGTCTTCGGTTGCTCTTCTTTAGATATAGTGAGAAATGCTTTATTTTCTTTGAGTCTGCCTTCCTCTGCTTCTCCTCACCAATGAAGCAGTAAATCCTTGAGAAATGAATTCTCTAATGTTGAAATGTTGCTGAGGAAAAGGTCCCAATGTCTGGTGGGCGCGCAGTCTGAATTTAATTGCCATAGATTCCATAGGTCTCACAAATGGCACAGATTACCATTTGATA